>NC_138032.1:85159279-85759279 GCF_964106645.2 Podarcis pityusensis | reverse complement strand
TATTTTATCCCAGTTTCTAACACTGCTTCTACTCAGAGAAGACCCATTGAAATTAAATGGACATGTCCATTCATTTAAATAGGTCTACTCTGAGTAGTACTAGTAAGGGATATGACTTTATTTGTTAACGTTTGTTAGACACCAAATAATTGAGGTTCTCTGGGCAGTCTTGTAATAGCAGCTGCCTCTCTTTCTGTCCATGAGAGAGAAGACGTGAATTCTGAAAGTAGCCAGTACTGATGAAATAGTACTTGGAGAAGATGTTGTAGAGCTTTAGGTGATCTGGAACATAAATAATCCTCATGTATGAATACTCCCTTTTTGTAGGACATCCATCCTGTTTGAAATTCTGTCTGGAGTTGACGACAAATGTAAAAGCCTTAAGATGGCAGTGTATTGAATGCAAGACGTGCAGTGCCTGTAGAATCCAAGGCAAAAATGCAGTAAGTTTTAATCCCTTATTACAAATAATATATAATGTTTGGTCTAATTATTTAGGTCTAGTTGAACCAAATTTACAGCGTAGTAGGAATTGGGTGAAAATTATGCCAAGGGATTGATGGTTTGTTTGTTTTTGTCTTTTGCTAGTTTCTCCATGAAAATATATTTTTGTAAGATTACTTTTGTTTTCCCTCCCTCCATTTCAATTTCAGGATAATATGCTTTTCTGTGATTCTTGCGATAGAGGTTTCCACATGGAGTGCTGTGACCCACCTCTTTCCCGAATGCCAAAAGGTGATCTCTGAAAATGCTTTCAGTGTATATGGCTTGATTTTATGTATGTAGTATGTATGTATGTATGTTTTTGTACATTCCATGTGTATCTTGATTTTCAGTTCAATATTATGAATTGATTCAGTGAATTATTTATGCATAAGCTATTCATTCTTGGATACATTGATGTGTTTGTGATGGAGCATTCCGAAATAGCCCCTTTTTTTCCTATGTGTTCTTTATAGCTTCCATAATACAGTACATTTGAATTGTAAGAGGGCCGTTCGGGTTCTTTTTTGTTGTTCTTGTCTTTTTGTAGCAGCTTCTGTAGCTGGAGAGCTAAGGATTTGTCACAGTATAAATTTGTGGCAGAGCATGGACCATCAGCTCAGATTTCCCTCATCTAAGTTTAATTTTCTACCAAATTACCCTTCAAATAATAGGACTTGGCATTTCTTTTTGCAGTTTTTAAGAAATCCGTAAATCTAGTTCACCTTCTTTATCACATGCATGCAAGAAAATGTGCTCACGTTGTTACCTGTAATGTTAAAATGGAAGGCGACAGTAACCTGTCAATATTGTTGGCTGATCAAAATGTGGTTCTTATTATTGTCGTTTATAGTTCAAGCCACTAAAAGCTTTTGGTATTGATAATGCTGGTTACAGCATTCTGATTCAGGCAATCAGTTTATTGTTATTGCAAGGAAACAATCTTTTGTATCCTCAAAGTCATCTGTATTCTATTCTAATACCTAGAATATTTAATTTAAAGCTTTTAAAATTAAATGTAGCCTTAAAATACCAGCTTGTCTTCTCCACTTCAGCATGCTAGCAAAATAGACAAGTTGCAGTCTTGCTGTTTTGTAGGCCAGCAGTCCCAGTGACTTTAATTTACCATCTCTCAACCTTAGAAATAATAGCCATTCCTAAAAGTCATAGGTCATCAGTTGTGCCTAGACTGGATGTTGCCAGGACCCGAGTCACAGTTGCAAAATCTTTTTTTTTTTGGCCCATGGACAGTCATACAGATGGGTTCTGCAACTGCACTGTGCTATTGGAATATTTGTACCCTACCTACTAACAAGGGTTCTTGGCATGGCTTACAATATATTTAAAATACAATAAAAAATGACAATTGAGGTGTTGAAATTCTTCAGTAGGTGAGATTGCTTTATTTGCTGCTGTCTCATGACTTCAGGTTTCTGGTAACAGACCCAAGAGTCTACAAACCTTCTTCCTATCATTGGATGTACCAGCATCACTCTGTTGTTCATTGGGAAATTTCTAGAATTAATTACTGGGACCTGATGCTCATGCACTTTCACCTGAACAAAATCTTTTTTGAATAATTAATGCAGGGATGTGGATTTGCCAGGTCTGCAGACCAAAGAAAAAAGGAAGGAAGTTACTTCAAGAGAGAGCATCACAGATTAGGCGGCGATACACAAAACCTATTGGGCGACCAAAAAATAAACTAAAGCAACGAATGTTGTAAGTGTTTTGGGGTTTGGCTTGTCTTCTACATTTGGGTGGTGTTGCACTTAACAGGCAGATTCTTACGATGAGAAATGATTTCATTGCTGGGTTGTTCCAAGTTAGTACATCTTCCTGCTACTAAACTTCTGGCGGTTCCCTCACTTCAAGAAGTGAGGTTACAGGGAACCAGGCTGAGGGCCTTCTCGGTGGTGGCACATGCCCTGGGGAACGCCCTCCCATCAGGTGTCAAGGAAATAAACAACTATCTGACTTTTAGAAGACATCGGAAGGCAGCCCTGTTTAAGGAAGTTTTTAAAGTTTGATGTTTTATTCTGTTTAATATTCTGTGGGGAGCCACCTAGAGTGGCTGAACCAGATGGGTGGGGTATTAATAATAATAATAATAATAATAATAATAATAATAATAATACTGTAATTATTTATTATTATTATTATTATTAAGTACCTGGTTTTAACCTAAATAGAAACATACAGATGTTTCTGTTCATGCTTCTTTTTTAAGTGCATTAAAGCACTTCTGGATGATGGAGTTAAGGCAGCAGAGTTCTCATATTAATTGACAGAGCCATATAAATAACCAGTCAGGTGGCAGTGGCAGCTGATGTGGCCTCTGCTCTGGCCCTTGCCACCGGCTGCTATCTAGTAGCAAAAGTTGTGGAACTTGTGTGTGCCCCTATTGCAAGGGAATGTTTGTTATTTGATCACTTGATGGCAGCCATTTTTCACTCCTGATGAGCAGACATGTGCAAAATTACCTAGTGGTTTGTCAGTTTTTGTGTTGAACATTGGGTCATCATGTTATGAGACAACTGAATTGTGTTATTTGAATTGTTGGAACGGTGAAGGTCTGCACTTGCCGTAGTTGATGATGCAGAGTTGCAGAAATAACTTACTGCTGTCTTCTTTAGAAATAAGTGTAGATCTGTAACCCTTCATCTTTTATGAAACTGTAAAACATTGGGAAGATGACATGTGGTACCAGTACCATGGTGCGTATATTTAACATAGAAATAGAGATTGAACCTCTAGAGTGTCAATTCATAGCTTGTTGAATCCGTTCCAGAATAAATTCTGCTGTGGGAGGTGTGTGTGGGTGTTTAAAGGTGTATGTCATTTTGCTTAATGAAATGTACCTAACTAAATGACACAAATATTGTACATTGCTGAATCATTATGTGCTTCATCATAAAAGAGTTGACTGTGCAGTGGCACTGCTTAATGGACCTTTATTGTGGCATTGAACAGCAATGTGAAATCATATAGCACCAGGAGCTTGTTAACCTCTGTAGGCAGATGGTTATTAGCATATATGGCACCAAGTGATAGGCTTTATGGTAACAGAGCTGAACTTCTGGCATTGAAATATTCAAACAACATGTGGGCAAGGCTTAGAAGATTTTAACTGGATTGTGACTGTTAACTGCTAGCCATTCTCAGTAATGGGTTGGAGTGGGGAATGCATTCGGGGCCAAATGGAGGGTTGCTTGGCTATTGGAGATCAGCAAACCAGATGGTTGCCCCAGGCTGCTCCCTCTCTAATCTGTTTATATTCATTACTTCAGTTTCACCACTATCAAAACAAAATATATAATGCTTAACAATAATAAGATGATGGAAATGAGAAGAAAATACAATTGACGTGAAATAATTATGCAGCATTGTGTGGGTTTCAGTTTGATAAACTTTCCTGGTTGCTTGCATTTATCACAAATATAAGAGATTTCTTCAGCATTATCTTTACGTTTCTGCATTAGCCTTTAGCTAAATCAGCACTTAATCAAGCTAGATGCACTTTCCCGGTAAAACTCAGTACTGCTTCTTGGTATCTTTCATGTCAAGCCTTTCCCAGTTCTTGTTTTCCTTTTATCATGTTTTATTTGTACCTTCTGCACAGTTCTTAGTTGGACTTACGCTTTTTTTCTTAACTAAAATAACACATTAGTGCTTGTGTAGGTTGTCTTTAATGCTGCGCAGAAATGCATCTTTCTTTAAGAATTCCATTACTTTAAGTGTATTTTTTAATTAATATGAATGTAGCCCTTTTGTAATGAAGCATGCCCACAAAAGCCTATTATACCGGATTTAGGGTGTTATCTTCCTCCGCATTATTGGAATGTCATTTTTACAGTTGCTGGCTTTGAAGCAGTCAAGTACCTTGAAGCTTTTGTAGCATAAGGCTTGGATCTCCTGGGATCATGTTATAGTTGTAACAGTCTTCAAAAGGCAGAAGCTTTACTGTTGTAATGCAGTGCAGCATATAGTCAAGGAGACCATTGAAATTAGTGAGGCTAAAGTCCATTAACTGTATATTGAGCCTAAGGAATGCATTTTCCCTTTCTGTAGGGATTTCTTTGACCAAAACCTGAAACACACTTTGACCCATTTAGACCCTGTCTTAACAGGACAGCTGCATTTTGGAAATGTTCTACTGCATGGTCATCTGTGCAGTGTCACATATTGGTTCTACAATCTGTGCAAAAATATTCAGGAATATTTAATCTAGGAACTCATGTACTTTTGCTCACAGAAGATTTTCACTATCTGCAAATGCCTTGAAGGGAGGGATGAATAACCGAAACCAAATGCAGTATCCAGTGCTTTTTTCTGGGGATACGCATACCCTTAAACATTTTGTGAATTTAAGTTTGGCCTCATTGAGGGGCAGTATTTCAATATGAGTAGGAAAATGAGAGTACACCTAAACATATATATATATATATTTAAAAGAAAAAAAAGCAATGGCAGTATTTCAGGGAGCTTTCTCTCTCTGGAGTTTATGTTTTCTGCAAGGTTTAGCCATTGCTGTTGTACTTCCCCGCTTTTCCTCTTTTACAGCTTTATGTGAATACTTTTGTAAAGGTCCCACTGTAGTTCACATAGCTGACAATAAGTAGCCGCATCAACTGCAGCATGACAAGAGTATGGCGGGCAGGCAAGGAAGCAAGTGTTGCAAATGGTGAGCAGCCCAGGCAAGCTGCTGAGGAAGGAGCAACATTGAATGGGCCAAGGAGCCTCAGAGAGCGATTTGCCAAACTGTTCTCTGAAGCACTTCCCACCATCCTCCCATGACTTTTAAGGAGGGTGGGGATGCTTTGGGGAGTCATTTGTCTGAAACATCCCCATCCTCCATTAAATGATGGAGCCCAGGTGAGCTGCTGAAGGAGTGACATTTAAAGGAGGTGCTTCAGAGAGTAGTTTGGACCCTCCTCCATTAAACATTTAATAAGCTGTGAGACAAGAGCTGTTTGGATGAGCTCTGGGAGAAGGGGATGGGGTTTTGGGGTGAGCTTTGGGGCAAGCTGTGGGGGAGGTGTTTGGCCAGGTGGGTGAGGGGGTGGCAAAATGGTGGGTGGTTAGCGAATGGAGCAAGTAAAAGTTGTGGTGGCAGCTCCTAGTTGTTCCATATAAGATTAGTGGAGCAATACCAGTTTCCTTGGCTGGAGCCCTAGAATGTTTCCAGTAACTGAACTCATGTGAGAAAGGGCTGTGATGAGTGACTATAATAGTTTGCCTTTACAGTTGTTAATCCTAAGGCTGACCAGTCTCTTTAACTGTAGTTAAAGAAGGAGAGGAGATGCGGGGGAGATGTGTATTTCTGTTTGAGCACAGTTGTTGCAACTGCACTGGTTAATTGCACTTATTATGGTTCTTATTTAATAGACAGAGTGCTTTACAGCCTTTGTGCTTCATGTCCTCAGAATAACTCTGTGGAGCCTTTGATTATATTTACTGTTTTATGACAAATATTGAGAATGTGGCTTGCCCCAAAGCATCCAGGAATTTGATGGCTTAGTTGGTTTGAACACAAGCCTTAGTTAAAGCTTTTAACCCCCAGACCACTCTGACGACCATCATTTAGTCTTGTCACTATCATATAATTCTGATGGTTTTGAACTAATATGTATATCTATATTTGATGAGGCTTCACCAGCAGTATTTAGCTGTTAGGATGTTGTTTAGAATTTAAGCAAAGTAGCACGAGTAATTCATATGCAGTGTTGCTATTGTTTATTTTTATGGTTTGTTAATGCTGACTGCTTCTTAAAATTTTCCATATTTTTTGCTAGGTCTGTAACCAGCGATGAAGGATCCATGAATGCATTCACAGGAAGGGGGTCACCTGGTAGGGGTCAAAAGACTAAAGTCTGTACCACACCTTCATCTGGTCATGCTGCATCTGTGAAGGATTCAAGCAGCAGATTGGCTGTTACAGACCCCACCCGGCCTGGTGCCACCGCCACCAAAATCACCACCACCACCTCCACCTACATACCTGCCTCTACACTTAACGTTAACAAGAAAACCAAAGGGCTTATTGATGGCCTTACTAAGTTTTTTACACCGTCACCCGATGGTCGCAGATCACGAGGTGAAATAATAGACTTTTCAAAGCATTATCGTCCAAGGAAAATGGCCTCTCAGAAACAATCATGTACTTCTCATGTGTTGGCTACAGGTACCACACAAAAGCTAAAACCTTCTTCACTTCCACCCCCAACCCCCATCTCTGGTCAGAGCCCCAGTTCACAAAAATCCAGCACTTCCATCTCTTCTAACTCTCCCCAAAGCTCCTCCAGTCAGTCAAGCGCACCCTCCTTTAGCAGCCTTCCTAATAACAGTCAGCTAAAGGGACTCTTTGATGGACTTTCTCATATTTATTCCACTCAGGGACACTCTCGAAAAAAGGGGCACCCGAGTTATGCACCGCCCAAGCGTTTGCGTCGTAAAGCAGCATTTTCTTCCACATCCAAGTCTAAAACTGCTTTCTATGGAAAGAAAGAGATTAGAAGTAGGTTTATTTCTCATGCCTCCGCCTCTGGATGGGGTATGTCTAGAGGACGTGCTTTTAAAGCAATTGGTCACTTCAAGCAAACAACCTTCCTTAAAAAGCGCAGGATTCTAGGCAGATTAAAGTATAAAGTGACCCCTCAGATGGGGACCCCCTCACCAGGGAAGGGGAACTTGGCAGACGGAAGGATTAAACCTGATCAGGATGATGGTAAGCAACAGGTCAAAGCGCCAACCAAACCTGCGTCCCGTCCAAATCCAAATTCTTATTTTGTCACACAGGTCTCGGCTACTTCTCTTCTGACTTCACTCTCATACAAAAGCAATGAACTTTGACCTTGTAACTAATGCTGACTAAATCTCCAAATTGTTTTTCCAACTAATGCTGTACCGCCTTGTTTGTCAGTTTTTGCATATGTAGTGGCACTAGCACCCCCCCCCCACCCCAATGTCTTCATAATGTTGCTTTTATGCCTTTTGTAGTAGCATATTGGTAGCCACTCCATGCTGTCCCTTGCCCTTTCTCTGGCCATAGTGCTGATGGCATTTATTAGGATGACCATTTCAACTCTTCATTTCCCTCTCCTCCATCGCTTTTCCATGACACATTCCATCTGCTACACAACACTGGATTTGTACTGCTGTGAAATTTACTCTTCCCAGTTTTTAAATAAATCTTTCCTTTTTTTCTTGAAGAAACAAAAGTCTGTATTCCTCGCCTTAGTTTCTTCTAATCTGTTTCAAATAGTTTTGCCTAAGATTGTTTTAGTGTTGAAAGCTTGTTTTCTTTTTCTTAGAGGTTCAGATATATGGTTAGGATATGTGAAATCTATGCTGCTGTATCAGTTGTTTGATATAGTTTTGTATTCAAAATGTCTTTTTTAATTGGGTAGGAGTAGAGTGTAAATTCTAAGTTAGGGCATGAAAGAAAATGCTGCTGTTTGTCCTGGCCGTGTTTATTTAAAATAAATCTGCAAATGTTTTAGTAGATACTATAATAATAAAGATTTGCTACGTCAACTGGAAAGATCAGTGGGAAGCAGGATTTTAAAGCATTAGTCACTCAGAAAATGCTGGGAGCTACATTTTGATTGCAAAAGGTGTTTGTTGCATCATGGTGGTGAATAAACTCTCTGCTGGTTTTAAACAACAGGTACAGAAATCAAAATAAGCATCAAACAAGAAAACTCAGATCTGTTTCTGGTGGGAAGCAAGGATATTATTACAGAAGAAGATTTGGAAATGTTTAAGCAGGCCCAGGAACTTGCAATGGAGGTAAGGTTCACAGGTGCCAGCTATGTGAACAGTACTGATACGGTAATTTGTTGCTTGATATGAGGAGAAAATTGTGCTGACTGCTTAGTTCTGCTTAATGCCCCTTTTATTAAGGCTAGTTTGTATATAATGGTATACATCTAATCCAGAACCCAAGTATCTCATTAGGGTAAAAGTAAACTTGAATGGGAAGTTCTCTATATAGCTTCAGGCATGGTGCAGAGTGAATAAGTTTCACAGCACTTGGGTGCCTTGATAGAAGTCCTTATTTTTAAGGATGTGGATAGTTTGTGCTACTTTTCATTCCTCTGTAAACAGATGTCTCTCCACCTAACACCTAAAATAGTGTAATACCCCAAAAATAGCCTTACTAGTGAAATGTGATGGGGGGGGGGAATTCTGTTGCGCTTTCAAAACTTTTGTTCTTTAATTGTGATTAATAGAAAATTGGTTGTAAAAATGGTGGAGAAACAAATGGACGCTACCCTTCAGTGATAGAATTTGGGAAATATGAGATCCAAACATGGTACTCCTCGCCTTACCCACAAGAATATGCAAGGTAAGGAGAATGAACCTATAAACTGTTCTATGACAAACACCATCTCATAGCTCCAAAAAAGATTCCTTTACAACTTATTTGCAAAGCTTCTCAAATTCAGACATGCAGTGAAACCACAACTTTATAACTTCCCTTCTCTTTCTTTCCTAGCTTGCAGATTATCATTGAACGTTGCTGTAAAATCGGCTTGGCACTGCCAAAAAATCAAAGATTAAAAAAATATATTGGCTGCAGATAAGCCTGTTTAGCTACAGAATGCCGCGTACACACCCTTTTGTGGCTAAGGAAAAAAAGGCTAGCCCCCAAATTACTTCATGCATGTCCCTTCCTTTCTACATGGAGCTTGAGATACTTCTCTTAAAACATATCAAAAATAATCATCAATAATTAAGAGTTCAGCAGTGTTCAAAGTGTCCGCAATTAGAAAATCCACATATTAGTAAAATGTAATTTGTTATTTTTCTTGGTGCCAAAATTTTAAACTTCATAGTTCAACATTTTGAGACAATTTTGCCATGGATAGAATATGACAAGCCTTGCAAACAGTAATTTTGATAATAAATAGCTTCCTATTTCACTATATCGTGTCAAGGGATGGCTCAAGCACTTGCCATCAATCTGCTCACCGTAATGTATGCTCTACTTTTGCCTGTAATTGGGCCCCAGTTCCTCAGTGTTCAAAAATGGTCTATATTTTCATCCATTTTTGAAGGGGTCAAGAGAAAAAGTTAAACAAAATTGGAGGGGCGGAGAGATTTACCTGAAAATCGGCAGACTTCTACCACCACCTCCTTTTCTTTTTAAAAAACCTTTCTCGCAGTGGTGCTCTTACAGCCTAGCATTTTTTCTTGGACCTGTGCATTCCATTTTAACCTCCTGTTTCCAAGTATCAGATATTCCGTTTCATCCAATAATTTAGGGAAGGCAGGAGAAATGAATGATGTCAGAGATAACTCAAGTGGAAAGTGGTCCCAGCTCTGGGAATTATCCTAAAGGTGTCTCGGTTAATTGGCACATTATTGGATGTTAGGATATAATCTATAGTGCTAGTAAATCCTCTGGGGGAGATAAAAGTAAAATAACCCTCTTGATCCCCTTGACGGTGCCCATTGCATAACAAAAGGTTATGCTTAATTATAAGTTCACAGAGATAATTCCCAGCACAGTTAGAGAGGTGGTGTCCATTGCTGCCCTCTGACAGATTTTGGGTTCGTCCTCCCAGTTTAGTCCAGATAATATTGTATTTTGTGGGGAAACAAGGCTGATCCGGGCATTGAAGTCGCCTCCCAAGACAAGCCGAGGGTTAGGAGACAGAGAGTCTATACTTTCGAGTAGTTGGTCAAGCTTTCCCCAATATGAGCTCAGTTCCCCACAAGACTTTACTGGAGGTATGTACACGCAGATACGGTAAGTATTTCTCCGGAGACTATCAGAAAGGGACAACACTAAAAAAATTAGGGGTGGTCAGCGAGGGACACTGTTGAATTGATACATTAAGAGATGTTGACACCAGCACTGCCAGCCCCCCTGCTAGGCCTTCCATACTTTACAGTTTTAAGAGCTGGTTGAGTGTAACTTGTAAAACCCTGTAATTCAATTCAACCATGGTGCCCTCTTTTGCCCAAGTTTCTTGAAGATGATACCATGTGTTTGTAGAACAGAAATCACTGTCTTGGGTCTTGTTCGGCCACCCTGTTACATTCCATGAGAGAAGTTTAATTGTTTTACAGTGATTTACTCTTAGTCAATTGCTGGCCAATGTACACTCGGAGTTTACCAGTTTTTGAGGCAACATGGATGCTAGTGGAATGATCCAGATGTTCGATTATTTCAGTCGTTATAAAGTACTCACATTTCATAAAGTACTCACATTTGTGTTCACTGGGCCTTTTATTTGCAAATTGCTCACCAGCGGGGATTTCTTGGGCGTAGTTCCTGACTCCTCCTCATCTAAATATCTCATCTTTGTCCCGTACTCCGGTGGTTCTATAGTTATCGTTCTGTTGTGGCCATTGGGTCTATTGTCAGTGCTCAGATTCCTGAAGATGATTGTCTAGGGGAATTGGCTGTTCCTTTTGGCTCACCGGGTTATTTTGATGTTGGGCATGATTCTGCGAATTCAACTCGGGCATGTCTGTTTCCTCCCCTCCTGTCGAGTTTTTTTTTTTTTTTTGCAATGTCATTACTTCCATTGGGGATCCAGGCCTTGGTTTTGTGGGCCCCTCTGTAGCACCAGTCCTCATCTTACATAAGGGTGCAACAATAGAATTGTGAAATACCCGGGTTGGAAAAACTCCTCTGCTTGACAATTTCAGCTTGTGAATCAGTGAGGGCAGTCTAGTAGAGGAAAAAGTTAACATAATTTTTGGATTTGATTTTTGGTATTCAAGGGTTCAGTCCCAACTAAGTCAGTCTCTGTAAGTCCAATACCAAGTAAGTCTGATAAATGTTATTTGGAACGCTGGACCTTTCCATTTAGGAGTTTGATCTAGTCTTCCACAAATTGTCATGCAGATATTTTTTGGTTGGAAGACTCTTAAATAAGAAGAGTTTGTTTTAAGAGCCTGCGCATTCTATGTCAAGCTTAGGGGTCTGCTCTTGTTGTGCCATTTCACTTTGGTGCTTTGGTGTTCTGTTAGTGCCTGCTTGCCTTTAACTGATAAACTGTGGACCTCTTTGGATAACTGGGTTATTTGAGAGGCAATACCTCTAATTTGTTGGAAGATATGCTCAACCGTTCTTGCAAGTAGAGTTAATTGGGTGCTCTCCCTACTTGTTATTCCTTCCTCTCTTAGAGGCACAGGGTCAACTTGCCCCAATGTTGGATCCAGTTCTGCACTCTCACCTTGAGTATCCTCCTCATTTTCACAATCCTCTTTAAGGGGAGAAAACCGTTTTTTTTTGTTGGAACTGTTAAAGCAGATTTGTTTTTAAAAGTCCTCCATTTTAGATTGCTTGGGAGCCGGTGAGAGAACTGCCTCCTCTGGGTCCCTGTTGCGTTTACTAGCAGGCATAGTATTGCAGTGGGGTGTAAACTAGGAGAGGTTTCCTTAACCAAAGAGAAGAGAAAAAATAGAAAGTGTTCAGTTTGTTCAATTTAAGAGTTTCTCTGTGTGGTGACTGCCAGGAGTTCCAGGAACAAAGTATAAAAGGGAGCTGGCAGTTAATAGCTAGCAGCTGGCGGCCTGCCCAGGATACTTCACAGAACTTGCCCAAGGTGTTTCTCATAACATAGATAAGAAGATGCTGATAGAATCTCAGTAGGTTGGTAAGTTTAAAAGTAGAAAATTAAAAAAAGAGGAAAATTTACTTACATGGGTAGCAATTGACACTAATTACATTCCTGTTATCTGCGGAGCTCCGAAGCCAGCTTGCTAAGCTGTTGCCATCTTGGAACCGCCACCAACCAATGACTGTTGGTATTGTTCAGTAGTTGATAGTTGAACAATTAAGAATGATCAGATGAATGTTGAAGAGCAAGTCAGACAATAATGGAATAAGTGAGCCAGAATAGGTAGGGGAATATGCAGGGGCTCCAGATCAAACTGATGAAAGGTTGGCAGGACTGGATCAAGAAATCATACTGAAGGAATCATCATCGTATGAAAATGGAGATGACCTCCATACAAGAATTCGGAGAAGGAGAAGATAAGATTACAAATGGTGATTTAGAGAAATATCTGGACATAGTGTTGATGGAGCTGAGAGGCAAAAAAAGCTTTGGGATTTCACTCCTGGCCTTTCTTTAGTTTTAGCAGATTTGGTGTGAATTCAAAGAATGGTGATATTAAAGTTATGGTATTGCCTCTGGAAAAAGACGGGGGGGGGGAAACAAAAAAATGAAGGTCGTAGAGGAGATCGGAATACCATTGTAAACACAACAGGAAATAGAATACAGCAGGAAATGGAACTGACTACAGTGGTACCTTGGGTTACATACTCTTCAGGTTACAGACTCCGCTAACCCAGAAATAGTACCTTGGGTTAAGAACTTTGCTTCAGGATGAGAACAGAAATCGTGCTCCGGCAGCACGGCGGCAGTGGGAGGCCCCATTAGCTAAAGTGATGCTTCAGGTTAAGAACAGTTTCAGGTTAAGAATGGACCTCTGAAACGAATTAAGTACTTAACCCAAGGTACCACTGTACACGGAACTGGACACAAACTAATGAGAAACAAAAATGGAATAATACAACCGGAAATGGGCTATAACAAGAAAGGGAACTGAGGATATGGAATTGGACATGAACAAGTGGATATACAACAAGAAAAAATGGAATATCGGCTCAATGTGCAAGCACAATGGAGAGACTGTAATGGACATGGACAGGAAGAATTATATTCAGTATGGAGTAGTGGTGGTGAGAATTAATCGAAGTTAAATTAAAGGAAAAAAATATGGTTAACATTTATTAAGAATGACAATTAGTCTTGGACTTTCTGTGAGAAAAGGAAATAAATGATTCTGAGATACCTTAACTGGTAGGAAATATTGTTTAACGGAAAGTGGTAGATGTTCACATTGACCAAAGTTTTTAAATAATCATATTCTCTTTTATGTGACTGGCAGATGGGAAATCAGAGTATTTCTTTTCTGTTGCCTTGCTTATTTTATTTTTCTCTTTTTCTGTCTTCTCTTTATCTTAGTTGTCCCCTTCTTTCCTTTTTCTGTTTACCTTCTTTTTTGGTATCTTTTGTAAATGCAACTGTATTATGGAAAATCTTAATAAAAAGTCATTTAAAAAGTTGAAATATTAATTGCAGGTTTTATTTTTTTAAACAATTCAGGTGTTCATTAATTTAGATAAAGGCTGAATTATGAATACTGTAGATAACTTCACTCAGAACACATTGATGTGTTTACACAATGCATATAATAATGTTCCAATATTATGATGGGATTTGACTTCACAGCTGGTTGTTTTTTTTTATTATTATTATTATTATTATTATTATTATTATTATTATTATTATTAAATTTGCTCCCAAGTCCAGCTAGAATTTATGGGCACTTGGAAATACCTCAGCAGAATTGTTATGACACCAGCCTCATAATAAACAACTTGTTAAGAAGTATAATATGTTTTAAGCTTGCTTGTTGTTTTATTTGCTTGTTTAATACATATAGTGCTCTGGTTGACTAAGAATGTTGGCATTTTAAAATACAAAGAATTGTATACTAACTGCTCTGATTTTTAAACTTAACAGACTATCAAAGCTTTTCCTGTGTGAATTCTGTCTTAAATATATGAAAAGTAAAAATATTTTGCTAAGGCATGCAAAGAAGTGTGGCTGGTTTCATCCTCCAGCCAATGAAATCTACAGGAGGAAGGACCTTTCAGTGTTTGAGGTAGGAAGCATTTTTTTTGCATTAGTAGTACTGCAGGCTAGTTGAAGAGTAAGAATGTAGTAAATGTATTAATCTCCCCACCCACAGCTATCTGTAATGTGGGTGCTCCTGATCCCCCCCACCCAAACACACACACACACACACACACACACACACACTGTGCTTGGCCCCAGAGGATGCCCATTTCCCATGAGTTACCGTATTTTTCGCTCTATAAGACACACCAGACCACAAGATGCACCTAGTTTTTGGAGGAGGAAAACAAGAAAAATATATTCTGAATCTCAGAAGCCAGAACAGCAAGAGGGATCGCTGCGCAGCAAAAGCAGCCATCCCTCTTGCTGTTCTGGCTTCTGGAATAGCTGCGCAGCCTGCATTCGCTCCATAAGACGCACACACATTTCCCCTTACTTTTTAGGAGGGAAAAAGTGAGTCTTATAGAGCAAAAAATACGGTATTTGTTGCTCAAGGAGGTACACTTTTGATTTTAGTGTGATTTTCCATCTTCTCCTGAAAGATTCCTGTTTTCCCAAGTAAACCTGTCCCACTATTTTAGAACACTGGAAGACCACTGATACTGGAAATCTGTTTTCATCCCCAACAGAAATTCTATAGTTTAGAAGAATTGTGGTAGGAACTTCAGACCAGTAGTCTGTGTAAAAAGAAATTCTGTATTGTGTAATCTATTGCTGTACGGATCAGACTGTATGGTAAGATACAAAGTAAATGATGGAAAGCAAGTAAGATAAATTGAGGAAGAAGGATACTCGTTAAATGTAGAAGCATGCTTATGAAAGAACACAAGGAAGTATCAACCTTCCCTCCACAAAGTAAAGAGCAGCAGCTATTTTACATCCTTTGAGCTTTCTGTCCATGTATTTAGGATCAAAGAAATGTAATTTGTGAAGAATAAATCTGAAAGTGACACTATTTTCAACTGATCTTGGAAACATTTTTTTCATTGAAAATAGTATTTGCTTTTGTATCTAACAACTTCTGTGTGTATATAATGCCAAAGTAACTTCCTCTTTGCAGACTTAACACTTCAGAAACTTAGAATAATGTTACTTGCTTTATCCTCCATCTGGTACAACGCCTTCAAAAACCAGCAGCTTAGCATATCTTTAATGATATGTTCACAAATTTGTATCTTTAATTAGAGGGAAATAAACTTTTGAAATGCCATAAATCAAAATTATATTTTACAAGTTTTACAAGTTACTTGTAAAAAAATGTATTGATGGTCTAATATTTAATATGACTCTGAGAAAAATCTGGTTTTGTTCACTTTAAATATTATGTGCAGTGATCCACTTCCATACTTAAATATTAATATGGGAAATTTTCTCCTCCATAGGTTGATGGGAATGTGAGCAAAATTTATTGCCAAAATCTTTGCTTGTTAGCAAAGCTCTTTCTGGACCACAAAACCTTATATTATGATGTTGAGCCATTCCTTTTCTATGTTCTCACAAAGAATGATGAAAAAGGATGCCACTTAGTTGGGTACTTCTCCAAGGTAAAAGTTTGATCTTAACATCATGAGAATATCTTGCTTTTGTGCCAAAGCAGTAACACTGCTGATTTGGAATGCATAATATCAACCGAAAGCAAACACTGTTTTCTGATTACAAACAAATACAATGCCAGTATCATTTTAAGATCTCAAGTATTCTCTCTTGGGCTTTATTTATCATTCTACTATATTTTTTCACTTTAGAAGGTTTCCATCAGGTGTGACAAATCTCCTGTTTCGTTTGGCACTTCCAGTTTTGTTGTAGTTATTACTTATTTTGTTACTCATGTAGTATAGCATCTCATCATGCCTTTTATGACAATTTTCTTTTATTGTTTAGTGAAAATTTAAGGTCTTTAGTCTGAAGATTTTCTCTTGAGATTCCACCCCCTGTATACTCGGTGTCTACATTGTCATGTATATATAATTTGCTCTATGTTCATGTTTTAATAATAGTTTGTAGTTTTGTCAGCAAGTGCTCTCCCCACGCCAAGTTTTAATTCCAGTCTGCCTTGTATCTGGTTGTTTATTCTAAATGTTTCTCAGACTGTGGAATGGGACCTGTCACTGAGCCTTGGGCCAGTTTCAAGTGGTCCCAGTGCCACAGCCCTGCCTAGTGTAGGAATGGCAAAGGAGGAGACAAGATAGAAGGTGCATATAAAGACAGCTTGAATAAGTGAGACAGTCTAGGAGGTTTAGTTAAGTTACACTGGAGTTTATTTTGAGGATTTCCCTGTAAAGAAGCAGCTGTCTTGGGTTGTAGCAGCTGTTGATGCATAGTGGTTAGTGGCGCAGAGGCACTGAGATTTTGAGTTATCCCTGTTAGTCTCCCCATACACGTGGTCTGGATTTCAAGGAGAGTTCTGGGGTGTCTTTGCCAGCGTGACTCCTGCTTCTTACGTTCCTGCACCCTGCCAGGCACCCTGCCTGATAAACGTAACTGCCCTGAAGATCCCACTACACTAGCATCTTACTGGGTTTGCCTTTGTTTTCAGCAGCCGGTTTAATCTTTCCTCCTGCTGTTTTTGTAGACATCAATTTATATTTCTTTCTGGTCTGTGCCGTATTCTGATGGAAATTTACTTGGTATTCAAAGGTGGATGCACCTGACTGTATGAAAGCTGCGTGTGCTTCAAATATTACTTTAGATAAACAGTTCTGTCAGTTAGAAGTATTTGCTGAGAGACAGATTAAATGCTGGCAAAAAGCAGTAAGTTATTTTAATGTGGCCATTACTTATGATCCAAACTGCTGTCTTCAGCAAACGTGTAGGTATCATCTGCCTTTTGTACATTCCTGACACAAAAGTCAGGGCAGCATGAGAAAAAATGCCTTCTTTCCCACTCCCTGGATTTGAAATTCACTCATGCAGTTCCTTTTGGATTTTTCTGTTGTTAATTTCTGAGGTGCCATCTCGTAAAATAAATCTTTTTGGAAGATACATTTGATTTGCTGTTCTACTTCACCAGCGACATTACTTTCTAGGGGCTTACTTTATTTTCGTATTGACCTGCTGCCTGTTTACCTTACTGGGCTATTTTACAAAGGCAGAGGCAGGTGCATGGAATTGCCCACTTCAGCAGTGTTTTGACATCCTTGATCTGTTTCTCCTTCCCCCAGGAAAAGCTCTGCCAGCAGAAGTACAATGTCTCCTGCATAATGATCATGCCCCAGTACCAAAGGCAAGGATTTGGAAGATTTCTCATTGATTTCAGTAAGTGAGCGGCTTTGTTTACAGTCATAACCCTGAGAGCTGATGGTGGTTATGAGGATACAGCTACATAAAAACTTTATTTAACCTGTTTTGTTGTTTGTTTTTTTATCACTAGATAATGGGCTTTCTATTTCTATTTGCGTAGTGGCAGAAAAGCTCCCTCAAGTGAAAAATCTAGTGCCTCTGTTGTACTGCAGGAAATTGAGAATGTGTCTCTCTGCAGTAATATTAACTCTCAGAGCTATTACGCTGAATGAATTGTCTAAATTGCATTCATTTTGTGCTGCTCATTAGTACAAAGAGAAGCAATTATTTGTGATTAAAGCAAAGGAAGGTGTTAGTCCAAGGCATTCTCTAGTTTCCCAGTCTATTAACATGGAGTACATTTTAGCTGAACAATGCTTATGATGAGAGAGCGTAATGTTTCAATTTATTATTCCTTTTTTAAAAGAATGTCATTAACTCACTTCTGAAGTAAAAGCTACTATTTGCTGCACAATGTATAAATTGGTATTCAGGGTTTATATCTTGTATTCTTCATCATGCAGTTGCCCATCTGACATAATTTTAAAAATGTTGGAGCTATTCATAATATTTCAATATCAGTAAAAAACAATTTGATAAGACAAATAGTATAATTCAATAGGCAAGCGCCACAGCTCAATGATTTCATTGACATTTTGAACTGAACTTTGAATTATAGTTTGGAGAAAGGCTATGAAAGCCAGGTTTTCGAAGCCATGTGTTAGTGTACCCAATTATTTTTAAAGCTTCACAGTAAACATATAGCACTGTATGTGGTTGGCTTTCTTCGGTGGAGGAACATACAAGGTGATTAAGATGCAGATCAAATATACCGTATTTTTCGCTCTATAACACGCACCTGACCATAACACGCACATAGTTTTTAGAGGAGGAAAATCCGTAGGCATGCCACCTGTAGGCATTCCCTCCATAACACGCACAGACATTTCCTCTTACTTTTTAGGAGGAAAAAAGTGAGTGTTATGGTGCAAAAAATACGGTAAATCTTAAGAAGGGAGGTAGCAGCCAACACGGTTTCTTACTTGGCAGTTGCCCATCATGAGTTATTGCTGGTGATGCTTCATACTTAATGTGTTATGGTTCCTGCTCATGATAGAAGCAGGTTGCCCCATCCCTTCAAGCACTCTGCTTCTTCTGCCACAGCAAGTATTGGCAGATTGTTGTCACAGCAGGCACCCATTTTCGGGGAGACATGTGTCCTCCGCAAACTCACCCACTGATCCCCCATTTAAGGGAGACGGAAGGACAAGCTTCTCCAAGGCTTTTCTGGTTCCTGAAATTTGCATCTTTCTGGCTTCACTTGACTGGGAGGACTAAATCTAGATGTCCAGTGAATTCTTCACCCAGAATGTGAAGGATTCCCATAGAGAAGAGTGTTACCTTCCTAGAACTCCCTGGGGTTGTCTTCAGCCATATTGGTATAAAGACTTCAGCCTTTCCCCCCCTCTGCTCTCTCACAAGGGATATTCACAGAGATCTGAACAACTACATATTTTGCCCCAGCGTGCTTTGGTGCAGCCCAAGGCACAAGCTACGTTTGGGAAGGGGAGAAGGTTCCAGACTCACTAGGACCTACTATATATTGCAGACAGGGTTTCCAACCTTTTACCAACAACATAATTTTCCTTTCTCCCCTCCCACTTCTTCTTTTACATCCAACCTGAGAGTTCTGTGAAACTCGAAAGGTAGCTCAGTATTTTGTGATTTTCAGCTGGTTCTTTTTTTAAAAAAAATGAAGCTGAAGGAGGCTTGGGGTTAAAAGGTCAAGGTTATATTAATATGGGTTGCAGGTGAATTTAAATGCATTGTATCATACTTGTTTCAAAAATTAAACAGCAAAGGGTTTCCCAAACTTCTCCCAAAGAGCCTTGCTAAGGCATTGGCACCCTGCTGTGCAGCATTGCATTCCTGTGACAGAACACAATGGGGACAATGCATTATGACAGAATGTTGTTCATAGTGACATCCTTGTGGTGGGATGATGGTTGCTCCCCCCCCCCCCAGTTGGTTTCAACCATTGAATTGTGGTAGGGGGGATAAGGCCAGAAAGATAAAAGAAGAAAAGCAATAATCTGCATCATATTGAAAAGGCTTAGATGAAATTTGTTTAAATTTACTTGCTCCACCTGAAAAATTACTTTAAAATTTCTATTGTGAAGAATGAATTGAGAATGTAATTGAGGTAGGGGGATATTTAAGCACATCTTGAGTTCTAATCAAAGTTTTGTGCTTTTTTTTTAATTTGCCCCACCCTTTTTCAGCAGGGGTCAGTCCACTGTCCCTCAGACCTTGTGGGGGGCCAGACTATATGGGGGGGGGGGGATGAACAAATTCCTATGCCCCACAAATAACCCAGAGATGCATTTTAAATAAAAGTACACATTTTACTCATGTAAAAACACCAGATAGGCCCCACAAATAACCCAGAGATGCATTTTAAATAAAAGGATACATTCTACTCATGTAAAAACACGCTGATTCCCAGACTGTCCGCGGGCCAGATTTAGAAGGCGATTGGGCCGGATCTGGCCCCTGGGCCTTAGTTTGCCTACCCGTGCTCTAGTGGAACAACATGACTGCTTGCATATATATTTTTTGGGGGGGGGAGGGTTCCAAATCTATGGGTATAAGCTATGGTGGGCTTTGTTCTTCATGAGCAGAGGCTTCTAATGAGGGGTGGCGTCAGTAAAATCATCAAAATCGTAATGTAGTGGAGGCTTCTCTGGGTTGTGCTGCAAGGCTTTAATAGTGAGCATCTATGTTGCACTTTTTAGGCTTTGCAGAATGTCCATGGAGGCCTCTGGTGTGCTGTGTGACAATATTGACTGATTTCATCAAATTGTAGTGCAAGGGAAGTAAGGAGCAGGAGCAGCTCCTGGACTTGAAGATCCGCTTGTGGATTTATTTATTTATTTATTTAGCCAGTTGTCGTATAACTAGAGTCCCCTGGGTGATCAACAATTAAAACACACTAAAATCCAATAGCAGCACAAAAAATCCATAAAACAAAACAGTTGCATCAGGACAGAAATTCAGTAGGGTGGATTAGATGGGTTTGACTAGATCACAGTTTCCCTAGATTCTCTAGATGTTTTGGGACTACAATTCCCATCATTCCTGACCACTCTTCCTGCTAGCTAGGGATAATGGGAGTTGTAATCCAAAAACAGCTGGAGATCTGAGTTTGGGAAACTCTGGACTAAGAGACCTCTGCTCTGCTCACAGAGTTGCCACCATCTGCAGCCATTCCACTGGCTGAATCAAAGAGAAAAGTCTCACATTAGCTCTTTCTATCCCAGAACATTCCTGTGGTGATCACTCTACCTGGGCATTCTGAAATGTTTTTTGTTCATTAGTTCATTTACTTTACTTTCCCCTCGCTTACCCGCTGCATCCTGTTTGCAGATTACTTGCATTACAGTGGTACCTCGGGTTACATACGCTTCAGGTTACAGACTCTGCTAACCCAGAAATATTAACCTCGGGTTAAGAACTTTGCTTCAGGATGAGAACAGAAATCGTGTGGCGGCGCAGCAGCAGTGGGAGGCCCCATTAGTTAAAGTGGTGCTTCAGGTTAAGAACAGTTTCAGGTTAAGAACAGACCTCCAGAACGAATTAAGTTCTTAACCTGAGGTACCCTGTACTTGCAACTGTAAACTTCCTGGATGGCCCTGGCAGAAATGCAGAATATAGATACAGTAAATGGTTAATAAAAAGTTTGGCTACTGTAACACTACATTATGTTTCTTTGGCTTGGGTAATGCAGTGCTGTGTGAAGGGTAGACGTTCTGGTTGGTGTGTTAATACTTATAGTCCTTCAGTCTCTTTAGATACAGTAATTAACAATATTTTGATGACATGTGCAGCAATCTATTCAAATAAGTGCAAGGGTTATGTGAATTATTTCATATTGTAGGCAGTTCAGATGATCCTTTGGCCCTGAAGATGAGATTGGGCACATACACCAGGCTTACAGATATCCCTGTTGCTCTAGCAGTTGTTTCAGGGTTAGGGAGATACATATAAGATCTTCCACTCTTAACTTCTACCAATGCGGATTGGAGCAGGAATCAAACCTGAGAACCTGACGCGCCCACTGTTCATGTTGCCACAGCCAGAATTTGGGTGGCCAAATAATGTAAGAACAGGCATTTTCGTAAAGTCAATAATCATTTTCAGTAATCAGTTTTATTTCCCCTTGATTTTGTTCCATTTCCCCTCACAATTATCCTGCCTGCTTGTGTTTTCTAATGGCTGTTCTTGCTACACATCTCAGAAACATGAGACTGCAGCTTCCACTTTCCATTTTGTGGACTTTCAACTTTAGTGGCACACAGACTGAACGCTGTAGGACATCAATGCATGTCATTAGGCTGTATAATGAAGCGAAGAAAACCAGCATGGCAGTCCTCATCGTGGTTTGCATATGTTGCACTAATAGCTCAATTTCTAACTATGCTCATTAATTGACTACCAAATTGAGCTCCATATGCTACTCTTCACAGTCCTGGACATGTGATCAGCTGGAATGAAATTCTGCCTAATCAAGGTATGCAAACAGCTTTCAGTATGTATGGACAATTGAGAAAAGTCCTGGGTCTAGAACGGTGGCCATTGACTGATACTTTAGAAGAAGACAAATAAGTAAATGTTGAATGCACCTTAAAATACTGTTGTAAGTTGGAAATACCCAAAGGCAACTATTTTTAAAAAGTCATTTGCAAGCTAGCAAGAACAGCATGTTAAACTTTATTTTTTAATTAAAAAAAAATTAAACTCAACAATTTAGCTTTTCTGTGCTGATTTAAATATATTATCCAAGTAAATGAAGGAGTATCTCCACCCCCATCATTCAGCCCAGACACTGAGGTCCAGCTCCGAGGGCCTTTTGGTGGTTCCCTCCCTGTGAGAAGTGAGGTTACAGAGAACCAGGCAGAGAGCCTTCTTGGTAGTGGTGCCCACCCTGTGGAACGCCCTCCCATCAGATGTCAAGGAAATAAACAACTAATCTGACTTTTAGAAGACATCTGAAGGCAAACCTGTTTAGGGAAGTTTTTAATGTCTGATGTTTTATTGTATTTTTAATATTTTGCTGGAAGCCACCCAGAGTGGCTGGGGAAACCCAGCTAAATGGGCAGGGTATAAATAGTAAATTGTTGTTGTCATTTCTTGAAAAGCCCACAGCCTATCCTGAAATTGTGGTTTAATGAAGATCTGGTAAAGATTAGGTTGTGCTCCACGATCAAGTTCTGGCTTAAATAGGGAACTACAGGGATGCGGGTGGCGCTGTGGATTAACCCACAGAGTCTAGGGCTTGCCGATCAGAAGGTTGGCGGTTCGAATCCCTGCGACCGGGTGAGCTCCTGTTGTTCGGTCCCAGCTCCTGCCCACCTTGCAGTTCGAAAGCACGTCAAAGTGCAAGTAGATAAATAAGTACTGCTCCGGTGGGAAGGTAAACAGCGTTTGCATGTGCCGCTCTGGTTCGCCAGAAGCGGTTTAGTCATGCTGGCCACATGACCTGGAAGCTGTACACCAGCTCCCTCGGCCAGTAAAGAGAGATGAGCGTCACAACCCCATATTGGTCCAGGACTGGACCTAACGGTCAGGGGTCCCTTTACCTTTACAGGACAATGAGCCATGCTAGCTAAGAGCCTCTTCAACTGCAGTAGGCAATCCCTGTGACCATCCCTGACCCCGTTGAAGCTTCCAGGACAGACTAGTTTTCTGGTCTGAGCAGCAAAGCGATCCTTTTCCTAATGTCCCATGTTCCTGCTTTGCTCCATATCTTTCTGTAGGGGCAGGAAATGGATCCAACTTCATTTATTTATTAATTTTGGGGTAAGGTTTTATGCACTGCATTCAAGCTCCTTTCTCCTCACACTGGCTAAATCATGGCTTAAAGCTTGATGCACTGGGCATTGAGCTACAAATATTTTGCCAAAGAGGGCCATTCCCTCTTATTTAGAGATATTGAAGTATTAAAAATGACTTTTGTACTGAAGTGCAAGCAGAAGAGTGAATAGGCTTTCCTACCCTATAAACGGAAGTCAGACCTACAAGTCAGGTTCTATCTTGTGCTGGAGCATGCTATTTAGGAGAAAAGCTAAGTGGCTCTAGCTTGAGCTAATAAACACAGTTCGCAAATAGAATAATGAGCTGCCAAAGATTGGGACCATCCTTAGCATCCCACCAAAGGTAGGGAGAAGAAATGTGCAGCCTCTAAGATGATGTAAAGAATGAATGGTTACTTTTAGGGGGCAGCATAAAGCAGGAGGTGATTGCCTCTGGGTTTTTTTAGCTCACTCGTGCCTTTGCAAACTGCTTGGTTTGGTCCTACTTGTTCAAAATGCCATTTGTATTGTTGTATAGTAGACAAAGGAAAACAACAATGAACCAAAAGCAGCTGGCTGTTCCTTCATGCAAAGGTACAATTTGTTGTAATTTTTTGAGATTTGAGCTATAGATGGTGCGGATAGGACCTTCCACTCAGTACATATGATTCTTTTGATTCTGAATGCAAACTGGGCATTGAGATGCTCAGTGCACATAATGAGTCAACTTTCTTTGTACAATCATTTGCCCGGTGCTGCTGCTGCTGCTGCTGCTTCTTGTTGTTGAAGGCTCTGAAAGTATATTTGTTTTATGCTTAGATTTTATTGGTTTTTATAAAAGCACAGGAAATGTAAAAGGTTACTAGATTTTGGAAACAAAACCATGGCATGTCATACTTTCCTGCAACTGCTCTGAGTCAGACCCAAGCAGACTGATGCCTGATGACTAATCATCTTTCTTACTCCTGCTCATTATGTTGAAGCAACCTTCATATACACTTTCCATTCTGTGACATCTGTCTTCTTTTAAAAGAATATGAACAGGAATCTACACAACAGTTTGGATGACTGGCAAAAAAACCATTTTTTAATGGATTGTTCTCTCAGAATGTAGATGTCTTATCTGCCGTATCTATGGCTGACACCATGTTCATTAAAACTCCCAATGACATTAACTTGGGACACTACCCATTTTTTGTGACGTGATATACCAATGTTCATTCTGCTGGTGCTGTGTGCCATGCAGTGAGTCGGTAAAGCACAAACGGAGAGAAGCAAGTTGCCAATTGCAAAAATATATATGATACATTGCCTTACTATAGTGTGATATTGGATTGTTTGGATTCAGAATAAAAAGTATAATGTTAGAACATCAAAAGGAATTTATTGGGGCAAAACCAAAGAAATCAAATATACTATGGTTAACATGGCATTCTTGTGTCCATCTTGTGAATATATAAATGGAAATATTCCAAGGAAAGCAATAAATACTCAGACAATACTTTCTGAACATGCTCTTTATAGTAGCATAGAAATGTGGAAGGGATGGGGAAAGGAGGAGGCTTGAAACCTGGATCAGATTGGTAGAAGTCCCCTGTGGTGCTTCTGTGAATGAAAGGAGGAGTTAACAAGAACTATTCATTAGAAGCAGCTACGTACAAACAAATGATAGAATCGCAGAATTGTAGAGTTGGAAGGTACACAGAGGGTCATCTAGTCCAACCCCCTGCAGTCCAGGAATCTCAACTAAAGCATTCCTGACAGGTGGCCAATCTCTGCTTAAAAACCTCCAAGGTAGGATGATCCACCCTAGGTGGGCTTCCAGACAGCTCTGGAGGATTTCCAGGCTGATACGACTGGTGCTCCTGTTGAAGCCCTGGCCAACAACTGGAACATTGAATGGCTTGGGCTGTTGACAATATAGCCCCTGAGCGCCCTCTCCCGCTTTGTAAAGCCCTGGTTCCCTGATACACCCCAGAACTTAGGGCAAGGAATCAAGCTGGGTGATGACTCAAACATAAGCAGAGGGAAATCTTGGTGAGGGCTCGTTATCAAGCCTACCTAGTGGCAGTGAAGGCTGAAAAGGTGGCTTACTTTGCTGCCCCCCTTGCATCC
This sequence comes from Podarcis pityusensis, assembly GCF_964106645.2. NCBI lineage: Eukaryota > Metazoa > Chordata > Lepidosauria > Squamata > Lacertidae > Podarcis > Podarcis pityusensis. The sequence goes on along the minus strand of NC_138032.1, from coordinate 85,733,877 downwards.
TCATTGTGCCACCCAGCACAGCTTTTCCGGGTAGTGCAGAGCCTGTTCCAGTCTGGCCCAAAGGAGGTGGCAGGATGAACGGCAGCTTGCTGTAATTTGTTTGCAATGCATTTTGAGGATAAAATTGCATCCACAGGGATCTTGACTACGCTGTTACAGCAGATGAATCACTAGAGGCATCCAGAGCACAGTCTAGTCCTGTTGTGTTGAATGAGTTTCAGTTGGTCAGGCTCAAGGATGCAGGACAAGGTGCTTGAATCAGTCAGTGTGACTTCTTGTGCTGTGGAGCCTTGCCCCTCATGGCTGATTAAAAGCTAGCAGGGAGGGGACAGCTGGCTGGGCCAGGGAAGTGATTAACTTGTGGTCTACTAAGACCCCTAGGTCCTTTTCACATGTACTACTGGCAATCCAGGTGTCCTCCATCTTACATTTGTGCAGCTGGATCTTCCTAAGTGTAGAACCTTACGTTTGTCCCTGTTGAAATTCATTTTGTTTGTTTTGGTATGATAAAGTTTTTAAAAAGTTGATTTCTTCAGTGCTTGGGAGGGTAGGAGCAGCTACCTCTAAATTGTAGACAGTGAGCCATCATTATTTATTTCATTGCTTTTCAACACGGAAAAAGGACCCCTTCTGGTGATAATCACTTGCATTCATTGGGATTTATCTCAAGCCTTTTTTGCTTTTGTGTCATGTTTCCAGATCTGTCTTTTATTTGTGAACTTCTATTTCACCATGAAAAGCACATCTCTCAAAATTAGCTAGCACAATCCAGAATTAGGGTGGACATACCAATGCACAGAAGTAGAATACCCCAGGTTAGAGTGCAGACACTATTGAAATAAAGTATTTCATACCAATGCATCTCTTCAGAATGGTAAAAGTGTGTGATGCAGCACCTTGAACACTTTGTGATCAAATACGTTAATGAGAAGCTAAAATCTTTTGAAGTATGATGGGAAGCACTTTACTAATTACAACATACTCTAGTTTTTCAAAAGTTTATTCTACATTTGTTACCTAATGGAATACAGCTGGCTGCTAAAAACCCTTCCCCACCTTCCCACCACCCACTTTATCACTAATTTTTTAACGTTCCAACAGCAGAAGCACTAATGAAAGAGGGATACAGATATCCTGTTGAGCGATTGGTATTTAACTGCATATTTGTACAGGGGGCAAACATTGCTCACGCGTTTCAAATTTAGATGCAGCCTCTAGTTTGTCAAATATAGTCACTGGTGAAGTTGATACAGTAGGATTTCACCTGTAACAATAGAGTCTCCAACTTGATTGGAGAGTTTGAGTGTCCCCAACCAGTGTCATCAGTTTTGTGCTTAGGTCATAATTGCTTCAGGTCTGTCTTAGTGATGGGGCATGCTCTGTATCAGAACAGATGGGAACATGTGGAGTGATTTGCTGGATCAGAACTCCCACCTGTGACTAGTCAAATCACTATCTTGATCCATTTCAGGCTGCTTACAGGTCTAGTTTTAGAAACAAATCAGTCTTGGATTACCTTTTATCAGGGGAGGGTCAAGGGGGGGTATGACCTTGTTGCTCTTATTTAATCTCTCAGCAGTTTTTGATGCCATCAGCCATGGTACTGGACCAGCTCTGTGGTATGGACACAGTACTTCAGTGGTTGCATTTCTGCCTACAGGCTTGTTTACAGAGAGTGGCATTGGGTGACCGGCGTTGCTCACCTGGCATTTTCACTATGGGAGCACATAAGAGTGCTATCTTCCGTGATGCTTTTTAACATCTACTTGGGAGCCGTGATTAGGAGATTTGGAGCAAGGTGTCGCCAGTATGCCGATGACTCAGCTCTATTTCTCTAACATCCGAATCAGGTGAGGCCGGGCGCTCCTGGATCAGTGTCTGCAGTCAGTGATGGGCTGGATGAGGGCCATTAAACTGAAGCTGAATCCAGGCAAGATGGAAACCCTGTGGATGAGCGGTTCCCAAGTTCAGGAAATAGGCCAGTTGTCTGTCCTTGATGGGGTTGCACTTGCTCTGAAGGAGCAGGTATGTAGCTTGGGAGTACTCCTAGATTGTCCACAGTGGCCAGGAGTGTTTTCTCCTAGTTTGGGCTGGTACACCAGCTACAGCAGTTCCTGTACAAGAATAGCTTGCCACAGTGGTGCAGGCCTTGTTAACCTTTAGAATGAACTAACGCAATGAATTCTACATAGAGCTGTCCTTGATGAAGGTGGTGAATGCTGCAACCCAACCTTTGGCTTGAACAACTCCACATCAGCATATTACACGGGTGCTGCCTGAAACCTGGAAGGAAGCTTTCATAATTCTGATACCAAAACAAGATCAAGATAGATCAAGTGTAAAAAACTATAGACCAATCTCATTACTTAACGTGGATTACAAAATTTTTGCTAATATTTTGGCCAACAGGTTGAAGAAGGTATTAACAGATTACAGCCATAAGGACCAGGCAGGATTCCTGCCTGGAAGGCATATGACAGATAATATTAGGAATATAATTGATCTATTGGAAAGATTGGAAGTTTAAAAAAACAGTAAAGCGATGTTAATGTTCATTGATGCAGAGAAGGCCTTCGTTAATGTGTCCTGGAGTTTCATGAAAAAGAATTTAGAAAGTATTGGGGTTGGACAAGACTTTATAAATGGTATTAATGTGATCTATTTTGAACAAAAGGCAAAAATTATAGTTAATAATGTGGTTTCAGAAGAAATTAGAATTGAAAAAGGAACCAGGCAAGGAGGCCCACTTCCCCCTCTGCTTTTTATAACGGTGCTGGAGGTTTTGCTAAGTATGCTAAGGAAGGAGGAAGAAGTTAAAGGTATAACAGTAGGATCTAAACAATATAAGTTAAAAGCCTTTGCGGACAATTTAGTGCTAACATTACAAGATCCAGACTCCAGTGCAGTAAAAGCACTGGAGCTGATTCACGAGTTCGGGCAAGTAGCAGGATTTAAGTTAAACAAGAGCAAAACAAAAGTAATGGGGAAAAAATTAGATATTGAGGAGAGAAATATTCTTCAAGAAAAGACTGGCCTAGTTTTTTAAAAAAAGTACTTGGTGAATTTATCGGTGAAAATTTTGAATTTATATGAAGATAATTATGAGAAATTATGGAAATAAATTAAGAGAGATCTGGAGATTTAGTCAAAGTTAAAATTGTCATTAATGGGCCGATTATCGGTGGTTAAGATGAATGTATCGCCAAAGATGTTGTTTTTATTTCAAGCCTTACCAATTATTGAGAATGTTAAATATTTTAAAGAATGGCAGAAAGCATTGTTAAAATTTATCTGGCAGGGGGAAAAACCCAGAATTAAATACAAATTACTTACAGATTTTCCCTGCCAGACCTGAAGATATACTTTGAAGGAGCAGCTTTCTGCTGGATTAAGGAATGGATTCAACTAGACAATGTTGATGTTGTGGATTTAGAGGGATCTGATAATGTATTTGGTTGGCATGCATATTTATGGTATGATAAGATAAATGCCCATAAAGGTTTCAAAAACCATGTAATTAGAAAATCACTATATAATGTTTGGATAAGATATAAAGATCTCCTAGAAAGAAAAACACCCAGATGGCTTTCGCCAATAGAAGCAAAGGTCCAGAAAAAGTTAAATATGGAGAGTAAATGGCTGAGATATTCTGATTTATTGTTGGAGGATAATGAAGGATTTAAATTAAGATCATTTGATCAAGTTAAAGATAAATTGTATTGGCTACAATATTATCAGATCAATGAAATGTATAAGCTTGATAAGAAAAATGGTTTTGCAATGGAAAAAACCAAATTGGAAATGGAGTTGCTAGATACCAATGTTAAAAACCTATCTAAGATGTATAACTTATTGTTGGAGTGACATACAAAGGATGAACAAGTGAAATCTGTGATGATAGATTGGGCAAGAGATTTTGGACACAATATAATGATGGAAGATTTCTAAAAAATCCACAGCTTCTGCTTTTCTCTGCTTTCTCACAAGATGCTGCCGCATAGGCAAAGTGTTACTTTTATCAGTATGAGAGAGCTTCAAAAAGGCTAATGAATAGACTCTATCAATGCCAAGAATACTCAGGCCTGGGAACTGACTCTTATCTCATTCGGTTGCAACACATCTTGGACACGCTGAAATGCAAGGCTTCTCAATCCCCTTGGCTTCTCATCCCCCTTTCATGGGAAGGGTGCCAAGGGGGAGGGAACTGGAGGGGAATATATGCTCTGTGCAAATGGCTGTGAACTTGTGCTAAGCTTGTGAGTTATCACGCTTGCTCCTTCTACCAGCCTGGATGGTAGAAATAAAGCTTTTTCTCTGAAATTATCCCTTGAGTGTCTGTTTGACTCCCATTTCCCTGTCCCGGGCGCAATGCTCTTCCCACCCGAGGGCAAAGCCTGAAAAGGCTACATTTCTTGGTGCGTTGGCCGGGAATCGAACCCGAGTCAACTGCTTGGAAGGCAGTTATGCTCACCACTATACCACCAACGCTTATTCCTATTGAGATTAGATGAGCAATCGCAACTCTGATCTTTTGTCATCTGTTAAAAACGTATTTGCTTTCATCAAGCATTTTTAGAGAATTGATTCAGTTCATTGTTTGTCATTCGGTGCTGTATTTTATGATTTTATTGTCCTCCACCACAATACTTTTCTTAGGAGTTGGCAGTTTATAGATATAAAGAAAGCTCAAGAACATGAAAGTTTCATTCAGAACCAATACACTACGCTATTTGTTTGATCCCCTTTTAGCTCTTTCCAGACAAAACATGAGCTGTAACCAAGGCTTACAACTCATTTTCCCAGGTTCTGACTATGGCTTAGCTCATTAAATCATAGAAATAAAATCACTTCCATGGATCTGTACTTGAGTGTTGTATGTGTTGTTTTATTACAAAGTGTACGATACCATAAATGTTGTCCTAATGTAATAGGAGACATACTTTCTTATGCTTGATGTATAGGTGTCTCAATTTCTTATAAAGTACTGCAAACACCAATATGAACATTGAACATTCATAGATACCCCTTCTAAATAACTTTTTTGGTTTTTATATAAAACTTTGCAGTTGTCAAAACACATTTAGATCCAGTGGCACCCCTTGTCATGTAGGTCTTAAAGAACTTGTTGCTTTTTAAAGACAACATTGAATCCAGTTGGTTCATTAGGGCAGCCAATCACTTTTCAGTCATGGGTGGCTGATATTTGTGAATAGTGTACAATTGCCTTGATGAACCAACTGGGCTGTGAATGTCATTCTTAAAGATACATGGCTAATTGGTTCATCCGGATAGTTGGCAGTTACAGAACCAACAAAGGTTTCTATCTATGCTGGTTGGACTGTCACGTGAGAAGAAAGAAGCCATGCTTTTGGAATTGCTGTTGTCTGCTACCAATTATAAATCTTAAGGTAATGACCGGCCTACTCTTTTTGTGTTTTATGGTTAAACATATGCAGCCATTTTCCCTACATGCCTATCTGTGCTTCTACCACTCTTTTGCCCCTACTCCAAGACAGGAAACATAAAAGAAGATCTTAGTGGTTGATCCTGGGAAATAGTTTCTTACTGAAATCAAGAGTTATGTTGTGTTTATGTGTCAGATGCTGGATAAAGTGAGGCTTTTCCCATTGAATGGGTGCTAATGGCCCACAAACATTGCAGCTTGCCAGAGAGAATGATTCCCCCTCTCTTTCCCATTCCTGTGTTATTCTGAGGGGTTCTCCTAGCTCCCCCCCCCCGAACCATTTTTTTGGAGGGTGTGTGTGTGGAAGATCCATTGTGCAAACAGATGTCTTTGTCCAGGGCTTCTGCTGATGGGGGCTGATAGCAATTTCCCCCAGAGACTTGATTTTTCCGTACAGGCTTTTTTTGGTGAAATGTGGGAAATTTTAACAGCTGTATGCAAATATTTTGAGAGTTTTAGCCTTGGGAATAGAAATGGGCCAGGGCAGGGTATATCTAGCTAGTTTTGAAGTATAATAAACTGGATGTTATATACCATTTTTAAGTTAGTATTTTGCAGAAAGTCTGCATTGTTTATCTGCTTATGTAGATTCCAGAAGGATTTTATCGCAGATTAAAAAGTTAATGATAGTAAATTGAGCTGTCCACAATAGTTGCATTAATGAGTTTTCTTCAATTTTGTTCCATTCTAGCCATAGTGCTTCTTTTCTAATTGACTAATCCACATGATGAATGAAATGAAATGCAGTATATGGGAGGGTATGGAGTTCACTGCATGCTTTGTGAGCATGGAAGCCCTAGATCTTATTCTTGCACTATTGAAGCATTCTGGATGACAGAACAGGTTGAAGCCTTTGTCTGAGATCTCGGAGGACTGAAATTGAGATCCACAGCTCCCTTCTCCACCCCAGTCTGTCAGCTTTGATAGTACAGAGCTTAATTGATCTATTGGTTTGATTAAATTCCTTTACATATGCTAGATTAGTATGACAAAACTAGGAATTCCATTGTGATCTGGATTGAGCTTTCTAATTAAGATAGGTGATCGGGCTAGATTGCTAAATGTTTGTTCCTCTGGCTAACAGCTTGATTACAGACTTTAAAAATACATAGACCTGGCAGTCTTGGTCTAATGCCATATATTCCTTTGAAGAGAAGGCACCAGCTTCATTTTGTCTTGTAACAAGCAATTGTATCTAACAGTTGTCTGCTGCAGACATAATACTGTGCTCATTAAAACACAGCCGGCTTGGCTATTCTCCAATTAGGCTATAGATTCTCAAGGAATCCTATAGGATTAAGGATATCCACTGCTTAGACAAGATGGATATTACAGCATTGGAGTGATCTATTTAACAGGGACATGTTGTACTTATTTCAGATACTTCAGGATAAATACACGAGCATCCAAGATCAATGTTTTTTATTTACCTGCAACTTAGATCAATTATTTGGAATCTTTTTGGTAAGTTTAACTTAATGGATGTAACTTAAATCACACAACCAATTAACTAATGTATGCTGTAAGTAAATTGAGCCTTGTAGTTAATGTGTTGTTGCTTTCCGCGTACTTAGGTTGACATTTGTGAAGTCGCAAGTGCCAGAGAAGAAGCTGCCTTCCTCTGTAAGAGCAGAAAGTCACAAAGTGTTGTGGTACTTTGTTGTACTGTGAGCTTCGGAAAGATTACTCCTACCTTCCTTTATAGGTCCATAGTAACTCTCTAAGCCCCAAGGTAGGAAGGTGGTGAATTTTGTCCAAAAGAATGCTACAGGCCAGAGTGCAAATTTGGGTAGCAGTTTATAGTCTACAGAATTTCAGAGTTATTTGAAGCAGGTTATATATCCTTTAAGCAGTAAAGTTCAAACTTTACACCTTCAGGGAACAATTTCTACATTGACTTTTCTGCAACACACCCCTTGTACATTGCAGAGGATTATGAGACATGTTTTAGTTCATGCAGATAATGTAGGGCACTGGCCAAGCCTCTTGGGCCTCACGGTTTGGCTCTTGTGAATTGGGTGTGCCCTCAAACTCTCTCAGCTTTCCTGAAGCTGTGCACTAGAAGGGAAGATTGGGAGCAGTGGGCATGTCCTGCTTTCTTACTGAAAATAATGTTTCTTTGAAGAACCCCACAAGTTCCAAGGAACCCCAGGACTCCCCAGAAAACAGCTTGAACAGTTTGCCATTCGGTGTGCCATTTTTAATAAACGCTCCTGTTAGCAAGCTGTTGCTCATGTTAGAAAACTATAATAGGTCTTGAAAGTATTAGCTCTTTGAATTTTTGTTGTATCTCTAGAAGTCAGGAACTTGAGCCCATAAATATCTAGAACACATCAGTTGTCTGTATGGTGCTGTATCTCCAGTAGTAGATATTTTCATATTGCTGAAAGTTAGTGTAGCTTGGTGGCTAAAGTGATGGAGGGAATCTCTGATTTGAGTCTCACTTGGTTGCCCTAGTCAACCCACTATCTCAGCCTCATTCCAACATCTGTCATATGGGGGAAATAATGCTGATTTATCTTACAGGCTTATAAGAATTACAGCACAATAATTCATGTCAAGTACTATGTAAATGTTGAGTGTAACAAGCCAGCATTCTGAGAGATGTCAAACCTCATGTTCAAACATCAGATTTGTTTGATAAATTGAAACAAAATCCGTTAGGAGAAGGGGTCTGTCTAAATGGGTTCACAAACTGAGCTTTACCTTGCGCATATACTTGAATTGTTGTTTGTTGTACATACAGAAAGAGTTCCTAGTTCAAAAAGTCATGTGACAATATTAGAAGTTGACAGGGAAGAGAACCTTGATGCCTAAATTGTACAGAGATTTAATCTACACCATGATGAAGACTTTAAAATACTAGGAAGCTGTAATTATTTATTAGCTCTTTCATTGGATACTCCAACATGGTTGCATAGAAAAAAATACTTGCCTGGTGTTAGTGCTAACAGCAGAGTTCATTTTATAAATATAGTATTAGTGTTGTGTGTATGTCATTACCTTTGCTCTGTTTTTATACTTAAGCTTCTTCATATTCTGAAGATTTTAACAGGTATATTGACATTAACATTCAGAGAAATACTTGTGATTACTGCTTCCTTGTTTTGATAAATCATTTATTTGGATTTTAGAAACTAAATGATGGTAAAGGTATGTTTTTGTAAACAAACAAACAGGTTTTTTATAGCTGTAGCTATGGATACATTTTAACACCTCTGAGTTGCTTGTTACATTTCATTAGAAAGAGCATGTAGGACAGAGAGATCAATAGGATTATCTTGGATTCTCTGTTGATGCCCTGCTTGCAAGCTTCAGGGTTCATGTGAATTAAACCAAAAAGGTTTTTGTGTGTGTGTTGAATTCCCTCCCTAAACTTATTTTTCCATCTGGTCAATAATAAAAATTCAGATGTGAATGTTCAGGACATCCTCCTATATATCTATTTTGTGTAATGATGATGCTAATTTCCAGTTGGGAGAGTTCAAAATACAAATTCCTCCAATTCAGAAAGTCTCATCCCATTTTTATCTTGGTCCCGGTCCCATTGAATTTTAATCTGGCTTGAAGTGAGGTTCCACTCTACTGCTAGCCAGCCTTCTCTACCAGTTCAGCTGTTACTTTCCAAGGAAAAACTTAGCTCTGAAAAGAGAGATGAGTGCCTCTTGGTGATGTGGGCTTCCTAGGCATGTTTTGGAAGGGAGTGTGGGATTTGTAGTTTCCTCTGCTTTCCCAATTCAATTTGGATGGAAGAGAATCTAAGACGATCCTACTGGATTAGACAAATGACCCATCTAGTCCACAGCCCTGTTCTCACAGTGGCCAACCAGATACCTGTGGGAAACTTAAAAGCAGGAGCTGAGTGCAAGAGAATTCACCCTTCCTGCAGATTCCATCAACTGGTATTCAGAAGCTTACTGCCACTGACCAAACCCCATGCTCCCTGGCAGGAAAGAATATTTCTGAGCATGCTTGAAAGCAACAGCGTTCATTTAGAAATAGACCAATGTGTAATCTTCGGCGAGTTGTCCCAGTGACCAGTTACTCCTCCTTTTCTCAAAGTGAAGAGGTTGTGTTCTTCTGTTTTGCTTGAGAACGTGTATGGGGAGTAGCAGAGGAAGGGGTATGTGTGAGCTTCATCCATTTCTTAAATAAGCTTTTTAAAAAAAGCTTGAGGAAAAAATGAGTTTTGAGGCAAGCCAAGAAGAGTTCGCTCATCAGTACAGTGGAACCTCGGCTTTTGAGCATCTCAGAAGCTGAACAATTCGGAACCCGAACGTCAAAAACCCGGAAGTAATTGCTTATGTTTTTGAATGTGCCTCGGAAATCAAAGAGCTTTCAAGGCGCGTTTTTCATTCCCCCCCCCCCCATTGACTTTGCAGCCAGCCCATTGATCCTCAGTTTTCAAATGTTTCGGAAGCCAAACAGTCTTGCAGAATGGATTATGTTCGAAAACCGAGGTTCCACTGTACTTTGGTATGAGAAACTTGAGAAAAATATTCTCCAGTGGTCTTTGATGTTGCTGTTTGCTGTGGAATACTCATTTTACTGTTGCTTTGAATGACTATTTTTTTAAAGGATGGGTTCTACACACTTGTGGCTGATTGCATTGGTGACATATTTGTGATTTTTGCCTCCACCTCTTCTGCTAGGTTACTTACTTTCTAGAAGAGAGGGACAAGCAGGATCTCCTGAAAAGCCACTCTCTGATCTGGGTCGTGTCTCCTACTTAGCCTATTGGAAAAGTGTCGTCTTGGAATATCTCTATTGCCATCATGAGAAACAGATCAGCATCAAGGGCATGAGCCGAGCAACGGGAATGTGTCCCCATGACATTGCCACCACCCTGCAGCACCACAGCATGATAGACAGAAAAGAAGAAAAGTCAGTAAACATTATTGTTGCTTGAGTAGCTACCTTCTGAATTGCATTTGCCAACCATGTTGCCTGCTTCCGTTTTATACATTTTGCTAGCTTTTGATCTCCCTTTTGCATATGAGAAGCCCATATGATGAGGGTTTACAGTCACAATTGTGCCCGTGGAGGGCATTCTGAATTCAGAGAGGCTCCTTCATTGGAACTGCGTAGACAGAGAGTACAGTATCGGTAAGATAAAGGCTGTTCATAAGCATAGTGTTTCTTTCAGTCATTGTGGCTTTCAAAAACGAAAAAGTGTCAGTGCGGTCAGGTGACTGCTGGAATATATTTCCACAACCTGTTCTTTCTTGGGAATCTATGCCCTATAACGATCCCACGTAGTGAGAGGGTAGCACTTGCCACCGTCTTCTGGGAAAGAGTCTTTACCTCCCAGGAGTATATATGTCAGGCACCAATCTGGACATGCCCCCTTACATGGAGCAGGTATTACAAGGTAGACCTTCTTCATTGGAAAGCACCTTTGAGAGAAGAGGTATGCAGAGTCTTTCAATCCAGAACAGAGTAGGACATCCACGAGTTGTTTCCCTATCTCCCAGCACGCACACATACAGTGGTACCTCGCAAGACGAATGCCTCTCAAGACGAAAAACTTGCAAGACGAAAGAGTTTTTCGTTTTTTGAGTTGCTTCGCGAGACGAATTTCCCTATGGGCTTGCTTCGCAAGACGGAAACGTCTTGCAAGTTTGTTTCCTTTTTCTTAAAACCGTTACAGTAATACAGGGTGCATTGCTTGAAGAGGTGCAGTTGCGACTTGACTTCGGGGAGCAATTCATAGCACGCGGTGTGGTAGCCTTTTTTGAGGTTTTTGAAGATTTTTTTGAAAAAATTGAAACCGTGCTTCGCAAGACGAAAAAACTCGCAAGACGAAAAAACTCGCAGAACGAATTAATTTCGTCTTGCGAGGCACCACTGTATGCCCCTCATTCCCAAGGAGAGACTTGTTTTCTAGAGAAAGAAAAAAGATTTACTGGAAAGTTCAACAAGCATCTATCCGTCCTTCCTTCCTTCTTTCATTCCTTCCGCACCACCATTTTCAGTGTGGATATATAAAGAATGAACTGATCTTGCCAATTCATCCATCCTCCCACCCCCCATCTTCTCATTTGACTGTTGCTGTTTCACCAAACCTCAAGCTTGTTTCTACTAGGTAACCAGTTGAACCTGTTTTGACCTATTCTGTCTTCCTAGCATAGTTATGCTATGATGCTTGATTCTGTGGCTATCTTAATTGACTGTAGACTTCAGGCTGTTTCGTTAATGGGAGTAATAGACTGGCATAAATGGCTTCTTTTCCATAAGCTGCCTTGAGCACACTCCCATGGAAAGGTAGATATGCATTTAATTAATAAGCAAGCTCCCAAATCGAAACTTGTTATAACTAAACATATGCTTCCATCTGCTTTGTGTACATTTTTATATTTCTTAATATCTGATGTGTTTAAATTGTAGATTTATAGTAATTAGAAGGGAGAAACTGATTTCAAACCACATGGAGAAACTGAAAACCAACCCACGCATGAATGAAGTAGATCCAGAAAGCTTGAGGTGGACTCCTCTTTTGGTTCCTAATGCAGCAGTTTCAGAGGAAGAGAGAGAAGCTGAAAAAGAGGTAATAGGGGACACACACTAAGTCTTCTAATGTACATCCTAAACATTTAAGTGGATATGTCGTAAGACAACTGGTGTAGCATATTAAGTGATAGGAGATGTCCTAGCTGCTCATACGGCAATCTGGGCAATGGCACAGCATGCTCTTGGGTTTATTTATATAGCTCCATTGATCTAGATAGTGCTACATAGTAGCATAAGGAAATGACAAAGCTTTTACTCCAAGGAGCTTAAGATCTAAATTTAGACAATGGTGAGGAAGTGAGGCAGAGACAGTGGAAATGAACCTGTGGAGAGGAATACGAGCAAATGTCATTGCACATTATGAGGCTTTATTTCAACTGGGGGGGGAGGCCTTAAGGGTTAAGCCAAAGACCTCATGGAGGGAGGGAGTTTTGAGGTGGGTCTTGAGTAAAGAGTGATAGAGGAACGATACCATGTAGAATTAGCATTGTGAATCTTCTAAGAAAGAGTTCTAGGCAAGAAGGAACAGGACAAAGAATTGGCAGGGTAGTTTTGTTTTAAGAGTAGAAAAGTAAGGGCCAGGAAGAGAAGGATGAGGATAAGAGAGTGGCGAAAGATTTTATCAGCAGAGTTGTGGATAACGGTGAGCTGTTTGGAATGCGATAAGGAAGGGCCAGAAGGAGGGAGGATGCAGTAGTCAAGGCATGAAGTGGCCAAGGTATATCCTAGAATTATAGCCAATAGGACAGAGAGAAAGTGTGTTGAATTTTCATTACTGTATTATCTGGTGTGAAGGGGAATGGCTCTGACACATGATATGAGCAGCAAAGGAAGGGGAATAATCAAAATTAAACAATTATTCTGTTCCTTGTTTCACAAATGGTGCTGAGATATAAAAATAGCACATTTCAAGAAGTAAAATACTATAAGCTAGTGAACTCCAGTACTATCTATTTGTTTGGAAAAAATGCTTGAGAGAGAAGTTGTAAACCTTGGAATTTGGAGTGTGGGTATAAAGCCTGAAAAACCTGAAAGATCAATATGGAATAGTTTTTATTCTGCCCCCTACCCCCTTCTAAAGTGTTGTTACATTCATGGACTGGAGCCAGTTGGGTACAGTGCTCAAAGGCTTATTGTGTCAATCAATTATTTTGTGTTTATGAAGTTGTTCAAAGTGATCCATGTCAGAGGGCTTGTAATGTAGTGCTAGAAGAACTAAAATCAATTTGTTGCTTCATTAATAGTGCTAAATATCCCATGAAACGCAGCCTTTTGGGATTTATTATCCAGTTTTAGAAAAACCACTAGGATGAATTGGCCTAGATGCTGTTGCTTGGGTAGCTTTCAGCACTAATCAGGGTTGACTTATTGTAACTTTTTTTAAAAAGCTGAACTAAAAGAATAACAGCTAAGCACTGTTTCGGTGACCCATTATTTTAACCTCTCTGCCCCTCAGGCTGAGCGACTGATGGAACAAGCAAGCTGCTGGGAAAAGGAAGAGCAAGAGCTGTTCTCCACGAGAGCTAATAGGCAATTGCCTGCAAAAGTGCAATCTAAAAACAAGTATCTGCGACCTCCAGAGAATATAACAGTATTAGCAGAGCGAGGGCAGACCACTGATCTGCCAAAAGAAAGCAGTGGGGAGGAAGAGGAGGAGGAGGAGGAAGAGGAGGAGGAGGAAGAAGAGGAGGATGTGGATGGGCATCGTCAAAATTCTCCTCCAAGGCTGGCAAAGCCTCAGATGCTTGCTGTGAAGAGAAAGGTCAGTTGTTTTTTAAATTGGGGTAGACTCCACTGTTACAATGACAGTCCAAAGACTCTTAACAGGACTTTGCACGGCATGGACTTCATAGGGATGCATATGTTTTAAATAAGTAACTAAATCTCTTTGCAATAATCTATTTCACAGAAGACAAAGCATGCCCAACAGCTTGAGTTGAGAATAAAACAGAAATGTAGTCTGACCATTCTTTTGATCCAACATTTTTATTCTGTAATCTGATTCTGAATACCCATTTCACAGAAGCCGAGCTGATTAATTTCTCCAGATCAGCCCTAAATTCCTTTCTCTACTAGAGGGGCCAGTTCAAGGAGTCCTGCTAGCACAGTGGGGCTTCCCTCCTGCATGCAGCCTGAGCACCCCCTAAATCCATTTACGAGGAGATTGCAGGAGAGGAGATTGTTCCATCTGACAAGCGGACATGCTTGCACTAATTAAGCAATCATAATAGTGCAACATTGAACTCCACCTGAGGTCTTTCAGATCTGATTTTGGGGGTGGAAGCATTTACATTTCCCTTTCTGTCTTAAATGCCTTTCCTGTATGTTGTCTTAATAATTTTCATTCCATTTAGACTTTTACCAATAAAATCAAGAGCTGTATAAAAATATTGCCCTCTGCTGGTTGCCTGTAGTGTTAATTGTAATTATTGCCATTCAAATACCATATATTTGTTTTTTTGAAAGTTCAGTATGCTATTCTATGGCATAGTAGAATTCAGGAACACAAAAATAGGAGGTTAGGTATTAGCATTAGGATGTGTCTTATGTGTCTCACCCCAGTCCTAAATTAGCCCTGTCTGAAGAAGTACCTTCTAGTCTTGGCCATGTTCCCTCTTTTTCTTGCTAGCTAAAACATTGACGTGCATAGTCACACCTTTTGCATTGGGCAATAACACAAAGATAACTACCCTTTGGTCTCTTGCTCTCACACAGTAACAGTTTATAATTCTAAATTAATTCAATATCCACTAAACTGTAAACTTCGAAATAGCAAAATAACTGTCTTTAGCATAGCTTTAGTTGGCTTTCAATATTTACAGTATTTAGAGAAACTTCACTGTGAATATTCAGGTTACATTTCTGTGTAATCTAAATTGTATGTGCAGCTAGAGTTAAATAGATTAGAAATACACATTGAGGCAACTGGTACTATTTTGGCACCAGTAGGTGGTGTTGCCTTAGTCCACATTGTTCTTCACTGTGGTATGTACTGGTATTGGTGTTCTTATTCAGTAAAGTGTTTGATGGAGATGTCAGCATTTCACAGCAGCTCCCAAAGCACATTAGAGCTGTTTTTGAGTGAATAACAGAGATTGAGATTTAAATGTTGTAAAGAGGAATGTATGTAGAAGAGTTAGCTGGAACAGAGCCAGTGACATTTGAACTGTCATGTAGGCTGGACTGCCGTGAGTATACATCACAAAACTTGTTTGGTTTAGCAGAAAGGATGTTGGTTCTTTGCCCAACTTTCACATTTTTAACATTATTTTTAGAGACCTTTCATCTTGAAAAAGAAAAGGGGTCGTAAACGCAGAAAGATTAATAGCAGTGTTACAACAGAGACAATTTCTGAAACCACAGAAGTTTTGGATGAGCCCTTTGATAACTTGGAAGAAGAGCAGCCCATGACACAGCTGGAGCCCACTTGTGAGATAGATGGGGAAGACGATGAATCTAAACCTGGGATTCCAGAAGCGTTCCAGTGTCAGTCCGAGGAGAAGGAAGAAAATGAGCTGGAAGAGGAGGAGCCGGAGAAAGACAATCACTGTTACCAAAATGATACTCCATGCAGAGGTGAGTGCAAAATAGATTTTGTCTGCAGTTCTGTATACATAGACCTGGAAGCAAACCCCAATGATTTCAGCGGGACTTGCTTCTGAATAAACATGCATAGGATTGAGTCTTCCAGTTGTCTTTCACAGGCTGTTTTCACATCAGTTCAAAGAAATCAGACTTGCGATAGCTTTGGTACCATTTGTTAACATATACTTTGCAGCTTCTTATTTAAACTGTGAAGCCCTTTTGACAAGTGACACTTAGTCCTGTGTCTTGCTTTTATTGAAAGGCTGAATAGCTTCTTAAATTTTCTTTCTCCCCTTTCCTTAAACTGCAATTTAGCCATTTTAATCTGTAAGGTTCCTTTTCATATTCTGTAACCAACGCCTTTGAAATTTCTTTCAAATTGAAGAATGCTTGGTCCTGCCACTGTAGAATAAAACAGTTTTCCTTCAGTGGATGAGAGGTTGGAATATTCTCTCCTCCACTGGGTAGGGCTGGCCGACCATAATTTATATCATCTTTCAGTTATCCCAGTGTTCACTAGGAGGGCTTGTCTCTTGTGCTTTTGCTCCCAGTGCACAACAGTGGAGTGGGCTGCTTTCTGCTGCTTTCTTTTTGGCCTTCCTTTGGCCCGTTCCCTTACTTTCCCCAGACCTGTTAGTTGGCAGGGAAGGAAGGAGACCAATGTGCAGGGGAGCAGAAGCTACAAAGCTAGCACAGAGAGAAGCAGCCACATGCCAGCAGTTTGCTCTGAATCAGGTAAAAGGACTGGGTAATCGGGATGCAGCAAGCATGCAAATTGGCTCACATAGAATTGAATGGGCCAGAAACATCAACAGAGGGCTATGTTGAGTCGGAGGAATGTGATGCAGCCGCTCTGAAGGATTTCCTGTAGAGGACCCCCACAAGTCGGTAACTGGCAGTCTTCCTCTTGATTCTAGGGTCTCTGGAGTGTGCTCAGATGACTTGACCCTCTGGTACTGCAGTTTCCAAGCCAGTAGAGTGTCTTCCCTGTAGTTCCTTGTAGTCATAGGCAGTCGGAGTCACCTAGAGAAGCTGCTCCTTCCCCAAGTACAGGCAGCCAAAGATCATGCAGGTTGCAATGCAGGCACAGAGATCTCTCAATGCATAGATGTCCCTAGGATATTGTTAAGTTCAATGGTTGTGTAATAGAGTGTGTTCCCTGGGCCCTTATCTCACTCCAGACCTTTACAGTAGCTCCTGTAGTCCCACCAGGGAGGACCTCATGTGCTTCTACAACTGGAGTGAGGAACCTGTGTCCCTTCAGGTCTACTGGACTCCCATCATCCCTGACTACAGGCCATACTGGCTGGGGCTGATGGGAGTTGGAGTCCAGCAACATTCAGAGGCTCACTTTTATTCTACATGCTTGTCTGTCTCTGCACATGTGAATGCCTTGATTGGTGAATCAGGTAGCATCATCTTGCCATAGATTAAGCTTTTCAGTTCCCAGCAGATCATCACGGATATGAGCCTCTCCTTTCAGGAGCCCATTTCAGCACGCAGTCTGTAGTTTGTGGGGAGAGCCTACCCATAGCAACACATTACTACTACTTCAAGCCACAGGCTTATCCTCTCTGCCTTCAGCTACGATTTGAGAGCTGTCCTTTTTCTTGAAGTCTATTTTAGCATATATGAGGCAGAATGCTATTGACAATACATAGATGGAATACTAATCCTCAAAAAACAACATATAACAAGAACAAGTTCCCAAAGATTCTGTTCTTACATGCATATGTTGTGGACTTTTCCAGCAGCACATATGTTTTGAGACAGAATATTTAGAGAAGGCAATGTAATTACTGGTAAAAGAATTGCATTATGCTCCAAATTAGCTCGATTAAATACTCCAGATGGGAAACAATAAGACATTGTTATATAAAGAATATATATGCTAGCAGGAACTGCTTACCAGGCATTGGGAAACTGCTCAAGAAA
This sequence comes from Podarcis pityusensis, assembly GCF_964106645.2. Taxonomy (NCBI): domain Eukaryota; kingdom Metazoa; phylum Chordata; class Lepidosauria; order Squamata; family Lacertidae; genus Podarcis; species Podarcis pityusensis. Next base: position 85,716,383 of record NC_138032.1, on the reverse strand, counting down.
TACTTGTTGAACTGCAGTACCGAATGTTGGGGTGCTGCCTCTCAATTGCAGTGTTTAGGTAATAAAAATAAAGAGCATTTTTACAATGTGGCAAAGTTTTGTTCACTGTACAGTATAAGCACAAATACCTGATACCTTCCAGCAGCTTAAGTTTACAGCTGGCTGGGGCCAATGGGAGCTTCCACCCAGAACAACTGGAGGGTGCCAAGTCAGAGAAGGCTGCTCCAACTTACTAGGGCTACAACATATTGGATGTTTTTCTCCATTGAGATAAACTATGCGTAGAAACAAGCAAGGGTGTGTATGACGAACAGGCATCCCATGCTCTGATGCCTGATCTCTGTACTCATGGCAAAACAAACTTCCACACCTCACTTAATAATGCAGTGCTGTTCATTATTTTTCCCATAGGGAAATTGTATTTAAAAAAGAAAAATGTCACACATGAAGAAACCTTTGGGTTCCGTGACTTGGTGATGGATGTGCCAATATTTAGTTCTATAGCCCTAGGTTTCTGCACTCAAATTTGTTGAAGGGTTCCTGTTCAAAGCTCATAGTTCAACTTCAGCTGAATAATATTTCTTAGCTTTGGATGCTAAAATGTCAAGTGATTTAGATGTATCTTTAAAAAAAAGATGTTTCTAAGAAAGAAACACTTGTTTTTTTCCCTAAAACCAGACAGCTTTGTGAATTTTTGCAAAATGATCCATTCTCCTTCTTTGTGTTTGTAAAGTTCATGCGAATATGTCTACTGTTAGCATTGATTAAAGTGAAAGGTTTAAACTGAGGTGTTGTACAGTTTAATGCTTAGTTTAGTTTGTCCTCTGAATGTTGGATCTGATAAGAGGCTGAGGTTTGTTCTGTATTGCATGCTTGTTACAATTTGCTGGCATTTAGAAAGCATTTCAGCTGAGTGTGGCGAACCCCCCTTAACTACCGTATTGGCCTGAATATAACCCGCACTTTCCCCCCAAATTCCGATCATGAAAAGTTAAAGTGCGGCTTATATGTCACAAAGAGGTGCCAACTTGTGTGGGTGATTGGGGGGACAATGTCGTGCATGGCACAATGTCCTGACGTCAGGAGGAGCTGGGGCAGAGCTGAATGTGGTGGCCACACGGCTTCAATGGCCAGTGGCTCCTCCTCTGCCTCCTCCTGGTGCTGCCACCAGCAGGATGTTGCTTCCCCCTCCTTCCCCCTTGTGAAAGGAGGAGAAGGAGCTGGCCACCAGTGCCACACTCAGATCTGCTCTCTTCCTCCTCTGCTGAGCTGGCGTGACATGCATACATACATACATACATTGACCTACCTGCTTGGAGATATTTTACAGCAGTTTTTCACTATATTTGAACATGGCAATTCAGGTCTGCTTCTCATGTTTTCATTTCTGACTATGCTTTCTTAAGACAAATGTCAAGGAGGGTGTTCATTATCCTTGCAGTTTAGGAATATTCAAACTTGTCTAGGATTAGGGCAGACATGTACTTCATAAGCTTCAAAGGAGTTGGTTGGTCAGATATGTAGGTCAGAAATACATCTGACCAATCACAAGTATAAATGATACTCGTGTTTTGAATGTCTTAAGAATGTGCATTCAGTGATGAAAAACGGAAACTTACCAAATAAAATACTCCTAGTTTATTACATCTGTAAGAAACAGCACAAAGCAATCTTCATGTGATCTTCCTCGCAATATAAAATTATTTGGCTGGATTTGATCACTATACAGGATAACAAATGTGACTTTGCATAAATGAGACCACTAAGCATACATTAAAAAATATGTCTTCTGTTTTTGTAAACTGAACCTCTCTTCCATTGTAGCTTCCCTTTTTAAAAATTTCATCTGTTTCAGTGTAAAATTTCTAAAACCAACAAAAACAAAATTGGATGGAGGTAGATAAAATGTGCATTTGTACAAGTAGCAAATGAATTATATGCCCTTCACATCAACTGACTGTAGTGCAAAAGTCTAGAATGGGATAAATGTTCCATAGCTATCCCTGTGTGTGTGTGCATGCATCAATCAATAAAAGCAACATACATTTCCATGTTTAGTTAATAGTAATAAAGCTAAAGGTTTACCTTTTTTTTTTTTTACCTAATAGTAATATTTGTGCCCTGCTTTTCTTTTAAATAATAACCAAAAGTGGGTGGTATGCAAACATGTTGCTGTCAGAGATGGTTAGAATAAGATGATTAGTAGGACAGTGGTACCTCAGGTTAAGAACTTAATTTGTTCTGGAGAAACTGTTCTTAACCTGAAGCACCACTTTAGCTAATGGGGCCTCCTGCTGCTGCTGCGCCGCCGGAGCACGATTTCTGTTCTCATCCTGAAGCAAAGGTCTTAACCCGAGTTAATATTTCTGGGTTAGCGGAGTCTGTAACCTGAAGCGTATGTAACCCGAGGTACCACTGTGTATATTTTCTTTGACTAGGGTTTTGTAAAGCAATTAAGAATAACGTGATAAACGTATTCTCTTCTCTCTTTTCCCCCATCCCCATTTCTCCTTATCCCACAGCTAATGCAGAAGAGGATGTAGCCGTCCTGGAAGATGATGATAAAGACAATCCTGAACCTGTGCTGTGTAAACAAGGATGGCCTAAAGGCGTGAAGCAATGTCCATCCAAATGGAGACAAAACAAAGAGAGAAAACCAGGTTTTAAACTTAATTTGTACACTCCACCTGAGACTCCTATGGAGCCTGACTATCAGGCCTTGGGAGAGGAATTGAAAGAGATAGCTGAAAACAACGCATGCCAGGCGTCTGCTGTTACAGAGGAGGTTAAGAACACTGAAAGCATTCTTCCACAAGAGGACGAAGTGAGAGATGCGGTATCTGAGTATCTGGAGCTGCCCAAGACAGAACAAGCAGAAAACGATTTAGCAGAAGTAGAAGAAAACAACATAGTAGAAGAAATGGAAAGTGTGGATAATCAAGATAAAGACCTGCAAGAGGAAACGGAAATGGATAAAGATGAGCCTGAGCATTTAGAAGAGCAGGAGGAGGAGGAAGAAGAAGAGGAGGAGGAGGAGCAATCTCGCAATGAGGATCATGATGCTGATGATGAGGATGAGAGTCACATGGGTCCAACGGAAGTAGAAACTCAGGAGGAAGTACCAGCAGAAGCTCTCAAAGATGTACTTGGGAATGAGGAGCCTTTTTTAGACCCAAGTGAACAGAGTGGTAAATCAAACCAGGAAGACTTAATGGACTGTGGCGTTGACCTTGCAGCCGAATGTGACAGCGAGCACAAAGAGCTTCCTGCTATTCCAGAGCCTGTGCCTGAGTCAGGTAATGAAAATACAGAAAAGAAAAACCAAACTGACCGTAATGAACTGAATTCTGCATTCAAGGACACAAATGCTGAAACCATGGAGATAGACTCTGAGACAGTGGAGGCAGTGAAGTCTCTAACGCAGGAAACAACAGAACAGGAAGATGCATTCCAGGATTGTGTAGAGACTCAAGAGGCATGTCGAAGCCTGCAGACTTACACCAATACTGACCAAAGCCCACAGATGACCACACTGGATGACTGCCAGCAGTCTGATCACAGTAGCCCTGTCTCATCCGTCCAGTCCCATCCCAGCCAGTCAGTTCGTTCTGTTAATAGTCCAAATGTGCCTCCATTAGAAACCAGTTATGCTCAAATCAGCCCCGATCAAAGTGCGATCTCTGTGCCCTCTTTGCAGAACATGGAAACTAGTCCCATGATGGACGTTCCTTCTGTTTCCGACCATTCGCAGCAAGTCGTCGATAGTGGATTTAGCGACCTGGGTAGCATTGAGAGCACAACCGAAAACTATGAAAACCCAAGCAGCTATGACTCTACAATGGGCAACAGCATCTGTGGGAACAACAACTCGCAAAACAGCTGTTCGTACAGCAACCTCACGTCTAGCAACATGACTCAGAGTAGTTGTGCGGTGACCCAACAGATGTCTAACGTGAATGGAAGCTGTAGCATGATGCAGAACGCCAGCATCAACTCTCCCCCTCCTTGCAATGTGAAGTCGCCTCAAGGCTGCGTTGTCGAAAGGCCCCCGAGCAGCAACCAGCAGCTTGCGCAGTGCAGCATGGCTGCTAACTTCAGCCCACCTATGCAGTTAAATGAAATCACAGAGACTGGCAATGCCAACCTTGGCTTGTATGAAAGAATGGGTCAGAGTGAGTTTGCAGCAGGGCATTACCCACAACCGTCGGCCACCTTCAGCCTTGCCAAATTGCAACAGTTAACCAACACACTTATGGACCATTCGTTGCCTTACAGCCACTCAGCTGCTGTCACTTCCTATGCAAATAGTGCCTCTTTGTCTACTCCTCTCAGTAGCACAGGACTCGTTCAGCTTTCTCAGTCTCCTCACCCAGTTCCAGGGGGAGGCCAGGTCCAGACCACGATGACTCCGCCCCCTAACCTCACTCCGCCTCCCATGAATTTGCCGCCACCCCTCTTGCAGCGCAACATGGCCACATCCAATATTGGCCTGTCCCATGCCCAAAGACTGCAAACGCAGATGCCTGGCAAGGGCCATGTTTCGGTTAGGACTAAGTCGGCCGCTTTGCCGTCGGCTGCAGCGGCAGCAGCTCACCAGCCGCAGATTTATGGGCGATCCTCGCAGACAGTGACCATGCAAGGGCCTGCACGCACCTTAACCATGCAGCGTGGCATGAACATGAGTGTGAACTTGATGCCAGCTCCGGCTTACAATGTCAGTTCCGTAAACATGAACATGAACCCCCTTAACGCTATGAATGGGTTTAGTATGTCCCAGCCGATGATGAATGGAGCCTATCATGCAAACCACGGTTATATGAATCAAACAGCCCAATACCCAATGCAGATGCAAATGGGAATGATGGGAAGCCAGCCATATGCCCAGCAGTCAATGCAGACTAACCCCCACAGCAACATGATGTATACCCCGCCAGCACATCATGGTTACATGAACAGCGGCATGTCTAAACAGTCTCTGAATAGCTCTTACATGCGTAGGTAGGATCTGGGGGGAGCGGGGAGGGGAGACGGTTGGTGTACCAAACTGGCATGCTAGGATTTGACCGGCACAAAAAGATGTCCTTTTGGAGAATACGATTTCAAAACCAGCAATTGGTGTGAATGCAAAAACATTTGTAGGCACCATAAAAAAAACTGTATGCAGCGAAAGGCCTTATATAAATGTGTTCTCGTTTTATTTGTTTTGTAATTTTGCTTTGTTTGCTCTTTTTTTTTTTGCGTAACTGAAGTTCTGCGATGATGAAGAACTTCGTCATTGTACTGCAAACACGCGAAACAAGCTGATGGTTCACAGCCATGTTTTATGTGCCTGCTCCCATTTGAAACGTGGATCATAGTTTTGGAGTATATCTGATGTCGTGCTGGACTGTGAGCTTTCCTCCTGTTCTGTCCTTCCCCTCCCCATCTCCTCCACCATGTAAATGCCTTTTTGCATTGCATTCATGGACTATTTTGTTCCTCAAGGTGACACTTTCGCATGCCGCTAATGTCTTTGTTAGTGACAGTGCGTTTCGTAGTACTGTACAAGTGTTGTGCTTAACAGTAAGCCATTTCTTAATTTGTGATCCCCCCCCCCCTCCTTGATTAGGTTACCCCAGTTTAAGGGGTGTAAAAAATTATATTTTTGTTAATTATATTTTTTAAATCTTGTTTTAAAAAAGCTGTGAAAGTTATTCCAGTATTGAGTCAAACATTTTAAGTGCAACCCACTGGGAAATTCTCGCGTGTCAGCTGTGCTCTTGCACAAATATGGTTAATTTCTATGGGTCTGGCACAGAAGAGAGTGCCCTGGTGGATTGCATCCTTGATTGGTAAATATTTGATGTAAAAGTGAGCCCTGTTTTTGTTCTGGTGGCAGATCCCCTCTGGAGTAGGGGGAAAAGGCAGCTTACTGTTTTGTTTTTTTAATACAAACCTTATTGATTAAAGCATATCAGTGTTTATCAAGTTTTTGAAACATTTTCATATATGTCCAGATACTTGGCAGGATTAAAAAAAAAGTGAATTTGGTGTAAAGTTGCTATTTTATGGAAATGCCTCTAACTTTACATTTTCATTCCATCTGTAGATTTTTCTATCTTTATAAAATATGGGAGTTATTTTTTAAGAAAAGTAAATAGAGCAGTAGCGTGTGAATAGAACAAATGAAGCTTCAAGAGCGCATGTATAAAAAAAAAAAACACCAGAAGGTATTTGTGTCTGTTTATATGGCTTCCTTTTTTTGTAGCCTTTGTACCTGTACAGAGTGACTGTAAGGGCCAAAAAGTGGCTTGATTCATGTATAAAACTAGACCCAGTGACACTATTTATGTTACCTTTTTAGCCAGTCACTTAAATAAAGCAAAGACAAGCTGTACATTTTAACATAAAATAAATTATGATGAGCCATTTTTAGCCTCTTGTGCTCTTGTCTGCCGTGCATAGAGACCGATGAGCCACATTGTCAATTCTTCTTGGTTTGCAGGGTGCGGCTCACAAGACAGGGGAATCCTGCAAGCATCCTTGTTTTTGGAAGTCTTCTGTTGCTTTGTCGGTATATCTCTCGATGCCTAATGTTGCCCACTGCAAGGAAAGTGAAGAGTTTTAAAATCTGAATTGACCAGAATATTTTATTAAATATCATAGACTGCAGTAGAAAGCTTGAGTGATTGTCAACAGTTGTGCTGATCATGTGTTAGTGGAGGGGAAGGAGAAGTGGAGGATTCAGTCTCCCCCTCCTCTTCTCCCCCCCCCCCAAAAAACACACACACATATATTTGGTTCAATTGTATATTCCACTCCTGGATCAGTTGGGAAATGTGCATGCATCTTTGCATTTATGCATTCCCTCATTCGGCTAGAAATACTCATCTGCTTTTGCAGGCATATTGCCTTACAGGGGAAAGAATGATTTAAAAAATAATGCACCTTTCTTAAGTGTATCTGACATGTCCGGTAAGGAGTCTGGAACACGGTACCCTAGGAGGCCCCGAGTCTGATCTGCAGATCCATGGGGAACCAGCCTCGCATATCAAGATCCCAGTGCATTCGTCATCATAGGTTGCTCCATAACAGCTATGAACTTTTCCCAGATGGTTTACAGGGATAGTTACTTGAGTCCACCGGATTGACTGCAATCCCAACAGGTTAAGGTTATGTGTGCCCTTCTAATGGTGAAGTGTATTGTTCCTCTGTGGACCTGACAGTATCTCTGCTGATAATGGAGTCCAGGCCTGCCCTCCTCCTCTGCTTCTTCTCTGCTTCTGAACCCTGGTGTTGGTACCTCCACACCACTTTCAACCATGCCCTATTCACTTCGTTTGTAGCCAATGCTTTGGCAGAAATGCAAGCTAGCTGTGCTGGTCCTGGGGAGTAACCATGCGGCGTGGTCCGAGTCCAGTCCGAGGTCGAGGGTGTGGTATGGAGGCTGTCCGTCAAGGCTGAAGCGGGGTCCAAGGCAAGGATTCGGGTGAGGTCAGGAACTCTGGCAGAAGAGCAGGACAGGGTGCCGGCAGGAACAGGTTACCAACAATGTTGCTCCTGAAACCTGGGACTGGGCTGGCTGGCTTTTATCTGCCCTGAGGCATAGGGCAGCCCCGGTCCACAGGTGACTCGCCTCTCCTTGCCTGGAGGCAAGCACTCCTCCTGTGAAAACGTGGTTCCCTCTGCCTCTCTGCCCTGAGCATCTGCAGCTCAGGAGAGGCTGGAGGGTTACTGGACCCAGAGGCAACCTCACCTTCCCCTGACGGGGCTGAGAGTGGAGCACCTGCAGGCAATGGGTCCTCGATCACCTCCGGAGCCAGAGCGGATTCAGCTGGTGTCTGCTCCTGAGGATCCGGCACAGGTGAGGGCCCTTCAGATTCAAGCCCCTGCCCTTGCTCAGCCGGCCCTGGAGGCGGGGACTCCTGTGCAGGCTGGGATTCCTCAGGTTCAGCCTCTGAATCCGATTCCCAGGCCATCACACTAGCCTTGAGCGGTGTGGTGTCTCCTGATTATTAAAAATTGAATTGATGCTTACAAAGCTTTTAAACATGACTCGAAAAGCCCAACAGAACTGGCAGCCGTGTCAAGTAAGTGAAATGGTTTTGTGTTCCTTTCCTCTGTGGCTCAGCAGTTTCGTGGGACCTGTGTGCAGTTGTGGTAACTGCAGGATACACAAAGCAAGTAGGCCACAGCTGGTTTATGCAGCTTCCAGAGAATTGTCTCAAGATAGCAGCGCCTTTGTTCTCCCCGTCTCCCTTGTTTTAACCATTTTCTAAACCAGAGAGTTTTTATTTGGGGGGGGGGGACTGAACATTAATGTAACCAGTGGGGGAAGGGGCAAACCTAGGAACTGAGAATTAGGTGCAGCCAGAAGACTAATTAGGGATTTGAGAATAAAAGAATGGGGAAATGGAGTGTACAAATAAAAATCACCAGGGAAGGAAGTTCTGGGCTGGACTGATGGTGGCAACAGGAAGAAGTTGTAGGTCCATAGCTCACGGCAATACACATTTTGACAGGCAGCTCTTAAGTTAGGGAACTTTAACCACTGTTGATTTTTTTCAAATTCCAAACAAGTGCTGTGGCTGGGGGAAGGGGAATAGTTGGGTTGGCACTCACGTTGGGTTTAACAATTTTGCTGTTGGGGGGGGGGTGTAATTAATTGGAAATGCTACTTCAAATTCTTGCAGAGATGTATTTGTAATAAAATATCAGAAGATTTCTTTTTTATAGCACTTGCTCTGACACTTTGCAACTTTGTTTTGACTTTAAAAAGAAGAGAAAAGCCTACAGGCAATGGAATGGATTGTTGATATGCTTAAATGCTTATTGCAAAATGTAATAAAGCTGATTTTGGTGGGTGTCGCTTGTTGTAAAGTTAGGGATTCCCCCTTCTCCCCCTCTTGTGTTGAAGCTGTATACAAACACTCTTTGCTTTCAGAATGGCCCTACATAGAGTGTGTTTTTGCATGCCTGCAGTCTCTGAATGCAAATATAAAATGGAGTATTTTCCTTTTGAAGCAGCTGTGACTGATGGAACTGCTAGATGTGGGGAAAATATGTACTATTGCTCAGCAGTACACATCAAGCAAATTTATGCAGCAGCAAGAAAACATGCATATCTATTTTGAGTGTTGGATCCTGATATTCTGTGTTGAAGTGCTACAAGTCCCAGACAAAGCGTCAATGTGGTCTGTCATTGTCTTGCACAGCAAGCAGAGCCCAAGAAACATATTCCTAATAAATCAAAATTAGGCTTTTTAAAAAAACAAACAAACACTGCAATTTTGGATTCTCTTGTGCTTCTACAACAGATGTGTGATATTTGAAGCTCTGGGTACACTTTGGTGGCAAACTCTTGCATGAGTTCTATAAATGAATGGGAGCTGAGCAGGAACATAGTTTACAGTGTTGAATAGAAATCATTCTTTGCAGCTGAAAGAAAAATGCCTTTTTCTCTTAAGGTGGGGGGGGGGGACTTAAAATACCAGATACTTTGTCTTGAGCCCTATTATGAATGGAAAATTCCTCTACCGTTTAGGAGACATTTTTCTAGCTGTCTGCTAAACTGTGGTCAGTATTTATTTGTTCAAAGGGTCTTAGCAATTATCTCGTCTTTCAACCAAGATTTATTTGGTAAAGGTTTGCGGTTCTGAACACAGGAATCAAAGATCAGCTTGAGTATTGCAGCCTGACTTGGGGTTCAGGAAATTCCACTGCAGAAACCCCCCTGGCCATTTCACACTCCTGTGGCATCACATCATACAGAGGCAACCCAATGTTTAAGTCTCCCTGCAACATGGCCAGTCATAGCTCCTCTATCAGGGTACCTGTAAGATAATATTTCCAAGAGCATGCTTTTGATGCATTTACACTTCACAGCTTTAAAAATATACTTTAATGTATGAAAGGATCCTTTGGTTGATGAATGCCTTGCAAGATTCTGCTGAATCATTACTTGAAGTCAGCCTCTTTTGCAAAGTTGCATCAGCCGTCAGAGGCAAAATGAGCAGGTGAAAGTTTTTGTTGCAGGAAAATTGCCAGAGAAAACCGAGGCATAAAGTTCAAAGAGTTCTTGTTAATAGGGAAAATAGGTGGGGGAGAAATGTATGTGTAATTAATGTTGAAATGTAAAGACGTTGCCTGTATTAACAATGCTTGGCAAAAGTTTTTCTCGTTTCCTCATTCTTGGACCCTGGTCACTAAGAGAAGTATTTCAATAAGGGGGATCTAGAAACTTGGATTATTATTATTATTCCATTTTATTGGCTCTACCCCATGACCTAGACGTGAGCCTCCCTAGTACCTTGTGTTGTTCATATTGCTAGAAGCATCAGACCCTTATATGGCACAGATTGGTCCTTAATCATTGGCTGGACTTGCTTAACTTACGCCAAAGTGCAATTGTTGTTTCCCAGAATGAAAGGTGGTACATCATGGATGGAGGTGCTGGCTGTGTTCATCACAGCTTTTAGTATTTCAGCTCTCATGCTGATAAGAGTTACAGAGCTTTCCCTGCCAAGGTCCCTCATTTCCCTACCTTTGCGGGGGGGGGGGGAGACCCCCTTCACAGAGCACTTAGTACCATGAAGTGAAACAAATCGCCCTGCCTGCTAACAGGTGAATAACACTTTGGCACTGTTTAGTCCTTTTTTGATTAACTCTGATATATGAGAACCCAAAGACCTGTAAATGACATAAGCAGCTGTTAAAGAGAGCCTTAATTGCTTGGGGTGCAGGGAGAGTTGTACACACATTGGAAGAAACGGAGACTAGGTTCACATATACCATACTTTTTGCCACGTAATTTGTTTTTTGGGTGTGTGTGTTTTTTTAAGTGTGGCTCCTAGAGGACCTCTCTGTGACCAGCTCAGCTGCCTTCCCCATCCTTCAGGATTATGAAATTCACTGTTATGACCTAACAATACTTCAAACTTCAGCAGCAATTACAGTGGTACCTCGGGTTACATACACTTCAGGTTACAGACTCCGCTAACCCAGAAATAGTACCTCGGGTTAAGAACTTTGCTTCAGGATGAGAACAGAAATCGTGCTCCGGCGTCGCAGCGGCAGCAGGAGGCCCCATTAGCTAAAGTGGTGCTTCAGGTTCAGAACAGCTTCAGGTTAAAAGTACGGACCTCTGGAACGAATTAAGTACTTAACCCAAGATACCACTGTACTGATCTCTCTGTCTCTGATGGTACCAGTCGAAAGTGATGCATGGTATCAATAGCCATGTTCCTACCCTTTCAGCATTGTCAGGCCAGAATACATGGTGCATATAAATCATATTTTTAAGGAAGCTACACTAAATTCGAATGGTAGGAGGATCAGTGACTAAGTGAAGGTCATAGTAGACAGAAGGCAATACCTTTTGTTTGGAGAGAGGGCCTTGGTGTAATGTGAAGATCTCTTCATGAAGATGTGGAATAAAAGTGGAGGAGACTTGAGTTTTACCGTAGATCTTGCAAACCCTTCAGAGGATGTTAAGCTTGGTTTTATAAGAAGCTGTTTTCTGGGAGATGTTCTGGATTTAATTTGAAGCTTCCAGCCTTGCAGATGCTGGACAGCTGGTTAGAGAAGACCTCTGGAGTAGTGGTTGTTCAGATGGGTTTGTTTAAATCTGAGGTGGTCAACATGGTATTCTCTGGATATTGTTTGACTACAACTCCCATCATCCCTGACCAGTGGTCATGTTGGCTGGGGCTGATTGATTAACATCCACCATCATCTGGAGGACACTACATTGGTGCCCCAATCCAGATATGTTGTCGCTTCGTTGAAGGCTGAAGCCAAGAGAAGTGGTTGGAATTATAAACTCTGCTTGGGCATATATTGTGTTCCATTGTGGAATATGTGTTTCAGAACTGGAAGATAAAAGGTTCTGTTAGTGTTATCAGCAGCCACGTGCAGGGTTGAAGTCACTCCAACAGTTGTGGATGTGAGTCTAACACACATATTTAGGCTGCCTTGGTTTCTACAACTACAGTACTATCAAAACTGGCACTGGGAAGGAAACACAATGGATGTACAACTTTTGCAATGGGCTCTAAACTTTTCCTCCAAAGAGGGCATTGTAGAAACAACATCATTGTGCTCCTAGTACTTGAAATGAGAGTTTGCGCCCTCCTGTGTCCCTGTTGGGGTGGAGGACCAGTTAGGGTAAAGATTATGTGGACAGCTTTTGTCAAATTTGTGCTGGGCTTTATCCAGTGACTTCGGTCCCTCTGCTAATGACCTTAATGGCCCCTGCGACATAGCTTTACCCTGACCAGGATAGGCATAGTCTCTGAACATTTCATTCCCATTGTCTTTCCATACAGATGATGGCAGGCAACACAGCCCACTATGTTCCTGGTTTGATGATAAGATGTATGCTAAGGTGCTTGTGATAATGCAGAGAGAAAGCGATTTGCCAAGAGGCTTTTAAGAGTCTCTGCCTTTTCCCACAATGGAAAAGGTGGTCACTGACCATTTGCACGTGTTCATTGGAGTCTATGCAAATAAGAAAATAGTCTCTTATACTGTTTTTGAGGGTGAGATTTGAAAGAAGTCCATCCAGGAGACAGATGACCCAGCAAGGTCCATCTACCAACCCTATCAATATTTGTGTGTGTGTGTGTGTGTGTGTGTGTGTGTGTGTGTGCTGAAATACAGAGATGCCCTTTTCTGACCATACGCTAGAGCAGTTGCAGGCCTCCTAACCCACAAAGTTAAAACAAGTGACAAACAGTTTCCAGCAGTGACTTTTCGTAAATCCCGTTTGGTCCTTTCTTCTTATGCACTGTTGATTGACTCTTTGGGTGACTGGGTTATCAGGTTTCTTCCCAAGCCCCCTCTGTAAAAGAAAGCTCTGAAAAACAGCATGAAGGAAGCCTTCTCTGTGTATTTCAAGTTTCTTTGAAGACCTCCTACCATGTTAGTGCATTTTCAAGCTGAAAATACGCTTAAGGCATTTGAAGTGCTACTGAGTCTCTTCCCCGCCCTCGCTCCCCCAGCTTTACTTGGTAACAAATGACTCCCTTTGCCTAATTGTTTTCAAGTTTCCCATTTCTTTTTAAAACTAATTCTTTTCTAGAAAACAGGGAATGTTAGATCTCCGTCTCTGTGCTGCCCTCTTGGTTACACTCCATCCCGTTTGTGGCTTTGCTCCTCTCCAGGGCTAGCTTTATGTCCAGTTCTCTGAGCTGTTTCAGGAAGCCACGGTTTGGGAGAATGCACCGGTGCTTGAGCACTTGATCAATGGCATCAACCACAGTCATGTTCTTGTAAATCATCAGATACGCCAAGACCAAGGCAGCTGAGCGGCTCCGACCCATGGCACAGTGGACCAAAATCTTGCCTGTGGAAGTGAAGAAAAAGAGAGAAACCATTCAGATTTTTTGCCACTGGCACTTCTCCATTTGCCATTGGTGTTGGGCAAATCCAGGGGAGCGGGTGGCGCTGTGGTCTAAACCACTGAGCCTCATGGGCTTGCTGATCGGAAGGCCAGCGGTTCAAATTCGTGCAACAGAGTGAGCTCTAGTTGCTCTGTCCCAGCTCCTGCCAACCTAGCAGTTTGAAAGCACGCCAGTGCAAGTAAATAAATAGGTACCACTGTAGCGGGAAGGTAAACAGCGTTTCTGTGCCCCCATGGCTTATGTCACAGTGTCCCGTTGCGCCAGAAGCGGTTTAGTCATGCTGGCCACATGACCTGGAAAGCTGTCTTGTGGACAAACGCCGGCTCCCTTGACCGGAAAGCAAGATGAGCACTGCAACCCCATAGTCGCCTTTGACTGGGCTTAACCGTCCAGGGGTCCTTTACCTTTACTTTTATACTTACACAGGGTCATATGTGAGTGGTGGGTGTGGATACCCCACAGTCTTGTGTGCAGCCACAAGGGCCCCCAGGTGATCCATGCAAATTGGCAGAGGATAAAGTTATCACCCCCTTCCCCACTTATCAAATGGTGACTGAGGAGGGGCAGTTTGCGTCCTCATCAGGCTGTTTGGGTCACCCAACTCAGCGACACACCTACTTAATTTTTATTTTTTTTCCTTTTTACTGCTGCTTTCAAAAATTGGGTTCTTGGAGGAGGGGGAGAGAAAAAAAGCCAGATGAGGCCTTTGCTTGGTCTGGGACATGGGGGTTAACAGCCCCTGGTTTGACAAGGAGAGGGGGTTTGGGAAATTGGAGGTGGGTGGAAGGGAAGAACGATTTGGATTGGGTCAGAAATACCCAAGTTATTTCTCGTATTTAGATTGGCTTATGATTTATGATATGAATTATTCTGGTATGGCACTGTTCTCTTTATTTTGCAGTTTGACTAGAGAGGATCTGGTCTCCAGACCTTACTCCCATTCTTAACCCTTTAAGCATTCTGCCAGGCTCATAAGCACTGCAACTAAAGGTGTAAGGCTTTCTGGGAGATGATTTATAATGAAATAAAAAAGGTATTTAAATATACCTTTCTGAAGAAACCAGAGGCCTTTCTTCTGGGCATTGTCGGCCAATTGGTGCCAAAGAAGGACAGAACCTTTTTTATGTATGCTACAACAGCAGCAAGAATACTCATTGCAAAGTATTGGAAGACACAAGATCTACCCACTCTGGAAGAATGGCAGATGAAGGTGATTGACTACATGGAACTGGCGGAAATGACTGGCAGAATCCGAGACCAGGGAGAAGAGTCGGTGAAAGAAGACTGGAAGAAATTTAAAGACTATTTACAGAAATATTGTAAAATTAAGGAATCTTAGAAGGATGTTGGATAGAAACGAAGAGCTTTTTAGCTGTAATGCTTTAAGTGATATGAAAAAAGGCTTACAATTGGGCAAAAGTTTAATGGTAAGGATTTGCTGAACTAACAAACTGAACTGGAATACAAAAAAGGGAGGTATGAGGAGGTCCGGGGAAATAAGTCTAGAGAAGATAGGTTTGGAAAATTAATGTCTTTTTAACTGTTTTATTTTGTATGTTTCTTTTTATCCTTTACTTTTTTGTTATATTTTTTAAAAAAATTTACTCTTTTTTCTGTATTTTGTATTTCTTCTATTTTTTGTAACTTTAATAAATATCAATTTTTTAAAAAAACAAAAGGTGGACACCCCCCCCCCCCCCGGATCGTGAATGTGTGGTAGGGATGATTGATTTTGAAAAGCCCACCCAGAGTCAAGGACTGTCTCAGGTACATGGATTTCAAACGACTCTTGTCTTATTCTGGTCCTGTGGAGGAGCCCTCAGAGAAAGGCTGGTTGGCTGTTGCAGCACCACAGACAGCACCTAGTGAGCAACTGGTGCTTGCAAGGTTTCAAAGTGGATCTGGGCTTCTGAAGACTTTGTCCCAGACTCCATTCATTTTGGGGAGAACTAGAATCTTTTAAAGGGGCACACTGTAACATGTGACAAATGCGTGTATCCAGTTCGCCGTGTCTACATGTGTGGAGCTCCAGTAGGTGAAACACTTCTGTCCCTTGACCACCGTCGCTTCCACCACTGCCCATGAAAGGGAGTGGGCCAAGCGTTCTGGCAGGATTGGAGCGCTTGCCATGAGCTTACGCTATTTTGAGGTCCTGCATTAAGGCAGCTGACTCAAATGGTTAGCTTTTAAACAAGAGGTGCTCAAAGTGGGAGATTTGTTGCCTGCAGTGTTTGGGAGCAGGCTGTTTATGCTCTGTCTTCTGCATATACTCGGAGGTTCTTTGATTGCTTGTTCTAGCTTATGTGTCCATTTTTTTAAATGAAGCAGCATAGCCACACATGGGAAGGAGCGGTGCTGAATAGGTGTAATTTAAGTAGGGGCAGATAGGGATGCAGCATCTGTAGTAGCTGCAAGAGATTACCTCCTCCCACCCATATGGACACAGGATCACAGGGTTAGAGAAAACACCCATGCCTGGTGATGGTCTTAGGTTCAGCAGCCTCACACACCATGCCAGTTAGGCCATTGCAGATAACGCCCGGACGGAAGCCCATTTTCCTTACTTGTTTCATTCCGGAGTGCTCTATCAATGAATTCGGCAGCAGAGTAAAAGAACTGGCTAAGATTGAAGGTGGGCAGATCGTCTGCCTCCACCCCGTGGTACTCAATGTCCATGTCCCTGTAGTATTCGGGTCCCGTATCTACGTTCCACCGGCCATGGGCTGCGTTGAGGATGTGGGTGAAGCCGGCTTTCTCAAGGCTGTAGCGATCAAGGGCTGTTTTCCTGGGTCAAAGCAATCAGAGGCTGTTAGGCAAGGTCACTGCGGTTACGGCATAGTTCAGTTGGCATGGCATGAGAATCTCAAAGCATAATAATAATATATTAATAATAATATAATTTATTTATACCCTGCCCATCTGGCTGGGTTTCCCCAGCCACTCTGGGCAGCTCCCAACAGAATATTAAAAACTCAATAAAACATCAAACATTAAAAACTTCTCTAAACAGGGTTGCCTTCAGATGTTTACTAAAAGTCAGATAGTGAGTGGGTGCCACTACCGAGAAGGCCCTCTGCCTGGTTCCCTGTAACCTCATTTCTCGCAGTGAGGGAACCGCCAGAAGGCCCGTGGAGCTGGACCTCCGTGTCCGGGCTGAACGATAGGAGTGGAGACACTCCTTCATGGCTTTGAGACCGACGTTGGGCAAAAGATTCCAGCATTGCAGGGGGTTGCACTAGATGACCCTCGTGGTGCTTTCCAACTCTTTTGTTGTTGCTTAGTTGTTTAGTCGTGTCCGACTCCTTCAGACCCCATGGACCAGAGAACGCCATGCACTCCTGTCTTCCACTGCCTCCTGCAGTTTGGTCAAACTCATGCTGGTAGCTGCATGAACTCTACAGCTCTTTGATTCTATTATTCTGTGCTGCTCCTTTCTAAGGCTGAGCCGAAGGGCAGCTGTTGCTGGAACAACACCAGACCTCTCTTGATTCTATGATTCATCACTTTCGTCACTTCCCCACCTCAATGGTACGCTGAACGCAAGCATGATCTATTTCTACAACTGTTTGTGTGAAAAGAGTGCCCACTCAATGCTTTTCACAGCTAAGCTATGGCGTAGGCAAGTACCCGGATGGCACACACATTGAATGTAACGTGTGTACATCCTTTTTGTATTGGGTGGGGTGGCTTACACTTTTCAGTGGAGACTGTTCCCGTCAAGTGGCTGGACCGTGAAATTGCCTGTTCAGGGATGCCTGCCCTAGCTAGCGAGGGCACTCGCTCCACAAGTTAGAGGGAGCCCCGTCGGGCAAAGTGTCCCATCCCCAGCTGACAAAGCATCACAGTGAGTTAGGCAGGTGGGCAAACATTTATTTAACTAAAACAGATTAATAAGGGCACAGGAAGGTGATTGCCAGTTAGGACCCAGATGCTGCAGGAACTTAAAATTAAGGAAAACTGGGACGTTCTGGGGTCAAATCAGAAACTGGAATGGCTTCTGTAAATCCAGGACTGTCCCTGGAAAAGAGGGACACTTGGAGGGTCTGCAATAGCAGACTTTATGTTTGCACACTCTTGCTGTTTAAAGGCGGCAAAGGCAGTAGAAGACCCTTTTGTATCAACTGTAGCTGCAAAAGTACTTTCCCATGAAAACCACTAGATTAGGTAACAGCCACAATAGCCTCCTGGTAATTCCATTTTTGGACTTCCTTGTTGTTAGGGGTTCCTAATATAACTATCTCCGCCCCACCCCCCACCCCAAAAAGAAGTTTGATACATATATTGTGTCTGAATTGATGCTTTCTGGCTCTGGCCTTTAATTAAGGTGCCACGTAGTGAAATCCATGTGTTCTTTTAAAAATACATTTTTTAAAAAGTTTTGCATGATAGGACACCCACTTTTAAATATAAAGCAGTTTTTAAACATTACAAGTTCAATATGAGTATCTGTTCCGAAAAGGAGCCCTGCACCATCTATTTTTAAATATCTGCTTTTTCATAAAGTGTCCAATTCCTGGCATTACATTCTTGCAGCTCCCCAGTAAAAGACTTTGGAAAGGGTAGCATCCCATGAAACTCGAAGCTTTGTTTATTACATGTCTGAAAGCGCTTGTAAAAGTTTCATTCCTTCTGGGCAGTGTCTACAACAGCATTCTGTTGCAAAAGGAATGAAGGGCAAATTAGATGTTGCACCAAAATGCATGTAAGTTTTGGGTGGGTTTCTTCTTCTCTTTTTAATGTAAAGCAGCTTTGGGGAGGCTTTCATTTGGAGCAGAGAGACAGCATTGCGGGTGTGGGGAGGGAAGACTCTGGGGTGTCCTTCCCACCAATGCTCTCTCACTCAAAATCATCTCTCGCCCAAGCTGATTTTTCTCCATACACAGCTCTTCAGGGGATCAGTATGTGTACAAATTTCAAGCAAATGCTGACATAAAACAGGCAGGGAGTGGTTAGAATTGTGAAGAAGGGACAAATTAGGGCCCTCGTATTTATGGGACCACCTCTTCTGGTATGCCCCGCAGAGGACCTTAAGGTCCATGAATAACCATAGTTTAGAGGTCCCAGGCCCTAAGGGAGTCAGACTATCCTCCACCAGGGCCAGGGCCTTTTCAGTTACGGCTCCGACCTGGTGGAATGCTCTGTCCCATGAGACTAGGGCCCTTCAGGATTTAACCTCCTTCTGTCGGGCCTGTAAGACAGAGCTATTCCGCCTGGCTTTTAATTTGAATTCAGCCTGATCTCTTATTTCCCTTCTCTTCCCTCCCCCTCCCCTTTTATGAAGATCACCCGCTCTGAGACCCCACAGCTAATTCTCCCCTGGTCTCCTCGCTGGCCCAAGTAGGACCAATTCCAGCCAGCTACCCCTGGGAATTATCTAATTGATTTTTGAATGTTATTGTTATTCATGTTTTTATACTGTGTTTTATGCTGCTTTTATAATTAAGTGTTTTAAATTTGTTGTTAGCCACCCTGAGCCTGGCTTTTGAACCGGGAAGGGTGGGGTATAAATAAAATTATTATTATTATTATTATTATTATTATTATTATTATTATTATTCTCTGATGGGTCATTTTAAGGCCACCTACCAAACCTCTAAACCCCTTTATTTCCCTCCTGCCCCAGAAATACCTTTCAATTATCCTACACAGAATCTACACTTGCATTTGCACAGCATAGCCCAGAGAGGATGATGTCAGAGCCACATTTCCACTGTGATCCAGTCATTACAGGCATAATGCTCTCCATGACTACTGGAGGCCATGTGTCTTGGCATAACTTACTCATCTCCTATGTAGAGGTTGGGCCAGACTTCGTTGACGTGGGTATACTTTGGGCTGCCTTTCCAGAAGAGCCTCTCCAGGTCAAACGCTC
The DNA here is from genome assembly GCF_964106645.2 of Podarcis pityusensis. Taxonomy (NCBI): domain Eukaryota; kingdom Metazoa; phylum Chordata; class Lepidosauria; order Squamata; family Lacertidae; genus Podarcis; species Podarcis pityusensis. The sequence continues at coordinate 85,697,129 of NC_138032.1, read as the reverse complement.
CAGGGGTGCAGTAGTCCCCATTGGGGTCTACTTTGACGGCTGCATAAGCACTGATCTTCCCAGATTTCAGGGCCATCGAAGAGTTTGATGGATGGCGGTGGAAACAAAATCCAAAAACCTGCAACACCAAGCAGAAGGTGAGGTTGCTGTTAAGAGACCCAAGTGATCACAGTTCTCCCTAGAGATTATATTGGCATTGTTGTACCTTAAGTAAAGGTAAAGGGACCCCTGACCATTAGGTCCAGTCGTGACCGACTCTGGGGTTGTGGCGCTCATCTCGCTTTATTGGCCGAGGGAGCCGGCGTGCAGCTTCCGGGTCATGTGGCTAGCATGACTAAGCCGCTTCTGGCGAACCAGAACAGCGCATGGAAACGCCGTTTGCCTTCCCCTCCGGAGCGGTACCTATTTATCTACTTGCACTTTGACCTGCTTTCGAATTGCTAGGTTGGCAGGAGCAGGGACCGATCAACAGGAGCTCACCCCGTCGTGGGGATTCGAACTGCCAACCTTCTGATCGGCAAGTCCTAGGTTCTGTGGTTTAACCCACAGCGCCACCCACATCCCACCTGTTGTACCTTACAACAGGCCTATTAGGACTGTTTTTTTAAAAGGGGGGGGGGGAATAAGGCTATTTATATGACAATTTTTGACTGATGAAAAGCGCCTCTCTGGGTGGCACTTTTTTTCTTTTTCTTTTTCTTTTTTGCAGCACAGAGGGGGTAATTTAAACTGGAGATTATGGATGAGAGGCATCTCAGCTTCACTCTGCCCTCAGGCGGAACATATGTTTCTGCTTTGACTCTGGAGGAGCTTATAATGAAAAATTTAAAATATTGGCCAACTCAACCTCTCGTCTCTGGAATGAAAAAGCCGAAGCAGTGGTATTGTGAGAAAGGTTAGTCAAATATTGAGGACCTAACATCCAAATCGTTTTTGTGTTTCTGAAGCTTTGAGGTACCTGGCTCTATTCAAAACCTTTTTTAAAAAAAACAGCACCACACATACCATGAAGTGATTGGGGGTTGTATTTGCCAAACTTTGTGAAGTGCTTAAAAAGAAATCTGATCCCAGCCCCATTATTTGCACTCGCTCCTGTCTAGGGTGACATTTTAATTGGGGTGGGGTAGATGAGAAAGTGCTCATTTCAAGAGCTGTCTAGGATTGTACCTGTTCCCCCTTTCTGAAGTAACCTCCTGGGCCAGAAGTTAGTCAATCTCCATATGTAAAATATGGCTTCCTCCAAGAGAGTCTAACCGGTGGGTGGCTTATGGCTTAGAATGCTCATTGTGAGGCAGTTAAACTGGTCATTTCCACAGCAAACACAATAATATACCTACAGCAAGGCTGCTGATGAGGTAAAGCTAAGACGCCCGCTTACCTTTCTTTATGGACCCAAACAATGTCAGACAAGCTCTTGGCGGCTGGACTTGTATGGCGAACCTTCTCCCCTCACAATAATGCGCGTCTACAAACATGGAATTTTGGCTGTGTAGGTAGGACTGAACAAACAGGGTTTCCTCTCAGGCAGGCAGGGGCTGTGAGTGTTGTGTTGAGGTTTCAAAACTCCAATTTAGAAGCAACGGCTGGATTTTAAGGGCTTTGTAAGAATTGATGCTTTTGAATTATGGTGCTGGAGGAGACTCTTGAGAGTCCCATGGACTGCAAGAAGATCAAACCTATCCATTCTTAAGGAAATCAGCCCTGAGTGCTCACTGGAAGGGCAGATCCTGAAGCTGAGGCTCCAATACTTTGGCCACCTCATGAGAAGCGAAGACTCCCTGGAAAAGACCCTGATGTTGGGAAAGATGGAGGGCACAAGGAGAAGGGGACGACAGAGGACGAGATGGTTGGATAGTGTTCTTGAAGCTACCAACATGAGTTTGACCAAACTGCGGGAGGCAGTAGAAGACAGGAGTGCCTGGCGTGCTCTGGTCCATGGGGTCACGAAGAGTCAGACACGACTAAACAACAAGTAAGAAAGCCTGTTGGCTGGTGAAAGCCAGGCTTGTCCATCGTCTCTCCTCTCACTGTCTTGTTGAGCTTCCATTAATTTTGGAGGGGATGGAATAGGGCAACTTCCTGGTAATGTTGTGCCTTTGACTCCTGTAATGGAACCAGATTTCTGGTGTGATGATAATATGATAATTATAATCGTATTACAATTATGGAGCAGCTTTTCAGCTGACTTCCAGAGAAAAGCCGAATGGCATCCCGTTCAAGATGACTCATCCGCTGGGGGAAGATGATCTAAAACATTCTGAGCTGCCATTAGGGCCCTAATTGCTTTGAGTGCCTTGGCAGGAAAGTGGTATATTTACAGACAGGCAATAAATCAATGAAGAGAGGATAGAAGTTGACAGTGAGCACATGGAAACTAATGGCAGACAACAAAATAGGCTGCAGTGTCACTGGGACAATGACGCACAATGAAAACATTTCAAGAAGGATCACACGATGTATGTGTTTCTATGCTAATGCTAGAAGATTGAGCCAAGTTGGGGGAAGCAGAGTGTCTGACATTTGCTTACAGGAAAAAATAAGGCTTCTCTGGGCTTATCAGAGAACACTAGCAGAACAAAAAGATGCTTATCTCTAGATTTAAAATCTATGAAAAGGGCAGAGTAAAGTTGTATTGGGTTGGGAGTTGCATTGATATATATGTCAAAGAAGGCACAGAGGGCCATAAATCAGAACTTGTACAAGAAACAGATTTAGCTGTAGAATCATTATGTGTAAAAGAATCAGGCCGAAACAGGAAAATAGTAATACTCCCCTAAACCAAGTTCTGATGGTGATTTACAGACGTTTTAAAAAATCAGAGAAGCAGCTAAAGGAGATCTTACGAGAATGACTTCCACGCTCATCAAATTGATTGCATAAATGCAAATTTAGTTTGTGGTCAAGAGACACATTTGTGTGAGCAATACCCAGGATCTCGTGAAAGACCTCAAATCACTTGGGAACAATGACTTGATTGCTCCCAGATTTAAAAGGTATGTGGATGGGAAATTGTTCAGAAAATTTCATACAGTTAATGTCAGAAGAAGAATTTTTTCAGATCTGGAATCAAATCTGGATCTAGTCAAAAGAGAGCTAAGTCAAATACTATGTTTATGAAGATGGATGATACTTAATTTTAATTAATTAAGTGGTAATATGTTGTATGTATCTTTTTTCTTTTTTCTCTTTTTCTCCTATTTTTTGTTTGTCTTTATTATTGTTAATCTCTTCTTTTTTATTATGTTTATCTACTGAAAATAATAAATATTATTTGGGGGGGGGGAGAGAGCTAAGTCACAGATGCTATATTTAGCATAGTGTTCGAGGCGACTCTGGCAAAATATATTTAAATACAGTGGTACCTCGGGTTACATACACTTCAGGTTACAGACTCTGCCAACCCAGAAATAGAACCTCGGGTTAAGAACTTTGCTTCAGGATGAGAACAGAAATCGCGTGGCGGTGGCGCAGCAGCAGCGGAAGGCCCTATTAGCTAAAGTGGTGCTTCAGGTTAAGAACAGTTTCAGGTTAAGAACAGACCTCCAGAATGAATTAAGTATGTAACCAGAGGTACCACTGTACATTAAAAAGACAGGAAACCAGCTGTGGCGTTTGCCCATTCATTTGAAAATGTCTGTACAGGGTAGAGAGAAAGGGTTAACAGGTAGACCAATAGGAAAGCCGGAGGCGGAGCCTACCTGTTTATAAAAGGGCTTAGCCTGAGGTTTGGGTGTGGTTAGTTGGTTGGTTTTAGTGGGTTGGTTGGTTGGTTGGTTTGGAAAGGCAGTTGGAAATGCAGTTGGCAGGCGGTTGGAAATAGACAGTTAGTGCAGTGGGTTCTTGTGTGAGGGGGAAGTAGAAGAGATAGAGACAGGATAAAATAAGACTAAGAAGGTAAAGAGTAACAATGTTTGGAATGCAGTTAATGTTTGTTTGTGTCTGCAGTAAACTACACTCTTCTTTGTTAAGGTGAGAACCTGACTGAGACTAAGTGATTTACTGGGGAGGACCTGGTTGGTGGCAGTGGATTAGTGGTGTACAGGTCAATAGTCTGTGAGACGACCAGGGGCTCCGGACGAACGCCACACCAGCAAATAAGAGAGTGGGGCTTTTTGAAGAATAAGGTATGAAAGAAATACTAAAGGAAGAAGCGGAAACTGAATACTTGCAAAAAAAATCTATCTCAGTCTTCACTGTGAAAGATATTTGGGAGAGGCCAGCAGCTAAGCCATTGCTTTTGAGGAGTTCACAAAAATAACTGTCCAACAGAGGTGTGATAAAGGATGATGGTTTGGCTGGTGGTCTCCTGGGGTAGGTTTTTCATACCTTGGAAACCAAATTCCATGATACTTGGTCATCCATTGGCTGGCTGGCTGGTTTGCAGAAATTGCATGGGAATATTGAATGCCTTTGCAAGGTAACTATTAGAACAGATTTCATTTCCGTGTAACTTTGACTATCTAGAGCAGGGATGCGGAACGAGCATCTCTCCAGCTGTTGCAGGACTACAGCTTCCATCTCAGATTTTAACTACCGTATTTTTCACCCCATAGGGCGCACCGCCCTATAGGACGCACCTAGTTTTTTTTTGGGGGGGGGGCGGAAATAAAGAAAAAAAAATTATTCCCCCCCCAGGCGCGGGGCTGGTGCGGGGGAAGCCTGAGCCTGCTATCCGCAGAGCTGCGCGAAGCCCAGGACTGCAGGCAGCTCTGCGCAGCCCTCGGGAGACCGGCGCGAAGTCGCGCCGGTCTCCCGAGGGTTGCGCAGAGCTTCCTGAAGCCTGGAGAGCGAGAGGGGTCAGTGCACACCGACCCCTCTCGCTCTCCAGGCTTCAGCGAAAGCCTGCATTCGCCCCATAGGACGCACACACATTTCCCCTTCATTTTTGGAGGGGGAAAAGTGTGTCCTATAGGGCGAAAAATACGGTATGCTGGCTTGGACTGATGGGAGTTGTAGTCAAACAATAACTGGAGGGCCATGATCTAAGGTTAGCTGTTCACCAGGTGCACAGCTATGGTACTCCTTGTTCCCTGTTGCTGTCTGCTTTCAGTGCTTGGTGGTCTTGAGTCAATTCAGAGGGCATGGGAAGATGATCTGTTTCCTTCTCTGGCTCAGGGCAAAAGAAGCCTGACCACTTTCCACCATCATAATCCAAATGGACAAAGCCCAGATCACACACCAGCCAATTTGCATTAAATGTGGAGTGCATTGGTGTAGGTGCTGTCTGATCATTTGTGGATTGATAGCTTTGTTTTCCAGGATGGTGGCTGATGCTTCATCAAGGACTCATCCACACTTTACTTGTCCCATGCCTAGAAAGCATGGGTCTGAGCAGTTTTCCACTTTTCCTGTGCTTTCGAGGGATTTTCTAGCATTTCCCCTGCCACTTTCCCTGGGAAAAGCTGTTCTTTACTGCTTAATCATAGCAAGCATCAATCTGCAGAAAACCCTGCTGATGTTTGCTCTGATTCAGCAGTAAAGAGCAGGTTTGTCCGGGGAAAAGCAATGGTACAAGCAGAAGTGTGGATGAGCCCCAATACAAGCTATTGACCTGTGATGGTCTCCTGATGGCCCAGAATTTCTCAAGTTATTAGAGAGAGACCCATCAGGAGACGAAACCCAGCAGTTTTAGAGAGAGTGAGAGCCGAGGGTTTATTTCCAGAGATAGTTGAAACTGGGGGTATTGTGTTGGGGAGGGTGCTATTTTCTGGGGATTTGCTGTCTGTTTTTAGAAGTCATCATGCTTCCTATAAACTTATTTACAAATGCATTGCTTCCAGGCAGCCTGTTAATTGGGCATTCATCCTGATCCGTTTGCTAGGAAGTTGCTGTTGTATTAATTACCCACCCTTCACCCTAAGATACCAGGGTGGGTTAGAACAATTAAAACACAGTATGAAAAACAGTTCAAAACAACTTACAATCACAGAAATAAGGTGGGTCCTAAAAATGCACATCTCAAGGGTCAAGGGCCTGGGAAAAGAGGTGTGTCTTCAACATTCCCCGAAAGCTGTCTAATGAAGATGTCAGGTGCACCCCTGTGGGGACGGAGAGCCACAACTTAGGGGATGCCACAGAAAATGCCCTCTCCCAGGCCACCACCCCACAATCTTCTGAGTGTAGTGGAATAAACAAGAAGGCCCGCTCTGCTGATTTCAGCACCTGAGAGGGTCTGTAGGGATGAAGGTGGTCTTTCAGGATTCAGCTTACTGGCCCATGCCCAGCCCATCACCTCCAAGCAATGGTCTAACACCTCAACGGCCTCAGTCCAGTATATCTGAAGGAGCGTCTCCACCCCCATCGTTCTCCCCGGACACTGAGGTCCAGCACTGAGGGCCTTCTGGCAGTTCCCTCACTGCGAGAAGCCAAGTTACAGGGAACAAGGCAGAGGGCCTTCTCAGTAGTGGCGCCCACCCTGTGGAACGCCCTCCCACCAGGTGTCAAAGAGAACAACTATCAGACTTTTAGAAGACATCTGAAGGCAGCCCTGTTTAGGGAAGCTTTTAATGTTTGGTGCATTTCTGTATTTTAATATTTTGTTGGAAGCCACCCAGAGTGCCTGGGGAAACCCAGCCAGATGGGTGGGGTATAAATAATAAATTGTTGTTGTTGTTGTTGTTGTTAACTGCCTCTCCTGATTCAGGTGAAGATTGAGAGATAGAGCTAGGTGTCATCTGCAAATTGATGGCACTTCCAAATCTCCTGATAACAACGCCCAGAGGCTTCATTTAGATGTTAAATAGCACAGGGGACAAGATGCAACTCTGTGGGGCATCACAGGGCAACTCCCATGGCACTGGACAGCAGGCTCTCATGACCACATTCTGGAAACATCCCAGGAGGTAAGAACAGAACCACTGAATCAAAGTAAAAGGTAAAGGACCCCTGGATGGTTAAGTCCAGTCAAAGGCAACCATGGGGTTGCGGTGCTCATTCGCTTTCAGGCTGAGTGAGCCGGCATTTGTCCACAGACAGCTTTCTGGGTTATGTGGCCAGAATGACTAAATCACTTCTGGTGCAGTGGAACACTGTGATGGAAACCAGAGCACACGGAAATGCCATTTACCTTCCCACCGCAGCGGTTTATCTACTTGCACTGCCGTGCTTTTGAACTGCTAGGTTGGCAGGAGCTGGGACAGAGCAACGGGAGCTCACCCTGTCGCGGGGATTCGAACCACCGACCTTCTGATTGGCCAGCCCAAGAGGCTCAGAGGTCTAGACCACAGCGCCACCCACATCCACCACTGAAGCACAGTGCTCCCAACCACCACCTCCCTGGGCCGCTCTAGAAGGATATTGTAGTTAGCAATATCGAAAGCAGCTGAAAGAGGGAGGAGAACAAACTGTGCCATGCTGTCCATCTCTCTCCTGGTCAAAGCAATCAACCAAGGTGACGGGTGCATTTTCAGTGTCATGACCAGGCGTGAAGCCAGAGTGGAATGGATCTAAGTCATCAGCTTTTTCCAAGCATGCCTGAAGTTGAACCACCACCACTTTGCCCTCCAAAGGGGATATTTGACTCTTGGTACTTGTTCAACCACCTACATCAAGGCAGATTGTATCTCCCCCTTCTCCAACGAAGCCTTAATCACTTCCTGGACCCATCCAGTCAGCCCCCTATGGGGCTGTAAGAAGCCAAAAATGGACGAGGGTCAAGGAGCCAGGTGGCCAGCTATACTTCAAGCAGCTTGCCCTCTGCACCCTCAGGTCGCAATAATCTAAACTGATCCAGTATAGATCGAACAAACCATGCTCTAAACACCACCACTGGACTTGCTCTAGCTGTGGCATCGAGCGATTTTGTCCCTAAAGCGCCTTGCAGAGTTGTCACAGGGTGCCAGAGCGATGCCACAATGGCCACGTTTAGTCGGGTTCAGACTGAATCTTATGCCACCTGCTCTCTTATTCCAAACCTCCTGTTTCATCGCACCCTTGACTTTCCAGGCGGAAAGATGGCTATTGTTACAAAATGCATTGGCAGGATGGATTTTGTAAAAGCAACCTACTCCAGCCTGGTATCTTCCAGGAGTTGTTAGGTTTCCAGCTACCACCAGTCTCCAGCTAGCATGGTCCATGGTTAGGAAGTAGGTGGGATCTAGTCCAACAACATCTGGAAGTCACCAGGCTTGGGGAGGCTGGTGTAAAGCACCAGGAGGGACAGTTTACTCTGAACTTGCTTCACAAGATAATCAGCTTGGATAGCTCTGTTGGTTAGAGTGTGATGCTGATGATGCCAAAGTTGCAGGTTCAATCCCTGTATGGGACAGCTGCATATTCCTGCATCGTAGGGGGCTGGACTGGGGGTCGCTTCCAACTCTACAATTCTTTGATTCCCTAAGTACCTGTAAAGCTGACTTCACACCTTTTTTTCTTCAGCAACATTGACTCATAAAAGTCTAGCTCCTTGCACTAGTCCTACACTACTAGCGCAAGGTAGAGGGGAGGAGCCAACACAGGGGTCTGTTGTGTCTGCTTCTGTGCCCCATGTACAGATCAGAATGCATGTTAGCTGCTGACTCCTCTGTTGAGGCAGGACTGAGCACTGCCATAGGATCTGTCTGTGCCAAAAGAATTCTTGTGGATCAGGCTGCCCATGCTTAGCACAGCAGATCAGGTATCGGTAGGCTATGGAGAGAGACTGTGTGTTTGAATGCATACCTTCTAACCTCTTGAGTCCCCAAACTGGGATGTGCGTCTGTGATCTGTGCGAGATGATGGAGTCAAAAAGACGTGCTTTTTTGGGGGGACGTGCCTGCGCATGTTGGAGCACTGCACAGGGTTGCGTAATTGCATCTCCCCCCAAAAAGTGCATTTGGGGGGGGTGAGATTTCAGCGCGAAATCACGAGTTCACAGTACTCCCAATGGCCACTGTGCTCTTGCATGAGAAAACTGGATGTCCTGTTCTGTTTTCTCTGGGACACTTGCAAGGCATGATGAATGGGGTGGGGTGGGAGAGCAAGATTCTCAGTTAAGGTCCAAGGGTCATCTTTTGGATATATTTGAGTTTTAAATGGATAATGCTGAAGCAATGCATTTTAAGAGTATTTATTTACTTTTTGTTTCTAGCTCCTAATAACTATAGCAACATTTTGCCAACACGGATCAGTTACCCAATTTCTGTATTAAAGCGGAACCATAGGCATGGCAGGAGAAATAGGAGCAGGTGCAACAACCCCACTGCCCTCTCAAAATGGCACTCCTGCTGTGGAGACCTTAAAGTGCTACTCTGGTTACATGATATTTTGCAAATCCTAGCAACCACCCAAAGGAGCCTCGTGGCTCACTATGTACCTGTCACTTATTAGGAGAGAAGGCAGGCCCTGGATTTCAATATGCTTATCTGATCAAAGATGCAATATTTGCAAACAATGTAGTTTTCATGGCGCAGGGATGACTTTACTTCAGATCTCCCACTAAAACAACGACAGCAACTAAAAATGAATGGAAGATCGATGTCTGAAAATATGCTGCTAAGAATCCTGCCGAATTGATTTTCGGTTGATTTAATGGCAATAGCTTCTTTGAAAAGAATCCCCTCTAACTTTCTTAAAACAAAACAAAACAAAGTTAATTTAATCCTTATCATTCTAATTTCTCAGATATTGTTTTTGGTGGTTGTTTCTTTAGGGGAAGGGGAAATTGTGAAGAGGTTTTTCTGTGTTTGTCTCGTGCAGTTGTAGTTTAAAACGAGTTTGCGTATAATCTCTTTTATGTCACTATTCCTTTACCCTCTGTCTGCATCTCTTCTCTACTCGCTTGTATATTCTCCAGGCTAGCAATTTCTTTTTTTAAAATCGTTTTCGCACTTGGTCTTCACTGCCAGCGCATGTGGTTAACATGAAGCCAGTTCAGCTGGGTTGGCTGACATAAGGCATTAAAATTTCCTGAATGACAGACACAAGCCATCTATAGTAGAAGCAGGGCAACAGAATTCGATGTAAGGGAAGGGGAATTGAAAGAAAATAAAGAGCTGAGGAGCAGAGGAGAAGGGAGGGGAGAGCATCTAAAAGATCCCCAGAGTAGATTTTAAAATCTCCCAAAACAGATCTCCGTTTAGCATAAACGATAAAAAGCTTCGTCCAATAGGAAAGAAAGAAGTGCAGCTCATTGTATAATATTTTGGAATGCTGAATGACCTCACTGTATCCCCAAATGAATGAATCTCTAATGTTACTTGCGCCTCTTCCCTGAAATGGTTTTAAGAAGCCAGCAGCTCCTTTGCAAAGGCAGCTAAACGTTCAGTTTCCCCCCTTGCCTGGTTGTCCTCTTCCAGAATTTTTTAAGGGAAAGGGCGAAAAGGGAGTCCAGCATTCTCTCATCTTGCCTTACCTGTGACTTTATCCAGGAGCTGTAGGTAGCGTGGATCTTCGGAGTGTGACAGGGACGGCAAAGGAAATCTTTGCCAACTTTGAAACTGGCATCTATTTTTAGAGCAGGATTTGCTGACTGACCTTGTGTGATACCCACTCAAAGGGGAGAATCTTTACATCTGCTACTAAAACGACTCCCTAATGTGACCTGAAACCGGTGGCCTCGGCAGTTCAGCAACTCCAGGCTGCTGGAGCAGATCAGGGTTCAAGTCAGAGAGGCTCGTGTGCGTGTCGTGCAGGCTCCAGTTGTGTGCAAAAAGGCATATTTGGACCTATGCTAGCCTCGGGTCAGAGGCCATACCAGCTATCCCTTTCACAGTACCAATGGTATGTAACTCATCGGAGCTGCCAGGGTTGCTCTGTGCCTCCTAACGCTATAAGTCTTTATTATTTATCTATCATAAGAGTCCTTATAGGGACGCGGGTGGCGCTGTGGTCTAAGCCACTGTGCCTAGGGCTTGCCGATCAGAAGGTCAGCAGTTCGAATCCCTGTGACGGGGTGAGCTTCCGTTGCTCGGTCCCTGCTCCTGCCAACCTAGCAGTTCGAAAGCACATCAAAGTGCAAGTAGATTAATAGGTACCGCTCCGGCGGGAAGATAAACGGCGTTTCTGTGAGCTGCTCTGGTTCGCCAGAAGCGGCTTGGCCATGCTGGCCACATGACCCGGAATAACTGTCTGCGGACAAACACTGGCTCCCTCGGCCTATAGAGTGAGATGAGCGTGCAACCCCAGAGTCGTCCGCGACTGGACCTTTATCTTTACCTTTACCAAGAGTCCTTATACCAGCTGGCCCAGTATTGTCTACTTAGACTGCAGCAGTTATCCAGGGTTTCTCGCAAGGGGTCCTACCCAACCCCAGAGCTTGATTCTTTTTAATTTTTTTATACATTTATTTATTTGGTTTTTCAGATTAAAGTTTTACAATCACACATACAACATAAAAACAAGATTCCAAAGAATCTCCTGGTCTTCCCTCCTCCTCTTTGTGGGTCCTATTGTTAATCATTTCCTCCTGCATCTTTTATGAGAATCTTTTACATCTCCATTCCAGTCATACCTCGGGTTGAAGTAGCTTCGGGATAAGTATTTTTGCATTGCACGCTGCGGCGACCCGGAAGTAACGCACTTTGTGCCGCTCACGCATGCGCAGATGGTCAAAATGATGTCACACGCATGCACAGAAGCAGCGAATCGCGACCCACGCATGTGCGGATGCAGGTTGCGTTCGCTTCTGGATGTGAACGGGGCTCCGGAATGGATCCCGTTTGCATCCAGAGGTACCACTGTATATCCAGAATTCACCATTAAACTACAAGTGTTATTCCAATCCTACTGACAATTTTAAGCGTTTACAGTGGTCTTCAAGGTAAATTATAAATTTCCCCCATTCCTTATTAAAATTTTGGTTTTCCTGATTTCTGATTCTTCCAGTCATTTTTGCCATTTTGGCATAATCCATCAACTTAATCTGCCATTCTTCTCTGGTAGGGACTTTGTCTTCTTTCTATCTCCGGGCCAACGGAGCTTGATCCTTTTTAAATGGTGGGGGGAACTGGAGTGAAGGCAGGCTCAAAGGCTTGCCAATATATTGATTGTGGGTGTGATGGTGCTCTTGAGGCCTTCCCCTGCTGTCTGGAAAACCTCTGAGATTGTCCACGCTCTTCCCCAGGGGAATTACCTTCCCCGCCTCTCCTTGAAACGGAAGATGTTGCTCAGCTTCTTTGGAAAACTGAAGTGTGTGCCTATGTACATCCTCTCTTTCTGTCTTTCGGAGAGAGGGGTTCTGATCTGAGAGAGGGAAGAGAGAAGCAAAAGAGGGGTGGCACTCAAAAAATATGTGTTCATGGTCCTAAAAGGGTTAGCAATCCCCACTCTAGAATTTAGACCTGGTGTTTTGATGATGATGATGATGATGATGATGATGATGATGATAATAATAATAATAATAATAATAATAATAATAATTTATATACCCTGCCCATCTGGCTGGATTTCCCCAGCCACTCTGGGTCCCCTAAGAGAATATTAAAAACACGATAAAACTCTTCCCTAAACAGGGTTGCCTTCACATGTCGTCTAAAAGTCAGATAGTTGTTTATTTCAAATCAAATATGATTGAACGAACGCACCCACAAAAAGTGTATCATTTTCCTCTCCTTTCTGCTCCATCCTTGTAGCCTCTTTCCCATCCAGAAAATAAACATTGCTGAATGTGGTTTTGAGCTGCGGCTTTTCGAAAAGCACAGCCAGGTCCAGGGTGGAATTTAAAAGTTTGATTAGACGTTCTTGGGTAACTGTTATGGTTGGTTTACTAGGCGATCTTCCTTCAGAAGCCAGTGCTGAATACGCCAAGGCTAGGGTCAAGTAAATTGGCTCAACCGGTGAGAGGTTTCAGTGCTTACCTGAGTTCCATTTTTGGTTTTTTTACTGGTCACTGGAGGCTTATGGCATGTTGAATTTATGTACAAATTTACTGAGCGTAGGTGGAGGGACAGCTTTACACTCCAAAGTCCAGTGTTTCCCACATCCAAGGCAGCCAGCACCCCAAAAATGCTGGCAAACCCCAAATTCAGCTTTAACCGTGTGTGTCTGTTCAGAACTGCTCTCTGACTCTCGCAGCAGATACAGTCCATGGATGCACATCACAAGAACAGCCCAAGCTATTAGTCTTCTTTTGTTAAGCCCAAGACTCTGGTCAGCTATTATTACTTCATGGCAACCTGAAATTTGAAAGCAGCATTCGTTTAACTCTGCATGCAGTAAACCACTGAGCCTTTTGGACTTGCTGATCAGAAAGTCAACGGTTCGAATCCCCACAACAGAGTGAGCTCCCGTTGCTGTGTCCCAGCTCTTGCCAGCCTAGCAGTTTGAAAGCACACCAGTACAAGGAGATAAATAGGTACCACTGCAGTGGGAAGGTATATGGCGTTTCCGTGCGCTCTGGTTTCCGTCATGGTGTCCCGTTGCGCCAGAAGCGGTTTAGGCCTGCTGGCCACATGACCAGGAAAGCTGTCTGTGGGCAAATGCTGACTCCCTCAGCCTGAAAGTGAGATGAGCGCTGCAACCCCATAGTCGCCTTTGACTGGACTTAACTGTCCATGGGTCCTTTACCTATTACCTTTTTTTACAGTTAGTATACTACAAAAAATGCAAGCAGAAAATGGTGGCTATTACAAAGCTGATGTCCTCCACATACGACATGACTTCCAAAACATAGGAGGGTCTATAGCTCAATGGAAGAGGACATCCTCTGCAGAAAGAGAAACCTAGATTTGGAAAGCCCTGGCAAATAGAGCAGCTAATACAGGCTAAATCATGGGTGGACAAACTAAGGCCTGGTGGCCGGATCCGGTCCAATCACCTTCTAAATCCGGCCCACGAACGGTCTGGGAATCAGCGTGTTTTTACATGAGTAGAATGTGTGTCCTTTTATTTAAAATGCATCTCTGGGTTATTTGTGGGGCATAGGAATTCGTTCTTTCTTTCTTTTTTAAAATATAGTCCAGCTCCCCACAAGGTCTGAGGGACAGTGAACCGGCCCCCTGCTGAAAAAGTTTGCTGACCCCGGGCTAAATGAACCAACAGAGTCTCAGTTGGTTTAAGGCACCTTAATGCGTTCGTAAGTTGAGTGTTTAAGAAATTCTCTGTATTTCCCTCTCTATCAACAGCCCTTTGTTATGACATTTAAATGACATATTAAGTAAACCACAATTTGAATTAAGATAAAAACATTTTGAAGAGTTGCCCAGATTTTAGTAACCAGCAAGTGGTATAGTTTAGCAAGTTGCAAAACTGGTGCAGGAAAATCACACTGAAAAGGCAAACTTTGCAATGAAAGAATTAGAATAGATTTAGGAGACTGAAGAGCAGTGCAGAAATGCTTCAAACAAGCAAAATATAAAGTATGGTCTATTTTTATTAATGATTGGCATCAATTACAGAAGGGTTTGTCCTTGTTTTGAAATTGTTGTTGTTGTTGTTGTTAAATCAATGTCTTAACGTAGCAACCACATTTAGCTTAAATAGTTTTACTAACTTTGCTACTTTTTCAAAGCTGCTGCTGCTCTCTTTAATATATAAATTAAAGTCGAGCGCTGGTTATTCCAACAGGGTGACCAAAGCAAAATTCAGCTAACATCCTGACTCTTTGCCACTTAGGAACGAGCCTCTTAATCTGAGAGTCAGACTGGATGTTCTTTAGGTACCTGTGGCCCTGTGGTTTTATTTATGTGAACGATGAAATGTTCCCATTTTCAGAATTGCAGTATGAATTTTGCTTTTGGAAGCCAGTTGGATTGTATGAGCATGAATAGATTGTGGCTTTTTGTTGTTCTGTTACTGATACCTTCTTGAGTGTCTGGAATATTAAACTGAAATGGATACTCTTGTTTATCCCTTGCTGTCAAAACAATGCATGCTCCTTTTGCCTCTCTAGAATTAAACCAAATGTTTCCGAGTCAGTCTTGGCTCCTAGGGATAAGCATTCTGCTTCGGAGACAATACTGTTTATTACAGTGAACTCTTTCTCTCTCCACCTCTCCTGTTGCTGCCTTGAAAATATGAACAATTTAGAAGCCAAGCTGGTCAAGCGACTATGTTATACCATGTGTCTCCCATTTTCCCCTGCTTTGTCAGGAAATGCTCTCAGATCTACACTTTCTGAAGTTGGACGCCAGCAACTGAGGCATTCTGGCCTAGCTACCGAGGTGCCAAACCCATGTCTTTGTTGTTCCTCTTCAGACTCCAGGTCAGGATGCACATGACTGAGTACCCATCTATAATTACATAAATACTAAGAAAGGCAGTAGTCTTTATTGTTTTATTGTTTTACTTTTTATACTGCTTGTAAACCTCTTAAGTGGTTTACAAGAACGGCTCAGGACCGCAATACCTCAAGGACCGCCTCTTTCCATATGAACCTACCCGGACCCTGATATCATCTTCTGTTTTTTTTAAAAAAATAATTTTTATTAAAGTTTTAAACAACAAAGAAAGAAAAGAAGAACATACACAATACATATAACAAAAACACACACAAAAACCAGATTCAACAATAAAAGAACAAAAAACATAACAATTAAAAACAATATCTCTTTTCCATTTCCGTTTTTTAGTTACTTATTTTCTGGACTTCCTCATACCTCCCTCTTTTGTATTCCAATCCAAATCGTTTGTCCAGCAATTTCTTTTCAACTTTTTTAATCCCAACCTTTAACTTTAATATAATATTGTAATATATAACTTCAACTTCTTTAAACCTGATCTTTAATCTTAATATAATATAACCTTAAAATTTTCCCTCTTAATTGTCAAGTTTCTATTTCTTTAAACATCTTTACTCCTAATCTTAATCTTAGTCTATCATCAACTTTAACCTGTACAGCTGGAAACCGCTTATTTTCAGTCCAACATCACTCTAACATTCTTTAATTTTGCAATGTTTCTGAAGATAGTCTTTGAATTTCTTCCAATCTTCCTCCACCGACTCTTCTCCCTGGTCACGGATTCTACCAGTCATTTCCGCCAGTTCCATATAGTCCATAAGTTTCATCTGCCCCTGATATCATCTTCTGAGGCCTCCTCCACGAGAGGGCCGGAGAGTGGCAACATGAAAATAGGCCTTTTCTGCAGTGGCTCCCCACTGAATGAATGAATGAATTTTATTTGCGTCAGCCATCGGCCATAGCAATAAAACAATATAATATACAAAGAACAGAAATAAAAAGTCAGTTACAGTCATACCTTGGGTTACAGGTGCTTCAGGTTGCACAATTTTGGGTTGTGCACTGCGCTGAACCCGGAAGTACCGGAACGGATTACTTCTGGATTTCGGCGCTTGCGCATGTGCAGATGTGCTAAATCGTGCTTTGCGCATGCGCAGAAGCGCTGTATCGCAACCCGCACATGCGCAGACGGGTTGTGGGCACTGTGGGTTGCGAAAGTGTTTCCCACACAGATCACGTTCGCAACCTGAGCGTCCACTGTCTATAAAATTCATTTTAGGGTTTTGAATCAATAGTCAAATAGTGGATCTTATTCTAATTGCCCCAGCTAAAAACCAAGCGTCAGGGCCAAACTGCCTTTCCAACATATGTTTCAATTGGCTGTATTGCCATTGTGTTTCACTGGTTAATCCATACTTTACTTGCAAAGTCTTATATTCGACAAATTTGTAATTTTTTGATTTGTAATTTGTAATTACAAATTTGTAATTTGCAATTTGTAATTAATTGATTCAGTGTCAAAATACCCTTTTGCATCCAATTTTGCCAAATTATTACTTGATTTCCAATTTTTAATTTTGGGTTGGCCCATATTGTTAATTTCTCGCACTGATAGGGGTCGTCCTTATTATTTTTATTTATATTCATCCAAATTTTTATAGGTGCTTTAATAGTCTCCAGGATAATAGGATATTTCATAAAATTGGAGCCGAGTTTAGTCCACCCTACAAGAGGTTCAAAGAAACTATATTTGAGAGTAGCCCAATTGGGATTCCTGTTAGCTCTCCAATCATTAGTCTTACTCAGCAGGTAGGCCTGGTGATAAAGTTCCAGATTTGGGAGACCAAAGCCACCTTCATTAGTTGGAAGTTGCATTTTATGTAGTGATATTTTTGGTGGCTTTGTACCCCACAGGCACGATCTAAATAGTTGATTTATTTTTTGGAAGTAAAATTTGGGAATATGTATTGGTAATCCTCTAAGAATGTATAAAAGCTTTGGAACAACGTTCATTTTGAGGACATTAACCTTTCCCCAAAGGGAAAGGTTTAGAGGTCCCCACCTTTCAATATCAAAAGAAATCTCATATGATTTGATTCAGATTTAATTTTACAATTTGGTCTATAGCTGATGAAATCATTATACCGAAGTATTTAATAAAGTCTTTGCACACCCGAAATTGATGGTTTCTATACAATGTAGCCCTTGGCATGATAATCTCATTCCTCAAGTCTTTATAAAGAGTGCAAGCCAGAAGGGCATGCGCCACCAATTCAGTACTGCTCCCCGTTTGTGTAATGCTCTCCCCAGGGAAGTTTGTCTGGCGCCTTCATTATACACCTTTAGGCGCCAGGCAAAAACTTCATCTTTAACTAGGTCTTGGGCTGATTGACATCCAATACCCTTTTAAAATGTGTTGGGGGGAGGTTGCTTTTGTTTTTATTTTGATTACAGTGGTGCCTCGCAAGACGAAATTAATTCGTTCCGCGAGTTTTTTCGTCTTGCGGGTTTTTTCGTCTTGCAAAGCACGGTGTCGGAAAAGTTTTGGAAAAGCTTCAAAAATCACCAAAGTCTTCAAAAACCTCAAAAAAGGCTACCACACCGCGTGCTATGAGTTGCTCCTCGAAGTCAAGTCGCAACTGTATTAATGGTTTTAAGAAAAAGGAAACAAACTTGCAAGACGTTTCCGTCTTGCGAAGCAAGCCCATAGGGAAAATCGTCTTGCGAAGCAACTCAAAAAACCAAAAACCCTTTCGTTTTGCGAGTTTTCCGTCTTGCGAGGCATTTGTCTTGCGAGGTACCACTGTATGTATTTTGTAGTTTTATGTTTTGATTTTGTTCTGTGAACCACCCTGAGACCTCCGGGTATAGGGCGGAATATAAATTCAATAAATAAATAGGAAGAAGAAATATGTGGTTTACAAGAAAGAATATATATATATATATGTGTGTGTGTGTGTGTGTGTGTGTGTGTGTGTAAAAATAAGCTTTACTTGCTTTATAATCATGCATCAGTTCACAACAATAGAGGCATTAAAATCAGTGCAGGAAAAATACTGTTAAACATTTGCAGGAGACTCCCCCTCAAAAAAACCCCCAGAAATTCATAAACAGTAGAATTTTGATTAATTGGGATATCCATGAAAGGAGAAGCTGCACAACTGTGCCGGACAAGGAATTCCTGGGCTGACTTTTGCAAACCAGGCTGGGGGGCCTAGCAAAGAGCAAATCTGTTAACACTCCTGAGCTTGCTGGGCACCCGACCCAAGGGGAAGTGGGGATGAGCCCTAAAGGTATGGTGGGTACACAGTCTAGCGGGCTTTGGCTCACACAAGGCAGGAGTTTTTTCATCACTGCGTTGTGACCCTTTGAAAAGAGGTTCCTTAAACTCTTTAATTTGAGGCAAGGAGGCATCAGCGAAAGGCTGAGTCCTGCTGAAAGAAATAATCTGTCAGTTTAGATTTCTGGGTTCCCTGGCATTTCACATATGTATCCTCTGTGACAACACTGGGCCTCTACCACTACTGGCTATTCCCGGTCTCAGCTCGTGTGTGGCGCTACAGTTCCCTGATGGACGCAGAGTACAACTGTGAGCATTAAACCTCAGGATCCACCAGCAATTTTATCTTCTACGAGTTTGCCCAGCAGCATGGTGTGGCAATGCAATAATTAGGGAGAGCCCTAATTATAGTCTCTCTCACATGAGAGCCCATACTGTACCTTGCTTCCTCCACAGATGCAGTAAGTATTTCTCAGGAGACTATCAGAAAGGGACAACACTAAAAAATTAGGGGTGGTCAACGAGGGACACTGTTGAATTGATACGTTAAGAGAGGTTGACACCAGCACCACGTTAGGCCTTCCATACTTTACAGTTTTAAGAGCTGGTTGAGTGTAACTTGTAAAACCCTGTAATTCAACCATAGTGCCCTCTTTTGCCCAGGTTTCTTGAAGAAAGATGATATCATGTGTTTGTAGATAGGAACAGAAATCACTGTCTTAGATCTTGTTCGTCCACCCTGTTACATTCCATGAGAGAAGTTTAATTGTTTTACAGTGATTTACTCTTAGTCAATTGTTGGCCAATGTACTCTCGGAGTTTACCAGCTTTTGAGGCAACAGAGTATTGCTAATGCTAGTGGAATAATCCAGATGCTCAATTATTTCAGTCGTCATACATAAAGTACTCATATTTGTAATCACTACAAGAAAGATTATACTTTGTTTAAAGGAAAGTTCAGTTTGACAGGATAAGTCTTAGGCAAAGATTTTCTACCTCCACCAAGAAGCAGGCCCGAGCGTTTTAATTAGAACATAGTGACTAAGTTCGCAGTCCCAGGCCTCCAATTATATTATGAAGTGGCATGTTGGACCTGGATCAAAGACTAGATAACTTTAAAAAATACTGAAGTGCTGGATCTAGAAGGGTGGAACAATGTGTTTGGATGGCATGGGTATCTAGATCACGGCAAAGTAAAATCACATAAAGGATTTCTAGACCACATTGTGAGGAAGGCTTTATATGATGCTTGGGAGAGTAATAAACTGATAATGCTATCAAGAAATCCTTGGTGTCCTTCTCCCATTGAATCAACAGCAATTCACAGGAAAAATATGAATAATGATTGGTTAACCTATAGGGAGTTGGTAGAAGAGATAAGTAACTATCCAAAGCTAAGGAATTTTGAAGAAAACATGGGATTAAATTGGCTAGAAATTCATCAATTAAATGCCGTTTTTGAGAAAGACAAAAGAATGAAGGGTTTTGACAATAAAATAACAAATTTGGAGGAAGACATTATATATAATAACCAAAAGACTCTTTCCAAAGTTTATAAGCTGTTGATTAACTGGAAGTTGAGGAATGAGGAAATTAAAGAAGTTATGAGAAAATGGGACCAAGACCTAGGTTATATGATTGAACTGGACAAATGGAAAGAGCTCTTGACAAAACAAAACGGCCTGCTACTTAATAAGGGGAAATTTCATGAAAATGAAATACAGGTGGTATCTAACCCCAGTTAAGTTGGCTAAAATAAATAAATAAATCAACAATAATTGTTGGAGGGGTAAAAACCAAATGGGAACTTTTTATCACATGTGGTGGTCGTGCCCAGAGATAAAAAAATTCTGGGACATGACTTACGAGGAAATAAAAAAGTTACTGAAAATCACATTCTGCAAAAAACTGGAAGCATTCCTTTTGGGAATCATGACAATTAATATCCCTAAAGATAAAATAAGATTATTCCTTTATGTGACATCGGCGGCAAGGGTCTTGGTGGCTAAATATTGGAAAGAAAATCATATACCCACCAAAGAAGAATGGTTATGCAAGCTGACCGAGTACTTGGAACTCGTGAAGCTAACAGATATATTAAGACACAAATCTAATACAATAGTTAAGAAAGAATGGGATCATTTAAACAACTACCTGATGAATCAAGGTTCAGCACCTAATATCTAGTTGTGCCTAGAATAACACTGCAAAAGCAATAGTGTCCTGATAACAAGATGAGGAACCAATTGAAATACAGGCAAGTATCTTTACTAAAAGGGACGCGGGTGGCGCTGTGGGTTAAACCACAGAGCCTAGGACTTGCCGATCAGAAGGTCCGCAGTTCGAATCTCCACAACGGGGTGAGCTCCCGTTGCTCGGTCCCAGCTCCTGCCAACCTAGCAGTTCAAAAGCACGTCAAAGTGCAAGTAGATAAATAGGTACCGCTCCAGAGGGAAGGTAAACGGCGTTTCTGTGCGCTGCTCTGGTTCGCCAGAAGCGGCTTAGTCATGCTGGCCATATGAGCCGGAAGCTGTATGCCGGCTCCCTCAGCCAATAAAGCGAGATGAGCGCCGCAACCCCAGAGTCGGCCACGACTGGACCTAATGGTCAGGGGTCCCTTTACCTTTACCTTTATCTTTACTAAGAATAATGAACTGTTGTGGTATTGGCGGAAGTCTTTATTTGTTGTTTTGTAGGTAGCTTTGTATGTAGTTCTCTGTGTTTTAATTTAAGAATCTGTAAAATATTAGTATAACAATGAATGATTTACTGTTATCCTAGTTATATATAAAGGTAAAGCTAAAGGGACCCCTGACAGTTAAGTCCACTCGCGAATGACTCTGGGGTTGCGGTGCTCATCTCGCTTTACAGGCTGAGGGAGCCGGCGTTTGTCTGCTCTGCAGACAGTTTTTCCGGGTCATGTGGCCAGCATGACTAAGTCGCTTACGGTGCAATGGAACACAGACACCAGAACAGCGCATGGAAATGCCGTTTACCTTCCTGCCGGAGCAGTACCTATTTATCTACTTGCACTGTGACGTGCTTTCGAATTGCTAGGTTGGCAGGAGCTGGAACAGAGCAACGGGAGCTCACCTCGTCGCGGGGATTCAAACCGCTGACCTTCTGATCAGGAAGCCCAAGGCTCAGTGGTTTAGACAACAGTGCCACCCACGTCCCACAGTTTTATACACACACACACACACACACACACACACACATTCTTTTTTCGTTTTTTCTCTCCTTTTCTTCTCTTTCATACTTCTTTCTTTTTTCTTCTTCTATATTATAATTTTACTTTTCCTTATTAATTTTTGATTCTTTTTTATTTACTTAATCTGTTTGATGACTGTAAGTTTTGTTCTAATTTTTTATGTATGCAACATAATTCAATTATAAAAAGAAGAAGAAAATAGTGACTAATTTGGCAGTTCCTTCACATTTATTCGTCTCTAAGCCATGGTTGACCGAGGCTGAGATGGCAGCTTGTCCAAAGTCGCATGACTCACATTTGAACATCGATCTCTAGGCCTACCCTGTGGTGGATGATGATTTCCTTCAGCCATGAGGCCAAACCAGAACTGTTCTCCGTCTATATTGCTATCAGAATAATGCAGGCAATATCACTATCAAAATAATGCGGACAGCACGTGTGATGGCCTGGGAATCAGATTCAGAGGCTGAACCTGAGGAATCCCAGCCTGCACAGGAGTACCCGCCTCCAGGGCCGGCTGAGCCGGGGCAGGGGCTTGAACCTGAAGGGCCCTCACCTGTGCCGGATCCTCAGGAGCAGACACCAGCTGAATCTG
This sequence comes from Podarcis pityusensis, assembly GCF_964106645.2. Taxonomy (NCBI): domain Eukaryota; kingdom Metazoa; phylum Chordata; class Lepidosauria; order Squamata; family Lacertidae; genus Podarcis; species Podarcis pityusensis. The sequence goes on along the minus strand of NC_138032.1, from coordinate 85,674,948 downwards.
CTCTGGCTCCGGAGGTGATCGAGGACCCATTGCCTGCAGGTGCTCCACTCTCAGCCCCGTCAGGGGAAGGTGAGGTTGCCTCTGGGTCCAGTAACCCTCCAGCCTCTCCTGAGCTGCAGAGGCTCAGGGCAGAGAGGCGGAGGGAACTAAGTTCTCGCAGGAGGAGTGCTCGCCTCCAGGCCAGGAGAGGCGAGTCACCTGTGGGCTGGGACCGCCCTATGCCTCGGGGCAGATAAAAGCCTTTGCTTCTTCCAGTACACTGGCATTAGTTCACCTGTCTTCCCAAGTGATGTGTAAAAATTTTTGGAGACACCATTGATGGAATCTTTTGAGGAGTTGGAGATGGCGTTTGTAAGTGGTCCATGTTTCACAAGCATACATTAAGCTTGGGAGTACAATAGCTTTGTAAACAAGCATTTTGGTTTCCCTGCGAATGGAACGGGTACCAGCCAATTGGCACTTGGCACAGCCTGGCTAATGCCTCAAACTGGCAGAACTGGTTTTCCATGCACCAGATTCTGGAGAGAACATTTAATGAATCAAAACAAAATGTGGCGAATGAACCTCTGCAATGAACATCTGGATGCACCCAAGGCCTCCGAGTGAAGTTCTGATTGCAAAGATTATTTTACTCTGGCTGGCAGATTTCCCTTTTTTTTATTGCAAAATATGCTGTTATTTGTGGGGGAAACCACCCCCCTACACAACTGCATAGGAAGTTTTACAACTAGAATCACATAAGCTTATCTTAATGGATGTTTATAGTGGCATGGCAGTGCAGATAGCATGCCAAAGCCATTAGCCTGAAAAGCATATATATACATGAACTTCCTTATCTTCTGCTGAACGACGGTCAGGTTAAACGTAAAGTAAATCCATATGCATTTCCAGCGCAGACATGCTGGCTTCAGACTCGTCATGTTACTCTAGCACTGCTATAACTTTCCTGGATTATTGCAGATGAACCCAAGAGCAAGAGTATTGGTTTTCAAAGAGCCCCATTTTACAAGTTACTCGCAGCTTTCCATCTGGAAGATGTTCATTGCTCTCCACACCCAGTAACATCCCCCTTGAAGTTCTGCCGTAGTGAGCCGAGGATTCTAGAATTTAATTGCATCGTCCAAAGCAATGTTATCCTCGCATCTGAGAGCTGCAAGGCTGTTTTTGTGTGTGTCTCAAATAAAATTGAAGGCACACTTCACTCTTGCATCTAAAAGGGTGTGTTTTGGATCACTCTCGGATGAACTGCGCCCTATGATTCTGAATGAGTCACTCACTCAGAAATAGTATGGGTAAGCTGTCACCAGATATCTTGACAATTTTTTTCTTTGTTAAATAAAAGAAGACTTGAGGTCGAATATATGGGGAATAATTGTGTGTGGTGGACTTGTAAAAAAGTATTGGGAAATAATCCATAATGAACTGGAAAAAAATGTTTAAAAGTATTTTCCTCCCAAAAAACACAGAGTCCTTTCTGTTGGGGATAATTCAGACTGAAATTCCCAGGTGTCAAAAAAGGTTATTTATGTATGCTACTACTGCGGCCCGTGTTTTGTTAGCCCAAAAATGGAAAACGAGCGAGGTCCCAACCAAAGAAGAATGGCAAGTTGACAGGATATGCGCAACTTGCAGACTTAACATATAGAATAAGAGAACAAGAAGAACATACATTTAAAGAAGACTGGAAGACGTTTATTGACTATATGGGAGATAAACTGTGCACAGCTGAAAACACTGGCAGCATTAAGATAAATTCAACAGTGTAAATAAGTTTTGATGGATGCAATCATGGAATACTGAATGGTTTCGTTTCTGTAAAATATGCAGGGATTTATGATATGTAAAATGAACCATGGAAAGAGAAGAAGGGAAGTCATTGATATCTTAAGGATGTTAAATGAGTATTTTAAATTGTAAAACAGAAAATATACTGATCCCATCTTTCCCCCCTTGTTGCAGCTACTAGCATGGTATAAGATGAAGTATTTATTCTAGGGTCTCTAATTCACTGGCTGCATTTTTGTTGAAGTAAGAGCAGCAAAATTGCAGCTAAGAAGCTCAAATCATATATATGACTGATACCCTTCTTTGGAATTTAAACCAATGTTCGTACTTTAACATTCAAAAACTTTACTTGCATAGATGAATTAAAACAGTATTTACAGTCGCAAAAATATCTAAACATGGGCTTGCAGTCTCTTCTTCTAACTTCCAAACAGCTGTATTTTCCTCTCTTTCCAGAGCTCAGCATTCAGCCTTCTGTATCTCAGTTAGGCCATGCCTCGCAGCTGCTAGGAGAGATTTCCACTTTTGCCTTTTCCTGCAGCTTTGCTCTTTTTATTTCAAGTAGAGAAAAAGCACTCCAACACTCTATTCAACTTAGCAGTGTTCACAGTGGACTCTAAAACACAGTCATCTTGCCTCACATAAATGGAGTCTCTCCTTCACTAGATACCTCCCATGTCATCAGTATTAGCCAGTCACATGAGAATTGCTAGAGAACCCTCTAGAATTCAGTCACCAACAAATCAATTTTAAATACATAGGAATGCATTCAAGCATTTACAATATCAGTGAATTAAATTACTATACTGAACAATTTTGACTGCACAGATTGCAGGGGTATGTGGTGGGGTGTGTGCTATCTAACTGGGAACATAGCAGGGAGCAAAGGGTTAAAGCCATCCCATCCCCTATGCCATGCTCCTGATCAGAATTGGGAGCTCCAATTCTGGAAAATATTTTGGTAAGTTGGCTCTCAAGGCCCAACTACAAAGTCAACATTCCATGCAGTGTGTCCCTTAGGAATGCATTCTGCACCGAAACCGAATCGGAGCATGCATTCACAATATTCTCAACTTGAATTTCAGGCAGAAGAACATTTCTGGGGTAACAAGCTCACCTTGGAATACAAGCAGACACAAGTTGGATAAGTTCATTTCTGTGCCATTTATATTCAAATTCTGATGAAATCCCTATTTTAATTTTTTTAAAGTTAGATTTCTGTGCTGCCCCCCATCCCCACAGAGCCCAGGACAGCAAACATTAGAAAGTTAAAACACTACAGTTTGGGGGGGGGGGATGGCACATATTTAAAACATTTAAAAACCAACCAGAAGTGTTTCAAAACAATTAAAAGACCATCTAAGCACATTTCAAACATCTAAAAACATTTAAAAGCAGACCACAGGTCTGGTGGTTTTATGGTATCTGGGGGTGGGCAATGGGTTATTCCCCTCCTTATCTTGGGTTGCTGTTGAATATAATAAATCCTGGAAGTGCGAAAGAAATGGTTTTATTGTGAAAGACAGCAAAACTGTGCGAGGAGATAGCATTCAAATGCAGCTGTTAATACATCTTAGCAGCGTTGGCCCACAGAGCACATGCTCAGCACGGGAATTTCAAAGAGCTCAACATCGCTGCGGGGGCTTTGAAGTAGTAATTATCATCCACACGCATAAAGATGGGAGATGCTCACAGCTCCACCAGCGAGCAAGGAATGAGTTACTTTGGCTGGCACACACATCAAAGGTCCCAGCTCGTCATTTGCTTAAAGAGATTAGAAGCAAAAAATACGAGGGTAATATTGAGGACGAGCAAGTGAAGTACGTTTCTCTCTGTACAGAAGGGGCGAACAATTGAATATCTACTCTGTCTGCAAGTGATTATTGCAAATCTTTCTGGAAAAACCTTGAGCAAAATTGCACTTGCCTTTTGGTTTCGGGGAAATCAAATCAGAACGGAAGCCTAGTTGTAGAGCTGTTTTCTTTTTAATCTCAGAAGAGGGTGCTTGGTTAGGATCCAAATGAAATGGAGAGCTTTTCTGGTGATGAATTGAAATCTCCGAAGCATTATCTTGCTGGACCATATATTGCACGTCTGTACCTTGAAGCCTGAACCATTTGCACAGAGCCAGTGTGGTGGTGTGGTTGAGAGTGGTAGTCTTGTAATCTGGGGAACCGGGTTCGCGTCTCCGCTCCTCCACACACAGCTGCTGGGTGACCTTGGGCCAGTCACACTTCCTTGAAGTCTCTCAGCCCCACTCACCTCACAGAGTGTTTGTTGTGGGGGAGGAAGGGAAAGGAGAATGTTAGCCGCTTTGAGACTCCTTAAAGGGAGTGAAAGTCGGGATATCAAATACAAACTCTTCTTCTTCTTCTTCTACTCAGGAAAATAAAAATCCCACTCAGTTCAATGAGACTTACCCCGAAGTCTAACTGCCCCACTGCCTTTATCCTAAAATTGTTTAATTGACAACAAGGGGGAGACAATTATGTACAGAGTAGGAAATGTTTGAGACTGGCTAGGAAAATACCGAGAAATTTAAGTAACACTGAGTAAAGGAGAAATTGTAACAAAAAAATTGTTTCAGTTTATGCCCACTATTGGGACAGGAGATGTAATCAAATCTATAAAGAGCCTTGTGGTACCGTAGAATGTAACAAACGTATTGTACATAAGCTTTGGTGGACTTAAGTCTACTTCATTAGATGAATTGTCGCAGGGTCAGAAAAGAATTGGATCAAATGGCAATGAAATGGAAACCGAGGTCCCTGACAATTCTGTGTGAACCTTACGATAAGCAAAGTGATGGTTGACAAAAGAAGTAATTGGATATAATGTAAGAATCCCAATTTTGCTGCGTTAAGGGACACCTGTAATGGAATGTGAAACCATTGTCTCTAACACTCCTGTCTCTGGAAAAATGCTCCTGCTAAAATATGCCAGCCAGTCTTTAAAGTGACACAAAACTTTGTTATTTTCAGCTGCAACAGATTAGCATGGCTAATCTGAACATAAATGCTTTGAGGAGCATGATATTCTGGCTTTGTCATTAGGCAGCATCCTACGTAATCTAATACCTCATATTAGTTTTGTGCAGCACCTTTTGTAACTTGTGGCTCCCCTAACCAATCCATGTGTTAAATGAACAGTGACATCAAACCTCAGATTATTCCGTTAAGAGCAACACTGCAATTGCCCCTGGTTCATGTAGTAATTTAATTCACTGAAATTGTAATTGCTTGTATGTGTTACTATGTGTTTAAATTTGATTGGTTGGTAACTGAATTCTAGAGAATTCTTTAGTGGATCTCATGTGAGTGGCTAGCATTGGTCACATGGGAGGCATCTAGTGACGGAGAGACTCCATTTTATTTGAAGCACGATGGCTGTGTTTTAGAATCCACTGTGATCACTGCTAAGTTGAATGGAGGGTTGGACTGCTTATTCTCTGCTTGAAAGCAGAGAGCAAAGCTGCAGGAGAAGGTAAAAGTGGAAATTTCTCATACCAGCTGCAAGGCATGGGCTGATTGAGATACAGAAGGGTGAGTGCTGAGAAATCCTGCGTCGTTGAGAAGTAACATTGGTGTTAATGGGAATGATGTTCGTAGTCCTAATAATTGTTCTGGATGGAGTGAGAATCCAAATCTTGCAAGCAAACTACAAAGTACTTGATGGAACAACGAAACTTTGGTGGAGCACAGAGGTGGTTGGAACAAAGAGCAGATGGAGAAACAAAAAAGACGCACAAGTAATATTCTTATTCTGTTAAGTGGAGGGATGTGGTTTGCTTCTTTTCTCCTTCTGATGATGGCTCCAGAAGGAACTGTTTAGTTGTGCTGCAGATGCCTCAAGGATTGATAAGGGGTGGTCCAAGAATGGTTAATAAGGATCTAAAAATAGCTATGATTCAAAAGTATTAAGTGATGACCGGAATGTCCAGCATAACAATAACTTTGCCGTCGCAAGCAGATGCCAGTTGCGGATGGGGAACATGGAATGAAAATGCACTTTTGTTGTTCACATCTGAAAGCTGAAAGAGTCCAAGTGGAAACAGATGTTGCCTGGAAAACTCTGTCAGAATTATCAAGTAACAGCCAGTTGCCTGAACAAGTAATTCCTAGCTAAGGATGGTCGGATCATGTTAAATGAAAAGAGCTTTTTCCACGCTGGAAAGAAGCCCATTTTGAAAATCATTAAAAGTTGTCAGTTTTGAAGATTATTATTTTTTTGGCCAAGTATTTATATTACCATATAAGTATTTGCACAGAAGAGGGGCTACAAAGATGTCTGAAAGGTTTACTATGCTAACCAGTCTGTGCTTGGGGTGGGAAACAGGATCTGACAATTGGGCTGGTTCTTTAATTCTCCTTGTGCCCTCCATCTTTCCCAACATCAGGGTCTTTTCCAGGGAGTCTTCTCTTCTGATGAGGTGGCCAAAGTATTGGAGCCTCAGCTTCAGGATCTGCCCTTCAGTGAGCACTCAGGGCTGATTTCCTTCAGAATGGATAGGTTTGATCTTCTTGCAGTCCATGGGACTCTCAAGAGTCTCCTCCAGCACCATAATTCAAAAGCATCAATTCTTCGGTGATCAGCCTTCAGTTTAAGCTGGAATTTTGCTATAAGAAGCTGATGATCTGAACCACAGTCAGCTTCAGGTCTTGTTTCTGCTGACTGTATAGAGCGTCTCCATCTTTGGCTGCAGAGAATAGAATCAATCTGATTTCGATGCTGCCCCTCTGGTGATGTCCATGTGTAGAGTGGTCTCTTGTGTTGTTGGAAAAGAGTGTTTGTGATGACCAGCTTGTTCTCTTGACAGAACTCTATTAGCCTTTGCCCTGCTTCGTTTTGAAATCCAAGGCCAAACTTGCCAGTTGTTCCTTTTATCTCTTGACTCCCTACTTTAGCATTCCAATCCCCTATAATGAGAAGAACATCTTTCTTTGGTGTCATTTCTAGAAGGTGTTGTAAGTCTTCATAGAATTGGTCAATTTCAATTTCTTCAGCACTGGTAGTTGGTGCATAAACTTGGATTACTGTGATGTTATAAGGCCCGCCTTAGATTTGTATCAAGATCATTCTATCATTTTTGAGATTGCATCCCAGTACAGCTTTCGCCACTTTTGTTGACTATGAGGGCCACTCCATTTCTTTTACGGGATTCTTGCCCACAGTAGTACATTTCATTAATTTTACAATCATTTTAACATTTCAAAACTTGAATTCCTCCCCTCTCTTTTTGCGGTTCCTTAAATTTAGTTTTAATATCTTCTGTATATCCAAATTAACTTAATCTGCTCATTTATTCTTTTGCTTTAAATATATACTCTTATGAAATTGCATAAAAGTCTTATGAATCCTGCCAATGTTCTTATCTGTTTACAATTTATCCGTAAATATTCCATAAACCATTTCCATTTTTTTATAAAAAGTTTATCTTGATTTCTTATTTTTCCAGTAACCTTCGCCATTTCTGCATATTCCATAAGTTTTTATATCCGTTCTTCCTTTCCTGGGACTTCTACTCCTTTCCATTTTTGGGCAAGTAACATTCTTGCCACTGTAGTAGCATACATGAATAAGTTTCTGTATAGTTTTGGTAGTTCTGTCCCTATAATTCCCAAAAGAAGAGCTTCTGGTTTTTTGTTTTTTTACAAACATTATTTTAAACATCCTTTTCAATTCATTATATATCATTTCCCAGTAAGCTTTAACCTTACTACAAGACCACAACATATAATAAAATAACCTTTTTTCTTTTTACATTTCCAACACTTACTTGATTTAGATTTATACATTTTTGCCAATTTACTCAGTGTTAGATACCATCGATATATCATTTTCATATAATTTTCTCTTAGACCATAAGATGCTGTAAATTTTATATCCATATTCCACAATCGTCCCCATGCTGCCATGTCTATATTATGACCAATATCTATTGCCCAAAGTACCAAGGCATCTCTTCCAGGCAACCTTCAGCCAGTCTGCCCAACATGGATTCCAAACTTCCTTCTTTTTCTTCCCAGCAACCCTTGTGCAAAACTCTTTTGCTGTCACCTCACACCCAGCGACCCTGTCCAAATCCCCAGGCTCTGTTCACACCTCAGGGCAAGGGGGAAGTACAGTTCTCTTGCATTGCCAATGGCTTTCAATGACCCTGTCTTGTTTCTTAATGGCCCTAGCTTGGCCAGAGAGTTTTGCATAGGCTAGCCCAAGAATTCCTCTGCAGCTTGCATTTCTCCCTACACATCCCAAATAATCAAAATCCTACCATTTATTAATTTCTAGGGTTTAGGGGGCGGGGTCCCCCCTCAGAAAAAATCTGTAACAACAATGAAGTCACCGCAGCTAAACATAATGCAAAAGGAAGACTCGTTTTACAAAAATACATACGTTATACAGTGGTACCTCAGGTTCCATACGCTTCAGGTTCCATACACTTCAGGTTACACACTCTGCTAACCCAGAAATAGTGCTTCAGAAATAGTGCTTCAGAACTTTGCTTCAGGATAAGAACAGAAATCATGCTCCGGCGGCGCGACAGCAGCAGGAGGCCCCATTAGCTAAAGTGGTGCTTCAGGTTAAGAACAGTTTCAGGTTAAGAACAGACCTCTGGAACAAATTAAGTACTTAACTCGAGGTACCACTGTATACTCAATTTAAACCACAAAGGTTCTTGAGAACTTCTTTAACATTCTAATGGATCTTGAACGAGAGAAAACCTTTCCAGTCTGGGGTTTTAAATTGGATTCTCGATTACAGGTCGAGGTCAAGCAAAACTGGTAGAAAACAAGAGGGCAGGCTTCTGGAAGCAACCCTTTTTATTAAATAGTTGTCATATCTAGATATTGGGTCCTGCACCTGAGCTCACATGTAGGTCTCCACAGGTTTGGAATAGGGCATGCAAGAACAATTGGAGGGAAATGAACATTGTTCAATGCTGTTCAGTGTCTGGAGGCGGTTGGAGCATGGATGGCACCTAACAGATTGAGGTGGAATCCTGACAAGACAGAAGTACTGTTTTGGGGGGACAGGGGGTGGGCAGGTGTGGAAGACTACCTGGTCCTGAATGGGGTAACTGTGCCCCTGAGTCATTTTGGACTCACAGCTGTCCATGGAGGTGCAGGTCAATTCTGTGTCCAGGGCAGGTGTCTACCAGCTCCATCTGGTACGCAGGTGGAGACCCTACCTGCGTGCAGACTGTCTCGCTAGAGTGTGCATGCTCTGGTTATCTCCCGCTTGGACTACTGCAATGAGCTCTACGTGGGGCTACCTTTGAAGGTGACCCGGAAACTACAACTAATCCAGAATGTGGCAGCTAGACTGGTGACTGGGAATGGCCCTCGAGACCACATAACATCAGTCTTGAAAGACCTACATTGGCTCCCAGTACGTTTCTGAGCACAATTCAAAGTGTTGGTGCTGACATTTAAAGCCCTAAAAGGCCTAAGCCCAGTATAACTGAAGAAGCGTCTCCACCCCCATCTTTCATACCGGACATTGAGGTCCAGTTCCGAGGGCCTTCTGGTGGTTCCCTCACTGCGAGATGTGAAGGCAGAGGGCCTTCTTGGTAGTGGCGCCCACCCTGTGGAACGCCCTCCTGTCAGATGTCAAGGAGATAAAGAACTATGCAATTTTCAGAAGGCATCTGAAGGCAACCCTGTATAGGGAAGTTTTTAATGTTTGATGTCTTATCATGTTTTTAATATTCTATTGGTAGCCGCCCAGAGTGGCTGGGGAAGCCCAGCCAGATGGGGTACAGATAAACTATTATTATTATTACTATTATTATTACTATTATTATTATTATTACTACTACTATTATTATTTTATTACACACAGCGTGTATTTGAGGGCTGATTTTCTTCTGTTGCTCCAGTTTCCCAATGACCTGTCTTTGTCTCTTATGTCCTTTTCTCTACTGCTGAATTTTAGATTCTAAGCTCCTTGGGAGCAGGGCTCTGGGTTTGTTTGTTTGTTTGTTTGTTTGTTTGTTTTGCTGATAAGGTGGCCTGCATATTGACGGTGTTATACAAATGGTAGTGTCTAATCTATTGGTCAGCTCATCCAAAATCTGGGAACAGTGTCAATTGCAGATAGGTCAAAGACTGCAAGGAAAGCTGGCGAGATTTCAGTGCGGAATAACGTGATGATAACAGCTAGTCATCGGAAGTCAAAGGCTGCCCCCCTTCTCAGTAGATCAGGGGGGGGCACACTATGGCTAATAAGGTGGGATGCATCTGAAACCGTGATAAGAGGCACTTTTATTAGTGTGCACCCAGTGCTATGATTGTATATCTTAGCAAAGCCAGGAGGCAGAATGCCAAAAGCTGTCTCCTTTCATCATAACAGATGCAACTGATGCAAAAGAACTGAGGCCTTCAGACTGGAGCCTTATATCACAGGGGTCATTCCGATTTTTCTCAGCGCGTGTTTGGAAAGTTAGCTTTTCGACATTCCTGCTACTTCAGCAATTGCTCCTCTGTTGCCTGCCATCCCCGCTGGTGAGCAGAACTCAGCAGGGCTGTGTGTTTCTGGCCTTTTCCTCCCCTTCCACTACCCTTTCCCAGCCTGAGCGGGCACATAGGTAATTTTGCACCTGTGTGCAGACAATAGTAAGAGTTGCCAATGCTTTTTTTTCAGCTGGAGCGCAGTTCTGGCACCTCTTAGATGGATACCATTGCGGGCTGTCGCTCCCCACAGCCTGCTTCTTGCCTTTATGTACTTCTGAGAAGCCCCAAACGAACAATGGAAGTCAAAACCGAAGCTGGGCAGCGTGTGCGAGTCTACCCTTTTAAAAAGACTCGCCTAGCTCCTGGCCACGGCTAGGGCTAAGTCATACTTCCTTTTCTCCAATCCGTCTCCCGTGTAGCAGTGGCAGGCTTTAAGCTGCCCGGCCAGGCCTCTACCATTGCACACACATGTTTGCATGAGGTCCCTTCTGAGCTGTCTCTTAATAGCCTGATTCCGATGGTGCATCATGGGAGAAGGAGCCACGTGTAAGCCAGGCGATTGCTACTGAGAGGGATGCAGGCTTTCCCAGAGACAGGGGACTCAGCCACACTCAGTCATTGTAAAGATGAGACACCAGAGGGTGCTGTAGAGCAAAAAACTTTGTGCAATTTTACGTAGGGTTTTTATTTTCTTTTGATATAACGATCTAATTTATGACTTATTTATAGCATTTTTTTTATTCTCTGTGCAGATCCAGCCAGGTAAAGAAATCTGAGGCTCCTGGATCGTATAGCCCTTGGCCACATTTTTTTCCTGCCTGTTGCTTGCCTTATCCCCCATTTCACGACCCATTTTCCCTCGGGGATGGAGTGGGAGGAGCACAGCATGCTAAAGAGACAAGCAGAGGTAAGTAATGGGGGATGGAGAAAGCTGACCAGCGATTCTGCTTCTTCTCCAGCTGTCTCTGTCTGTCTTTGAGGGAAGCCTTCGGAATTCTCAGCCGTCCATGTGGCTTATATGTGGCTGCTTTGCAATGTGTACAGAGTGTGGCTGGCTTAAGGCTGCCTGCTGAATTTATGACTCAGGAGATACGAACCAGGAAATTTCCAGCTTGCTCTTAGCTAGGAGACGACACTGACGTGAGCACGCTTTGTGCGATGCCTGGGAAAGTTCGAAAACCCATGAAACCGTGCGGTTTCCTTGATCTGTTTCCTCGATCTAGATGATCATTAGAAACACGCTGAGCCTTGATTCGAAGGAGACAGAGTTTGTGGCAACAAAGGGCTTCTGCAGACATCCTTGTTAATTTGTGCATTTGTAATGGTTTCGTAGGAATGGTGCATCCAAAGTACCATGCAAAGGGTTCGTTCTGTAGCATAGAATACTGTGATGCCCTATACATATACTGAGGCAGTTATTCAGTTATTCACTTAAACTGTTGTTTAAGTTTTAACAGTGAGAGCAGCAAGTGTGTTGTTTTTTGCTGTTGCTTTCCTCAGAGCCAGTCAGCAAATACCAGTCAGTCTCAGATACAAATTCATGTAAATACGTTTCAGTGACATATAGTAAATATTACCTACCTCACTTGTATGTTCAATCTGACAGGATAAAGTACCGCAAGTAAAAGCAATATTCTGTTTTTAAACTTTAAAACGCTTGTCTGGTTCTTCTAGGGCGGTGGGGGGAAGAGAACTATTAAAAAGTGTCAAGCTGCTCGGGGTAACTCAGTAAATTATAATTGCCACACATTTGTGATTATGATGGCATCAGGGTGGTTATTTACAGCCCTGTTTTTAATAGTGTTCAGAATGGACAGACTGCTCCATTTCCATTGGTTGCATGACCTGTAACTTCCTGCTGACATCCTGTAACTTTTTGTCCCACTTTTGTTATGCTGTTGTGCATGAGTGCCCCTCCAGAATAGGGACACGCATGGTGCTGTGGCCTAAACCACTGATCCTCTTGGGCTTGCCGATCGGAAGGTTGGCGGTTCGAATCCCCACGATGGGGTGAGCTCCCGTTGCTCTGTCCCAGCTCCTGCCAACCTAGCAGTTCGAAAGCACACCAGTGCAAGTAGATAAATAGGTACAGCTGTGGCAGGAATGTAAGTGGTGTTTCTGTGCGCTCTGGCACTTGTCACAGTCCTCTGTGCGCCAGTAGCGGTTTATTCATGCTGGCCACATGACCCAGAAAACTGTCTGTGGACAAACGCTGGCTCCCTCGGCCTGAAAGCGAGATGAGCGCCACAACCCCATAGTCGCCTTGGACTGGACTGGCCCTTTACCTTTACCTTACTTCCAGAATGCAGAAATGTGAAAGCATTAGGGAAGCATTGCTAAACAACTATTAAAGTAGAATAATGTGTGGATGCTCCCATATGAATCCACCATTAATGCACTATTATTGCATCAGTAACATGTTGCAGAATACACCCGCAAATACTGGCAGTTTGTAGGGGACCCAGGATGGCTTGGTGACTTCAGTGCCCTAAACCCGGTTTCTGTTAGTCAGCATTGTGATTTGTAAATGCATTAGGCATTTTTTTTTTTTACTTGACCAAACTTTTGGGATCCAAGACCTTTGGCTGACATGCTTCCCAATGATGCCTGTACATTCCTCGGCCTTAGGACATCGCAAGTGATCTTGTAAAGCATAAAGCTATTCTGCACATGAGCTCCTCTTAATACCAAGGCATGGTGCTGCTAGACGTGCCTCAAAAGCAGAGCTATCCCTGGAACACATGGAATGAAAAGCAACAACAGGAGCACATTAGCACAAGGGGGCTTTGATATGCTCTGCAGTCCTTTGGGGGCAGGTGATCGTACATGGGTGGAAAATGTGGGGAAGGTGGAAGTGAAGGACCAGTAGGAATGTCAAAAGCAGCATGGCCACATAATGTAAATGCGAATAGGAAAGAGATGAGTGTAGCTGTGAGTCGTAAGGTATATGGGCTGAGCCTCTTGGGCGTGCCAATCAGAAAGTTGGTGGTTCGAATCCCCACAACGGGGTGAGCTCCCGTTGCTCTCTCCCAGCTCCTGCCAACCTAGCAGTTCGAAAGCACGCAAGTAGATAAATAGGTACCACTGCGGCAGGAAGGTAAGTGGCATTTCGATGCACTCTGGTTTCCACCATGGGGCTCTGTTGTGCCAGAAGCAGTTTAGTCTTGCTGGCCACATGACCTGGAAAGTTGTTTGTGTACAAACGCCGGCTCCCTCGGCCTGACAGCAAGATGAGCGCCACAACCTTATAGTCGCCTTGGAGTGGACTTAACCGTCCAAGGGTCCTTTACCTTTACCCACGAGTTGTATCATTGGAGGTTGCATGGGAAAGGGATTGAAGTCATATTTTTGCCTTTAAATTTTCTCCGTATAGGGATAGAAGATTTGTCCGTTAAGTTCTGGGATGATTTCTCAGTGAAACACAAAATGGGACAAAAACACCCTTGTCAGTGGGTTTTCACAAACTGGGGGGGGGGGGGGGTTGATAGTTTTCAGAGTGTTTCAGAGGATTTGCTTTCTGAATGATTTGTTCCATGACCACTTCTCATTCCACGTCATTGTTTTTATAAGCCGTGTTGCGTTGGCTTCACTGTAATGACAGTTTATTGTTGTGTGGTACTGTAACCCCACCATGGGATTATATCATGAGCAGCAGGCGAGAAAATATTTGCATATAAAAGCAAACAAATAAATACCTGTTCTTTAGCAAACTCCCCTTTGATGGAGTATTTCAGGAATGCAGAAAACGTGTCGAATGCATTACCGGATGCAGAATCCTCATTTCTGAGACTCTCCGATTTCAGATTATATATGTTTCTGGTCCTTACTTTGATACTTTTGGAAGTATGTGGTTCATAACTGCTGAAACCTCCAAACCCCCAGAATTTGAGGGGTTTCGGTGCCTTTCTCCTCCAAGATTAGCAGTAGCCCAAATACTTTATGCAAGAGAGTTTTAAAAATGCACCGTATGAGATGTCATGCAAATTTGTGCAGTTTGTAGAATCCATTTCTAGTTGCAGAACTCACCTTTTCTTGACATAGATCTTGACTGTACATACAAGTGTGATGCAGACACAATCCTTGGCCATGTTCGTATTTTTTTTTCTTCTGCACTCAGGAAAGTGCATTTGTGTGCTGCATGCCCTGCCTGATATATGTGGTAGATTGTCTCACAGGAACTGGAAATTCCTTATGTGCCTCAAGCCAAGCCCAACCCGTTGCCAATGCTACTTAGACAGCTGTAGCTGATGTTAAAGAGTGTGTTTTTCCTCTTCCGGAAGACATGAAGGTTTGACACTGAAGGTGCTGAGGTGGTTCTGTGACAACCAAAAGGGTAGTTTATTGGGGGTGTGCCTCCCCAATCCCGGCTCCTCTGATTTCCCCACCCTTTCCCATCTTCCACTGCTCTCTGCTTTGGTAATGGCCAGGGCAATGTTGCTGTGGCTTGTTTCCTATTTTGTTTCTGAGGAACACATAGGGGGGAACAAAGTAGGCTGGTTGTCACAGCACCATGGAGAGCTCCGGGACTGCAGACAGTGTTCCATCCCAACCCTGCCTGCCAGGGATCTTCTCAATGCAAAACAGATGCTCTAGCACTAAGCTATGACTCTTCCTCAGCTCTGGGGACTTCCTTATATCCAGAAACCAAAGTTAATAGTGATTCAATATAGGCTGATGCTAGTGTTGTCCAGGTGTTAAAAGTTGCCTGTTGTGAGAGGGCGGAACTAAGGGAAAGTGATAGGCTGTCAGTCAACAAAATCACCTTCAGGTCAGTATGAAACTAATGAGTTTTCTTTCTTTTTGCCAAGTCTTGGATTGTGTTTTCCATACAGGGTGGCACCAGTGTTTGGGCAATTGGCATTTTTTTAAAAAACTGCAAACATTTAAATTAACTAACATTGTGCAGATGAGAATTGTTTAGATTGTCCTTCCAGGCAGTCACTTTGCAATAACCTTCCTTGCCAGAATCTAGGGATCAAATCAAAATAAGAATTTGCAACCCGTGAGCTAAAATAAGGCTGAGCTCTCTGGAAGGGGAAAGACTTTTCTTGCTTTTTCCTCTTCTGCGTGTGTGTGTGCGTTGGGAGAAGGGTTCCCGTAAGATGAAAATTGCAATGGGAGTTTATGACCTTAAGATGAAGCAGGTCTCCTGTTTTTTGTTTAGAATCTGTGGTGTTTTAAAGGTCTGTGCTGTATTATTTATCCTCCTGGCTTTTGCACACGGGGCTTTATTTGCAGAAGGAAAGTGAGGTAATAAATCAGTCAACTGAAGAGCCAAGGAGGGAGAAAGCAGAGCCAAATAAGTTACTTAACTCACTAAACCCAGATGGAGAGGAAAGAGTCGAGCCAGGAAGGAAGGAGGGAGCAGGAAGGAGCAAGACACTAGCGGTAGCTGCCAACTTTTGATTTGGAAATGCTGGTTCTGGGGCAGGGTTAGGGCTTTCAGTAGTGGGGGTTTGCGGGTGGGTAGAACTAATAGCCAAAGTGTTCTCCGATTGCTCCTGTGGTTGGTGCTGAAAGGCCCAGTTGGCCAAGGACCAAACAGAAGGGAGGGGTTTCTCTTCCGTGGTCTTTTTTTTAGTGAATAGCACCCCCCTGAGTGAGTTAGGTCACACCCCAGAAGAGGGTCAGCAGGTGGTGCTGTGGTCTAAACACTGAGCCTCTTGGGCAGGGGTCAGCCAACTTACCGTGCCTTGGGCCGGTGTCTCCAGTGCCGATCGCACGGCGGGCCGGAGGGCGGGGGAGCGCGTGCCCATACACATGCGCACATGCTATTTCTGGTGCACTTCCGGGTCAGAGGAGCACCAGAAATAGCTTGTGTGATGTGCACAGGCCTCCTCTGACCCCAATGTGCACTGGAAATAACGCTTGCGCATGCTCAAATAACGTGCATGCGCACAAGCTATTTCCAGTGCTCCTCCGCCACGGAAGTGGGCAGCCGTGCAGCGCCAGTGAGAGTGGGCGGTGGCAGCGGGCGGCAGGGGTCGCCGCAGGCTGGATAAATGAGTCCCTCGGGCCTTATCCGGCTGGCGGGCCTTAGTTTGGGGACCCCTGCTCTTGGGCTTGCTGATCGGCAGTTTGAATCCCCGTGATGGGGTGAGCTCCCGTTGCTCTGTCCCAGCTCCTACAAACCTAGCAGTCTGAAAGCATGCCAGTGCAGATATATAAATAGGTACCACTGTGGCGGGAAGGAAACAGCATTTCCATGCGCTCTGGTTTCCGTCACGGTGTTCCGTTGCACCAGAAGCGGTTTAATCATGCTGGCCACATGACCCGGGAACCTGTCCGTGGACAAAGGCCAGCTGCCTTGGCCTGAAAGCGAGATGAGTGCCACAACCCCATAGTCGCCTTGGACTGGACTTAACCATCCAGGGGTCCTTTACCTTTTACCATCTCTTTCTTAATGTGCCCTTCCTGTTTGGATGTTGATATTCTAGGCGTATGTTTCAATTCCCTCTTGCCACTGAGATTGTCACAACACCCACCTACACCCAGCCTGATCTTTATAAGATTAATCTGAAAATAGCAAGGGAGAACATGGGCTCCTTGTGGAAAGGGCAAGAATGAATATTGCCACCTCCTTGCTGCTTTTAGCTCCATGGGGGATTTAAAAAGACAGCTGTCACTGCTGTCAATGTGGAGCCCTCCACATGTTGTTAGGTGACAACTTGTGCGCCTCCTCTGCGAGAGGTCCGGTGGGTGGCAACATGAGAGCAGACTTTTTCTGCGGTGTTTCCTCACTTGTGGAATGCTCTCCCCATGGAGTCTCGCCTGGCACCTTTGCTGCATACCTTTAGGTGCCAGGCAAAAATATTCCTCTTTTCCCAAGCCTTTGGCTAATTAGACAATCAATGGTCTTTTAAACAGTGTATGGAGGAGCTGTTTTTGTTGGTTACTATGGTACGTATTTTAGTGTCTCTCTTATCGTCAACTGCCCTGTAATGCTCAGATGAAGGACAGTATAGAAATTTAATAAAGAAAACAAAACAAAATTAACTCCCATCATCCCTGACCATTGGCCATGTCCGCTATGGATGATGGGAACTGTAGTCCAACAATGGCTACCCTTGCTGTAGAACAATTCTTAGAGTAAGACAAATTCAGTTGTGCCAGTAATTCAACCCCACCTTAGGTTGGGGCACCTCTCAGTTGTGGGTCCCAGCCCACCAGAGTGAAGGCCTGTGTGCTTCAGATTAAATAAATGTACTTGTTTCATGCTTTTCTGTGCATAGATTCCTTTGAATTTCTCCCGCTGGCTGTGTCCACCTTACTGAAATGTAAAATGCTCAACTGGCAATGTTCTTGCCAGACTTGGAAACAACAGAATAACTTTGCTCAAGCCTTTTGTTTCACCGAATAATCCTATTGATTTATGATCACTTTGCTCTCCTCTAGAAACCTCTCCTGTTTTGACTCTGCCCCAACCTAGCCTTGCCTTCTTTCCCTTTGTATATTTAATTCTTCTGTTGCAGTTATGGCCCCTTTCACCAGTGTCCTCACCTGTCCATGCATAAATCAAAAACATGTATGCCAAATGTCTGGCGTGCCTTTAATCTCGACTTAGTTTCTAACATCAAAGAAATACTTCACTATTTTCATTTCACTACCCAGACACCTCTTCTAACACAGACTCAGAGTTCAGGTATTTCTGAGGCTTGCCTCCTTTTGTCTCTCTGACTTCCGCTTCGTCTTGAGCCACAGCGCTGGGCATCCTTCAGCTAAAGTTTCAAGGCATCACCTCCTGACCTTCCCCTTTCGCTGTTTAACCGGATGTCAAGATCTCGGAGCTGGCTGAGGAAACCAGAGTTTGGGCAGACTCCTCTGTGTTCTCGCACAGACTTTAGGGCATCCACGAGGGTCTTGTTTTCGCAGATCATCAAAAAGGCAAGCACAAGGGTGGCAGAGCGGCTTATGCCCATGGCACAGTGAACTAGTACTTTGCCTGCAAGAGAAGAGAAGACAAGAGCATCGCATATATGTCAGGGTACGAAAACCCCAGGTTTCTTGGTATGGTATATGTTGAGACTTGCCAGTAGGTCAAGACTGCGAAACCCAGTGGGGAATGTCAGAAATCTTCGTGTCATAATCCTGGTGTGCCTTCTTCACCAGCAAATTATGATATATGGATATTGATTCAATGCCTTTTCTGACTCTTACCAGTAAATATCAGAACTTTCTGTCATTTCCCCTTGTCCTGTTAAAATCTTAAGACCTACCAGTTCATCCAGCTGCCTCACGAAAAGTGGGTCTTATTGTGCGGATGGTAAAATGCAGAGGAGCTCAGCCCCAATTCTGTCCTATCTCTTTTGCAATGCAGCTACTATTTCCTGCCACACCGATTAAAGGGAGAGTTCCTAGTTAGCCATGTCAAAGGAGGACTAATTCTCCTGGGGTCTCTCCTGGGGCCATTGCCCTTCAGTGACATGAGAAGAAACCAGAGTCCCATCCCTAATATAGCTGTATAAGAAGGGACAAACAGAGACGTCTAGCTGGGTATTCCTTCTGAGGGTTCAATTATCTGAATTTGGTGTTTTAGATTTCAAAATGATTTGGTGTATCTCTGTGATTTTGAAATGTCAAACCTTGACTTGGCATGTTGAAGAATCTAAGTTTGTGTGCTTCTCTGTTGCAATGTGAGCTTCAAACAAGGAAAGCACAAAAAGTATTGATTGGAAACCTTCGGTTTTCGTTTGAATGCCACTATATGGGAATAGAGCATAGCAAAGATAGTGTCCGCACAATATTGTCCTCATCAGAATTCTGTCCCAAATTCCTCACCCAAATTCATTCAGATTTACCATTTTCACAGGGCAGTTGTTATTTTGAATGGATTTGCTATTGAAAGAGGTAAATCAGGATTAAATGGGGAAATGATTGTTGCATCTCTCATGGACACTTGGACCATTTGAGTATAGAATTTTAGAGCTGGAAAGAACCCTGAGGATCGACAAGTCCAACCCCCAGCGATGCAGGAATCTCCACTAGATCATAAATGGCAAGTGGCCATCGAACCTCTGCTTAAAACCCTCCAAGGAAGGAGAGTGCCCCACCTCTTGTGGGAGGCTCTTGCTGTCAGAATGTTCTTCCTGAAGTTTACTTGGAACCTCCTTCCTTGTAGCTTGAATCCATTGGTTTCAGTCCTAGCCTCCGGAGCAGGAGAAAACAAGTTTGCTCCACCCTCCATGGGACAGCCCTTTAGATATTTGAAGATCTCAGTCTCATCTCAGTCTCTGCTATACCTGGCTAAAACATACACAATTCCCTCAGCTATTCCTCATAAGGTTTGGCTTCCAGACCTTTTATCATCTCACCTCACTAGGGATGCTGTGGGATAAGGATTTGCCCAAGGCATCCCAGCGAACTCCATGGCTAAGCAGTGATTTGAACCCAGGTCTTCCTGGACCGGGGCCAGTCCTTTAGCCACTCACATCATACCTGCGCATTGAATGCAGTAAGGCTGCCAGGACCACAGAGATGACATAGATTGCCCTGCCTGTTATATTTACCTCTGGGAGAGTTCAGCGCTGCTCTTATATACTTAGCGGCTGGGTGGAAGTAAATGCTGAGATCAAACTTTGGATCATCGTCTGCTTCAACTCCGTAGTAATCCACCGGCAGGTCTTTGTAGAATTTGGCCCCCGTGTCAATATGGAACCTTCCAGCAGCGGCATTTACTATGTGGGTGATACCCATTCGGCGAAGCTGTTCTATGTCACGGGCTATATATCTGTGGGGGAAAGAGTATTTGGCTTAGATTTGTGCTAGTCGCATCCATCCATCCTTGCCCTTAAAGACCACACAACGAATCTCTAGCCAGGCAGGTTCCCCACATCCAGCGCTAATATGGTGTCCATGAACTAGTGTATTAACTGCTAACTTTCTAGACCATGCTAGATTTAATATCCTTGCTGGTTTGGGGACTCATAGCTCCCAAACTTGGGTCTCCAGCTGCTTGTGGACTACAACTCCCATCATCCCTAGCTAGCAAGACCAGTGGTCAGGGATGATGGGAATTGTAGTCCACAAGCAGCTGGAGACCCAAGTTTAGGAAACACCACTGTAGAAAACCAGGCAAGCTGCATCCATGTGGTGCTTTATTCCATTTTCATGACTTTCCCCTAACTGTTAACTTCCACATTATATTGAGCTTTTGCACCACGCAGACACCTCTTCTGCAAGTATAGCAGAACACGGTAAAGCTTTAGTGCTAATTTACATGTTTCTTGCTTCCAGGGAAAAAAAATCCCTTTGCAAATAATATGGGGAGGAGTGCTGTTTGTTTGTTTGTTTGTTTGTTTGTTTGTTTAGTCGTTTCGTCATGTCCGACTCTTCGTGACCCCATGGACCAGAGCATGCCAGGCACTCCTGTCATCCACTGCCTCCCGCAGTTTGGTCAAAATCATGCTGGTAGCTTCAAGAACACTATCCAATCATCTCGTCCTCTGTCGTCCCCTCCTCCTTGTGCCCTCCATCTTTCCCAACATCAGGGTCTTTTCCAGGGAGTCTTCTCTTCTCATGAGGTGACCAAAGTATTGGAGCCTCCGCTTCAGGATCTGTCCTTCCAGTGAGCACTCAGGGCTGATTTCCTTCAGAATGGATAGGTTTGATCTTCTTGCAGTCCATGGGACTCTCAACAGTCTCCTCCAGCACCATAATTCAAAAGCATCCATTCTTCAGCGATCAGCCTTCTTTATGGTCCAGCTCTCACTTCCCATACATCACTACTGGGAAAACCATAGCTTTAACTATACGGGCCTTTCTTGGCAAGGTGATGTCTCTGCTTTTTAAGATGCTGTCTAGGTTTATCATCGCTTTTCTCCCAAGAAGCAGGCGTTTTTTAATTTTGTGACTGCTGTCACCATCTGCAGTGATCATGGAGCCCAAGAAAGTAAAATCTCTCACTGCCTCCATTTCTTCCCTTTCTATTTGCCAGGAGATGGTGGGACCAGTGGCCATGATCTTAGTTTTTTTGATGTTGAGCTTCAGACCATATTTTGCGCTCTCCTCTTTCACCCTCCTTAAAAGGTTCTT
Source organism: Podarcis pityusensis (assembly GCF_964106645.2). Lineage (NCBI taxonomy): Eukaryota > Metazoa > Chordata > Lepidosauria > Squamata > Lacertidae > Podarcis > Podarcis pityusensis. Next base: position 85,653,679 of record NC_138032.1, on the reverse strand, counting down.
TAATTTCCACTATAGTTGCACTGTATTCATGATAGTTCTGGAAGTGGCTTTTACATGGTGTGAAAGCTCAAATACAATATGGAAATTAACCATTAAGGGAAGCATGAACATACCAAGTCCATGCAGCCTTTGTATGTATTTGGAGTTTTTTTTGGAAGATTGTCGAATGTGAAGCATCAGCAGTCTTGTTTCCCATGCTGAGCATGCGCAACAATCCACCACGCATAAGTTTGGCAGGTTTCAAAGTTGCGCTTTTAGATTTAGAATCTACTAAACCCCTTTGACCAGAAGTCTGGTGTGCAATGAGGCCTTTTGTCGGACTAAACCACATGTCTTGTGCAAGGTCAAGCCAGGTTCAAGTTCCTTGCATTAATTTACAAAGCCCTGAACAACTTAGGTCCAGGGGATCTCTCGAACCCTTATATCCCACCTTAATCATCTATGGGAGCATTGTTGGTCTTCCTCAAGCTGGTGAGGCTCACTTCATAACAACAAGTTATCGTGTCATCGGCTCATATTCTGCCAACATTCAGCAAGCACCTTCTGTTCCAGCTTTTAAATGCCTCCTGAAAACTTTTTTGTTCCTCCGGGCCTGTGCAGGCAATTAAGAATACATCTTTCCATAACGGTTAATTGATGTCTGTTTTTAACTTATTCATATGGTTTTTGCTGCATGGTTTTATGTACTGGAGTGGAAAAGCAGAGTTGGGAAGAGAGATGTTACTCTTCAGTGTGGGGAAATGCTTTCAAATAGCTTAGATGCCATTGTCCCATTTTTAATTGCAAAAAAACAAAACAAACCCCCACCCTAGTAGCAGGAACCAAGCTTTTAAGCAACCACTCAGCATGGTGCCTGGATGTCTGGGATTTCCCCAACACTGATGCTGGCATTTAATTTATTTATTGGAAGGCTTCAATTTGCTTCTCAACCAAATGTTCGCGCATTGGAATACAATGAAGTTGTGAAGACACCAGAAGCACAAAAGCATTAAAAAAAAAATTGGGCGATAGCCAGCGAATCCATCTTTGGAGCAGACCTATTGAAATGGATGGATTTGGTTACAGTGGTACCTCGGGTTACTTAATTCCTTCCGGAGGTCCGTACTTAACCTGAAACTGTTCTTAACCTGAAGCAACACTTTAGCTAATGGGGCCTCCTGCTGCCGCTGCGCCGCTGGAGCATGATTTCTGTTCTCATCCTGAAGCAAAGTTCTTAACCCGAGGTACTATTTCTGGGTTAGCGGAGTCTGTAACCTGAAGCGTATGTAACCCAAGGTACCACTGTACTTGTCCATTGGTTTAAGCGGGTTTGCTCCAAATACAGCTAGAACTGGATATCGCCCATTCGATTCATCAAACCATCCAATAAATGCAGCAATGGCAACCACTCCCTCTAAAATTAATGAGCGCTGAGTGCCAAGAGGACTGGAGTAAAAAATGGGGGCACCAGCATGTTCAGAGGAACACTGAGATGTGTAGATGTGCACACACACACCTATCTATCTATCTATCTATCTATTTATCTATCTATCTATCAGGGCCACACACACACACACACACACACACACACACACAAAAGAAGCCCAAAGAGGTCTGAATGTGCTCAGCAGCCATGGAATGTATTTGTCTATTACCAAAGCATAGTAACATTTGGGGGATATTGAAGGAAATGTAAGATGACTTATGACTTAATAAACAAACGCTGCCGCTCATTGTTAGAAAGGCAGCCATCTTTGATATTTTCTTCTTTTTTGTATATAATTTTTTTTATTGAATTTTCTGTTTTACATTTTAAAGTACTCATTTTTACATCCTTAAGATATCAATGACTTCCCTTCTTCTCTCTCCATGGCTCATTTGACATATAAATCCCTGCATATTTTACAAAAACTATACCATTCGGGATTCCATTATTGCATCCATCAAAACTTATTTACACTGTTGAATTTATCTGAACGCTGCCAGCCTTTTCAGCTGTACAGATATTTTCTTTTTAATGCTGTCTTACAATAACTCAACAGAAACAAAGCAAAAATCCCTGAAACAAACAAACTATGTCTTTCGCGATTAAAATTTGCTCCAACTGAAGAATCAACCCAAAAAATCTAGGTTTTTTTAAAACCTAAAATGAGTTAATAAACCCCACTCTAATGAATACCAGTTGTAGTCTGCCATACAACCCCAGCTTCTAGGCGAAGGCCTGTGATGCCATGTGGAAACAAGGACAAGATGGCAGAATAAGCCCTTTGGCTGTCTTTTCCTTCTCTCCGCCTTTGGAAGTTGTTATAACATGGGCAGAATGTTCTCTGTCATCCCTTTAAGCCTGTTTACTTACAAATCTCCAATGTAGAGGTTAGGCCAGACTTCGTTGACGTTGCCGCGGCAGGGAATGGGCGTCCACAACATACGTTGGAGTTCCCCCATTTCTGGTGTTTCATAGCTCCCCTGGCTACTGGAAGTGAGGCTCAAAGTTCTTCGTATATTGGGGCGCCGCAAGTCGTCCCCATTTAGTGAATTCCAAGACATTCTGAAAGACAAGGAAGAGAGACTTTCCTCATTTGACCTCATGGTAGCCAGTGGCCTGAGAGTTAGACTGGGCAGACCTTGGATCAAATCCTTACTTAGCTGTAAATCTCATGGAATAACCATGGACCAATCTTTCCCTGTCAGCCCAATCATGCCCACCACCCTGAAGTTCCTAGAGTCAAAGAAATCATGGTATACTGTTGGGTATCTTGTTGTTCCCACTTTTAACAAGTGCTTCAAAGCAGTTTACGTACAAATTAAAGATGGCACAGTAAGAGTAGGAGTTGCTACAGACATCTCCTGCCTTGGAGGTTTTTAAGCAGAAGCTTGATGGCCATCTGTCATGGATGCTTTAGCTGAGATTCCTGCATTGCAGGGGATTGGATTAGATTACCCTTGGTGTCCCTTCCAATTCTATGAATTGGGGATGGGGGGAGCATTCGAATCCAGGCCATATTTGGGGATTCTAATTAGGCAGAATCTCATTTCTGCCATCTAGTGTCGGGGAGGCGGTAGCAGTTTTGACCCCACTGTTTGGAGGTCTTTTAGAAATGGATTCAAGTAAATTTTTACATTTTTTCACATACCTTGTACATGAATTTTCTTATGACATGATTTAAGAAAGCTCTATGTACTTTAACCTTCTCATACCACAAATATGCATGCCAACCATTCCTGTTATCATGACCTTCAAGCTCTAAAACATCAATTTTTAAAAATAATATCCATTCCCTTAGCCAGCATAGACAGGATGCCTCATAATATAATCTTGAATCTGGTAGAGAGAATCCACCTCTGTCTTTAGAATCTGCCAACAATTTATATTTTATTCTTGGCTTCTTCCCCTGCCAGATAAATCTAGTAATATGTTTTTGTCATTCTTTGAAGTATCCCACATTGCTGATCAAAGGTATTGATTGAAATTAAAATTAAAATTTTGGCAATGCATTCATTTTAATTACTGGTATCCTTCCCAATAGCAATGAATTCCTCCTTCCCAACACCTCTAAGTTTTTCTTTCTTTCTCTCCAAGTTCTTGTATAGGTGTCCTTAAAAATATTTATACTGTATTCTTAACTGTTATCCATACTCCTAAATATTTAACTTTCTTCTCAATCCCCTGGACCAATAGGCTTGCAGTTTGGGGTTGCTGCTGATTCCATTTCTGCTTCCACTGTGGTCAGCTCCAGGTTAGATTATTGCAATGCGCTCTTGTTTGAGCCTGACCTGTAAATCGTCTAGAAACTTGGATTACTATCTGGAACCAGCAAAGCAAACCACATCATGACAGCTCCCTGCTAGCTTCACTGATTAGCAATGTTTCCGAGTTTATTGTTCTTTAAAACATTTAAACCCCATTTTTCCACAGGGTAGGAATTTAATTATAAAACAATTCCCTACACATAGGAAAATGAAAGGTTATGGTTTAAAAGCCAGGATATTTGCTGTAGTATTTAGTTTCTTTGTACAGTGGAAACTTTGGTATGGAGGAATAGTCAGTTGTGGGAGCCCCTATTAAGGGGCACATCCTAAAGTTTAATGCCTCAGAAGAACTAGGCCTTTTGCAGGAAACAGGCTTCAGGGAGATTTCCCCCCCCCCTGCCCCCGAGGCCCAGACTGACACCATCCATTCCAAGAAAAGCTCTCTCTTTCCATTATGGCTCCTTTCCACAAACTTCACATCTTGTGGCCATTATTGGGGCTAGTCACTGACTGCTTAACCCGACTGCCTCCCTGCAGCCATAATTTATTGCTTGTTGGGAGTGCTGCGGAGATGTAAGCAAAATGACTCAGCCCACAGCGATGACTGGAGTAGGGCTGGCTGGCTTTGAAAGCCGAGCCACCGGTGGTTTCTTGGGATGCAGAAGTATTTGAGCAGCCAACTGTTTGTAAGAGAATCTCCCCAGCAGCTGGAATCCAAATAGCCTCTCCTGATTTAGGAGAGGGCTCTTCGAAAAGCAGCTTTCATTCCACTTACACGATTGGTATAAGGTGACCAGATGCAATGGGGTGCAGAGACAGAATGAATTTGGGTCCCCTGGTATTCGGTGGCTGTGTGTCTGTAGTGTCCGTTCAGGGAAATATTCCCTGCGGAGCATGTCTGATCTTTCAAACGTATTGGTTTTATGAGAGCTGAACTCTCACAGCTTCCTGCAAAGAATTTTGGGGAACTGTAATTTGTTGAGGGTCCTGAACACTCTCCACAGAGAGGTTCCTTGTTCCCACTTTTTCTCAGGGTGACCTTGCGAGACCATTGGGTTTATGCCTGCCATTTCAAAGCCCATTGGCTAACAGGGTTAAAATTCTGCACAATTTCCCACAGTGGACAGAGCTACCCGTGAGGTCTCCCAGTGTGTTGAGAAAATTGGCCATCAGCTGCACATCAAGCTAATTTTATTGATCATGTTGTGGAATGGTCTATAAAACTCAAACTTCTCATTGCTGGTCTCCCTACCACCGCTCACACTTTGCTCCATTTAGCCAGTACTTGCGCTTACATTAAAGTGGTCTTGCTGATTCAGACGGTGACGTCTGGCATTCTGCTCCCAACTTTAGCTTAGCCAGAAGATCCCTATGGAAGCACATCATTGATGGCTGCACCCTGCTCTTTGTCCCCATCCTCTTTGTACTCAGATGAGCAGGCCTATCCTCCAGAAATTTGTCTCCCCTTAAAAAAAACCAAACCCAGCTATCTGTAGCAGCCAATTCCATAGGTTACTTGCATAGTGGGAATAAACATTTGCTTTTGTTACCCCTGAACCTATTGCAATGAAATGTAGGTGGCTGATGCCAGAGTTCTGTTGCTCTTTTTAAAGGGACAAAAAATAAATACCCCCCCCGCCCTTTCTCCATTTCCATGCAGCTTTGCCACCCAAAGGATACTCAGGGTAGTTCAATTCACTCTCCATACTTTGCCTCACTGCTGTATATAGAGAAGCAATGGAAACATGGAACACTTATAAATGCCACCTCCAGCTCCTCGAAAGATTCCATCAACAGTGTCTCTGAAAATTTTTACACTTCACTTGGGAAGACAAGTGAACTAATGCCAGTGTACTGGAAGAAGTAAAGATCACCAGTGTCGAAGCAACGATTCTACAACATCAACTTCGTCAGACTGGTCATGTTGTGCGGATGCCTGATTATCGTCTTCCAAAGCAACTACTCTATTCAGAACTTAAAAACGGAAAGCATAATGCTGGTGGTCAATAAAAGAGGTTTAAAGACTCTCTCAAGGCAAATCTTTAAAAATGTAGTATAAACACTGACAACTGGGAAACACTAACCTGTGAGCGCTCCAGTTGGAGAACAGCCTTTACCAAAGGTGTCATGAACTTTGAAGATGCTCAAACTCAGGACAAAAGGGAGAAACGCCTAAGAGGAAGGCATGCTTGGCAAACCCTCACCGTGATCAATTCCTGCCCGGAAACCTATGTCCCCACTGTGGAAGGATGTGTGGATCCAGAATTGGCCTCCACAGTCACTTACGGACTCACTGTTAAGACCATGTTCATGGAGGACAATCTTACTAGGCTACAAGTGATCGCCAAAGAAGAAGATATAAAGATGCAATACCCAAGTGACGGCATGGAGTACACCAGCAAATCCATGCTAATGTTGTTTTGAGCTTGCACTCTGACAAATCTAGGGACAAGCACCTAATTTCCCTTGCTTTTGTGTTGCTGAAAGCTCTGAAACATTTTGTCGCTGGTCGCATACTTCCTTGCCCAGTTACAAATGTTCTGTGCTCTTTTAACACAGATGAATTTAACTACATCTGCATGTGTTATAGCTACAATCCTTTATATATACAATCCTTTAATTACAGGCGTCGTTACATCAATATCCATCAAGAGCAGGAACGCCTGGTGTAAAAATCACCAGGAGGGCTTTTGCGTGCCAAAAGTGAAGTTCAAGTCCTCCGGTGCCGATGATGTCACCGGCATTTGTGAGGAAACACAAACATTTCAAACCTGCTCTGGGAATTGTGTCCTTGCCTAGCTCTAGGTGTTGCTGAAGTCATCATCTGGAGAAAGAGAGATCCCCACAGCCTGCTTTTGGATTTTTGGCAGGAGAGGCAAAGAAATGACTGGCGGCCAGGCATTGCAATCCATTCTCCTCCTCCAGCCTGTATTTCCTTTGAAGAGGGTGAAATATTTGGCAGGGCAACGACTGCAAGATGGGACCCTGTAACTAAAGCGGCTGCAAAACTGTCTGCTGAACGTTATTTTGGCTTCCATCCATTTAGAAAGTGCTGTTGAATTACTGCTGAAAGTTTAGGTAAGCCCTAATTTTAGGAAAGTTTCGGGGGTTGTTATATTTAAATAGAAACGTCTATTGAATCACTTTCCGGCTACAGCTAAGAGCCAGTGTAGTGTCGTGGTTAGCCAGTCAAATTGGGACCCAGGAGACTAAGGCTCAAAGTCCTGCTCAGCTGTGAAGTTCACTGGGCAATCTTGGGCCAGACATTGTCTCTTAGCCCTAGCCATACCTCACAGGGTTGCTGTGAGGATATTATGGGCTTTTTTTGGGCAGGAGGCATGTGCCCCATCTTGAGCTCCCTGGGAAAAGGTGGGGCATAAATGCACAAAACGATGAACAAACCAGCATCTGGAGTCTCGACAACTGAGATTGTGAGACAAACTAAATGTGATAGTCCCTGTGTCCATTGAACTCAGATCTGAAAAGGGCAGCCTCATGTAAAACAAGGAGCAAGCCTCTCAAGTGCATGTTAAAATGAAACTCAACCCACATTGCAAGATTCATTTTTCAAGTGAAGCCTCTGGGAGCTTTCAAGGGAGCTTAAAAACAGCAGCAATACACAACTCGGATAAGATGTGAACGTTCTCAGGGAGCCTTCCCACATCCCCGGCAATCTGTAAACCAAATGGCTATTTTTGCTGCTTGTTTTATGTGTATTTTGGTGTGGACATTTGTGTGTTTGTTTTTTACTGCTCGTTTCTTTTCTCTGGAAAGGCTGCTGTCATGGTGAGTTACTATCGCATCACGCAGTACGCTGCCTTTATTGTGATGTCACTACATAGGACATGGTTTGTGAGATCACAACACACACACAAAAGTCATTGGTTGGGGCCGATGAAAGGAGAGCTTTGAACCAGTGTCTGATACTGGTGAGATGTGCCCTTAGCAACCCAGCCTGAATCGGAGGAGGCAGCTAATGCTGCGTATCAACTTGAGCTTCCAAATTGTCCCTGTGGGTAGCAGCTCTGAGCAGGGCACGCGGCCATAATCCTGTCTCAGCAACACAAAGGTAGGAATGACACTCCCTGTCACTCAGTCTGAATGGAAGGGAAATGATTGCAGCCATGGCAGTGCTCCCCTGTCACATAAGCCTCTAGGAGGAGGAGCTATTCCCGAGGCACCCTGGAATTAGAGGATTAGAGTGAGCATCGAATAGTCCCAAAAGCTTGTCATTCCTACACTTTGGGCAAGTTCCCGACTGCACACGCTTCTCTGCCCCCCCAACAAGGCATAACACAATTTCAAAGGATTATATGTAATAGGTGAAAAGGTGTAGGCTGTGCAATCTTATGCAAGTTTGATCGGAAATGAGTTTCATTGAGTTAAACAGAATTTGCTCTTGGGTAAATGGATATGAGAGTGCAGGCAGTCGAAAAGGAAAAGGAAAAGGCTCCATACAGGAGTGCTGTTTTTGTTTTTGTATTGTTTTAAAAATTGTTTTTATTTTTTATCTATGTCATTTTAAATTGTGATTGATATTAATGCTGTATTCTTAGTTTTAGATTTTATGAGTTATGTGGAAACTGTTTTCCATTTGGTTGTGTACTTTCTGATGTGTTTTATTTATTGTTTATGACTTTTGTTATGTTGGTAGTTATGTAAATCTGGTCATGCTGTAAGCCGCCTTGAGCATTCTTTTTAACTATGGAAAGGCGGCATTCAAATAAAACGATGATGATGGTGATCAAGAAATTCCAAGTTTGTTCCTTCGTTGCCAGCAATATTCAGTGGATGAGTTTGTTTTATTTCGTCAACACTCCCTAACCCTCTGACCAAGCCGTCACCTGCCTTTGTGAAAAACATGTCTGATTATTCTATATTGAAATGGAAACATGATGTAAACTTATTTTAATAACTTTCAGTGCATTATATGAACTATCGGAATAGGTTGTTGCCCAGGTTGAATACCTGCCCAGGTAGCTTCCAGGATGGGTGTCCCTATTTTCCCACCCTAGTTACACTACTGCCATGGAAAGTAGAGGGAAGAAATCTATTTCCACATACAGCAAAACACACTGATGGCAGTTATGTCATTTCCATCTGTATTTCACCTCCTCAGCTTGCCTGTGCTTCCTGACTGTGGCAATCTGCGGTAGGGATGGCAGCAAATTCAGGTTCCTTCTCTGCCACCACTACATCTTCGGAGTGGCAACCAGCAGAACTCCTTCAAGTTGTCTCCTCCTTATGGCCTCCTGCCAGGTAATTTACCTGAACTCTCAGTACCATGCTGAGACATATTTGCAAAGCACTTTGAGGAGAAAATCACTTCCATGCGTCCATTCCGACTTGGATCCCAGTACGTTTCTGAGCACGATTCAAAGTGTTGGTGCTGCTGACCTTTAAAGCCCTAAATGGCCTCTGCCCAGTATACCTGAAGGAGCATCTCCACCCCCATCGTTCAGCCCGGACACCGAGGTCCAGCTCTGAGGGCCTTCTGGCGGTTCCCTCGCTGCAAGAAGTGCGGTTACAGGGAACCAGGCTGAGGGCCTTCTCAGTGGTGGCACATGCCCTGTGGAATGCCCTCCCATCAGATGTCAAGGAAATAAACAACTATCTGACTTTTAGAAGACATCTGAAGGCGGCCCTGTTTAGGGACGTTTTTAATGTTGGATGTTTTATCGTGTTTTTAATATTCTGTTGGGAGCCGCTCAGAGTGACTGGGGAAACCCAGCCAGATGGGTGGGGTATAAATAAATTATTATTATTATTATTATTATTATTATTATTATTATTATTATTGCTATATTGGATGGAGAACAATTATATAATATCTTAGACCCTTCTGGTTGCTTCAGCCTAGATTAGTTTATTGCAGTCAGAGGATGTTGGCAGTGTGCTTGGAACAGTACATCCAGCCACCTAGAGTATGAACTTGACTTTTGACCGCTGTATAACTAACTAGTTGAGTGGGGTGTGATTGGTTGGGTGCAGAAAGTGGTAAATATCTCACTAGGACTTTTCATTTTCCTTAGCGAAGCACTTGAAGAGGGAGCTGGAGGTTTTCTCTTGAAGAAATGGTCCCTGGATTGAGGCGATTCTTCCAAATATGAGCTGATCATAAATTCTCTGGATGAATCTGCCAATTTTGGGTTCTCTTAGTTTCTTCTTATTCTCGTCTTTTAAATCGGTCTGCTGTACCAGTTTGTTAATGAGGTCTGCCCAAAAATGTATACGCACACTTCTTCTAATATGCCTGATATTTTAGGCCAACTTTTAACTTATTCTTTGTCTTTTGATCTCTCAGACCTATGCTCCTACAACCATTGTGGTTCAAAACTGGTTGAAGCAGGGTTCCAGGAAAGTCGGGCAAAGGCTTGCAAAAGTATTTGGACTAGCTTCAATACAATTTGTGAAAATGCCTCTGTTTCTAACTGACTTCCAGTCAAACAAGATATTTTTGGCTAGATGCCTGCTGCAGTATGCTCAGACATAATTTGGATCCAAGTTTTATAGTGAACCCGAGGGCCAAAGTAAGCAGGAACGCTTGAGAAATTACATCTGTTTGCTTTAAGGTCACATTTCCAACTAGAGTTGGCCGTTCTGAGGGCATATCTATCTGCACCGCAGCTTTAAATTATCCATTGCATATTATTAGCAACAAGTAATTTTTCTCTCTCCATCCTGTCCCATCCCCTCCAGTGTGGAGCAAGGTCTTATGGCTACTCTGTTCCCCACGAGGATTCTGAATACGCTTGTAAAATACCGTGTCGACAATTTGTGTTCCTTGCAAGACACTGGGGGATTCTTTCTGTTTGTACTTGGGACAATGAAATAGATCTTCCAGCAAAACCACCCTCTTAAACGGGGCATCAGTCTTGAGGTCTACAGTGGTACGTTGGTTCTCAAACACCTTGGTACTCAAACAGCTTGGAACCCAAACACTGCAAACCCAGAAGTTAGTGTTCCAGTTTGTGAACTTTTTTCGGAAGCCAAACATGCTCCATTTTGAGTGCCACACTTCTGTTTTGAGTGTTACGCTGAAGTCTGACTGTTTTTGCTATTTATTTTGCGTTTTTGTTTTTGTGGCTTTTTTGTTTTGTTTTTGTGACTGTGTGGAACCCAGTTCAGATACTGATTGATTGATTGATTGATTGACTGACTGACTGATTGTGTGACTGCAGTACATTGTTTATTGCTTTCATTTTATGGATCAATGGTCTCATTAGATAGTAAAATTCATGTTACATTGCTGTTTTAGGGGTTGTTTTTAAAAGTCTGGAAGAGATTAATCCATTTTGCATTACTTTCTATGGGAAAGCCACCTTGGTTTTGGAACGCTTTGGTTTTGGAACGGATATTTGGAACGGATTAAGTTTGAGAACCAAGGTACCACTGCAGTTGTTTATGAGTCCCCAGGGCAGCAGTGGGGAACTTGCAGCTGCTCTCAGTGTTGTTGAGCTACCATTCCCATCATCCTTGACTATTGGCTATGCTGGCTGGGACTGATGGGATTTGGAGTCTCAATGATTCTCTACTGCTGCCCTAGGAAATATGGTATTTTAAGAGACTATTCTATCAAGGTTAAAGCCAACTCCTGTTGCATATATATCCACGACAACCCTATTTCTGTTGACCTCATTTGTCCCTACACTGAGTAATCTTTTTACTGCCCTATCCCCCAGCACGCTATTTATTTATTTTATTGCCCAACTTACCACAGTGCCTGCTAGCTGATCTGGCAGCAAGTTCAGGTCAAACGAAATTACAGAGGCTAACAGTGAGAACAACGTATAAATGTCTTTCTCGGTTCATGTGCCTTTGGAGGGCAGCCCGGGGCAGATTGAGTTGAGCTGCTGCCGTTCCTTTGGATGCAATTGAAAAAAGGCTAAGCCTCTTGAGAGTCCCATGGACTGCAAGAAGATCATACCTATCCATTCTGAAAGAAATCAGCCCTGAGTGCTCACTGGAAGGACAGATCGTGAAGCTGAGGCTCCAATACTTTGGCCACCTCATGAGAAGAGAAGACTGCCTGGAAAAGACCCTGATGCTGGGAAAGATTGAGGGCACAAGGAGAAGGGGACAACAGAGGACGAGATGGTTGGACAGTGTTCTCGAAGCTACCAGCATGAGTTTGACCAAACTGCGGGAGGCAGTGGAAGACAGGAGGGCCTGGCATGCTCTGGTCCGTGGGGTCACGAAGAGTCGGACACAGCTAAACGATTAAACAACAACAAGCCTCGACAGGAGAACAATGGTCTCTTTGCAAAGGTCACAATGGGGTGTATCAAAAAGGTCTGGGGAGGACAATGTGGCAATGTGGAAGTGTGTTAGACTCAGGCCAGTAGAACCTGGGTTCAAACTCAGTTATGAAGCTCACTGGTTGATGCAAGACTACCCAGTATCGCTCTCAGCCTTAACCTATTTCTGTGTCCGGACAGCGAGCAACAGTCTTTCCAATGTGTTGACGGAGGAAGCAGTAAGGACTAGACTCAGAAGTGTTTCTCAAACTTGGGTCCCCAGCTGTTGTTGGACTACAACTCCCATTATCCCTAGCTACCAGGACCAGGACCAGGGATGATAGGAATTGTAGTCCAAAAACTGTCGGAGACCCAAGTTTGGGAAACACTGATTTAGTATCCTCTTTCAGGCTGTGCTCCTGCTACTTTGGCAAGCGTTCCTCCCCTTAGCCAGCCTTCTTTCTCCTTTGCTGTGTGATCCCAAACACTCAGGGATCCTGCAGTGAATGTGATGACATCATGATAATGTGTAGCCAATCACATCTGGCTTATGTGGCAACATGAAACTCCAGCTGAAAGAGAGGTGGGGCTTCCTGGACTCTTCACATGGACCATCCTAGCCAAACAAGGGGCAGGGGACAATCAAATATGAAAATTTTGATTGACTGTGACAGCACTAACTTATGTCAGCCACATGGGGCCTAGGACTTGGCTAACATTAGTAAAGAAACAGCGATTTGAATGTGCTATATACATGCAACACCAGATGGCGCCAGAGAGCAGGAAATTTCCAAGCGTGATTTTCCATAGATTTTTTTCCTTCTGTTAAAATGATCTAATTTCTGACTTATTTCTAGCGGTTTCCCCCTGTGTTTAGATCCACCCCTGGACAAATATTTTATGGCAATGGAGGGCCAAACATCTTATCTCAAAATCAAGGCACTCAGGCTTCCCCACCCCTCTGGAGCAGGTGGCAAAGATTACTTTCCCCCTTGCTGCTGTTATTTAGGCAGAGAATATGGAGATCATCTTTTGGTGGGAAATGAGGACGAAAGCATTTCGTCTGTTTCTCATTTTATTCTTAAAAGATGGGATACGGTCAACTCCAGAACAGTTGTAGCCACCTGTTCAATTAGGGTTTGTGAACTGAAGCTGATGGGAATTTGACACTCTGTTGCTTTGCTGGGTTTTTGGGATGGATCAATGGAGTCTTCTCAGATAGCAGTGACACAATCTGTATGCTAGCCCGTGGAATCCCAGATGTCTCCCATAAATCATTAGCATACAGCCCCTGCTACAGTCGAGAAGGCTGAGTGTAGCATAATGCACTAAAAATAATAAATCAAATTAGCACAAAGGTCAAGCCAGCCCAGAGGGACCGGGGATCAGCTAGTTCATCCTTGCAGTGCAAGCTAAGCGATGCGGTGAAATAGATGGAATCTCCACCTGCCTCTTCCCAGAGACATAATTCATTACCAAGCCCTGAGATGCAAGGAAGAAAATGTGGCCGCAAGAGAGTTTAGTCCAAGCAATGTGGCAGGGAAAAGGAATATCTGAGGCTCTTGCAAGAGAAGAGCAGAAGAGCTGAAGGGGCCAGTTTGTATGGCAGAAATTGAAAGTTCCTGGTTATCCTGAAACGCCGCAAAACTATATGGATGTGGGCAGAGGCATCTTAGAGATGGAAACCATGAAGAGGTCAAATAGATTCTAGAACCAAAATGCATTTGTTTCCAAAAATTCTCATTTTCTAATTATATTGTTAAGTATCAAATATTCAGAGAATATTCCAGTACCAGTAATTTGGAGAAATGTTGGAGGGTACGGAGTTATCTCCTTGGCTCGGGGGGGAGGGTCACATAACTCCATACTCTCCAACATTTCTCCAAATTACTGGTACTGGAATATTCTCTGAATACTTGATACTTAACAATATAATTAGAAAATGAGAATTTTTGGAAGCAAATGTGTCTTTATCTCCTTGGCTCGGGGAGGGGGCGTGTCACATGAGTGAGTATATAACCTTTAGAAGACATCTGAAGGCAGCCCTGTATAGTTTTATGATGTTTTTATATATGTTGGAAGCTGCCTAGAGTGGCTGGGGTAAACCAGTCAGATGGGTGGAGGATTATTATTATTATTATTATTATTATTATGGAATAGGACATCCCTATTTCCATTTGAGAAATGACGGAGGGTGTGTAATACCTCCTGGACATGTGAATACTTGAATTGTGGGAGTAGTACAGAGAGACTGTGCTAGATTATAAATATTCTTGGTTTGGTTTCCATCGTTGTGGTTAAGCAATTCTCTGCTGTAAATCTAAAAAACCTGAGCAGTCTGTCTCTTTAGACTCCCAGGGAATGTGGGGGGAAACAGAAGTGCCATTTGATTTCTTCCTCCCCACTTGCAATTTGCTTTCTCTGAATAATCGCTCCAATCCTTTATATTTCAATCCTGTGAAATATATTTAGTAGGAGGCCTTGTGTGGCAGCGATTAAGACTGTGTGTGATTTTTTAAAAAAATAAGATGGAATTAGAAGCAGCCTGCGCTTGGTATCAAGGGAAAGGGAATTCAGGAAAGCAGGGCTGCAAATTTATCACAGCGGCAGCAACATGCCTTCCACCTAGCGAAGCCAAGATCATAATAACAGATGCACATAATAATTACCTGCATCTCAAAAGGCAGCTCTGAGACTTGCGACTTCTGCTTCCTGCATCACACAGTCAGTGAAACAGCAGGGTAAAGATGTAAGAAAAAGCAGAAGCAAGGCAGCGTTGGTGGTAAGTACTGAAATGCAAGTGGCAGAGCTGACGGGAGGATATCAAAAGGCAACGGAGGATTGCTAAGGATAGAGGGAGGAGGCTTCTGCAGCTAGCTGAAGGGACAACATAAAACCCTGCAAACCCATCATAAAGAAGAGCTTTACCTTTTGTCTTGCCTAGAGCTGTGATAAATGCTCAGGGTGATTTGCCAATGTGCAATTCAGGACTCTGGCAGGTGTAGTGCCTATGGGTGGGAACCCAGAAGTCCCTGGAATCTCACTTGAACTCGCTAGGTGATCTTAGCTAAGTGGCCCAACTTCCCATCTGCAATGGGGGCGGGATAATAACACTACCCTCCCTTTTGGGGTTCTTGTAAGGAGTACTGAGAAAATGTGAAGTGCTGTCAGCATTTTAAATATGCTACATGAACACTGGGCATTGTTATTATTTAAGCTTAATTTCTACAGAGTGTGCAGTGGCTACATTTTGCAACCCAACATGTCTCAAATAATGTAAAAGTTTGCCTTCATTTAGGACGGGGTTTCCCAAACTTAGGTCTCCAGCCGCTTTTGGACTACAACTCCCATCATCCCCAGATAGCAGGACCAGTGATTGAGGATGATGGGAATTGTAGTCCAAAAACAGCCGCAGGCCCAAGTTTGGGAAACACTGATTTAGTATCTGCTTTCAGGCTCCTGCTACTTTGACAAGCTTTCCTCCTCTTAGCCAGCCTTCTTTCCCCTTTGCTATGTGATCCCGACCGCTCAGGGATCCTATAGCGAATGTGATGACATAATGATACTATGTAGCCAATCACATCTGGCTTATGTGGCAACATGGGCAATGCTAGCCAAGCAAGGCACAGATGTCCTCTCTGCCTACAGCAGGTCTCTCTCTGAAAGGGAAGCTGATGGTCGCAGCACCACGGAGAGCTCCAAAGAAGCAACTAACTCCAAGAAAGTCCAGAGGTGAATTGATGTCTCACCAGTCCCTCTCCTAAGCTCCACCCCTCTGCCTGAAGAGTGTACATCCTTAAAGGGCTAGCCCCTATCTAACCAGAAGGAAAGCACTTCTCTTTCCTGTGGGCAAGCAAGGTGGAGTGGAAAGTACTTTGCTCCTCAGACAGTTTGGGCTCAGGTCTCAGGATTCCTTGGGGGCCCTGGCTTGGGTGTTGCAGGTTCCTGACCACCAGGTTCAGTATCAGGAACCCAGTCTGGCTCCTCAGCCAGTGGTACAGCAGCCCCAGACTCAGCCAGCTCCTCCTCCACCTCCATGCTTGAGGTTTGGGCCACAGCAGCTAACCGCCCTCACTCTGAAATCACCAAATGGGCAAATGCTTCTGCCCACCCTTTTATGCCAAGTTCCCAAATGACACTGACTGGGGCAGTGCTTTTTGAAGCTACCAAATATGGGTTGCAAAAAGAACCGTGCCTTTTTGGCTCAGCCTTATTTCATACCCTCAAACATTTCTTGGCTGAAAATAGGGATGTCCCATTCAATAATAATAATAATAATAATAATAATAATAATAAAAAATACCCCACCTATCTGATTGGGTTGCCCCAACAACTCTGGGCAGCTTCCAAAATATATAAAAAATAACAAAACATTAAACATTTAAAAACTTCCCTATACAGGGCTGCCTTCAGATGTCTTCTAAAGGTTGTATAGTTACTTATCTCCTTGGCTTGGGGAGTGACACAACTCCATAACCTCCAACATTTCTCTGATGAAAATAGGGACCTCCTAAGGAAAAGTGGGGATGCGGGTGGCACTGTGGGTTAAACCGCAGAGCTTAGGACTTGCCGATCAGAAGGTCGGCGGTTCGAATCCCCGCAATGGGGTGAGCTCCCGTTGCTTAGTCCCTGCTCCTGCCAACCTAGCAGTTTGGAAGCACATCAAAGCGCAAGTAGATAAATAGGTACTGCTCCGGTGGGAAGGTAAACTGCATTTCCGTGCACTGCTCTGGTTTGCCAGAAGCAGCTTAGTCATGCTGGCCACATGACCCGGAAGCTGTACGCTGGCTCCCTCGGCCAATAAAGCGAGATGAGCACCGCAATCCCAGAGTCGGTCATGACTGGACCTAATGGTCAGGGGTCCCTTTACCTAAGGAAAAGCAGGACATTCTGGGATCAAATCAGAAACCAGGATGGCTTCTGTAAATTCAAGACTGTCCCTGGATAATAGGGACACTTGGAGGGTCTGCTTATTTGCTATTCATGCTTTTTCTTCCAGAGGCAATTTGCAGAATTACCTTTGCCTAAGAGTTGCTGCGGCTACTGCTGTTTTTAAAACAAGTTTCCTATATAACCATGCTAATTTAGTAGTCTTTGTATGCTGGGTAATGTCTAGCTGCTGCCGTTTGAGACACACAAGCCCAGTACTCACACGTTGGGCATTACTGTGTTTGCTTGGAATGGAGTGCACTTTTAGCCCCACCCCTGTTTCAAAGAACAACAAGTTGCCTGCAGTTATCTGAAGAAAAACTCCAATGCACAAGCTCTGTGTGATTGGGACACACAGTTGTGCAGATGTAGAATGCGGATGGCGCTGTGGTCTAAACCACTGAGCCTCTTGGGCTTGCCGATCAGAAGGTCAGCGGTTCAAATCCACAGGATGGGGTGAGCTCCCATTGCTCTGTCCCAGCTCCTGCCAACCTAATAATAATAATAAATTTTATTTATACCCTGCCCTCCCCAGCCAAGACCGGGCTCAGGGTGGCTAACATCAGGTATAAAAACAATTGATTAAAATACAACTTAAAATGCAGCCTCATTTCAGTGGAAGCCCAGATCAAAAACTGTTTGAGGGGAGAAAACATCTAATCTTCACCATGGCCAACTATCCAGACTGGTCCTACATGGACCAGAAAAAAGCCAGGGAAGTCCCCAAATAGGGGTTCCATCACAGAAGGAAAAGGAAAGAGGGGGAGGGGATCAGATTGATTCCAAGCCAAAGGCCAGGTGGAACAACTCTGTCTTACAGGCCCTGCGGAAAGAAATCAGATCCTGCAGGGCCCTGGTCTCATGAGACCAGCGTCCCACCAGGCCGGAGCCAGTGTTAAAAAGGCCCTGGCCCTGGCTGAGGCTAATCTGACTTCCTTAGGGCCCAGGACCTCTACAGTGTTGCTATTTATGGACCTTAAGGTCCTCTGCGGGGCATACCAGGAGAGGCAGTCCCGTAGGTACGAGGGTCCTAGGCCACAAAGGGCTTTAAAGGTCAAAACCAGCACCTTAAACCTGACCCTGTACTCCACCGGGAGCCAGTACAGCTGGAAAAGCACTGGGCGAATGTGGTGCTGTGCGAGGACCCTGTAAGGAGCCTTGCCACGGCATTCTGCACCCACTGGAGTTTCTGGGACAACTTCAAGGGCAGCCCTCGTAGCAGCAACCTAGCAGTTTGAAAGCATACCAGTGCAAGTAGATAAATAGGTACTGCTGTGGCAGGAAGGTCAACAGCATTTCCGTGCGCTCTGGTTTCCGTCACAGTGTTCCGTTGCACCAGAAACAGTTCAGTCCTGCTGGCCATATGACCCAGAAAGCTGTCTGTGGACAAACACCGGCTCCCTTGGCCTGAAAGCGAGATGAGCGCCACAACCCCATAGTCGCCTTTGACTGGACTTAACCATACAGGGGTCCTTTACCTTTTTATCTGCAGGAATCCTAATTGTGTGGAGGCTGCACACGTGGTCAGGAGCTCATGAACTGGGGTTTCTCTTCAGGCAACTGCAGACAACCTGTAGCTGCTTGAGGAAGGAGGTTTGACCTCAGAGGCAGGACAAAAGCACAGTCCAAGTAAACATACTAGTGTACTCCATTCATATGTTGTCTGTCTGGCCTTTTTCTCAGTCCTTACCTGGAGACACCATGTGTTCTTATCATTGAGCTCCAATCCATGAACAGAGCTCATCTCTGCTTGGGCGGGAGCCAAGGAAAATAATTTTGCAGTAAGATTATACCTTAAATAGGCAAACAAACAATATTCTGTTCCATGCAGCTACCTGGGGGGAAAAGTAGCCGCAGGAGCACTGTGTTTTATTATTGGGGGACAACAGCAGCTGTTTTAAAGATGAGGACGATCACTTTCGGAGTCTGCCTGCTAACTCCTGGCCAATGTACAGTGGTGCCTCGCAAGACGAAATTAATTGGTTCCGCAAGTTTTTTCTTCTTGCGAGTTTTTCGTCTTGCGAAGCACGGTTTCCCATAGGAATGCATTGAAAATCAATTAATGCGTTCCTAGGGAAACCGCTTGCCAGGCTGGCGGCGGAGAAGGGCTTTTCTCCCCACCGCAAGCCTTCAGGACAGGCACGGGAACAGAGGGGAAGGCGCGCAGCGCTTTCCCTCTGTTCCCGGGGCTTGCGTGGGAGGAGGGTTTTTCCTCCCCACCGCCAACATTCAGAACAGCATTCTGAATGTTGGCGGTGGGAAGGAAAACCCTCCTCCCACCCCAAGTCTTCAGGAAAGCCATCCGATGCCGGGCAGCGGGAGAAGGTGTCCCCGCCCCCCGCCCGGCATCGGAGCTTCGTTCCGATGCCAGGCGGCGGGAGGAGGCATTCCCCCCCCCCGCCCGGCATCGGAGCTTCGTTCCGATGCCGGGCGGCGGGAGGAGGCGTTCCCCCCCCCCCCGCCCGGCATCGGAGCTTCGTTCCAATGCCAGGCGGCGGGAGGAGGCATTCCCCCCCCGCCCGGCATCGGAGCTTCGTTCCGATGCCAGGCGGCGGGAGGAGGCATTTCCCCCCCCCCGCCCGGCATCGGAGCTTCGTTCCGATGCCAGGCGGCGGGAGGAGGCATTCCCCCCCCCCGCCCGGCATCGGAGCTTCGTTCCGATGCCGGGCGGCGGGAGGAGGCATTTCCCCCCCCCGCCCGGCATCGGAGCTTCGTTCCGATGCCGGGCGGCGGGAGGAGGCATTTCCCCCCCCCCCCGCCCGGCATCGGAGCTTCGTTCCGATGCCGGGCGGCGGGAGGAGGCATTTCCCCCCCCCGCCCGGCATCGGAGCTTCGTTCCGATGCCGGGCAGGGGGAGGAGGCGTTCCTCCCCCCCGCCCGGCATCGGAGCTTCGTTCCGATGCCGGGCGGGGGGAGGAGGCGTCCCCCCCCCGCCCGGCATCGGAGCTTCGTTCCGATGCCGGGCGGGGGGAGGAGGCGTCCCCCCCCCGGCATCGGAGCTTCGTTCCGATGCCGGGCGGGGGAGGAGGTCCGAGGACAGTGGGGAAGACGCGCTGCGCTTCCCCGCTGTCCCGGAGATTTCCCTATGGGCTGTCGTCTTGCGAAGCAAGCCCATAGGGAAATTCGTTTTGCGAAGCGCCTCCAAAAAGGAAAACCCTTTCGTCTAGCGGGTTTTTCGTCTTGCGAGGCGTTCGTCTTGCGGGGCACCACTGTATCTTTGTAAAGAAATAGGGTACAGTGGTACCTCTGGTTACGTACTTAATTAGTTCCGGAGGTCTGTTCTTAACCTGAAACTGTTCTTAACCTGAAGTACCACTTTAGCTAATGGGTCCTCCTGCTGCTGCCATGCCGCCGGAGCACGATTTCTGTTCTCATCCTGAAGCAAAGTTCTTAACCCAAGGTACTATTTCTGGGTTAACGGAGTCTGTAACCTGAAGCGTATGTAACCTGAAGCATATGTAACCCGAGGTACCACTGTATTAGAAATGGCAACATGAGTCATCCACAGAAACCTGTAAAAGCTGTCCCTTAAAACTTTCAGCAATTTGAAGAAGTGGGAAGTGCAAAGTCGTCTTTTTAGGAGGCAGGGAACGTCAAGTACAGAGTGAGCATGCAATCCCCAATATGTCTTGCTAAAAATAAACCCTTTGATAGCTTGAGCAAAGAATGTGAAATGCTTGCATAAGCGTGAACATCATGCTGACAATTACTAGAAATTAGTTTGAGTTTCATGATCTTGCTTAGTTTACATACCATATCTTAACTTCTTTCCTCTTTAAATAGACTTACGGATAGCCCATTTCCTCACTAGGAGAACGCTTGTAAAGATGCAAACAAATGCAATCAAATAACACCTGGCGAGTAAGTCTAATTGAATTCATAAGTGGGGCTTCCTTCAAAGTTGCAAATCACTGAATGCTGCAAATCCCATTTTGCTTGAGAACATTCACTATATGACACTGCCCATCAGATATTCTCACCCTCTCAAACACAAATACACAAAATCCCCGAGAGCTAAAGCAAATTTGTTGGGGAAGGATCTTTACGGCTCTTAAATGTCAGCTTTTCAGGCAAGCAATCTGTTGCTAAACATCTCAGAGTTGAGATGGAAAAACAGGATGTCAACATGTGATATTTAAATTCCAAGTGAATTGCCAGATTTAGGAATATGCTCAACCACAAACAGTGCATTTAAAAGACAAAACGGTTGCGTCTGAAATTTGCATCCTGCTCAAGGAATACAAGCCCAATATGGGACTTGTTTCAGATCAACATGTGAACTTCAGCTCCCTGCATCTCTGCAACATTATGGATTTTTCTTATTTCTTCACCCCCACCCCACCCCAGATTTCCTTCCTCCCTTAAACTCTTCGCTCAAGCTTTCACCTCTGTCCTTATTCTTCCGGTCCATCACCTACTGCAACTTTCTTTTCTCAGTAACCGCCCAACTTATCACATCCTGCTGGTTATATATCCCCCTGCCCCCACTTTTCCTAGCCTCCTATGCACCCCTTTCCATAGACTTTTATTCCTTCTCGGCCCATCTTTAGGATCTGAGCTGCTCAGCCAATGACTGCCTGCCCTGCCCTTCTTTGACGTTAGCTCAGCCAGTCACTGCCAAAGGCGCCATTAGAAGCCCCACAAAATCTGTTCCTGCTCTGCTCTCGCACAGTGTTTTGAAACCCTCTTCCTGTTACGAAACTATAAACGAGGTATGCAGCAATTTGCCAGGTGCCCTCAGGGATTTGAAATCAGGGATTTGAAGTTTGGAAAGATGCACATTTTTCACTCGGATTTTTCACTCGGAATAATGGGCGTTCAAAACTCCCATTATTCCAGGCGGATTTTGCGACAGGGAATTTCATTAGCGTGAGCAGTTTCTGAGCTCTGGGCGCAATACTGCTCCTAAGATTTCAGATTAAAACTGCAGAGTGGAAGGAAAGGAGGACCTTTTTTCTGCCTCCCCCCTTCCAGCTACTCTCTGAAGACTGGAGAAGAGACCCTCTTAATAATATTAGGGGGGTGGGGGTGGGCAGAACTAGACCATGTGAAAAATGAACATAATATTTTAGCTGCAGTTCATTCATTTTCAGCTTTGTATTCTTGTTATATATAAAAAAGTGCATCTAGACATTCTCTTGTTGCACCCATAGCCTAGGTTTTAAGGTGCCATTTAGATCCTAGCTCTCATATCTCGGTTTCTAACACTGATTCCAGATACATATCTAGAAGGTCATGCCTTTGGGGGTCAAAAATCAGCCTGGCTAAAGCTTTTCTCTCTTCATATATGTATTTAAAAGATACCCTTGAAACAGCCTGCACTGGATTTCCCCTTCTGCACAGACAGGTTGCCACATATTTTCACCGATGCATGTTGTGCGGTCCAAATTGCGAAGAAGTGGCAACTCCACAACCAACTCTCTATCTGAATGTCCCTCACAACAAACAACACGGCATGGCGCACAGCTGCAGTTGTCCGACTGCTCCCGTTCTGAAAACGTTGTGTTACCCCGCAATGCATGCACTGAATTTGCGAGTAGCTGTTTGTCAACAAGCTTAAAAGTACTTGCCTTTTGGGGGGGATTCAGGTCCACTGACTGCACTTGACTGATTTAGATGATGACAACTCTTCTGGCGTTTCCTCCCAGGCTGCTGGTTACACAACAGCTCCCCTTGTCCTGCTGCATTCAGTTTATTCAAATGCTATTTTTAATTGTGTTAATTATAAACCATGATCTGTGTTCTTCCAGCGGACTCCCAAACATTTCGGAGTGTCAGGCAGCTGGGGCAGCAATGGAGAGCAGCCCAGATCTGAACAGATTCTCAGCTATCAATTAGCATCATCAGGGCATCCTAGGCTATTTGAGGGTCCCGCTCCTGCTACCCAGGTGAGAGGATGTGGGGAAAGGAACGGAACAGATAGCAAGGCTTGCATATTTTTTATGCCAGCAGAAACTGGGATGGTAAAGAGAGATGCTCTGTCTGCTGTCATATATTTGATTAAGAACAAAGCCACAAATGCTTTGAAAGAGGAGACAGCTCCGTAACGGTGAGATTACTGTGGGCTCCTTGCTACGCCACATTTTATGCCAAGGATATGACCTCACAAATCCTTTATGAAGTCAGATGCAGATGGCAAATGTGTGTCATACTATGTCACAGAAGGGCACCGGTACAGTGACCATCAAAGCTGAAATGGCCATTAAATAATTTTTGGGGGTAAGGCGGTCATTTGGAGTAGCTCGCTCATGTCACAATGAAAATTGTAACTAACTGTTGCCAGCCCAACCAGTGAGGGATCACCTTGAAATAAGTAAATAATGCCTACAGCTGTTAATATAATTAATGAGATCTTTTATAGGTCATGTATGGGCTTTCATTCCTAGAAATCACTGGATTTATACTGACATCTGCTGGTGCAGAGAATCGTAACACCTCTGTTTTCCCACCCTATCCACCAAATGATTGTTTTTCCCTAATGGATTTTAGCTGGATTATTTCCAGCCTAACAAAGTGGCACTCTAAACAAGTGATTGTTCAGAATCAGACCCTAATTTCTGGGGTGAAAGCACTTCAGGATCAAGAGTATCTATACTTTTAAAGCTACCTTATTTCTTGTGTGGGAATCTAAGCACATGCCAAAATCTCATTTAGGATTGTGGATTAATTTCAAATTTCACTAAACTAAACTCTCACTGTATTTCATATTGCCAATCCACTCTGTCATAGGTTCAGGGTGGGAATAATTTATGTAAAAACATGACACTGTAAAACAGATTAAGTCAGGCTTCCTCAAACTTGGCCCTCTAGATGTTTTTGGCCTACAACTCCCACGATCCCTAGCTAGCAGGACCAGTGGTCACGGATGGTGGGAATTGTAGTCTCAAAACATCTGGAGGGCTGAGTTTGAGGAAGCCTGGATTAAGTTATTAGATCAAGAATGGGGTATGTGTAGCCGTCCAAATGTTGTTGGACTCCAATACCCAGCAGTCTCAGCCAGCATGGCCAATGATCAGGGATGATGGAATCTGTAGTCTATCAACATTTGCAACTGCAGCATTAAAAGATGAGTTTGCAGGAAAGGACTTGTTTATTTTTTACATTTATTTGTTTATGTATTATTTTGTATTTTAAATACTGCTTGCTCAAACTTAAGACCTCTAAGTGGTTGTAGAAATTACTATACAGTGTTCATGAAGCGCTACACAAACATTGTTTTATACAAAAGCATGTACAAAAACCCTTTAAAAGCAAATTCCATTCTCATCTCATCCATAATATGCCTTCACTTGCCGGGTCTTGGCTCATTTGATTTTGTTTTAATGTTTAAATGGTGTGTTTTCTTAATGGCCACTTCTCCATTACAGGAAACTTCTTTAGGGAATAGAATAGTTTGTGATCCTTATACAAATTGTATATCGGCAATCAAAAACAAACAGAAAATTTCCTTTCAGTCCAGCTTTCCATTTTTATTGAAGTTAAAGTACACCCCCCTGACTTGAACATTTTTCAAACAAAATGAGCATGGATGAAAACCAGATATCTAGCATGTGAATCTGTTGAATGAGTTGGATCTGGACCTTTGCTTGACCAGTGCAGTTTGCAAAACACAATCTGAGCCCCTTCATCTGAATCCTTGTCCAGGGTGATAACATCTGGGGAAGAGAAGAAGCTCTTTGTCTGCAACAACTGCTGCTTTTGCTGGGAGAGAGCAGGTGAACAAGCAGTAAACAGCGAGGAGGAGGAGGAAAGCAGAGCCGGGGAGCTCCAGGGCTTGTCAAGCTGGAGTTTGGGCCTTGGGAGATGCTCCTTGTGTGCTTCTGTAGAAAAAGTTTCTTCTCCCTCTCTGATAATCTTCTTTGCCGATCACACATAGCCAAGTAAGTTTGTCTTCCATGAACATGGTTTTAACAGTGAGTCCGTAAGTGACTGTTGAGGCCAGTTCTGGATCCACACGTCCTTCCACAGTGGGGACATATGTTTCCGGGTGGGAGTTGATCACGGTGAGGGTTTGCCAAATGTGCCTTCCTCTTAGCACGTTTCTCCCTTTTGTGCTGAGTTCAAGCGTCTTCAAAGTCCATGACACCTTTGGTAAAGGCTGTCCTCCCATTGGAGCGCTCACAGGCCAGCGTTTCCCAGTTGTCAGTGTTTATACTAATTTTTAAAGATTTCCCTTGAGAGTCTGTAAACCTCCTTTGTTGACCACCAGCATTACGCTTTCCATTTTTAAGTTTGGAATAGAGCAGTTGCTTTGGAAGACAATCAGGCATCCGCACAACATGATCGGTCCAACGAAGTTGATGTTGAAGAATCATTGCTTCAACACTGGTGATCTTTGCTTCTTCCAGTACACTGGCATTAGTTTGCCTGTCTTCCTAAGTGATGTGTAAAATTTTTCAGAGACACCATTGATGGAATCTTTCGAGGAGATGGCATTTATAAGTGGTCCACATTTCACAAGCATACAGTAAGGTTGGTAGTACAATAGCTTTGTAAACTAGCATTTTGGTTTCCCTGCGAATGTCCTCTGCACTTCAGTCGGGAGAAAGCTGCACTCACAGAGCCCAGGCGACGCTGGATTTATCTGTGATAATACTGGGGTCGGTGCTTATCCAATGATGCCGAATGCCAGGAGAGTCAGGACAGATGCGCAGGAGTGCTTCACAAAGCACATAGCTGAGATCCTTAGCTGCAGGTCATGCAGAATATTGGCACCAAGCTGGACACGGGTAGATGCCAGGGCAATGAAGCCACAGCACAGGATGCAGCATCAATTTGCAAGTTAGGTGGGAGACAAAATGTGGGAGGGACCTGCAGCACACCAATGCCCGTGCTTATTGGACCACATGTTTAGATGGAGGCTAAGGCATTAGCCTTATTCAGGGAGCAAATGTGCTGGAAACGGTCTGGGTAGACCTAGGTTAAAATTCCTTTTTTCAGCCACAAGGCTCAGTAGGTCATCTTATGTCAGTCATCACCCCCCAGTATCACCAACCCCCAGAATTGGTGCAAAAATAGAACAGCAAAATTACCTTGTGCTCCCCTGAAGAAGGCTAAGATATTTATGTAATAAATCCTAGAGTTCTCCATTCTGCAGCCTATATTTAACTGCAACACATGACCTGTTTTTATTGCCTTTCTCCCTCTTTTTCTGCTTCTCCCTCTCTCAAAAAGACAGTGATGGTGGCATAACCATTCTATGGCCTTTTAAATGTGTGTGGGACGGGGACGGTTATTGGTTTGCTTTTGCTTGGATTATGTATTTTGTGTTCTCAATTTGTATGTTTCTGTTGTGAACCACCCGGTGATCTTCGGATGAAGGTTGGTATACAAATTAGAGTTGCCGCATGTCCTCTTTTTCCAGGACATGTCCTCTTTTTCGGGGGTAAAATTTCTGTCTGGATGGATTTTTTGAATTTGCCAAAATGTCCGGGGTTGTGGGAGCCGGCTACTTTCTGTGTTACATATGCGGTAATAGACAGCCAAGTGCAAAACACAGACTGTGTGAATTTTGCATGATGCAGGAAAGGACCATGTCCTTTTTTTTGTATTTTTTGAAGGGACATTGTAGAATGCACCTGCTCCCTCACTCCCTCACTCCTTGCCCCAGGTGCCAGCAAATGTGTCCCCTTTTTCGCTTTCAAAATATGGCAGCCCTAAATAACCAGTGTGATCCCACTCAAGTCCAGCAAACCAATGTTGTACTCTATCGAGGAGCCATCACTTATCATGCATACCTAGAAGTGGAGGACATCGGGCATCTGGTCTGTTGTGTGGGATTGAAGAAAAAGCTTTGCACTTTTGAAGTAATTATTCCAAATTGAGCATTGGTGCTGCAACATTGCCTGTCTTTATAGGGCTTGCATCACTATGTTTTCCTCAGAGTGCCAAGGCACCTCTCTTCTCATTATTTAATCTGATGTCCAGGGCTCGTAGTTGGATGAGGAACCCTGTGTTTGGGCAGATCCCTCGGTT
Organism: Podarcis pityusensis; assembly: GCF_964106645.2. Lineage (NCBI taxonomy): Eukaryota > Metazoa > Chordata > Lepidosauria > Squamata > Lacertidae > Podarcis > Podarcis pityusensis. The sequence continues at coordinate 85,626,809 of NC_138032.1, read as the reverse complement.
TGAATCCACTGATTTTAAGGCCTCCACAAGTGTCAGGTTTTCATGGATCATCAAATAGGCCAGCACTAAAGTGGCTGAGCGGCTTAACCCCATGGCACAATGGACAAATACCTTGCCTGCAGAGAAATAACAGAAGAACAGCATTTAACTGATGTGGAACATAGAAAGTTAAGACCAGCGCTCCCCACCCCAGTTGGAACTCATTGCAACTCTGTTCTGGCTCCTCTCAGGTGGGTGCCATTGCCATTATAAGATAACATGTTCATTGTGAGTTCCAGCACCTATTTTTCTAGAAAAATAGCACTGTTTAAGACATTCAAGCTTCAGGGCTCCCCAAATTTGGTCCAAATAAGGCTGCTCTACTTCCTGGTGGGGCGGTGTGGCAGACAGGCCATGTGGCCTCCACACACAGCGGAGGTTGGGCCAGGCCCCCGCTGCATCACAACCCCTGGCCGGCCAATCCGGTCGGCTGGGGGCGTGGCTTACCCCTTTTTAAGCAGCTGCACAGCCAGGGTGTAGGAATAACGGAGGATGACAGGAGGTTGGATGCAGGTGAGCGGTGCAGGAGCAAGCTGGCAAGCATGCTCCAAGCAAGCTGCCGACTAGCTGTGCAGAGGCTCCTTTTATTAACAGAAGTCAACAATTGGAAACAGTAGTGAAACCACTCTGAGCATGACGTATTTCCATCTAAGCACATTTCCAGCCTTATCAAATACACGTGTTAGCAGGTGTTTCCCTAAAATTTTCCCCGGTACTTGATTTCATCTGCGTCCCTGGTCATGCTCCAGCCAAGCGTTATGTCTAGTAACCAAATCTGTGAGAGGACAAATGGTCAGGGGGAAAACCTTGTTTGCTAGCCAAGAGGCCACAAGTTTGTGGAGCATGGGTGCAAGGCTCCTTGGCACGCTGTGGCATGCCTGGTGTGAACTGTGCCTCAGCACAAGCAGAACCTTACCTCCATAGCTCCAAAAGGTCAGGGGGAAACCCTGTCTTCTGGCCAAGAGGCTAGAGTTTAGGGAGAGTGGCCGCAAGGCTCCTTGGCACGCTGTGGCATGCCAGGTGCGAGATGTGCCTCAGCACAGGCAGAGCCTTACTCCCACACAGGGGATCTCCGTTCTGGTTCGCCCTCTTTTCATGCATTTGTCGTATTGGCCTTGCTATGGACTTCGGTTGGTCGCTGTTGAGGGGCCTGGTAGGAATTTTTCCACTTGGCAAATTGGCACTGGCCACTTGGTTTTCGCCTACCTTGTAGCAATCATCACAACTTTTGTAGGGTTTGGCAGTTAGGCATTGGTAAAGCCTGGTTTGGGGGAGGGGAGGTGTGGCCATCACCTGCCCCTCCATTTTAAAGGATAGTCCGTTAAAGGAATCCAGGGAGTCGTGGTTCCTGTCCGAAGCCCGGGTGGAGGCTAGGGCCATGGCACGACCTTCCAGTGACCCTGGGGGAGCTCCAAATTGGTGTACATAAACAGGGCTCCCCTATTGGTGGTTTAACCCTTGTGAGACTTCCTGTATGGTGGGCAGGAGTCAGATATAGTCGGTTCAATTCCGATGCCTAAGCCAATACCACTCACATTCTGTAACCAATAAAGTTGTGGTCTAAATTTTGCCCATTAAACTCATACAGTATACGGTGTCCATATGCAATTATTCAACATAAAGGGGGAGGCCTCGGGGCCTTGACATGCAGTAGTAACTGTGGGAAGGATTTCTCTCCCTGAAGGTACACCCGTCTGAAGATACCCTGGAAAACCATTGAAGAGTCCATGACGGAGGCAGAACGAGACTCTGTACAACACCCAGGGCCAATGATGAGATGCAGTTCCTTCTGCTAATTCCTTCTTGAGCTTAAAAGCCCTGCATTGGGTTATCATAAGAAGACATCTACAATGAGACACGAGTTACACATGTTTATGTAAAGTCAGCATTGGCCAATGAGAAGGTAAAGATCAAGGTAAAGGACGCCTGGACGGTTAAGTCCAGTCAAAGTCCAGTCAAAGGTGACTATGGGTTGCGGTGCTCATCTTGCTTCAGGCCGAGGGAGCCGGCATTTGTCAACAGACAGTTTTCTCGGTCATGTGGCCAGCATGACTAAACTGCTTCTGGTGCAACGGAACACTGTGACGGAAACCAGAGCGCACAGAAACGCTGTTTACCTTCTCGCCACAGCGGTACGTATTTATCTACTTGCACTGGCGTGCTTTCGAACTGCTGGGACAGAGCAATGGGAGTTCACCCCATCCTGTGGATTTGAACCGCCAACCTTCTGATCGGCAAGCCCAAGAGGCTCAGTGGTTTAGACCACAGCGCCACCCGCATCCCTACAACGAGATGCTTGAGTTATGCATGTTTATGTACAACTTTGGCCAATGAGAAGATAGGTGGTTAATCAACTTTAAAAATTATCAGACTGATTGATATAGCCCAATAACTTTTTATCTAGGATTTGGGAGATGGGAATAACTTCCTGCTTTTTTTCCAAACTAGCCCTACTTCTGCACCTTCAACTTCGGCCAGACACGGAGAAATTAATCAAGCAACGCTTTCCATGCCACTATCACTACCCTAGGAAAAGTTTCACCTGCTCCAGTGCTAAGCTGCCATCAAACACATAGGAAGAGGTTCCTCAAAGAGTGACAACCCCACATGTGCCACTCCTCCTCCTTTCCTGGAGATCTAGTATGGGGAAGCCCATCCCTGAGCAAGAAAGACCAATTAAGCAAAGCATCCTTAAGTAGCTTTAAGCCCTTTGCTAAATGCGGCAAGATTAAAGGGAACAGCAGCAGCTCTGGGCCCACGCAGCTGGCAACCGAGTGCCTCTCACATCTTGAAGGCTGTTTCTCCTCCCTCTATCTCCCTCTTACCTCCTGTAGCCTTCAAGGCATTGTGGATGAAATTCGCAGCATCCTGGAAGAAGACGCTGATATCAAACGAGGTGTCGTCAAACGCCTGCACCCCGTAGTACTCGATTGGCAGCTCTCTGTAATATCGAGCGCCTGTGTTGATGTTGTATGGCCCGTCTGCTGCGTTGAGGATGTGGGTGATGCCGAGGCTCTGCAGAATGGCTTTGCTTCGAGCTGCCCATCTGTTAAAAGATGATAAAGGGTTGCTGCGGCTGCGGCTGCTCCTGTTCCGTGTTGACATGGGCTTATTTAAGAGGCCTCTTGAGCCTCAAGGAAGCAAGAAGCAATGAGCACCTGCGTCTCATCTCTAATTCATAGCACAGTCCCTGTTTACCGGACCATGGCTCCTTACAACCTGCTCTGTCAGGCAGAATCAGTTTTAGGGCTTCCCTCCCTAGCCTTGCAGTTGGAGGAATGATTTCTGTTCTCCCTCTTTCTTTTGGACTACAGGTCTCTCTGTGTTACGTTCACAATTCAAAGTGTTGGTGCTGAACTTTAAAGCCCTAAATGGCCTTGGCCCAGTATACCTGAAGGAGCGTCTCCACCCCTATCGTTCAGCCCGGACACTGAGGTCCAGCTCCGAGGGCCTTCTGGCAGTTCCCTCACTGCAAGAAGTATAATTCCAGATTTGGGAGACCAAAGCCACCTTCCTTAGTTGGAAGTTGCATTTTATGTAGTGATATTTTTGGTGGCCCATAGGCACGATCTAAATAGTTGATTTATTTTTTAGAAGTAAGATTTGGGAATATGTATTGGTAATCCTCTAAGAATGTATAAAAGCTTTGGAACAATATTCATTTTGAGGACATTAACCTTTCCCCAAAAGGGAAAGGTTTAGAGAGGTCCCCACCTTTCAATAGCAAAAGAAATCTCATTTATAATTTGATTCAAATTTAATTTTACAATTTGGTCTATATCTGATGAAATCATTATACCCAAGTATTTAATAAAGTCTTTGCACATCTGAAATTGATGGTTTCTGTACAATGTAGCCCTTGGCCCAATTGGTAAAATTGGGCCAAATTGACTGGGGAAACTGAGTGGGGTATAAATATATTATTATTACTACTATTACTATTACATTGCCCTTACTCGCCTCATACCCTCCAACATTTATCCATTGAAAATAGGGACGTCCTAAGGAAAAGTGAAACATTCCAGGGTCAAATCAGAAACCGGGGTGGCTTCTGTAAATCCAGGACTGTCCCTGGAAAATAGGGACACTTGGGAGGGCTACTTTCCCTTTTCACCCAGGGCCGCCCCACCCATGAGGCAAGGCATAGGCGCCAACTCTGAGGCGCCCAGGTCCCTACAGCCCCCCTAATACAGTAAAATATTTGAGGCCAACAGGGGCAGATTTAGGGGTGCTGGATTTGGGGAAGGAGGCATGAGGGTTCAGACAGGGTCCTAGAGTCCTCTCACCTGCTTCCCAAAGGACATGTATGCGTCTGCGACAGAGAGCAAAAGAGGTTTTCCTTGGCAGTGGAGGGACTATGTATGTGTGTGCAAACAAACTGGGATCTGAACATTTAAATTCCACAAAATGTAATAGTTTTATGTAAAGTAATTTTACAGTGGTACCTCGGGTTGCAAACACCTTGGGTTACAAACACTTTCGGTTACAGACTCCGCTAACCTGGAAGTAGGACCTTGAGTTAAGAACTTTACCTCAGAATGAGAACAGAAATTGTGCAGCGGCAGCGGGAGGCTCCATTAGCTAAAGTGGTACCTCAGGTTAAGAACCGTTTCAGGTTAAGAACGGACGTCCAGAACGGATTAAGTTCATAACCAGAGGTACCACTGTATATTTTAATTGTATTTGATTGTAATATTATATTTTAGTTGTACTTAGGTTGATCTGTGTTTTTCCCTTTTCAAATGAGCATTTAAAGGTTATATCGGTTTTAATTTGTCCATATTTCTGATAGAAAGTTGGTTTACAGAACCAGTTTATACTAGTCTATTTTGTGGGATTTGGATGTTGAGATCCCAATTTGTTTGCTGCTATTTTATAGGATTTTTAATCTTCTGCTCTCCTTATGACTGGTAAGTAACAAGATGCAATCCTTCCGTTTCCTTACGCGTCTCCAAGGTAGAGGTTTGGCCACACTTGATCCACATGGTTGTCGGATCCTCCTCTGCTCCAAACTAGCCTCTGCAATTCAGAAAGTGCTGGTGTCTCATAACGGCTTCGACTTTCTGAGTTTTGATTCTTGGAGGAGCTGTTTCCAGCATGGCTCATACCTGCTTTTGTGCTTTCATGAGCTTCAGATGTAACTAAAATGGCCTTTGGGAAATGAGAGAGAGACGGGGGGTTAAAAACTTTGTTTAAAACCAAGGTTCCCTCGGGGGGGGGTGTTGATTTTTAAGGGGGGCAATTTGGAAGCTTGTTAATACCAAGTTAATGGCCTTTTAGGCTTCCTCCACATGAATAGGAACCTGTCTTCAAGGGCAGTCCCAGGTAGAGTGTATTCCAGTAGTCCAAGCAGGAAGACAGCATGGACAACTGGGCTCGGGCAACCTGGTCCAGAAATGGCTGTGGTTGGTGAAGTAGCCTATTTAATAATAATAATAATAATGATATATTCAAAAGTTACAATACAGCTTTGTCCACTGCCATAATTACCACAGAATGATCACTCCAATTCTCAATCCTATTTCACTGTTGGCTCGCTGAATATCCTCAATAGGAACCCAACTGGCATAAATTGGCCATGAAGCACTCCTAGCTACAGAAAAGTGAAAAGTTTGAATCCAGGTGTGCTCCCAAATTATGAACTGGTTTCTTTGAGGGGAGCACAACCTCTCTCAGAGTAGGATGTGCACCTAAATTCTCAGACACATGAACCACCCACTCACAGCACTTCTGCCCTGTCTGGGTTCAGCCTCTGTTTATTGAGCCCTCCGGTCATTCCATCACTGCCCCAAGGCACCTGTGCAACACCTTCACGGCCACTTCTGTTTCCAGTGAAATGGAGAGAGAGACCTGTGTATCGACAGCATACTGATGACACCATGCTTCAAATCCCCAGGTGGCAGCTCCCAACACTTTGATACAGACATTAAATAGCATAGGAAACAGAGTGGACCTTTGTGGGATCCCACAGCCCAAAAGCCATGAGCCAAGCAATGACCCCCTGGGAGTGATGATGCAGGTAGAAGCAGAACCGTTTTAATAAGCACCATTGACTACCAGTTCCTCCAGCCGCTCCAGAGGAACACCATTGTCAATGGTGTGTCTTCTTGAGAGGGCAAGAAGAATCAACAAGATCACACACACCCCTGTCTCTCTCCCGATAGAGATCATCAGTCAGGGAGACCAAGGCCATTACTGGGCCTGATACCAGGCTGGAAGAGACCTAGATCCACTCCAAACATACTTGCAGCTGACTTTCTACAACCATGAAAGCAATATTAGAGACTGGATGGTAGTTTCCCAAAACCTCTGGATCCAGAGAGGACCTCTTTGAGAGGGAGTGTACCACTGCCTCTTTCAAGGTGGTGGGCATAACTCCCTTCTTGTTACCGTTGTACCTCTTTGTGACTTATTATTCTGTCTTCTTTCTGCAAGTTCCTTGGACTCTCTTCTGGGCTTCCTTGTGTTCACTGTGAGTGATGTGTTCCCGGCCTTCCTCCTCCTCCTCGCTCTGTTTCTTTTCTTAGTCGCCGACGTCCAACACGGGGATAAACAGCGCGCCTCCTCTGCGAGCTTGTGGATTAAGTTGCTGATACTCTGTTATTTTAAGTGCTTGCGGTTTTAAGCCTCGCTTCAAGCAGCGTGGGCCGCTTTGCATCCTGTAATTGGAGGAGAAAGAGGGAAAGAATACTTTCTGGGTAACTGCAGGAGTTTCAGGGTGAGATTACACCAGCTGCAGGCGACTGAAGATTATGAAAATTCAAGCCGGGATGAGGCTTGTGGCAGAGGTGCTCTCCAGGGCTTCCTATCCGTAGACAGAGCAGGATTGGGCCAGCCTCTCAGCATCCTATCGTTGAGTTAGCAAAATAATTTCAGCAAGTATTTCGTGGCATTGCAGAAGGTTAAAAGAGAGCTCCTTGCAAAATGGCCTTCTGCACTGCTACTAAAATACAAAGGCTATTAACAGCACTGGTGAGCAGAAAAAGTGGATCGCTGACGCCAGATTACCTTTTGCGGTATGATTTGTATGCATGCGTTTGTGCGTCTTGTCTCAAGCATGTGCGCCTACCAAATGTTGTGATTGACCCATAACATGTAGGATTCTGGTGGCGCTGTGGTCTAAACCACTGAGCCTTTTGGGCTTGCTGATCAGAAGGTTGGCGGTTCGAATCCCTGCGACCGGGTGAGCTTCCGTTGCTCTGTCCCAGCTTCTGCCAACCTAGCAGTTTGAAAGCACGCCAGTGCAAGTAGATAAATAGGTCACGCTGCGGCAGGAAGATAAACAGCATTTCCGTGCACTCTGGTGTCCGTCACGGTGTCCCGTTGTGTCAGAAGCGGTTTAGTCATGCTGGCCACATGACCCAGAAAGCTGTCTGTGGACAAATGCTGGCTCCCTTGGCCTGAAAGCGAGATGAGTGCCACAACCCCATAGTCGCCTTTGACTGGACTTAACCATACAGGGGTCCTTTACCTTTTCTTTTTTTTAACTTAACTGGTACCCATGAGGAAAGTTGTCACTCGAGTGAGCTTCAAGGAAGCAGCTTGCCAGTCTAGTCTTCCTAAGCATCACCCACTGTCTGAAGAGTGTGAATCTTTAACAAGCCAACCCCTGGTCTGCAGTGATAATTTTTTCCTCCTGCTTGAGGCAATCCCCACCTATGTTCTCCTGGCAAGTCACTTATGGTCGAGCACAGTGAAGTCAAACTACTTGGCCTGGACTGATCGAAAGCATATGGTAAGGGTACTTATCAGAATGGTAAATTAGGCCAATACGAATATCCCCATGATCCTGAAGAGGGGTTGAGGCAGGGAGAGAGTGGCTTGCCTAAATATTGCCTAATTGACTAGAGATTTAAACCAGGTCCCCCAATCCACACTCTTAAAGGAGACAGACTTACTGCGTCATGCGCTGAGCTGTTCGAGACCATCTCAAATTTGACAGCCTCTTCTCTCTGCCCCCTCCCCCCATCCCATAAGGCTTTACCAGTGCCTTGTCATTGCCTAAAAATATTTCATTTTATAAGGCAGCCGTGGAGAACAGATGCTAGAGATTGCATTTTGGCCACTAGATGTTGCTCTGCAACCGCATAAGAAATGAGAGGAAGCAATAACCGAAATGGCTGCTCTCGCATACAACAATCCCCCAATTTCAACACTGATAGCATGGCCTTCCTTGTTCAGTGTCCCTGTTCATTGTTAATATGTAGGTAAGATCAACAGAGTTCTGAAAATTTGAATTACGGTACCCGACTAAAGATAGAATTCTGTGGGTCCTGGTCATAATCGTAGATTCATGAACTTTCATTTGCTGTGAAGCGCATTCTGTGGATTCGTAGATTTAATTGGACCACTATAAAACTTCTGCATTTACTGTTTAACCGTATGGACTAAATGAAATATGACTTCAGTTTATTTTTCTGTATCTCTCTCTCTGTGTTTCCTATCCTTAACACTACAATGTCATGAATTTAGGGTGTTAAGATGGGTGCCAGACCCACCCTAATCCCCCTGCTATTTCCTAGACTTTACTCTTTCCTTTGCTGCACCCTATGTGTGCTGAATGACTACATCCCCACCCATGTCTATCTAAAGGTGACTAATGGCAGGCACTGCAAATGACTCAGATGGCCAAACATGCTGGAAACTGGCGTATCGTGTTTGCTTGGAGGCCACCACAGAGCTGGCAAATACATGGGTGTGGTGGAGGGAGAGCAGGGCTTGGGTGGTGTGGCAGGGAAATTGTGAACAGTTCATGGGGCAGAGAAAGCATGACTCAAACACAGAATTGGCAGGCAACTTTAAAAGCCATGGGTTCTCATCATACTCTTTGTTCATTCGCTTTTCTTTCTTTTTTAGTGCAATGCTATTTTGAGCAAATGGCTTGATTTTAAAACTTTTTAATCAGTGAGAAGGCTGTGGCGTTTGCCCGTTCATTTGAAAATGTTTGAACAGGGGAGAGAGAAAGAGTTAAAAATGTAGACCAATAGGAAAGCCGAAGGCGGAGCCTACCTGTTTATAAAAGCTCGAGGTTTTGTTAGAGTTGTTGGTGGGTAGTTGGTTGGTTTTAGTGGGTTGGTTGGTTGGTTGGGAAAGGCAGTTGGAAAAGCAGTTGGCAGGCAGTTGGAAATAGAGAGACAGTTAGGGCAGTGGGTTCTTGTGTGAGGGGAGGTAGAAGAGACAGAGACAGGATAAAATAAGACTAAGAAGGTAAAGAGTAACAATGTTTGGAATGCAGTTAAAGTTTGTTTGTGTCTGAAATAAACTACACTCTTCTTTGTTAATGTGAGAACCTGACTGAGACTAAGTGATTTACCAGGGAGGACCTGGTCGGTAGCAGCGGATTAGTGGTGTACAGGTCAATAGTCCGTGAGACGACCGGGGCCTCCGTACAAACCTTATCAAGAAAGCAGGTCTTTAACGTTGTGGGATTTTTAAAATACAAGTACCGTATTTTTCGCCCTATAGGACGCACCGGCCCATAGGACGCACCTAATTTTTTTGGGTGGGGAATAAAGAAAAAAAAATTTATTCCCCCCCCCCCCAGCAGTGAGAGAAGCCCGAGCTTTTAAAAACGCACCTACCATAGTTTTTAGAGGAGAAAAGGATATCTGCCCGAAGCGCGGGGCACTCTGCTTCAGAGCGCTCCGGGCAGCAGGCTGCTATCCGCAGCCTAGGCAGCCCTGTGAGAACATTCCCACAGGGCTCCCTAGGCTGCGGATATCTGCCCGAAGCACGGGGCGTTCTGCTTCAGAGCGCCTAGTGCTCCGGGCGGCAGGCTGCTATCCACAGCCTAGGGAGCCCTGCGGGAACTCCCGCGGGCTCCCCAGGCTTGCTGATAGCTTCCTGAAGTGACCCCTCTCGCTCTCCAAGCTTCAGCGAAAGCCTGCATTCGCCCCATAGGATGCACACAGATTTCCCCTTCATTTTGGGAGGGGAAAAAGTGCGTCCTATAGGGCGAAAAATACGGTATTTTCAAAAGAGCAGGCAAGAGATGTCACTGCAGCAAAGTCATTTGCCCTTATCTTCTTGCAAATCTTTTAAGAGTTCTCTAGTGCTTGTAAATGAACAATAAACAGGGCGTTGTTGTTGCTTTTTAAAGAGTTCTTTGAGTAGTGCCAGCTAGGTTGTAGGGCAGGGGTGATCTGGCAGACATTGTCAAAATCCTTTTTGGATTATAAAGTCTCCCAAAGCTGGAAAAGTCCAATTCATAAGAACAACAATAGACTCAAATATACCATATTTTTCCGTGTCTAAGACTAGGTTTTTTCCTACTAGATTATGTCAAATTAGGGGTGTCTTATACACGGGTAATGCTGAAGCCATTTTCTTACATCTGAGTCCCCCAAAATAGGGGGCGTCTTATAGACGGAAAAATACGGTATATGTCTATTTGCTGTTTTGCTCATGATGGGACTTGTTTATTGCTTTTATTGTTCTGCGATTATTATTATACAGTATCTTAATGTTTCATCGGTGTTAGCCAGCCGGAGAACACTGTTTCTGGGTGCCATATAAACGCTGCTTACTAAATATTAAAGTTGTTAATAAAGTTTCCCAGCCTGAAAAAATCCAGGCAGAGAAAAGTCTCTGGCACACAAGACGAAGCATCTCACGATAGTGTCTGGGGTTTTGATGAATGTAAAACGATCCTTTAGCCTTGAAAGTAAAGAGGATAACTTCTCCCTAGGCAATGGATATTCACGCCAGTAGTAAAAGGAGGATGCCGGGGTACTACTAATTCTGTAGTGATTTTGAAATGTTCTAGCTGCTCTGGGCCACAGTGATACAGAGCAGAGATATTTATAATGCCAACCATCAGTTGTGGTATGCATCTGACTGCACTGTGCAACAGGTGGAGGGCACCTATACGCCTGCCGATATTTTAAAAAATCCAAAGACTTACGGCCAAATCCAGTGGGAAGTTCTCTGGAGCAAAGCCTACAGGAATGAATTGGAGCTGTGTTTGATCAATAGGGCGAAGAACTTTCTGCCACCGCGCTTTAGGCTCCTTTCTCCTGCAAACCAGAAGTCCCTATCCAAAATTTGCCATCACATATTCCCTGTCAGGCTTCAGGGAATCAGCTTCCTCCCTCCCGTGGCAGTAGATAAGCAGAACAAAGGAAAAGGAGTCTTCTTACCAGTTAGAAACTTTAATAATCACAGCGAGAGAACAAAGAACCCATCTCCTAGTGTGGCGGTGCTCCCAGTTAAGGATCACACCCCCTTAAGTCCCTATTAATCCACGTCACTTCTACATGTTGAAATCTGAGCTTGTACCCTCTGTGCTTTCTGTGCTTTCTGTTCTGCCACTTTCTCAGCTCTTCTTGACCTTGGGGAGAGCAGAGGAATGCTTTCCAGAGACAGTGAATCTGTTAACCCTCTCTCTCCCAGTGCTTCTTCTCCTAGCTGTTTCCCATCCAGTATTCCCCAGCTTCTGCCTTCTGAACTATGCCCCTCTGCAAACCACTGTTCCAAAGCTATACTGAACTCCTGCTCCTGGGAAGATCCAGGATCAGGAGCAGGGGGAGGTTCCCACCATTCCTCCTCAGTGCAGCCCTCCTCAGCATGGTCCCTGACATTCCCTTATCTTGATCCAGAAGGATTACCCTTCTGATGTGCCAGAAAAGGAAGGCATCCAAAGCAGCCATTTCTTCCCAGGAGATATGTTCCTGGAGCAACTGGGACAGGGGACAGTGCCAGGCACAGTGAAACCAGGCAGGTAATGTGCCTTGTAGGAAGACTTTCCTGTCTGCTCTTGTGTGTGTTTGCAGCAAGGGCAAATGCAACTTGATATGCAACAGGGGGAAATGCCACGAATGTGTGTCTAGCCTTTGGTGGCACAACGCAGGCTGCACAACTCCCGCAGCTCTGCCATCTTAGTGATGCCACCTGAGGTGGCCACCTCATGGAAGGACCAGCCCTGTATTTCCACAGAAATCCATCCACCCCCGGTATTTAACACCAGTCAGATTAAATCAAATAAACAAGGAATATTTGGTGTAGGGGATGCCAGGAAACCAGGAATTATGTTCCCATGTGGTGGGGGTGTAAATATGTACATTTTTAATATTTTTTTTTGCAAAAAGTGTTTAAGGAGATAACAAATCACTGGGTGAAAGCTGGACGAAATTCCAGAGGTAGCATTATTATCAATTTACGATGGGGTGGAAGGTTCGCAGGCTGTGAAGAACTTGCTCACAAATTTATTGACAGCTGCAAGAATTGCTATAGCTAGGAAGTGGAAGGGGCAAGGAGAATATAAAATGGAAGAATGGCATAAAGAGGTGTGGGATATTGCTATTAATGATAAATTAACACGTGCCATTAAGGTAAGATGGGGAATACATAGGAGAAATGATTTTGAGGAGGTATGGAAGGTGTTTGTAGAATTTGTACTGTTAAAACGGAAAGACGGTAAAACCACCGCAAGAGGTGTTGAAATTTTGGGAGGTTGGATAGTTACAATGGAATGGTCTCGGGGGCGGGGTGCACATTTTTACTGTTATTTATTTATGATTATAATTTTGTCCTTTAAAAAAAAAAATCCATCCCCAGTAACACATTACAATTTGAGATCTAAATGCATTCCCGTTCTTTAGATAACTATTAATTCAGCACAAAGGGCTTTCCAACAGTAATGGTTAGGGTTCAAAAAGCTCCTTGCTTGTACAATCTTATACATTAAAATAATTGTCCAGTAGCAACATGAAAGCTTATACCAAGAACATACTTAGTTGGTCTCTAAGGTGCTACTGGACAATTTTTTATTTTTATATTTTATTTTTATATTTTTATATATATTTCAACTGCGTCAGACCACCACGACCACCACCTGAATCTTATACATTTCTAAATATAATGACTTATCTTTGCAAAGTTGTTGTAAGCCAGGATTAGTGAGATGCTATATGTGAGCGCTCTGAAAAATCTGAAAGCACTTTGAAAGCTGCATGTGAGATGCTCTATGGGGGCACTGTGGCCCCTTCTCAGTCTTATAAGCTTCAAATTCAATCTCCCTTAAAGAGATCCAGAAAGTTCAAGTGCCTAACCAGCATCTAGATGTTCTAGATGTCAAGGTCCGCTTCCAAACTAAGCATTCAAAATTCCTGTCAAGATTAATAACACAGCCTCAAGCTTAATTGCTGAGATTGGCAGCGGAAACCAAGTTCTCTGTCAGATGTTGTCACTTTGCCGTTTTGCTTTCTTCTTCATGTTACAGAAGCTGACACAGCCTGATCTTGTACCGTAGCTCCAGATCTAAGTCTTGCAGCTGTTTCAGGAACCCTCGGTTCGGGGAGATGGCTCGATTCTGCAGGACCTTTCCGACGGCGTCAGCCAGGGAGAAATTTTGACAGATCATGAGGTAAGCCAGAACCAGGGCTGCTGATCTGCTTCTGCCTAGAATGCAGTGGACCAAGATCTTTCCTGGAACGGAGATTAAATGATTTAAGAAGAGAGCAAATAGGATTTTTGGGGTTCCTAATTTGTATTAAAGCAATCCGAATTGTCAAGCGGCTCTGAAGCTCACTGGGTGACCTTGGGCCACTCATTCACTCTGTCTCTCAGTCTGACCTATCTCAAAATGGTTGCTTGTCTGCCCCGGAGACCAGCATCCCATGCTATGCTGCTGCTAATACCTTAAACCTCAGTGCAGCGGTTCCACCAGGGCAGGCAGGCACCATTTGATAATAATTTTTTTTATTAGTTTTCAATTACAGTCCAATAATAGCTTAATTATAACAATGCCAAATTATAATACAATTACGAATACCAATCGTTCAAATACCAAATTATATAATTTAGGTGGCCCCCCGCATGCTAGAATGGATGGTTTGATGATTACTTCTGCGTTCCAAAGTCTTATTAATTTCAATTACATTCTGGTCAAAATAATAATCCCTTATACAACAACGGCGATATTAATAACTTCTATTCGTGTTGACACATTAAATGATTTATAGAACTACAAGTGAGGCACTCAAACTATATCCTTGTTCTTCCTGTGTGTGGCAAATATTCTGTCCATGGTGTTTCTTCCTGTCCTTGTAAAATGTTCTGTCTACCTTTTCCCGGTTGTTGCTGTTCTCCATCATGCCTTGGGTGGAGCTAATATTCCATTGTTGTTTCAGAAACTTCTCCATTGCTTCATCCCAAGGCACTCACCGTTTGGTACACTTAGGGCTTTGGTGATGAATTCGGAGGCAGGGCGGAAATGTACGCTGAGGTCAAAGTCTGGGGAGTCTTCTGCTGCTATTCCATAGTAATGGAACTCTGCTCCATAGAACGTTTGGTTTCCTTTGCTTCCCCAGGCAGCGTGTGCGGCATTCAGTATGTGAGTGATACCCCGTTTCCTTAGCTCTTCCTTGTTGTGTGCTGCCGTGCTGCCAGGAAACAGATATGAAAGTGGGCAGGTGAGCAGAAATGAACCCCATGTCCTTATTTACATTTATATACCATCTTTGGGACGCAGGTGGTGCTGTGTGTTAAACCACAGAGCCTAGGACTTGCCGATCAGAAGGTCGGCGGTTCGAATCCCCGCAACGGGGTGAGCTCCCGTTGCTCGGTCCCTGCTCCTGCCAACCTAGCAGTTCGAAAGCACGAAGTGCAAGTAGATAAATAGGTACCACTCCGGTGGGAAGGTAAACGGCGTTTCCGTGCACTGCTCTGGTTCGCCAGAAGTGGCTCAGTCATGCTGGCCACATGACCCGGAAGCGGTACGCCGGCTCCCTCGGCCAATAAAGTGAGATGAGCGCCGCAACCCCAGAGTCGGTCATGACTGGACCGAATGGATTGGAAGAGTTTGGATTTGATATCCCGCCTTTCACTCCCCTTCAGGAGTCTCAAAGCGGCTAACATTCTCCTTTCCCTTCCTCCCCCACAACAAACACTCTGTGAGGTGAGTGGGACTGAGAGACTTCAAAGAAGTGTGACTGGCCCAAGGTCACCCAACAGCTGCATGTGGAGGAGCGGAGACGCGAACCCGGTTCCCCAGATTACGAGACTACCGCTCTTAACCACTACACCACACTGGCTCAGTGTCACTGGTCAGTGGTCCATTTCCCTTTATACCATCTTTATCTTCCAAGCATCTCCAGGTGACTTACAGGGTTCTCCTCCTCCTCGATTCACCCTCACAACAACCTTGTGAGGTAGGTTAAGCTAAGAGATGGTGACTGGCCCAAGGTCGCCCAGTGGGTGAGTGGGGATTTGAACCCTGATCTCCCAGTTCTAACACTCTCACCATTACAAGAAGAATGGCAACTTAAACTGATGGAATATGCGCCGCTTGCAGTTCTAACATATAGAATAAGGGAACAAGAAGAACATACGTTTAGAGAAGATTGGGAAATGTTTATTGAATATATGGGGGGGAATTGTGTATATTTGAAAACGCTGGCAGCATTAAGATAAATTCAACAGTGTAAATAAGTTTTGATGGATGTGATAATGGAATACTGAATGGTTTATTTTATGTAAAATATGCAGGGATTTATGTTGTGCAAAATGAACCATGGAAAGAGAGGAAGGGACGTCATCGATATTTTAAGGTTGTTTAAGTGAATATTCTAAAATGTAAAACAGAAATTTAACAAAAATTACAAAACCAAAAACACTCTATCCATTATGCCACACTGGCTCATCTTATCATGGTGCAAACAGTGATACAGGGCTTAGTTTCCGATGAATGAGAAAGTGTTGGATATTGATTATTGATTTATTTAAACAAATGTGTAAGAAGAGCATAGTGAGTGCATATGCATTCCTTTCAGCAGGCAACGCAACTGCTAATCGCACTTCAAATTCCTAGAGAAATATCATTATCATTATCATTATTGCCACAGCTCCCAGACCCAAAGCTGCATCTTCATTTTTTCTGAGGGCCAAGCCTTTCCTGTGGCAGGCCCTATCCTGTGGAACTGCCTGCCAGCAGAGGCTTGGTAAGAATCATCCCTGCCTACTTTCAGATACCTGTTTAGAAAACTGCTATTTAAATACGCCTCTGAAACATGAATTCCTTGCCCCCAACCAACATTTTTTTAAAGTGCTTCTCCTGATGTTTTGGTCCCATGTTCTAAGTGTGGCGTATGTGGTTCTTCCATGCATGTTATCCTCACATGGGATGTGGGTGGCGCTGTGGTCTAAACCACTGAGCCTCTTGGGCTTGCCGATCAGGAAGGTCAGCGGTTCGAATCCCTGCGATGGGGTGAGCTCCTGTTGCTCTATCCCAGCTCCTGCCAACCTAGCAGTTTGAAAGCACACTAGTGCGAGTAGATAAATAGGTACCACTGTGGCAGGAAGGTAAACGGCGTTTCCGTGCGCTCTGGTTTCCGTCATAGTGTCCCGTTGCACCAGAAGTGGTTTAGTCATGCTGGCCACATGGGCCCGAAAGCTGTCTTTGGACAAACTCCGCCTCCCTCAGCCTAAAGCGAGATGAGCGCCGCACCCCATAGTTGCCTTTGACTCCTCACAACAACCCTGTGAGGTAGGTTAGGATGAGAAACTGTGACTGGACTTGTTAAGATATCTGGGCTTCAACTTCTTCGGAAGCCTGTGACTGATCTTTTGTATATAGGACAATGGTCCCTTAATCGAGATTTGCAGGATTTTCCTGTAAAGGCTGATGCAGTAGAGGGCACACTCTGAACCGCTTATCTGGATAAATCTCCTCCAGTATGGACAATCACATTCGAAGGGCAGAGATATCACCATGTGGTTTCATTAGCACAGGGCATTCTCTGTGTCCTGCCGTGAACTGCTGCCGAGCTGCACTTGGCACAGATGAACGGTTTTCTGAGCCGAGGGCTGTGGATAATGTTTTCATATAGATGTAATCATAATTTCATCTGGACAGGAAGGGCACACACACAGAAAGTCGCCATCCTTCCTTTTGAAACAGATGTTGCATGTGAAATGTGCCGATTTTATACTAGGTTTACGTCTTCAGAATGAAGACAGGCTGCACTAACAGAATTGCTGTTTGGATTTGTTAGTTTATTTCCATAACAGGGAAAGCTTCCTTTCATTTGTGGCTTCTTGAACATATGGAAAGGGTATGGTACTGATGTTACAACAATCCTGTAGATTGCATAAGCTTCCCCTGGCAGGATCTCATCCGATCCTTATTTCAAAATGATTGCCACTGATCCGAACGGGTTGTGCTTTCAGCATCTCTTTCCGTCCTATTGATAGTGTCAGGGAAAGTTTAAATAGAGTGTAGGGTAGGATCAAATTCCAATAAGGCAGATCTGCCTAGAGTAGTATGAATCACCGAATCAGAAATCTACATTTCATAAATTAATACTGATGTATTCCAGTGAGGCAGGGACGCGGGTGGCGCTGTGGGTAAAACCTCAGCGCCTAGGACTTGCCGATCGCATGGTCGGCGGTTCGAATCCCTGCGGCGGGGTGCGCTCCCGTCGTTCGGTCCCAGCGCCTGCCAACCTAGCAGTTCGAAAGCACCCCGGGTAGATAAATAGATAAATAGTAGATAAATAGGGACCGCTTACCAGCGGGAAGATAAACGGCATTCCGTGTGCTGCGCTGGCTCGCCAGATGCAGCTTGTCACACTGGCCACGTGACCCGGAAGTGTCTGCGGACAGCGCTGGCTCCCGGCCTATAGAGTGAGATGAGCGCACAACCCTAGAGTCTGGTAAGACTGGCCCGAACGGGCAGGGGTACCTTTACCTTTATTCCAGTGAGGCAGTTTTGTTGCAACTTATGAGATTCCTGCAGCTTCGTAAACATTAATAAGATTTATTGAGACAGAACCATTTGTAGTTAGAGGTTCTTTTTTCAGATGCCGAAACGGTTGTTCTTAGATAGCAGTTTTCCCTTTGTCCCATCCTTTCTAGATGTGGGCTGAGCGGTTTTGCAATTGTTCTGCTGATTTCCCCTGGAAAACACACTTTTTACCGCTGAATTGGAACAAACGGAAATTCACGGAAAACACAATTGCTGTTTACATACCCTCCAACATTTCTCTGATGAAAATAGGGGCATCCTAAGGAAAAGCAGGACATTCTGGGATCAAATCAACTGATGATTTCCTTCTATCGGTCCACGATAGAAAGCATACCACATACATCATACTGTATGTGGTACGCTGGTTTGACAGAAAGTCCCTACAGAGGGTGGTGAAGACAGCACACGATATCATGGGCTGTGCCCTGAGTCCGCTAGATGTTATCGCAGGAGACCGGTGTCTCAGAAGAGCGAGGAACATTCTCAGGGATGACTCACACCCTGGCCAGCACCTTTTTAATCTCCTGCCCTCGGGCAGGAGATATAGAATCATGATAAGCTGCACCAACAGGTTAAATAACAGTTTCTACCCGTGGGCCATGAGGCTGCTGAATGGAAGACAGCAACAATGCAGCTGACGTTCAGAGTTGGTGGTCGTATGACAGCACACAGAATGTAACAAGGACTGAGAGATTGTGGAGGGGGTGGAAGGGGGCTCATTTAATCTCACTGTAAACAAGCGGTACAGTGACAATAAAGTATTTCTATATTCTATATTTCTATAAATCAGAAACTGGGACAGATTCTGTAAATCCGCAACTGTCCCTGGAAAATAGGGGCACTTGTTTGGTCCAATTCAGTTGTAAACTACAGGGAAGCAGTGAGGCAAACGGAAGTTACACAAATTAGATTAAGATATACAGCAAGAAAATACAGCAAGAAAAACCCTTTACAATGACAAAAGGCCAAGGAAAGATACGGATAGTAGCAGATGCAAAATACATACGAATACGAGATCCAAAGAGAATGGGTGTGATTCTTCTGCAACTGGCCGCACCTGATTGTAAATGAGTATAGCAAAAATAGTATAAACTCCCGAAAATGGGACAATTACTCCAGATCTCTACCAAGTCTAAGTTCCTTTAGTTGCTAAACTGATGGAGTCTATCTCAGTAGCTTCTTGCTGGAAACTTCTTTTTTTAAAAAACTTTTTATAAAGCAATATTTTCTATCCCATAGGGTAGACTTCAGTGTGGTCAGATCTACTTAATTCTATTAACAGTGGATTTGTTTGAATGCTGGCCAACACTAGCTTTTAAATGGTCAGATGAACTGAATAGTCTAGGAGCATGCAAAGGGAAAGGTTCAGCGACAGGGTATAACTCTTCTTTCCGATAAGAGGCTGAGACGGCAAATATCGGAGGAACCTGGATGATTTATTTAGCAAGCTTGGAGCATGTGGTCCTAATGAATTATTGCTGCTCACTCATGAGACGTTTTGACCAATAGCAGGCGCTGCATTGACATCTTAAATAGCACAGCTTTATACAAAATATGCTGCTAACAGCTAGCAACAGGAAGTGGCCGATGCATAGCTGTCAACTTACAGATTTGAAAATAAGGGACCAGCAGCCTCAAAAATAAGGGATCAGCAGCCAAAATAAGGGATTTTGGTTAGCTTATATAGAAATCCACCACTGATGGAGTCATGCTGCTTTGGCTGCAACTGACTGTGTTTTGCAGGGGGTTGGACTACACGATTCTAAGGGTCTACAACTCCCACCAAAGAACAGTGGCAGACAAAACTGATGAACGACGTCGAGATGGCAAAGCTTACAGGCAGAATTAGAAACCAGGAAGAGGACCTCTTTAATAAAGAATGGGGAAAGTTTATAATTTAGTTGAAAAGCTATTGTAAAGAGTTTCATACATTGGTAGGATTGAAAGAAAACTTGTAGTAAAAATTTGAACTATGGATGGACAAATTATTTATAAAAATAGAGTTATGAAAGGGATGCAGAGGGGGAAATCACTACATTAAGATGCTGCACTGGTTGGAGGGTATGCTAAGCAGCACGTCGGGGCTGCCGTCGTCCTGGCGCGAGGAGTTCCATCAGCCCTTCCCCGCCCGAGAGAGAGGGGGGAGGGAGAGAGACTGTCGCCCATGCCTCCCGCGAGCCTGGTATGAGGCGGTTGCGGCACCGCGGCGGCCGCTGAAGTGCCGCCCTTCTGCATCCCTCCCCATCCCCTCCTCTTCCTCCTCCCTCAGGCTGCCTCCTCAGCCGCCGCTGTCGCCTCCGGCTTCCCCTGGCAGTACAATGGAAGTCTCGCAAGAGAGGGGCTGTCTGCCCGCCCGCCGCCACCTGTCTCTTCACAACGCGCCCCTGAGGGGGAAAAGGGAGAGATGGAGATGTGGCAGAGGACCCCGAGCCGCTGCTTCCCTCCCGAGCCGGGCGAGCATGAAACCTGGGAAATGTAAGGGACATCATCAATAAGGGACAGCAGTGGGACACGGCGCTGGGATAAGGGAGTTTCCCGCCAAATAAGGGACGGTTGACAGCTATGGACTGATGATGTGGGCAGGATTCCTGCATTGCCTGGGGGTTGGACTAGATGACCTTTGGGGTGCCTTCCAACGTCCAACGTTTGTGATTCTATGGGACTGGGGCATAGGGAACTAGTGCGCCATGGCCATATGTGTTTGTTGCTGCGGTTGAGTGATAAGGGAGCTCCTCTGTGGCATCTGCAGCAGAGGTTTGAGTGCCAGGTGTTCCCCCTTTTTGGGCCCTAACAGTTCTCCCTTCCACTGTTAGAGCTTGAAATATTGTCTCCAGCTTCCCAGCTCCGTGTCCTGTCGAGTACTATACTAGCTGATGGAGTGGGGGGTTGGTAGTATCATTGAGTATATTTTGCAGTGTTGGACGGGGCTGTTGGGGGAGTGCTCTGATCATCCCAAAGTCATTTGCTGCTTGCATTTTGGCTCACCATGTGGGTGCCTCTGCCCCAATTGGTGACTCTGGCTTCCCATCCTGGGTTGAGTGGGCGTCAGAGAAGACGGGCATGCAGCAGTGGCATTTCTGTGATAACGGCGTGTATAGGATTGCTCAACCCAGACAATTTGGTAGGGGATAATGTAACTTGGAGAACTTACGGTCACATGACACCGTATCCAATTTGCAAGAACACGGAATGTTATTTTTTTAGTTACCCTTTAGTTTCTGTAGGCTTCAGGTCAACTGAAATATTAGTGAGAAATCCATCTGCACCGGAATTTAGAATGATACATTATGACATGTGTCAGTTGCCATGACGGGACTGGACTCTAGTGTGTTTGCTTCTCAGAACTTCTGCCTTCAGCCATGTGACTTCTTGCAAATATCTAAATATTTAACTCTCTAGCATCCTTCCTTGAAAACAGAGGCTCAGTCTAGTGGCTGCGTATCCCTTTCAAGAGCAGAGGTTGGGATCAGTTGAGCACATTATACTCTATGCCATTTCCTACCTCAGGGTTCAGTTCTGATTTTTTTATGCATCAAAGGTTGACAAGTGCATGCTAACTGTATAATTAATCCACCAAATATTTGCCAATATAAAATGCAGATAATCACTCCAGAGGATTATACTTTCAAAATATAGAGGAGGATAAAACAATTTGAGTTGTATTTGTAAATTGCATATGGGTAGAGCAGCGAATTCTTGGTGCATAAACACATAAATAGAATATTCAGACATACAATCTGTAACCAGGCCCACAGCTAGGGTTCCTGAGAAACTCAACCTTCAATTTAGAAAGTCCATCACCGCTCATGTTTCTTGAAGACGTGCATTTTAAATTCGCCAGTATAAGGTTTCAGCAGCCACTGGAATTTCTGTACTCTGCTAGGCTACCTCACTCGGCCACAGATTTCTCAGTTTGAATACCTTGTCTACATTCCTTGCATCTTTCTCCACCTGTCTGCATATCACACCTTGTTCTCATCCAACTGTAAATTCTTTTTTTAAAACATCTGTATCTTACACAGGACATACTGGGCACCCCAAATGCAGAGGGTGGTTTGCGTCATTTGGGTGTAGATAGGACAGGTATTCTGGGAAAAGAAAGTGGGTTCCTTTGCTAGAATTTAGATTTTTAGTTTTAGCGCATAATAAAATATATTACCTTGTGTCTCTGTGATAGGACTATCTGTGCTGTTCCTGCCCCAGTAATATACAGATTTTTGTAATGTGCTTTCTATTATGAAGGCTGTCCAGGAATCCCCACCCATGTTGAACGACAGAGAAAAGCAAGGGACACTCTTTTCAGACTTTAACTTCAGCGTGCACAGATCTGTCCTCCGTTAGCAATGTGAATTCATTGGTCATAACATTACACTGCTGTACAGTACCTTCCTTTTACCCCACGCTCAAGCCGCGGCTTCGTTCCGGGTCACACTTACATGTTGCCTATATAAAGATTGGGCCACACTTCATCTATCTCATTTAATTCCATCCTGCAGCTGTCCATCACATGCTCCAACTCTTGGACGGAGGGTGAGGCGGATCTGCGGCTGTTCATTTTGCAAAAGGAGGCGGTCGTCTTTGGAAAGGGGTCATCCGCTGTCATGCGATGATACATGGTCGTTGCAGAGCCCCAATGAGCTCCAGTTACCTTTCGACGTTTGACAGGGAGAAGCAGGTGTGCCTCTTGAGAGATGTCCCCTTTTCGTCCCCTGCCCACCCCGATGCCTAACGTGGGAACAGCCTTTGCTGACACGGCAGCACAAAATGCAATAAGCACGAGTGGAGATCAACATCCTATTTTCCTCGAAATGGAAAAAATAGTTCTTTTGAGTTGAATTATATTATTATGTACTCTGAAGATCGTTATGGAAGATCATAGAATCATAGAGTTCAAAGGGTCCTGGAAAGTGATCTAAAGTGGTACCTTGGTTCTCAAACTTACTCAGTTACAGAAGTCCGTTCCAAAACCAAAGCGTTCCAAAACCAAGGCGCACTTTTCCATAGAAAGTAATGCAAAATGCATTTATCTGTTCCAGACTTTTAAAAACAACTCCTAAAACAGCAATTTAACATGGATTTCACTACCTAGCGAGATCATTGATCCATACATAAAATGAAAGCAATAATCAATGTACTGTACTATAAAATAAATATGACAGTATTGTAGATGATAAAAATTAAAATTACATTTCCCCCCTTACCTGCACTGATGATAGTCATTGTTTGGATGGGTTTTTTTTATTCATTTCCGCAGTCACACAATCAGTCAGTAGCTGAACTGGGTTCCACACAGTCGCAAAAACAAATCAACCAAAAAAAGCCTCAAAAACAAAAACGCAAAATAAATAGCAAAAACAAAAGCCCAAACTTAATCCGTTTCGGAAGTCCGTTTGACTTCCAAAATGTTCGAAAACCATGGCGCAGCTTCTGATTGGTGCAGGTGCCCCGGAAACAATAGATGACAGTCGCATCGGACGTTTGGCTTCCGAAAAACGTTTGAAAACCGGAACTCTTGCTTCCAGATTTTCGGCGTTTGAGTACCAAGGCGTTTGAGAACCAAGGTAACACTGTAGTTCAGTCCCATGCTAATGTAGGAAACCCGTTGCTGCAGCATTCCTGATAAGTGGCAATCCAGCCTCTGCTTAAAAACCTCTAAAGAAGGGGAGTCCATTTCTTTCCAAGACAGGCTTCCCCACTATTGAACTGCTTACTTGTAAGAAAGTCCTTCCTAATGGAGGAGAGGGGTTCATTGGTTTGCTGAGAGGTCGCTGTAGAGGTTGCTTTTGGTGGGTGTTGGGGGCTCGCCTTGCCTCTTGAATAGACCCTGCTAACACCCCTCAAAATAGCCATCATTTCTGAGAGCATGGCTACTATTAGAAAAATACTACAATGAACACATTTTAATGAAAATATTCCAGGACAGGACAGGGAGGCTTGAAAATAACTTGCGTTCCTGATGACCAGGGGTGCTTGCTTAGTGCTTTATTTGCTGAGCTGAAGGTCCAAATTTCTCAGTTGCTTCAGAAACCCTCGGTTGGGGAAAATCCACCGACGTTCTTTCACTGCCTGAATGGCTTTAAGCAAAGAGAAGCGATGGTAGATCATGAGATATGCCAGCACCAACGAAGACGACCGGCTTATCCCCACTGCGCAGTGCACTAAGATTTTGCCTGAAAATGAAGTAAACCACATTTTTTTTATCTTCTTAAAAGATGGCATTTTTAAACTACAGAGAAGACAGAATTCAACCATTTCTGAAACAGGTACATTTAACTTTCTGCAGTTACATTAATACTGGATAAATTTAGTCCCCAATTCTGATATTATCTTCATTTATGCCTAAATGTGGGGCCCTACAGTACATCGTTTGTGTCAAGTTAATGGAAATCTTCCTGGGCTTACTTCACAGTTTAGCTGAAATCAATGTTTGGCAGAAATTAATGATTGCTCAGATTTTCAGTATATATGTGTGTGTGTAGTGATCTTTTTCTTTAAAAATGTTTAGGGTGACTCCCATTTTGACTCAAGAAAATCACCATTTTATAGTTCAAATTGGGAAAAATAAATGCAGTAAATGGACAAAAGTACAAAGAACATGCATTACTCATGTTGAAATACTGTCCCTCAATGAGGCCAAACTTTCATCAGTAAAACACCACACATCCACATTCCACACTGCTTCACACATTAAATGCTCACTTCCATCTGAGACTCAGGAAACACCGGGAAAGGAAATTTAGCCGCCATTGGGGGTAGCAACAGAACTGTCGATTCACCATGCTAGAGAAGCAACCACAATTTTTAAAATTTTAAGTTTCTTCTCCTGTTAGATTCACAAAATGTTTAGGGGTATGTTTACCCCTGCATCCCCCCAGAAAAAAGCACTGTATGTATGTATTTGTGTGTGCACACGTTTAACAGTTTTCTTTGTTGGATTCTGATGAATTTTCAGTGCTGGGATAAACTGCAGTTTCAAAATGTACTTAGGACAAGATCGAAAGAACAGTGAATCTAGTTGTTTTTGGCAACAGGGGTTCTTATATTGTTTTTTCTCAAGCATTGATAAAAACTCACAGCTCTTTTGCCACCTGAGCATAAAAGAACAGTAAACGGTAAAGTTAAATGACCCCTGGACGTTTAGGTCCAGTCAAAGGCAACTATGAGGTTGCGGCACTCATCTTGATTTCAGGCTGAGGGAGCTAACGTTTGTCCACAGACAAATTTCCAGGTCATGTGGCCAGCAGGACTAAACCGCTTCTGGCACAACAGGACACCATGATGGAAACCAGAGCACACAGAAACGCCATTTACCTTCCTGCTGCAGTGGTACCTATTTATCTACTTGCACTTTGACGTGCTTTCGAACTGCTAGGTTGGCAGGAGCTGGGAAAGAGCAATGGGAGCTCACCCCGTCGCGCAGATTAGAACTGCCAACCTTCTGATTGGCGAGTCCAGGGGGCTCTGTGGTTTAGACCACAGTGCCACCCATGTCCAGAAAAAGAACAGTGACAAAGGACAGAAGATTTAAACATGGTTTCCAATGTGTCATGGCAAAGTGATGTCAAAATGAGAGGAGGGTAGATAATGACACACAGGCATTGGAGACACCTGGAACCTCAATGCGTTATGGCTATGTACAAATAATAAAGAAATGGGAACCAGATGAGCATACATATGAGTAGAGAAATGGAAACAGGAGGTAGGCAGAGAATTTAAGAAGCAAAGAATCTCTGCCTGGAAACAAAGAGAAGGTCGGGGAAGAGGCATAGGGCAAAAGCTGCTCAGTGATCCTCACAGGGCGGCCATCAAGTAAACCCAAAAGCAATGAGAGAGCTGAAAATCTTCCCCTAATCTCCAGCTCTCCAAAAGAAATGGCAGTGAAGTGCCAATTCCAGCACAGCACAACATAATATGAACATTTGTGACGCATGTTGCTTCCCTACCTCCTGGTGTGTTCAAGGCTTTGTGTATGAATTCTGCCGCGGGGTAAAAATATGGAGTCATATCAAAATCAGGAAGGTCAAAGGCTGGTACACCATAGTATTCGATCGTTGTGCCATAAAACTCGTGGGATCCTTGGCAAAATATTTTGCCGTGTGCAGCATTTAAAACATGGCTGATGCCCATTTTCCACAAACCAAATCTGTTGTGGGCCATAACACTGGAGAGAGAAAAATGAAACAGAAAGTGAGAGGCAGACTTAACAGGTAGGAGAAGAATCCTGTTTTGCTTTCAGGCTTCTCCCTCTGATTTGTGGCTCAGATCCACTTATGGTATGGAGAAAATCTCCCACGTTAAGGAACAGAAAATTCAATTATGATGTAATGAATGAACATTCTGGAATAAGCCAATGGTCCATCTGGTCCAACATGCTGTTCTCACTGTTAAGTTGTGGGTGAACATATCAGATGACACAGCGATTCTTCAAACAGCTCTTGTTTATTCAGAGGCCAGAACAGAACTGAACTGAAGAGCTCAGTCAGCCTGCTTATATAGAGCTCCAGTACAACGTTACTGTAGCAACTTTCTAAAACTATCCAATCACTGAACGTCACTTTCAATCCTTCATTTGCATAACTATCTACAGTATCCCCCTGCTGGCCCAGGGTGAGAACTTCAGTACATAACACTCACATTGGCCACTTAGATGTCTCTGGGAAGCACGAAGCAGGATCTGAGCTCAACTTCATTCTCCCCTCTGTGGTTTCCAGCAACTGGTATTCAGAATTATACTGCCTCAGACAGGGATGGCAGAACAGAGCCATTAGGGTTAGCAGCCATTGATAGCCTTGTCCTTTGCCCAATTCTCTTTTAAAGCCATCCAAGGGTGTGGCTATCACTCTATTTGTGGGAGCAGATCCCATAATAATGTCTTATTATGTGAAGAAGTACTTTGTCCTGAATCTTCCATCATTGGATGTCCCTGAATTTTAGGGTTAGGCACTAAATCTGTTAAGCTCATCAATGGACTTGAGAGCCAGTGTGGTCTAGTGGTTAGGGGGTCATGCTAGGACTTGGGGGTTCAAATCCCCACTTAGCCATGTAGCCCACTGGGTGACTTTGGCCATTCACCAATTCTCAACCTTAACCTGCCCCAATGGGTTATTGGGAGGATAAAAAGGGGAGTGGGAAGAATCGTGTAAGCCATCTTGAGCCTGTTGGAAAGAGAAGCAGGGTATAAATGTGATATTTAAATAAGACCCTAGTACAGAATCCCCTGAGCCACTTTCCCTTGAGACGGTAGCCCAAATAACCCTCAGGGTACCACTGCCCTCGCCACCAAGGGCCTCTTACTCCCCAATACCCGATCACAACAACGGACAATGCACCCAACAGAAAATAGAAGCAAGATGGCGGCATGCTAGATTCCAGGCTGCAGGACAGTCCCTTTAAATTGCTATGGTCCTTGGGAAGCAAGTAGATCCAGGAGGAGGTAGGCAGGTCCATGCCTACTAAAAAAAGACCAAGGAATCTGTTGGAATACCTGGTTTGCTCCCAGTGATCTCTCCATGTCTTTTGCCCTTGTTTGCCAGTTCATGGTTCCTGACCTGGGACCGAAATACTGCCATCCCTGCCTGGATACCATCAGCCTGAGAATGCTCGCTGGGCTTGCTTACTCCCAAAACATCTGTGGGCTCAGCCTCACCAGAACTGAACAGATCTATAAAGACATGGCTTTACGCTGGAGTTAAAGGTAAAGGTAAAGGGACCCCTGACCATTAGGTCCAGTTGTGACCAACTCATCTCGCTTTATTGGCCGAGGGAGCTGGTGTACAGCTTCCAGGTCATGTGGCCAGCATGACTAAGCCACTTCTGGCGAACCAGAGCAGCGCACGGAAATGCCGTTTACCTTCCCGCTGGAGCGGTACCTATTTATCTACTTGCACTTTGACGTGCTTTTGAACTGCTGGGTTGGCAGGAGCTCACCCATTGCAGGGATTCGAACCGCCGACCTTCTGATCGGCAAGTCCTAGGCTCTGTGGTTTAACCCACAGCGCCACCAGAGCGAGGCAATTGAAATGACCCAAAGAGCCAGGGAAAGGCAATGAGAAGCTACAAGGGAGGACTAGGTCTCTGAAGCAGTGCTTTTTTTTTCTAAAAAAAAATGTTTAGGGGTACTCTCATTTTCCTACTCATATTGAAATACTGCCCCTCAATGAGGCCAAACTTAGATTCACAAAATATTTAGGGGTATGCGTCCCCCTGCATCCCCCCAGAAAAAAGCACTGCTCTAAAGGGTACAGAAGCCATACTGACTGAACTCTTTTGCCTCTTTAGCCTTCAGCCATGTTTCTTCGCAACTTGTGGGGGCTAGAAATGGCTTTTTGGAAGAAAAAGTAAGATGATATATTCAAGAATCCAACATTTTGTTCCAGATTCTGTGTGGCATCCTGAATGCACAAAATAAAAAAGATAAACTGCTTCAGGCTCGTTAACAATTAATTGCAAGTCTGTATTGCAAAAATCAGATAACATGTTAAGGTGCAATTTCCTCCAATCATGTGTCAGGAAGCCCCATTGGTTTAAATGAGGTACAGTCATGCATAACAAGGTACTGGACTCAACCAGATCACAGAATGACGCATTCCTTGGAAGGAGCGTTGACTTGGCTGCAGTAGTTGCGTTGGAGGAGCTCTTAAGCACTGCCCCAAAAATGCTGAGCCGTTCCACGGACGTATACTTACAGATCTCCTAAGAAAAGGTTAGGCCATACTTCATCAGCATGGTTACAGGAAGGCCTCCCAGTATTCAGGAGCTGTTCTAGATCTTTAAGAGTGGGGGTCTCAGCTGTGGATGTTCCAGAACACTCAGGGTCTTTGGAGAGGGAGACACACTCTTCAGCCATCCTTATTAAAGTAGCAACTGTTCCCTCTGAAACCTGAGAAAGTGGTCCAGGCTTGCTTGTTTAATGCGCTCTCTCAGGCTGAGTGCTTGTCATTTTGAATTTATTGGACAGGTGCTGGGCCGCAGCAAAGCATCCAACGTGTTAAATCAAAGCTTGGAAAGGAGGTGCCATTTTTGCACACCCTGAAGGCAAACAGGCATTCAGCAACGGCCACTGTCGCACACACAGGAGCATGATTTCTGCCAGAGATGATATCTCCAGTCTTGGGAAACAAAAGACGAGCTGGTTGAAGCCTTAATGACACAATGGGCAATAGATATAGGACACAATATAGATTTTAACCTCTGGGGGAAATTCTGGAAAAGCAACTTTTAAATTTACAGCATGTTATTCTTTGGAGGAGAACTACTTGAAAATGATTTACAGCTGGTCCTTGCCTTTGAGTAGGTTTGCTTAGATGTATACGACTGAATCAGATAAGTGCTGGAGATGCAAAGAAGTGGAGGGAACGTTCTTTCATATGTGGTGGACATATAAAATGGTAAAAGAATATTGGGAAATGATCCATAATGAATTGGGGAGAAATGTTCAGAAGTACCTTCCCAAAAAAACAGAGTCCATTTTGTTAGGGATAATTCAGACTGAAATTCCCAGTTGTTATTTATGTATGCTGATACTACGGCCCGTGTTTTGTTAGCCCCAAAATGGAAAACGAGCAAGGTCCCAACCAAAGAAGTATGGCAACTTACCGTAAGTTAACAGAATATGTGCAGCTTGCAGACTTAACATATAGAATAGGAGAACAAGAAGAACATACATTTAAAGAAGATTGGAAAACGTTCATTGAATATATGGGGAATAATTGCATTAAGCTGAAAATGCTGGCAGCACTGAGATAAATTCAACAGTGTAAATAAGTTTTGATGGATGCAATAATGGAATACTGATTGGTATATTTTTTGTAAAATACAGTGGTACCTTGGGTTAAGAACTTAATTCGTTCTGGGGGTCCGTTCTTAACCTGAAACTGTTCTTAACCTGAGGTACCACTTTAGCTAACGGGGTCTCCCGCTGCTGCCACGCGATTTCTGTTCTCATCCTGAAGCAAAGTTCTTAACTCAAGGTAGTATTTCTGGGTTAGTGGAGTCTGTAACCTGAAGCGTCTGTAACCCAAGGTACCACTGTATGCAGGGATTTGTGATATGTAAAATGAACCATGGAAAGAGAAGAAGGGAAGTCATTGATATGTTAAGGATGTAAAATGAGCATTTTAAATTGTAAAACAGAAAATTTAACTATATATATATATATATATATATATATATATATATATATATATGAGAATGAGAGGATATCTCCAGTCTCATGCATTCTCTTGCACAGGAACTCTAACTGCCTTTCAATCAAGCACTCTTCATTCAGACATTATTGCCATGGATTGGACAGGCATTTTTTTGAGGTTTTTTTTCTCTGGACCCTTGGCTGCCAAGCTCAGCAACACAAGGATCGTGGATTAGGAAGAACGCCCAAGGTGCAATGAGTTTTATATGTCTTATGCACAAAGACAAACCTGTTAATCACAAAAAGTAAAGTCTGATTCCAGATTGTAGAGCTAAGTCTTGACATATGGACCAGGAGATTCTGAAAGTCATGGTAATGGTGAGGCAGAACAGTAAGTGGATTATGATGCTTCTCCTAGCCGGCTTACGGATTTTGAGCAACACAAGCAGCAAAACTGTTATTTATTAAGGGTTCTACACTCCTGCTGTGCTTGCCGATATTATATTGCTCATCAGTGAATCCACCTGAGCCGACAATTTAAAACGCTGATGCACTATTTCATATTTTAGAGCAGGTTGGGGGAATTTGATTTCAGAAGAGAGCAAGATTTCAACAAGGTCCGAATGTGTGGCTGACACTTGGAAACATTCAAGGTTAAATTGCAGAAAAGCAAAATGTTTTAACAGCATTTGCTGTGGTTTTTTTTAAAAAAACAACAAAATAGTACACCAACACTTTCAATACAAATGTCTCCCTCAGATACTGTACATTTCTTTATTTTTAAACCGATGATTTTGTGGCTTCAGCACAATGGCTGATCAAGTTGTAGAACCAAGGATTTAATGTCACATACGCTGAAATAAAAGGGGTAATAACCCATTCCCATGCTGCGTAAATATGAGACAGGTCTATCAATAACTAAGCCACGATAGCTTAGTGGAATCCCCACAGATAAAGTTTACTTCTGAAGACTAGTTGCTGGATACCGCAAGTGGGAGAAGGCTGTTTCCTTCAGGGCCCAGTTCTGTACTTCCCAGAAGCATTAGGCTGACCACTGTTCAAAACAGGATGCTGACTTAGAACCACTGATAGGTGCATTTGAAGGTAAGCTCCCAGCGCCATTCAGCTGATTGGACTACTGCAATGTGCTCTACGTGGGGCTACCTTTGAAGGTGACCCAGAAACTACAATTAATCCAGAATGCGACAGGTAGACTGGTAACTGGGAGCGGATGCCGAGACCATCTAATACCAGTCCTGAAAGACCTACATTGACTCCCAGCAACCCCATAGTCACCTTTGACTGGACATAACCGTCCAGAGGTCCTTTACTCCCTCTCTCTCTGTCTCTGCGTATTTTTATTTCATCATACCATAGAAAATCTGATAATTAAAAAGAAAGAAAGAACGAAGCCGAAAGGAGAGAGCACAGACTGATATTTCGATGATGATAGAAAAAGACAACGAAGAACACACTTTTATGAAAACATTCCATGACAATGAGGCTTGAAAATGACCTGCTTTCCTAATCATCAGGCATTTGTTTCCTTGCTTTCTTGCTTAGTGCTTTTTTTGTTTAGCTGAATGTCCAAATTTCTCAGTTGCTTCAGGAACCCTTGATTGGGGAAAATCCACCGATGTTCTTTCACTGCCTGAATGGCTTTAACCAAAGAGAAGCGATGGTAAATCATGAGGTATGCCAGCACCAACGAAGACGACCTGCTTATCCCCACAGCGCAGTGCACGAAGATTTTAGCTGCAAATGAAGAAAACTTGTTGTTTTTTAAAGCATCTTTAAGAGAATTCAAATGTTTCCTAAACAAGTACTTTTAACAATAGTTGCATCTAATCCCAGCAGCTACGTTAATACTGTATAAATTTAGTCTCCAGTCAGGGAGCTTATTCTCATTTATACCTAAATTGTGGGGCTCTACACAGCTTGTGTGAAGTTTTGGTTAATTGAGATCTTCTTGGGCTTAATCCACACTCGCAAAACAAAAACACAAGGTAAAACACAGGTGAATTCCTTCAAAATATGGTTTCATTTGGTGGTGTCTATAAACAGGCAAAACCTCTTTCTTTTTTCTCTCATTTATTGCACAATGTAAACTGTGTTTTATACCCCATTTATAATTTTATCATTGTACCCATTTCATTCGCTCCCTGATTTGTTATGTTTCTTTTGACTTTATTATCAAAAGATCCTTGTGTCGAATTTTTATTAGCCTGTTACCGCTTGTTCGTTTTCTCTGTGTGTATTGTTTGTTTTTCTTATTCAATTTTTTTAAATCAAAAACAAAACTGGGATGGTGAACAGGTTGCAATCATTACCCCACTTACCTGGGCATAACCAGCATTGAATTCACTTACTTACTACTGGGTAAAATTGGTTAGGATTGGAGCCGAGGCCGCCTCCTTCCAGCACTGTAGCCATAATCTCATTTGGGAGTCCTATGAGCTGGGAGAATCAATTGGATAGTACTGTTGCAATTGATGAAATGAATGGGGTCTTGAATGGGGTAACTGTGCCCCTGAAGGACCAGGTGCACAGCTTGGGAGTCATTTTGGACTCACAGCTGTCCATGGAGGTGCAGGTCAATTCTGTGTCCAGGGCAGCTGTCTACCAGCTCCATCTGGTATGCAAGCTTACCTGCCCGCAGACTGTCTCACTAGAGTGGTGCATGCTCTGGTTGTCTCCCGCTTGGACTACTGCAATGTGCTCTACGTGGGGCTACCTTTGAAGGTGAGCCGGAAACTACAACTAATCCAGAATGCGGCAGCTAGACTGGTGACTGGGAGTGGCCCCTGGGACTACATAAAACCAGTCCTGAAAGGCATACATTGTCTCCCAGTACATTTCTAAGCACAATTCAAAGTGTTGGTGCTGACCTTTAAAGCCCTAAATGGCCTCGGCCCAGTTTACCTGAAGGAGCATCTCCACCACCACCGTTCAGCCCGGACACTGAGGTCCAGCGCCGAGGGCCTTCTGGCGGTTCCCTCACTGCGAGAAGCAAAGTTATTGGGAACCGGGCAGAGGGCCTTCTTGGAAGTGGCGCCTGCCCTGTGGAATGTCCTCCCATCAGATGTCAAGGAAATAAACAACTACCTGACTTTTAGAAGACATCTGAAGGCAGCCCTCTTTAGGGAAGTTTTTAATGTCTGATGTTTTCTTGTATTTTTAATATTTTGTTGGAAGCCACCCAGAGTGGCTGGGGAAACCCAGCCAGATGGGCAGGGTATAAATATTATTATTATTATTATTATTGTATTCTATTTATTGCCTTGGGAGAGTTAAACATGACCTTAAGTATCTGCTATTTAAGTCCATGAGACTATAAAGTACAAACCCAACAGCAACACCAGAGCTGCCAATCCTCCCCTAACTTCCAGCTCTCCAGAAAGAAATAGCAGTGAAGTACCAAATTGCCAACACAACACAACATAATATTAACATTTGTGACGAATGTTGCTTCTCTACCTCCTGGTGTGGTCAAGGCTTTGTGTATAAATTCTGCTGCGGGGTAAAAATATGGAGTCATATCAAAATCAGGAAGGTCATCAGCTGGTACACCATAGTATTCGATCGTTGTGCCATAAAAATCATGGGGTTCGTGGCAAAATATTTTGCCATGTGCAGCATTTAAAACATGGCTAATGCCCATTTTCCATAAACCAAATCTGCTGTGCGCCGTAACACTGAAGAAAAGACAAAACAGAAAGTGAGAGGCAGACAGATACAAGAAGGGTCCTGTTTTCTGTTATGTACTGAAGTTCTCACCCTGGGCCAGCAGGGGGATACTGTAGATAGTTATGCAAATGAAGGATCGAAAGTGACGTTCAGTGATTGGATAGTTTTTATGCAAATGAAGGATCGAAAGTGACGTTCAGTGATTGGCTAGTTACAGAAAATGGTTACTGTTGCATTCTAGTGGAGCTCTATATAAGCAGGCTGACTGAGCTCCTCAGTTCAGTTCTGTTCCAGCTTACAAATAAAGAGCTGCTTTGGAGAAATCGCTGTGTCGTCTGCTATGTCTACCCACAACTTAACATTTTCCTTTCAGGCTTTCCCCTCTAACTTGTGGTCTGGGTCCTCTCAATTCTATGAAGAAAATAGCCCACGTTACGGAGCAAAGATTTCAGTAAGATTTAATGAATGACTATTCAGGACATAAGAAGAGCCTGCTGGAATAAGCCAGTGGCCCATCTAGTCCAACATGCTGTTCTCACAATGGCCTCTTAGATGTCTGTGGGAAGCATGAAGCAGGATCTGAGCTCAACTTCATTCTCCCCTCCTGTGGTTTTCAGCAATTGTTATTCAGAATCATACTGTCTCAGACTGATGGCACAACACAGTAGCCATTGATAGCCTTCTCCTCCATGAATTTGTCTGATCATCTTCTAAAGCCATTTGAGTTGGATGCTATCACTGCCTCTGTGAGAGCAGATTCCAAAATTTAACTTTGTGCTGTGTGGCGAAGGGCTTTTTTTGCCTATCCTCAATATCTGAACATTCAGCTTTGTTGGAAACCCCCATGTTGTGGTGTTAGGAACTGCATCTTTTTTTTTTTCAGATTAAAATTTTACAGTCCAACATACAACATAAATACAAGATTCCAAGGAATCTCTTGGACCTCCGTCCTCTGCTTTGTGGGTCCTGTTATTAATCATTTCCTCCTGCATCTTTTATGATAGTCCAAGTTTGTTTACCTCTCCATTGTGTCCAAAATTCACCATTAAACTACAAGTGATATTCCAATCCTACGTTAGGCACTGAATCAGTTCAGCACATCCATGGACTTCGGAGCAACTGTGGTGTCATGGTTATGGTTCCCGGCTAAGACCTGGGAGACCATGGTTCAAATCTCCACTCAGCATTAAACCCAATGGGTGATCTTGGGCTCAGCCTCACCGGAAATGAGACAGATAATTGGTTACTGGGAATGAATAAACAAGTCTAGAATCAGAGCTAGACAATTAAAGCAACCAAAACAGGCAAAGGTAATGAGAAGTCACAAGGGAGGACTAGGTCACTCTGAAGGGAACGGAAGCCACACTGACTAAACTCTTTCGCCTTTTTCATATACCAACTGCATGGCCTTCAGCCATGTGTCACCGCAACTGTGAG
Source organism: Podarcis pityusensis (assembly GCF_964106645.2). Lineage (NCBI taxonomy): Eukaryota > Metazoa > Chordata > Lepidosauria > Squamata > Lacertidae > Podarcis > Podarcis pityusensis. The sequence continues at coordinate 85,591,776 of NC_138032.1, read as the reverse complement.
GGCTAGAATTTTTTTTTTTTTTTTAAGGACTAGGTGGTGGGAAGAAAGGTGATGCACTGAAGAATCCAACATTTTGTTCCAGATTCTGTGTGGCATTCTGAATGCACATGAAATAAAATACATAAATTGCTTACGGCTGCATAACAATTAATTGTAAGACTGTCTTCTCAAAGAAGCCAGGATGATGTGCAAACCTACCACCGGTTATGTGTCAGAATGCCCCATTGGTTTAAATGAGGTACAGTCACGCATAACAAAGTACTGGACCCAACCAGATCACAGAACGACACATTCCTTGGAAGGAGCATTGACTTGGCTGCAGTAGTTGCGTTGGAGGAGCTCTTAAGCACTGCCAAAAAAAATGCTGAGCTGTTCCACAGAGATATACTTACTGGTCTCCTAAGAAAAGGTTAGGCCATACTTCATCAACATGGTTACAGGAAGGCCTCCCAGTATTCAGGAGCTGTTCTAGATCTTTAAGAGTGGGGGTCTCAGCTGTGGATGTTCCAGAACACTCAGGGTCTTTGGAGAGGGAGACACACTCTTCAGCCATCCTTATTAAAGTAGCAACTGTTCCCTCTGAAACCTGAGAAAGTGGTCCAGGCTTGCTTGTTTAATGCGCTCTCTCAGGCTGCATGCTTGTCATTTTGAATTTATTGGACAGGTGCTGGGCCGCAGCAAAGCATCCAACGTGTTAAATCAAAGCTTGGAAAGGAGGTGCCATTTTTGCACACCCTGAAGGCAAACAGGCATTCAGCAATGGTCATTGTAGCTGAAGGGCAAAGTCTGCTGAACAGAAGAGGAAATACACAGGAGCATGATTTCTGGCAGAGATGATCTCTCCAGTCTCATGCGTTCTCTTGCTGGTGTGGTGTAGTGGTTAAGAGTGGTAGTTTTGTAATCTGGGGAACCGGGTTCGCGTCTCCGCTCCTCCACATGCAGCTGCTGGGTGACCTTGGGCTAATCACTCTTCTCTGAGGTCTCTCAGCCTCACTCACCTCACAGAGTGTTTGTTGTGGGGGAGGAAGGGAAAGGAGAATGTTAGCCGCTTTGAGACTCCTTAGGGTAGTGATAAAGCGGGATATCAAATCCAAACTCCTCCTCTTCTTCTTGCACAGGAGATGTTAATTCCCTCTCAAGCAAGCACTCTTCATTCAGACATTATTGCCATGGATTGGACAGGCATTTTTATTTTTATTTTTGGTTTTTTTCTCTGGACCCCTGGCTGCCAAGTTGAGCAACATCTGTTGCAAGCCTTAGGTGAGCTTTACAGAGGATAAGATGGAGCTTTTTTTCTTTTCTTTTTGCAAAGGGCGATATTCAGAAGAAGAAGAAGAAGAAGAAGAAGAAGAAGAGGAGGAGGAGGAGGAGGAGGAGGAGGAGGAGGAAGGAATATTCAGAACCTCCTAAGAAGAGCTTGCTGGAATAAGCCAGGGGCCCATCTAGTCCAACATCCTGTCCTGAGAATGTTATTTTTTTGATAATAATTGTTATTAGTTTTCAGTTATATTCCAATAATAGCCTCGTTATAACAATACCAACTTATAATAACATTACTAAAACCAATCATTCAAATACTAAATTATATCATTTAGGTGGCCACCCACGTGCAAGAATTGATGACTGATTTTATTTTCTGCATTCCAAAATCTTACTAATTTGCATTACATTCTGGTCATCATCATAATACCTTTAAACAACAACTGCAATAGTAATAACTTCCATTTGTGTTGTCACATTAAATGATTTATAGAACTACAAGTGAGGCATTCAAACTATATCCTCGTTCTTCCTCTGTGGGGCAATTAATTCTGTCCGAGGTGTTTCTTCCTGTCCTTGTGAAATGTCATCTCTACCTTTTTCTGGTTGTTGCTGTTCTCCATCATGCCTTGGGTATCCCGTGCTGAGATTTATTGCCAAGATCTTCAGAAAGATGCATTGCATCACACGAATTATGACAGCTAGGAAGTGGAAGGAGCAAGCAGAATATAAAAAGGAAGAATGGGATAGAGAGGTGCAGGATATACAGTAGCTATTAATGATAAATTAACACGTGCCATTAAGGTAAGCTGGGGAATATGCAGGAGAAATGATTTTGAGGAGATCTGGAAGGTGTTTGTAGAATTTGTACTGTTAAAACGGAAAGGGGGTAAAACCATCGCAAGAGATGTTGAAATTTTGGGAGGCTGGATAGTTACAACGGAATGGTCTCCATGGTGGGGTACACATTTTTATTCTCAATTATTTGTGATTATTACTTTGTCAAAATAAAATAATAAGAAAATTTAAAAAGGGGCAAGCAGAATATACAATGGAAAAATTCTATAAAGGTGTGGGATATAGCTATTAATGATAAATTGACATGTGCCATTAAGGTAAGACGGGGAATATGCAGGCGAATTGATATGGAGGAGATATGGAGGGTGTTTGTCGAATGTGTACTGTTAAAACGGAAAGGGGTTCAAACCATCGCAAGAGGTCTTGATATTTTGGGAGCTTGGATAGTTACAATGGAATGGTCACATTTTTATTCTTATGTATTTATAATTATTACTTTGTCAATAAGGAAAACAAATACCAAAATAGATGTATTGCACCAGACTGCTGTTTATTTGCTTTAAGCCAAGCATATGTACTACTGTTTAATTACAGGATGCACGCGAATCCTCCGCGCGCTGGCGAGGCGGGTGGGTGACATGGGCGTGGCTCCCGCCGGCCCCGCCCACTTCCGCTTGCCGACTTGTTTGTTTGTTTTTTCTTACGGAAGCTGCGTCAGTGCCTGGCCCCGCCTTTTCCGCTACGTGGCCGCGCCCGGTTGGTGAGTGGGTGGGTCGGTTGCCTGGCAGGGTCGAGCTGCTCCGCCGTCGCTGCCGCCGCAGCCTCACCGCCGCCTCAGTCCCAGCGGCGACCCCTCCGTGCGATGGCGAAGGCGCACCGGCGGCGGCAGAAGAAGAAGCAGCAGCAGCGAAGCCCTCGGCCTCTCCCTGCCGACACGTAGCGGGGCCGCGTCGCCCGGCGAGGAGGGAGCGGGTAGGTTCCGGCTGGCTCGGCCTCGCCGCCAAGGCGCTTGCGAGGGGAGTTTCGGCTTCTGAGGGGTGTGTGAAGGGGAGGCGGCGGAGGCGGGTTTCGTTCGCTGGCCGGCCGGCCGGCCGGCTCTGCCTTCAGCAACGGCTGCTGTGTGGAGCCGAAGGGAGCTTCCACAGCCGGGAGCAGTCTACCCTTCGCAGGCTCAGCTGCTGCTTCTCCAGAGGGAGCCGAAGAAAAGGGGTGGCGGGTTCTAGCTATAGGGGCGCGGGCTTTCCTGTTTCGAAGGATTTTATATTTTGAAGGTTGCTGTCATTTCTGCAAGATATCTGATTTTGAAAAACGAAGTTAGAAATTTATTTGTTTGGGGGGTACAAATAGGTAACCTTGCCCAAGGGTGCAAAATAGCCAAAGGATGCAAAGTAGCTTGGTCTAAGGGTGCAAAGTAGCCTGCTAGCTTATTTTTTTAGCTGTTTTATTAATATTATTAATATAGATGGTAATTATTTTATCTGGGGTTTGGGGTTGTTTTACCGATGATTTGTTAAGTATTCTATACCATTTATGCAGTACAGTATTCGTGAAGTTCCATTATGTTGTTTTTATCTTTTGTTTGTAAGCCGCTTTGGGATTGATTTGAATAAAAAGCGGCATGGAAGTAGAATCAATCAAAATAACATTGTCTAAGGGTGCAAAACAGCCTGGTCTAAGGCTGCAAAATAGGCTAATGTAGGGGTGCAAAACAGCCCTGCTCCAGCACTTGGTGGGGGTGGTTATCTCTGCCTGGCTTCTGAGCTTCCTGGGGTATTCCGGACTCAAGACGGGTAGGCTGGATGACACTTTATTTATTATTTTTATTTATTTATTTATTTTCATTTGTTGAATTTATATACCGCCCTATACTCTGAGGTCTCGGGGCGGTTCACACAATAAAATCAGAATATAAAACCACAAAATGCATAATCAGAAGAAAAACAACAACAATAACACCCCCCCCAAAAAAAACCATCCCAAGCTTTAAAAGTCTAATCCAGCAGGGTTGTTTTTCATAATTTTTTTTTGCAGAAGGCGCAGCTTTAAATTGCTCGCTGAAGAGCACCTTCGGGTCTGGGAAGCAGCCTTTCCAGGGCTGCCAGGATGATGTGCGCCAACAGGGGGTGTGGCTGCTGGTAGACGCTTCTGTGTGATCGCCTTGTTCTTTTTCTACTTTCAGGAAAGCCTGGATCCAATCGTTTCCTCCTTGCTTCTAAATCACCCCATAGGGCTCGTTGCAGCCCCTGTGGGTGAGCAGCTATTCAGTGTTCGAAACTGAGATAGGAAGCTAGGAGCTCAATGGCACCTTAAACCGAGGTTATGGGCGCTGCAACGGAATGTCTAGGCACACTTTTTATAACAAGAATACAGAGCTGAAAATGAACAAACTGCAGCAAAAATATTATGTTCATTTTTCACATAGTCTAGTCCTTCTCCTGCCCACCCCCCTAATATTCTTAAGAGGGTCTCTTCTCCAGTCTTCAGAGAGTAGCTGGAAGTGGGGAGGCAGAAAAAAGGTCCTCCTTTCCTTCCACTCTGCAGTTTTAATCTGAAATACTAGGCGCACTACTGTGCTCAGAGCTCAGAAACTGCTTGCATTAATGAAATTCCCTCTTGCAAAATGTGCCTAGAACATTGGGAGTTTTGAACACTGCATATGTTGTAAGGGTACTTGACCAATGGGGCTACAATTTTATTAGAAATAAAATATGGACTATGTCTCCAGGCTCGTGATGTGCCTATTTTGCCACCAAGGATCACTGCCTTTGAGATGCTATCCTCTACCCTAACTTAAATGTTCAACATGCTGTTTCAGAACATGTGGTCTGGCTGTTGCATTTTGTACTCTACAACAGCCTGTACTGTATTGGCATTTGAAGTTCAGTGGGTTTGGGACAAACTTCATGTTGCATGAAGCTGTTAGTGTTGCAGGAATCTTTTAAACTGCTGTTTGCAGTTGCAGAGGCAATCAGAATTGGGGTGGCAGAGAATATGAAGGGGTTTTACCCTTTTGCTTTAAACCAGGCTCTAGAGGAAAATTGCCTTCCAGCTACTATTTGGCATTGGAGGAGAGCTGCTAGTAGTGCCAGCAATCAATATTGTATCTTACTGGAGTATTTTCATAAGCTGTAAAAGCTTTTGTTCTGTGTTCTCAGGCTGCTGTAAAGGGAGGTGGTGAAAGGGCTTTAAAATAATTAGAATAACAGGGCTGCGGGTGAGTCCTGCAATCTTCTCTGTAAGCAAGTCTTGCTGTGTCCTGGGACAACTCCTAACTAACGTGAGGGTTTATGAACAATATGTGCATTATACTTCACTGCACAAGTTGATCTTGCAAATATTCCAATTTTCTTTAAGAGAGATAAAGTATTGTGTAAAAGTGTTTCCACTTTTCCTCAATGTAATTTTTCCCCATTGAAAAAATAGGGGGAAACCATTTTTCCTTCATTCTTCATATCTCATTCCTGCAGGAGAGATCAAATTGCAAGATCATATCCATACTGCTTTAGTTGGTGTCACATCTGTTTTTTGTTTTTATTGATGCCCAGTAATTTTTTAGTAGCAATACTAGTAAATGCCTTTCCAATAACTTTGTTAGCTTTCTGAGTTTGTATACTTTTATGTGCTGGGGAACACTCTAGAATTACTTGAAAAGTAAGCATGTATTTTTCCAAGTAACGTTGTTGTGTGTCTACCAAACAGGTGACAGAAGCTTTAAAGGTAAAGGGACCCCTGACCATTAGGTCCAGTCGTGACCGACTCTGGGGTTGCGGCGATCATCTCACTTTATTGGCCGAGGGAGCCGGCGTACAGCTTCCGGGTCATGTGGCCAGCATGACTAAGCCGCTTCTGGTGAACCAGAGCAGCGCACGGAAATGCCGTTTACCTTCTCGCCAGAGCGGTACCTATTTATCTACTTACACTTTGACATGCTTTCGAACTGCTAGGTTGGCAGGAGCAGCGACTGAGCAACAGGAGCTCACCCTGTCGCGGGATTCGAACTGCCGACCTGCTGATCGGCAAGTCCTAGGCTCTGTGGTTTAACCCACAGCGCCACCCGCATCCCTGACAGAAGCTTTGGGTTACTATAAATTTCCTTTAGATGCCTTTTGCATTACTTGGAACTGTTGTAGTTGTTTGTTCTTCAGGTTTGCTGAGTTAACCTTTATTCCTCTCTTCAGATTTCCTGCAAGGGTGGTGCCAAATGTAAGGAAAACTTCTGGCAGCTTGCTTAGCAGAGAATCGAGGAGGCATTCCCAGCTTTTTCCTGTTGTGTGAAATGAGGAAAGATCATGCAGTTCTGCTCGCTCTAGTCTAGTGTATATCTGCCTTGCCGTTGAGCTGATTCAGCCTGCAAATCATTGCCATATATTATTCAGTAGACCTGTAGGACACTGATGATTAAAGCACAGCTATTACATAAAAGTTGGTTTTTGGTTTTTTTCCTTTGTAGAGTAGGGGAATGTATTGAGGATGTTGCTGCTTATCAATATCACATTCTTTGGTAATGTATAAGATTGCATTTTGCCACTCATTCACACTCGTAAAGCATTTAACATTTAGAATGTAAACTTAGATTATCATTACAACAGTCAGCAGTCCTAAGATCAATTTTCATTGAAATATGTGTGTCTGCGCTAGTGTTTCTTCCTGGAGTAAGTAAACACATTGGCACTTGTCATGAGGACCAGGAAGGCAAAGAAGTGTGGAAGCTTCCACATACTTAGCCCTTGGAGTAGCATTGGTTAGTGAACTGCATAAAAATGACATACTCTATGAAACGCACAAACATTTATGTACATTTGGACAAGTGGCTTTTCATATACTGTATACCCAAGTAGACATTTATTGTGGACATTAACTTGTCGTGTCATTTGTTTGACCTGTCCCTTAATGTTTCTTAATCCTTCAACTTGCTTGCAGTTATTTTGCTTGTTAAATGGTGGTCCTCTGTTAATATAAGGTCATGGGAGTAATTCAGCTATCTAGAGTTGGCATATTATTGCTTCAAACAGGTGTGAGAAATCAAATAGTATCATTAACTTTGAGAAATTGGAGGATTCGAGCTTTGTTTCCCTGCCAAGGATTTCTGTGTATTGTGTAGCATTCCCCCTTTTTTATCAGCTGGATGTGAAAAGTTTTGAAACTTAGATAGCTTCGGGTGTGAACGTGCTCTCTTTCTGCAGTATATTGGCAAGCTCTCCCTCTGCAGGAGGCTCAATATCTTCTTTCTCTTGAAAGCCATGTCGGATTGGATATCTTGGTAACTAAATATAAAAGAATGATCAGTGTAACCAACCAGTGAAGACACGCAATCCAGTTTTATAGCACAGAATGTACCTTTTAACTGACCTGAAAATTCAGGTATAACTTGTGTTATTTATATCTATTTGATTAGCTTGCCTTGTAACATCACTGTTAATAAAAGAAATTTAAATAATTAGACAAGCAAAACACCCAAAGCAGCAGTCATGTGCCCACTGCAAATGGCCTGGACCCTGCTGAATAAGGTTAAAAGCCATAGGTTGCCACCGACATATATCAGTGCAGTTGTTACAGCATTTTGGAAGGAAATATCACTGTAGGTCTCTAATTTTTTATTGGAGGGAGGTGAGGTGGATTTGATGGCTTTAATATTTTAATATTGCTAATATTTTGAATTCTTACTATTGCTCTGCTCAGAATGGCAGCCTAGAAATAGTTTTAAAGTAAAATAGTTGGGCATATGGAATCTCCATCAAAGAAAATCCCTAAATAGAGGATGTTTAGCCTAAACCCTCCACAGATCTCATAGGAATTCAAATAAATTCAAAATCTGGATGTTTTGGGCATATTTGGCTGCCGTAAAATAAAATTCGGAACCTTTCCCAGGTTGTAGCTGTTACATGTCTACTGCATATTTGAAATGATTACAATTGGTAGCCTTACTGCGAGACATGACTAGTCCCAAATGATGACTAAGCTTGATAGATACTGTCTCTGATACTGTAATCCAGTTTTAATTATTAGAAACCAAAACTAGATAGAAATTCTTTGGAACTGTTTGCAGTTTCTTCTGTCTGAGAGCTGGGGGATCACAAACCTTTATAGGAGCTAAAACTCACAATACACGATAAGTAGAAAACATTTGTGCCTGTCCTCCTTTGGCTTTTTTTCTTTTGATTTGTCTCTTTGCTCCTGTGCTTTGTTTCAAGTGTAGTTATGAAGATCATCTTGGGAAAGGTGGGCCATGTATTGCTTGAAATAGCAGGGCAGGATGCCTACTCCCCAGAAAATTTATTTGAAAGAGCAAGCCGTGGTATTTACCTAAGTAGCCAACATGAATACCACAGTGTATCTTCTGATGTCTGTCTAGATGTAGTTGGTTCTACTTTGAGGTACTGGCTTAACCCTTTGTAGAACCCAGCAGGTAAAACTTGTTTGCAGGTGTCACCAACATGGTTTCAGCAGGTCCACACCTACCTGCAGAGTGCTTCCCTGGCATCCACAGAGTCCTTTTCCCTCACTGAAATTAGGCTTAGAAGAAGCATTCTGTTGCAGTCAGTAGAGCAGGTTATGGTGTAGGCTTGGTCACATGTATTTCCCATGTTTCTCTGGTTTGCAGCCAGTGTTCAAAGCTCCCCTTGTTCTAGGCGCATTTTGCGACGGGGAATTTCACTAGCGTGAGCAGTTTCTGAGCTCTGGGTTCAGTACTGTACTGCACCTATGATTTTTAATTAAAACTGCAGAGTGAAAGGAAAGGAGGACCTTTTTTCTGCCTCCCCACTTCCAGCTACACTCTGAAGACTGGAGAAGAGACCCTCTTAAGAATATTAGGGGGTGGGCAGGGGAAGGACTAGACCATGTGAAAAATGAACATAATATTTTAGCTGCCGTTCATTCATTTTCAGCTTTGTATTCTTATTAAAAAAGCGTGCCTAGACATCCTATTTCTGCGCCCATAACCTAGATTTAAAGTGCCATTTAGCTCCTAGCTTTCATATCTCAATTTCTAGCACTGTTTGCAACTGCTCATGGGCCTAAGAGCAGGAGTTTCCCTCGTTTATTGTAATGTCTCTGGTTTACAGTACAGATTGACATCAACTATTTTTTTACTGTTGTGTTTGTTTCCTCTGGAACAGTATGAAATATTTGTTAACCGTTCCTTAAACAAGATTTGTAATATGCGTTGAGTGCATGTTCCTGTAGAAATGTAGGGTAAAAATTAAACAACAAAGCCCTGGTATAGAGCTACTGATAAAAAATTATCTGGGAAGTCCATTGAGAGAGCATGATTTCTTCAGTCATTTGACCTTCCCACCTTTCCAATGTTTGGAATTCACTGTGGACTTACTCCCAAGTACAAGACTTATCACATGTGACCTTTGATGTATGAGCGTATGTATGCTTGATCAGCATTGTGAGTGACTAATACTGTGTGAAAATTGAAGGATGGTGCTCCTTTTCCTGCTTTGCCAAGCAAAGAATCTGTTGTCTGACATCTCTTCTAAAGGAGTCCTAATTGAAGCATTTGAGCATCAAGAGCATTTGTTTGGTCAACCCTTTAGGTATCTGTCTTCTGATTTTTTTCTGAAAAATCTTGAGAATAATCTTCTGGTGAGTCTGTATTTTATTTTTCTCCGAACCTTTGTCTGCTTTGGTTGACTTAAGGATTGGGATACAGTGGCACCTCAGGTTACAAACGTAATTGGTTCCGGAGGTCCGATCTTAATCCAAAACTGTTCTTAGCCCGAAGTGCGCTTTCACTCATGGGGCCTCCCGCTGCCGCCGCCATGCAATTTCCATTCTCATCCTGGGGCAAATTTCACAACCCGAGATACTACTTCTGGGTTAGCAGAGTTTGTAACCCGAAGTGTTTGTAACCTGAAGTACCACTGTATTTTTACAATCAGTTTTCTCTGTGTTCAGGCAAGAAAATGTTGAAACTCAGTTTGCAATGTCAGTAGAAAATGACAAATAGATTCTTGGTTAAGTGAAACACGAATGTATCGAATTTGCTAGATGGAGTGAGCTCCTGTTGCTGTGTCCCAGCTCCTGCCAACCTAGCATTTTGAAAGCATACCAGTGCAAGTAGATAAACAGGTACAGCTGCGGTGGGAAGGTGAACGGCGTTTCCATGCGCTCTGGCACTCGTCACGGTGTCCTGTTGCACCAGAAGCAGTTTAGTTGTGCTGGCCACATGACCCGGAAAGCTGTCTGCGGACAAACGCCAACTACCTCGGCCTGAAGCAAGATGAGTCCTGCACCCGATAGTCGCCTATGACTGGACTTAACTGTCCAGGGGTCCTTTGGCTTTTTTTACCTTTACATGAATGTGCAAATGATCTTCTAGAGGCTTGAGATTGTGTAGTTTTTGTTTTGTTGTAATTGTTCTTTTAAGTAAGTAAGTTTCTTAAGTGAGAATCTACAGATTTCTGTCCTGCCCTTAGCACCATCTAAGTTTTCATGGCAGTTTATTGTCACTGCAGGGACAAGTTTCTACATGCAGATCATCCACACTAAAAAAGAAAAAAGAAAAAGACCTTACTCTGGTGCTGCCCATGAAAGTTCATTCTCTTGAACTTAGAGCAGTGTTCAAAACTCCCATTGTTTTAGGTGCATTTTGCAACAGGGAATTTCATTAGCGTGAGCAGTTTCTGAGCTCTGGGCACAGTACTGCGCCTAAGATTTCAGATTAAAACTGCAGAGTAGAAGGAAAGGAGGACCCTTTTTTCTGCCTCCCCACTTGGAGCTACTCTCTGAAGACTGGAGAAGAGACCCTCTTAAGAATATTGGGGGGTGGGCAGGAGAATGAGGAAAATGAACATAATATTTTCACTGCAGTTCATTCATTTTCAGCTTTTTCATTTCATTCTTGTTATTAAAAAAAATGCGCCTGGACATTCCGTTGTTGCTCCCATAACCTAGGTTCAAGGTGCCATTTAGCTCCTAGCTTTCATATCTAAATTTCTACTACTGACTTGGAGACGTTACTGTAAAAATGGCATGTATTTTCCTAATAGTTAACAGACACTGAAGTCAGAATCGGGGTATACACAGGTTTACGCTATCTCAGAAATGGCTGCGCTTAGTATTCTATCCTACAACCATGGCTTTCCAATTCTTTTGAAGCTTTTTCTTGTTTCTTAGTATTCTATCCTACCACCATGGCTTTCCAATTCTTTTGAAGCTTTTTCTTGTTTTTGCTTTTTTCTTATGTATTTTGTGTTGTCATTTTCTCATTTTCTATTTTTCTGTTGTGACCCATCCTGTGATCTTCAGATGAAGTGTGGTATACAAATTTTCTAATTAATAATAATAGCAATAGTAATACTACAGAACTATTAGAGATGGGGTGGGTAGAAAAGAAAGAAGGAGATGCTGTCTGCAAAGGCAAAACACGGCACAGCAGAGGACCTCCTAGTTGGAGATGTGCCGTTCCTCCATAGTGAGGAAAGGGCACATCTCTCTTTAATGGCCTTCATTGCCTCACATGGTCAACTTCCTCAGTGAAGTCAGGGATCAGAATGAGTTGGGTTTGACACTTTTACGTAATATATCTGTTTCATAAATAACTACTTGCTCAAGATGAGTAATAATTGTCCTGTGACTAGTTGGCCGGGAAAGTTCCTTTCAAGTGGGGGTCAGGGGAGTACAGTTCTTCCGCGTCATCAGTATGCCACCCATTGTTTAAGAAAGGTGTGGGTGGCTGGACAGGCCAGAAAAAAGGCTTTGGTAGGCGAGTAAATTGATTTGGAATACAGTTTGTCCTTCCTAAGCAGACAGTCTCGTCACCAGTTGGGAAGCACTAGGTCTCTGGGCTGTAAAAATTAAATCTGATAAGGGTATTCAGGCGCAGCTGAATACAATGTAATTTTGTTACTTCGTAGGAAAGTCTGTCTGAAGTACATTTTAAAGCTGTATCCCAGAACATTGAGAACTTGGTGCTATAATGATGTGGGCACTGTCTTCTCGGTCTTTAAAACATCTGATTTTTGGCAGGTAGAGAAGATGGAAGGCAACAGCCAGCTTTGCATTCAGCGTTGGTCAACCAGGCATGTAGCCAAATGGCTGAAGGAAGAAGGCTTCTGTGAGTATGTGGACATTTTGTGTGACAAGCACAGATTAGATGGAATTACATTACTGACGCTGACTGAATACGACTTGAGGTCTCCTCCTCTGGAAATCAAGGTTCTAGGTGATATCAAACGGCTCATGTTGTCAATTCGCAAGTTACAGAAGCACCACATTGAAGTTTTGGAAGAGCTTGGTTATAACAGTGATAGTCCCATTGGTTCCCTGTCACCTGTGATTGGCTCCCTTCAAGGAACAGACTGGTTTTGCAATGGCGAGGTTCAACGGGATTGTGATGACTGTGAGCCTGTTGCCGATTTGAACGCTGATCAGTATGCAAATGGAAAAAACAAACATCCTACGCGAAGACTGAACCCAGAGTATTGGAAGACAGCTTTGAGTTGTATATATGTTTTTATTGTGTTTGGCTTCACATCATTTGTCATGGTTATCGTGCACGAGAGAGTTCCTGACATGCAGACATACCCACCACTACCAGACATATTCCTAGACAGGTAAGTGCTTTAACCTGCTTAGGAAAAAGTGCTAAAAATCAGAATTGCTAAACTGTTGAGGCCAAACTAGGTGTTTTGCAGAATTTCGTGTTGCTTCTCCCAATTTATAAAATTATTCCCCTAGTTTCCCCCCCCTTTTTCATGAAAGTATGTGCTGTAAGCACCTTTACCGACAACCCCCACCACCTTTGGGGAATTCATTGACCAGCTCTTACCCACTTTTTTGTGAAAATACCTCAAGGTCTACGCAAATCCATGAAATATGGGAAATGGCTAGATCACAACATCTGCACTGCTTTTCCTCTCCCTGGATTCAGAGGCTCATAGTGGACTTGTCCCCAGTTCTTCGAGCGTGCAGTGGCTAGCCATGATGCATGACTTAACTGTCTGTGGCCTGATTTGCACGTCATGATAAGCCACAGTTCGTCTTAAAAGAATGGTTTAATTAAATGAGAACATGCCTTGGCCTTGCACCCACAACACCCTCCAGACTCAGACCCAGTCACTGAAGCTGTACTATGGTTTATTGTTTCACCTGCACCCATAGCGTGGTTTGTTTGTTTCAGAGAAGCCATGAAAGGTAAGCAAAAAATAAACCAAACTTTGCCCTTTCTTTATTTCTGTCTTATCATGCGTGGCTTGTCTGAAACAAACCACCGTCCATTTTAAGATTACACCGCAAGAAGAAGAAAGTGGAGTTTTCCAAAACAATTTTATAAATGCCTCCAAAACACTGAGCTGCCCTACAGCAGTGATCTCAAGAGCTGCTGGGAAATCTTATGCATTTTCCTGCTGGGAGGGAAGAATGCAATCTGTCAGCAACAGCCCTTGGTCTTCTTAACTGGTGGCTGGGGTGAAATTGTCCTTTCTGTAGACACGGCGCATTATTATTGACTTTCGGTCAAGAAATGTAACATTTACAAAATTTGATACTAAATACAGGCATTATTTGTTTTAAGAACTGCTTTTTTAAAAAATCCCTGCAGGGAGCAAAAAGAGAAACTATTGAATGCTAGATATTGTTTTAGAATAGAATTACTGTCATTGGGGCACTAAGGAAGGATTCAGAGTAGAGACAGTAATCAGGAAAACAAGGTCAGAAGATTATAATAGTCGTCTCAGTGACTGGCCTTTGTTATTACCCTTTTAGCAGCAAAGGCATGTGACTGCAGAATAGCTTCGACTGAAGCAATTGCATATTGTTGTGGTGTTAGAGTGCACATATTCTGCCTCCAAGAAGTATGGGTTGTGGGCAGTGATTGCAAAAGCACTTGAAAACAAGGCTAGAAGGTTAATACATAGACTTCATGGGCCAGCAAAAAAGCCTAAACTTTCCCTTGATTACCATTTGCTGAGTAGTAGATGGGATAACAAGAGGGCAAGTGGCTGAATAGAAGAGGAGCTATTATTGCAGATTAGGTCATCAGTAGCTCAGATTTTAGCTGTTAAACTTATCCCTTGGCTCTCATTCCTTTGCAATGTTCCTTTTTGTGATTAGAGGATGTTTTGAGTGATACATTGGTATCTGTTCCATTCTGTGCTTTTTAAAAACAATCTTTACAGAAAGAGCATTTTGAAATATTTACGGCTGTTTACCGGCAGTGTTTGAAAAATTAAGTGTTTTTTTACAGCCCACAGTCACCACATTGCTTGGGTTTTATCTTAAAGCTTTTCTAGAATGTACAGTCCCTATCTGGGTGTTGTCTTAAAAAAACCTTTTTGTTGTCAATTTACCAGTATTGAAAGGCTGTAGATTTTATCTAGGGAAGTAGTTGCACCCGCTCTCCCTAAGTCCTATGTGGCTGAAGGACAATAAGCTGCACTCTTTATTTGATTTCAGCCTGCTCGCAGAAGCCAGAAAGCTTGAGAGGAAGGAACTGGGAGAAGTGGGGGGAGCACCCCACTGCCGAAAGGGTTGAGTGAGCCCCCTCCCCACTTTATGTCATGCACACTTCTCCAGAGCCTGGCCAAAGTTACCCATGCTCTGGTGACCTCCAGAGTAAGCTGCCATAACACGTTACATGTGGGGCTTTGAAGGCTGATTGGAAACTGCTAAATGGAATTGGCTGCTTAAAGTGGAACAATGGTGCTTCACTGGCTCCCGTTCTGTTTCTGCACACAATTCAGAGTGCTCGTGCTTATCTTTGAAATGGCTTGGGATCCGGATATTTGAAGGGTTACTTGTTTCTGTGTTTGTCTGCCCATGCAAATGTCAAGTTTGGCTGCTCTTGTCTGGATGCCCAAGCCGTGGGTGCTAAGGAGGTGATATCTGAGGGCAGAGCCTCCTCAGTTTTGGCATCCCGCTTGTGGAGTGTTCTCCCCGGGAGCTTTGCCTGGTGCTATTTATCTCCTTTTGATACCAGGTAAAGACTTCCTTGTCTTCTCAGAGTTCAGAACTTGATTCTAGTTTTGTGCTGCCGGTGACTTTCTGTTCTTAGTGGTCCTGTTAGTTGGACCCAGTGATGTTCCGTTTCATAAATATATTCATAAAAATGAATGAATGTCAATGACAAATACAATATTGAACAAGCTTAGCTGTTTCAAAGCTTAGCTTTTTTCTAAATGGAAGTAAAATACTGTATGTTGGATTGGATCACTTTCTAGGGCATCAAAAAAATTCTGGTGTGAATGGAACATTTTCCAATGTAAATTACCTTGTTCACATCAGCATAATATTCATCCCCCCTGGAAAATCCGCATTACTGTTAAGCTCTTTTTAGGTACTTGTCCTCTTGATTTTCTTATTTGTTATATGCATTCTTAGCCTCCCTGCAAGTATGTGCATTGAAAGGGAAGGTTATCAATTTGTAAAATAAGAGGATGATTGAGTGGTAGAATGAGCTGATGATGGTACAGCACTGAACTGCTGTTAAATGAAGAAACAGGCATGAAATACATTCATTAAATGGTGGACAAAATGTGAAGGACAAGAAGGGAGCGTGTAGAGAAGTAAATGTGCAGAAGAAACGGGCCATGATAGTAAAAGGAAAATGTATACTCAGCTTATAGAAGAAAAGATCTTGCAGGAAAGCACTGAAGTTCAGAAAAGACAGCTGATTTGATTGTGTGATAAAGCATCTTTAGCCCCAGTAAACAGTATTCAGATATAACTGTGGAAAACATAGATTTGAGGAGCAGGCAAGCTTAGGTAGATGCTCCATTAAAATGTATGAAGATTTTGATTTTGTAATTTGGCAAAGGAGTATTGAATCAAATTAAATGGCATTTACTGCTTCTCTCCTGTTGAAGAGAGTGATTATGCTTAGGATGCAGACATGGAAATTGGAACTGTCAGATATTACTTGCAGACTCTTGCTCTTTTTGTAGATACATGGTGTGAATTTATGGTGTTAGGCGAGGTTTCTCCCTCCCTTTCTTCCGCTTCCCCAGCGCTGCGGAGGCCGGCTGTCTCCCTTCTTGGGCAGGATAGAACAAGGGTGCCTTTGCACTTTTAAGATTACTAGAACAAGCCTCTGCTTTGTCTAGTGATCAAATTCCAAAAATCTGTTTGTTTCAACAGAGCCAATTTAACCAATTGATTTTAAGGCTGCAGAAGTTTCAGCAAATGGTTCTGCTGTTTAGCTTCTTGCTGCTTCACTTTCTCCAGTTTTAGAGCAGTAAAGCAAAGCTTAAAAAAGGTAAGATACTAAACTGCAGAAAAACGTGATCTTTCTGGAAAATGCCAAGTTGGTTTGAAACCAATCAGCTATGCTAGAAATTATGCTGAGCATTTAGGTACATAAACGATAGTTTCAGTTTTAAATTAAATGGGTTTGGTGTGTTTTTTTTGGTAAGGTCCTACTTACCCATCATCTGCATTTATTTTGCCCAGAAATTGCACATGTCAAAGTGGCACATAGCATCTTGATTTTTCTTTCCTCCATTTTTAGTGTTCCTAGGATACCGTGGGCTTTTGCCATGACTGAAGTATGTGGTGTGGTTCTCTGCTACATCTGGCTGCTCGTTCTTCTACTTCACAGACACAGGTATAGTTCAGTTGCCTTTATTTTGGAAATTGCAGACAACCTTGTTTGAAGATCTTGTGTGTATCTGTCGTGTGCTGCAGTTCCGGAGAAAAATAGAAAGAGACTTGATTCCTCATTAAGAGGGAATACTAAAGTCCACACTATGCAAACAAGCAGCAGGCTGAATCCATGGCAGCTCCTCCACATGTTGAGAGGTTGATGTGCAACAATGGGGACGGTGGTTCCATCACTCCCATAAAACTGCTGAGCAAGTGGTTTGGTGGTATGAGAAAATGGTGCCAGACTTGTGTAGCAAACTGTAGCGCTTTGCTTATTCCCAATGTATTTTGGTAGTACTTAGCATTGCTGTGCAGAGAGATGGCAGAGCGAGGACCCCCCCCCCCCAAAAAACTGTGTTTGCTACCACCCTGCTCACTCACATTAAATCACAGCTTGTTTTTAAGTGGTGTGAGAACTTTTCAGTAACATGAACCAGCACATTTCAATTAAATCTTATGTTTTAAAGCCATGGTTTAATGTAACATGTGAGCCATGTCAAAACAAAAGCTTGAATCCTAAGAAAAGCTAAGGAAGCTTCCCGAAGTAAAGGTTACCGTTTTATTCTCCTCATTGCAGCCCTTTGTATCTCTGAAAAATCTCTCTAGAGGGTCATTTCAGGGGAGGGGATTCCTGTGCATGTTTTGGGTGGGCTGCTGAGACAGAGGAAGGACCTGAAAACTTTCCATCCCAGAACTTCCTTAAGTTAACATCTTTGCATCCAAGCCCTCCATTAAACAACTCAGACTTTTTCTGCTTTTTTCTAGGTCGATCCTTCTGCGGCGGTTATGCAGTCTTATGGGGACAGTGTTTTTGTTGCGTTGCATTACAATGTTTGTGACCTCATTATCTGTGCCAGGCCAACATCTGCAGTGTTCTGGAAAGGTAAGCAACCACTTGCCCATCCCAAATTCTGAGGTTTACTTCTGCATTGGCTACAGCATTGAGACAGAAGTAAACTTAGGACAAACAAATAAGAAATGCCAAATGGTAGCTATTTGTCCATCTAACCTGATACTGTCCACTCTGACAGGCAGAGGGTCTTGAGCAAAGGTCTTTCACATTGCCTGCTACGTTACACCTTTAACTGGAGCTGGCATGGATTGAATGTGGGGCCTCGTGCAGGCAAGACATGTGCTCTACCACTAAACTAGGGTCCCTCCCCAAAATTCAGCCCTGCTATGTTGAAAGCAGGTTGTCGAACTTGCTGCAGTAGCCTGATAAAGTTCCAGAATGTGTCTTTCTCTTTAGCCAATTTAGGCAACACGAGTTCTCTGGAATACTCTCAATATTTACATGTTAAGGCAACAAATTCTAGTGCAGCCTCAGCCTGGTACCATCCACATAGTGTTGGACTGCAACTCCTGTCATTCTTGTCAATGGGCCATCCTAGCAGGGGCTTATGGGAGTTGCAGTCCAGAGTATCTTGAAGGCACCAGGTTTGGGAAGTCTGAAATACTGTGCGGCATAAGTTGAGTGGGATGATTACATCATAAAGACACAGAGTAAGCTAGATAGCTCATCCTGCCTCCTGGACTAAAGGAAGTAGAGAAATGAACTGATCCCACACTATCTACTCCAGCCTTGAATCAATTCTGTTTTGTGGTATTCTGCAAAGGTCTCACACAATCATAAATCTCTTCTCAGCCACAAACTCACTCAGTGCTCTTAGCAGGCTAAGGAGAGGGTGAGAGATAATACTGACCCATCCTACAGGGTGTTGCACAGAATACTGAGAGAATGTATATGGAGCACTTTGAACGCTTTAAAGTGCTAGGTAAATGCTAAGTCGTTCAATATTGATAAAGCTGTATTTATTTTGAAAAAAGAACAGAGTGTTTGAAAGAGCAAGGTCTTTGAAAGTACATCCTTTCTAACCTGAGTATATGTTACTCTGAAGATACATTATATATGTGTGTGTTTAGAACATGATGCATTCAGGGGCAAAATGTGAACATGTATTTTTAGGCTGAATATCTCTATGGAAGTCAAAGCTTGGTGCTTTCCTTGTGGGAAGTAGGGAAAATCCTGGAGACTTGATGTTTGGTGTATAGATGTAAATAGACCAAATGTACAAACAAACAAAATGAACTGTGTTTCAGTTACCTATGGAAGCCATTCTATGTGAACTAGGGGCAAATTCAGTGCTGTTCTAAGGTTGGTAGATCGTTTCAAGTATTCTTGATGTATTCCTTATTCATTTATTTGTTTTGCACGCTCCTGTTTCTAGTTGTATGGCAACGTGTGGGCAAAACTTCAGCGAGCCTTTGCAATCTGGAGTGGGTTTGGCATGACGCTAACAGGAGTACATACCTGTGGAGACTACATGTTCAGCGGCCATACGGTTGTCCTAACCATGCTCAACTTCTTTGTCACTGAATGTAAGTACAGCGTTGAAATGGCATCATGAATCTAGTATGTCACTCCTTTTTTTGCATCTTGATGTTGTGAAATATTTTCCAACATAGCAGGTGAAGGGTTAAGTGAAGGGAAGACAGGCATTTGGGGGGGACAAAAGCTGCCTAACTGGCAGTGGGCTTTGTGATTGACTGGATTATTATGGCTATGAATGAGAGATCTGTCATTCCTGTTTAGAAAATGAAAGCAAAGCAAATTTCAGTTTCACCAGACTTCATGATCCGTGTACTGATGTAACATTAAAATAATGTTTTATCGTTATACAGGATGATGGGGATTTTTTACTTACTGCATTCAGTGCTTAGTTGGTGTCTAGCAAATAAGTAAGCTAGTCAAAGAAAAGACACAAGGCCATACTAGAATCTAAAAGACACCAGGAAAGAGGAGTGGAGGAAGAAAGTGTTGCGGGGCAGATGTTTTAAAGAATGCAAAGTAACAAGAAGGCAAGTTATTAAACGGCCTTTTCAGCTCAGTGAAGGCTAGGGCTGGGCAATAAATTGTCCAAAACTGGTTTGAAATCCATATTATGATATTGGTTTCATAATTTTTGACCTGTCTATATATTGTGAATCGTGTGTGTGTATGTGTTTGTGTTTGCTATGCAAAAATCCCAATGTGGGGGAAACCGGGAAGCAAGCCAATGCCTCTGCATAGCTCCATCCTTATTTCAGACATTGTGATACATCGGTATATCATGATGTTTAGCTGGGGATGTATCACAATGTTGAAAACCAGATAATTCCCAGCCCTAGTGAGGGCCATGCTGTCCTTCCCTTTATGGAAGGAAGTAGGAAGAACCTCGAAGCAGTCCTTGTTCCTCTGGCTGGTGACTGGCATTGTTCTTCCTTTACCCTCTGCAGCCATGTGGAAGCTGACAGTTGCAGAAGACGATAGTTAACCTTCCTGATTGCTCCTAGTTGGCGGTCAATCCAGGGCACCCCTTTGTCATTTGATAACAAAACCTGATAAATTGTGATTGGCTGAATGCGCTTCTCTCTTTCCCTAGATACGCCAAGAAGCTGGAATTTCTTGCACACACTGTCCTGGGTGCTGAATCTCTTTGGGATTTTCTTCATTTTGGCAGCCCATGAACATTACTCCATAGATGTCTTCATTGCCTTCTACATCACTACGAGACTATTTTTGTACTACCACACGCTGGCGAATACAAGAGCCTATCAACAGAGTAGGAGGGCCAGGATCTGGTTTCCTATGTTCTCTTTTTTTGAATGCAACGTAAATGGCACCGTTCCAAATGAGTATTGCTGGCCCTTCGCAAAGCCATCAATATTGAAAAGGTTAATTGGCTAAAGAGGACTGGTTTGAATTCACATCTGTGTGAAGTCTTTGCGATTAACTTTCCACAGGAACAGCTGCACAAAAAGGGTATGTTATTCACATGCAGCAAGGCTACAAGGCACCCGTTGAAATGCAGCAAAGTTGAGTCACTACTTGTTCTTTGGCATTCTTTAACGTCTGGAGAACTTTGAGTTGTCTTTGGATGAAGGAAAGACATTGGATCTATATAACATCAAGTGCAACCTATTTAGCTGTCTCAAACAAAAACTAACACGTGTCATACCTTTAAAATAATTGTTTGCCTAATGAGAATAGGGTGCATTTTGGGAGGGGAAATCATGAGAGGGAAACGCACCCTGACGAAAAAGGGCCCCAAGGCCTTTAGTAAAAGAAATTGTGCCGTGTGGGGCAAAGTTGCTGTCTTGGTACCCAAACGACAACCGTGAACAGAGCTTCATTGACTTGGAGCACATGACTTCATGCTATTGTACCATCCCGAGGTTTTCCTTGTTTACATTTCAGTAAATCGGTGAGAAATAAACACCTTATCTTTTTTGAAATGAGGTTGACTTAGCTTTAGTGCCACAACTCTTCCTTCTGAACACAGTATTAAACACTAACAAAAATCTCTGCATGCTTCTAAAACACTGCTTTTAGAAGAAGAATACCATAAAGTTGGGGTAGTAGCAGGCAGACAATTGAAAAGTGTGGTGTTCTTTTTATTTTGTTTGGGCAAATGACAAGGTTTTGAACAGTGGCTCTGAGAAAGTACATACAAATCATTTTTCTTTGCCCATTACCACAGTTGTCATAAGGCTCCATGTAGCATTGGCAGATGTTGAAATTTCATTGGTTAGCTGATAAATGTTGGATAGTGTATTCAGTGAATGTTTTCTTCGTATTCTTAGTTCTTGCAAGTTAAACTACCTTAATCGGCTTAACCTTTGTGGTAGATATCACTTTCTTCAGAGAGTGTTCTTATGGTCGTGAAAAGAGCTGAAGCTTAAAGTATTAGGAGTCCTAAAAGTGTAGCACTTGGCAGTCATGAACACACAACATTTTTCTGTGAAAAATAACTTGGATAAGTTGCTCAGGTTTGCATTTAATCAACCAAGCCATCTTTTGTAAATGCTCAAAAAAGGCCACCTTAGTTTAAAACGGTTTAAAACGGTAATTGTGATTAGCACATGGATTCAAGAATGAGTTTGAAATACATAATTTCAGAGTAGGTAGTTTGTGTTGATGCTGACATTGCTTTTTAAAATGGCCATGTAAGCTTTTCTAGACTATCGCAGGAATTCATTGGAACATTTCCATGCAATATACTTAAGTGTCTACAACACAGAAGATCAGCAGCTATCTTGTATGCTGAAAATCTTTTGAATAATTACACTGAATTTTCAGGTATATGATGCAGTGTTGTCACTGGCAACCAGTTATGTCCTTTCCCCAGTGCCTCTTCTTGGTAACTCAAGTGAACCAGACCTACAAAGTATATATTGCTCTTATAGCTGAGAGCTACTACTAGGTTAGCTCTAAAGAGAGAAGTAAAAGGTGTCAGGTTTATTGCCTTTGTTTAAGACTGCGATAATAGACGGTGTAAACATTCCTTTCTGGTTCTGTGTAAAACACTGCTGCACATGGATTAATACTTATATGCAGAAATGCACAGGCTAATGTGATGAATTAGAAATAAGCGTAGTTAAATTTGCAAATCTGCAAATTAGAAGTAGCTGCAATTATAGAACTGCTGTTGTACAGCTTCTGGCTTTACTTGATCTCGTCACAGTATTACAATATTTATACACTTAAATGACCACTCCAGTATCTTTACGTGCCACTTGAAAAGGGAAAAAAAACCATTGTTATCTCGGAGCATGCCTTATTATTCACAAACTGCACATTATTGCAGAGTTCGTGATCCAGCTGAATGCATTTTGCAGAAACGTTCCTTTTTGCTTTGGCTTTTAAGGTGCACAGGATATGTTCAGAATTGCTGGTATGCACTGACTGGTGTCTGAAGATCTGGGCAGCAGGTAGTCCAAAAGTATACATAA
The DNA here is from genome assembly GCF_964106645.2 of Podarcis pityusensis. Lineage (NCBI taxonomy): Eukaryota > Metazoa > Chordata > Lepidosauria > Squamata > Lacertidae > Podarcis > Podarcis pityusensis. The sequence goes on along the minus strand of NC_138032.1, from coordinate 85,569,357 downwards.
TAAATGCACTACGGTCATCTTTTTGTCACCAATATAGAGGCAGACTCTGAGGTGCTTCTACCAACTGCAGTGGCAAACCGTCCCGTTCTTCCCACCACGCCCCCAGTCTTTGCTGCATGGGGAAAGGGGAATTGTAGCATCCTTTGAAAACACGTACGGTCGGTTGCTTAAAGCAGCTCTCAAAATGCAACTGGGAACTCACGACAGAGACAGCCTCTCCCTAGGTTTACAGATTCCTTTTGGAAAGGAAAAGGGCACATCCGCAACAGTGTGTTTGAAAAGTTTACAGTTCAGGTCTACATTACATTGCAGGTTGTACAATATTAAACTGTCTGTTCAAAGGAAAACGATGCTTTCCATCTGGTTATTGTTAAAAACCGCTGCTTCCTATGGGACTTGACATGCAGCGTCATTCTACGCCTGTTTACTTGGAACAATGTTCTTCATTCTAACAGAGGTGGTGCGCTTGGGCCAAGCCACCTAAGGCTGACTGAAAGATTGCCCCGTTTTTTTATTTTTAAACCCACACAGACAACCAGAACATCAGGAAGGGGAGTCTATTGGAACCCTTTTCCCTGACCTGCTAGTTCACAACCTCCGTTAGAGCAACCTCCGTCAGTGGGACTTATTTGGAAATATGCGTAGAATTGCAGTCAGTTGTGACCCAGATTAGATAGATGTACTTCACACGATGATTCAGATAAGAGGTGAGCAGAATATTAACCAGAACACCTTGGCTCTTGATGTAGTAAGTAACCCAGTTACTTGAATAGTATTTAGTATGAAATACATTCCTTCCCCCCAAAATAAATCTTCCTAGAAGTCGTTTTGTGGACTACATTTGCACTTCAAAACTAGCCATCCTAGGGATTATTGTACTTAAAATAGTGATATAATACTTGGTATATCTTCCTTGGTTTAATTCCACATGTATTTTCTGTGGGGAGATATGTCACATCAACCCTCCCAAAATGTTCCCATTATGGAGAGTTATAAGGTATGGAATTCTTATCATTTCTGTTTTGAATGTGCTTTAAAAAAAACAAAAACTAGAAAAGCATTTTGCACTTTTGTCATTTATGTTGGACTACCAAGTGGCACTGGGGTGGGGTTTTTTTGTTTTTGTTTAGTATATTAGTATATGGAATGGTGGTGGTAAAGGAGACAAAATTCAGAGCAAGGCATCTGAAAGATTCCAAGCAATAACCAGAACATCTTATCTATTTACCAAGTGTCAGTGCATAGCAACCAACTTCAAATTGCTTTCCCCACTCTTTGGTTTGTAGTTTTGTGGTCTATACCAAGTGATGATGTCTACCTGCCTTTGGTACCAAATGATGCCCATCTTGAAATGCTGTGACTTGATACAGACCGTTGATAAGAGGTATCCTTAACACTATAAATTGTAACTCAATGAAGGGTTCCCTCCCCTCAAATAAATTTTGGTTTATTTCCCTGATACTTAACTGTGAAATGGATAAAACAGTACTATACTCAAACTTTCCCACCCCCAGTATAGAATTCATTACTCAATCTGTAGTGTGCTAATTTTAAATTTTTATTAGCAGAAATCAGTATATTTATATACCCATCTATCCTCGCAACTACTTACTGGGAATAACTCAGTGTACAGGAAAGGAAAGCACAAAGTATTAATGCAAAGGAATCCTCTAAGTGTTGACTTATATAACAGTGCCGTGCCTAAAGACACTGTGATGAAATTGGGATGTGTAAAATAATAATAATAATGCGTTTTTTTGTTTAGGGACTGGGGACATCTTTGCATAGTTTTGTTTTGTTGGTGAAGTCCTAAACTGGCAAATCTGAACTTCAGAGTAGATTGCAGAGCCAAGCACAGTCTGGAGATGCCCTAGACATCTTTAAGCCTTTCTGGGTATACCAAGATGACCTAATATCAAGGAATTCATTTCCATTGTAGTGGAGGCCTCTGCTTGTCTTCCAAGAGACCCGACATGGCTTGAGATTCCATTTAAAAAGGGTTTAGTTCTACAGTCCTATTCCTGTCATACAGTATATACACAGTGTAACCAGGGAACGAGCAGAACAAAGGCTGGTTGAACGTTCTTGACTTGGTGCTTGGCACAGACTCATTCCTTTGGATCTCTTTCCTGCCCCAAGAAAACATAGTGTTATTTGAAGGCTTGAATATTCCTACTGCAGAAATGTTTGAAGCACAGATGTGTAAATAAAGGTGGATTTTGCTCAAATTTGAAACCTGATTTAATTTATATTTTGTATTTGTTGTATTAAGCTATTGAAACATTAAATAAAATCTAAGATGAGTTAAAACGTTTAAATGACTGGGTCCTGTGTGTTACACATATTTTAACTCCCCCCCCCCTTTATATGTAGGTTTAATAGGACAATTTAAGCATTAAATATAAAATTTATTTTTAAACACAGTACGCCAGAGACAGCTTTTAACTGAAGAGTCATTTACTGCAGACCAAGCTTGCTACAGACCAGTACCCTGGAGTCCAGCTTTTACATTGTAAAATTTTCAGGCTCTAGACTGGTCATTCATAAACTACATGCCACAAAGGAGTGACTTGAGTGATCAGAATTACATTTCTCAAGGCTCCTGTGAGCCAACAGTACTCATATACAGAGCAGGCTGCCCCTCCTTTTTCACTGGGGTTGGGTTAATTCTGCATGTCTACAGCAGTCATTTGGTGATTTCTAATGAAGAGACAAAGCAGGTACACACAGGAATGTCCAAAAATTTGTGTTGCTGCTAATGACTGGATCTTACAGTAAGATGATGAACTAGGACTGCCGAGACTCCCTGAATTTGCATTTCATGGTTTGTAACATTAAAAACAGGTCTCTGCTGAAAAGAAGCCCTCTGTTTTAAAAGTTGTCTTTAGCTTGCACTTCCACTTGAACCCTGGTAGAATCTCAAATTTCAGAACTGCCTATGGCTGGCAGTTTTGAGCTTTTTTCTTTTTTTCCTGTTTGAATTTATTTATACTTTTTAAATTTTTTTTATTAAAGATTTTCTTGTTTTACAGAAGTAAGTGTAAAGCCTCATATTTTTTCCATGTAACATTTTTACAAATCCGTTTCATTTGTTGAGACATTAGGGGGAGAAGAAAAAGAAAAGAAAAAAAAGGGGGTGGAGGGAAGGAAGATGGGTGGGGGTGGGGTCGGGTGGTGATGTTTCTATTATGCTTAATGTATGTAGGGTTTGGTGTTAGCGTTGCTTGTGCTGTTCACTTGTGTTCCTTTGGTGGTGAGAGAGGTTGGGGTTGGCCTAGGGTGTGGTTGTTTGTTTGTGATTGGCTGTGGTGATCTTTGTTTTCGTGTGTGAGTGGGGTGCGCGGGTGTTTTGTATCAGGTTAGCCATATTGTTTTGTATGCTGTTGGTGGATTATTGTCATTGTCTTGTTGGGCTGTGTATGTGATAAAGGGGAGCCATACTGGGGTAAAGGCGTCTTCTTCTGTTTTGTCTCCGTGTCAGTTTCAGTTTAACCTCATCAAAATTCTGGAGAGGGTGCACCTCCACAGGCACATACCTCCACATGTGGTGGGAGTGTCCCAAAATCCAACTATTCTGAACAACAGCCATACGAGAAATATGTAAAATAACTAAGCAAGTATTAGACATCACCCCAGAATTGGCCCTACTAAACATCTTCCGAGACAACAATGCCCATTTACACCACAAAGAACTCATAACCCACCTACTTTCAGCAGCCAGAAACACCATAACCAGACACTGGAGAGACCTGTCAGGAGTAAGCATGGACCAATGGTACCAAATAGTATGGGAAACAGCCCTACTAGAAAAAATTATTTATTCATACATTTCACTAATTTTACAATCATTTTCACATTTCAGAACTTGACTTCCTCTTTCTTTCCTTAAATTAGTTTTTAATATCTTCTGCATACCCAAATTAACTTAATTTGCTCATTTACTCCTCATCTTTAAATGGTTATTACAATAATCCTGCCAATGTTTTCATCTGTTTATAATTCATCTGTAAATATTCAACATACCGTTTCCATTCTTTTATAACAAAAATTGCCATCTTGATTTCTTATTCTTCCGCTAAGTTTCGCCATTTCTGCATGTTCCTTTAGTGGCAGTTTTGAACTTGTTAACTGGCTAATATACTTGCCAAGCTATATAGATCTTAACGGATATGTCACTCTTTATAAATTGCTAATCTTATAAGTGCACAATAAGAAGAAGAAAAACCCCTACTAAGAACATTTTGTCTAAGCCTAATTACAATATTGGCTTAAGGAGTCGAAATCAATACTACTCATTAGATTGAGATTCTCAACGGACGACTGCAGATGGACATTTGGGTGAAGCATGTGAAGTGCAACTATTTGATCATTTTAAAGCTCAGTTGTGATGAAATTTGAAAGCCGATTTGTATTTTTGCAGCGGATGTAAACCACAACACATATTCCACATGTTCCAGGGTTTTTACATGAAGCATGCCAGAATTCATTTCCTCGTTGTGGAAATTCAAATCGGGTTATTATAACCCTGACTTGGTTTCCCATTGTCTGCTCATGCGCTTATCAATGCTAAATTGTTGTTTCCTCAAACACAGCGTTAACATACATGTAAGGTCTGGGCTCTGGATTCGACTCCTGATTCTCCACTATTACAGTAAGGGCTACTGCTTAGTCTACAGTCCCATACATAACCGTTCCTGGAAGCAAGTCTCATTGAACTGTTGGACTTGCTGCTGATCCCTTTTTATGCAATTACCGTACTTTTCTGTGTGTAAAACTAGTTTTTTCTTCTTTAAGAATTATGCTAAAAAGTGGGAGGGGTCGTCTTATACATGGGTAGTGCATAGGGTGGACGTTCGATTGGTTGCTTCCGCGGCTGTCGGCAGCTATTGGGCGTCTTATTGGTTGCCGCGTCAAGGGCTGGTGTGGATTGGCTAAGGCTGAGGCAATTGGGCAGGCAATTGGCAGCTTCTGCCGGCGAGGGGACAGACGAGAGGCGGGTTTTGTGCCGCGTGCTGGTGAGCGATTTTCGGCAATACCCCCTTAAAAAGGCTCAACAACCCTGTGCAGCCCCCTCATAAAGCTCAGCAACTCTGATCCATCTCCCCCCATTTTCTTAAATTTGAGTCCCCCAAAATAGTCCCGTCTTATACACGGGAAAGTACGGTGTTTACAATCTAAGGCTGCAGTTGTGCCTCCTTGCTACCACATCCCCTCTCACTTTTCCTAGGCTCATTGCTCTATATTGCTCTCTCCTCCCCTTGTGTCTATGGTGAATATTCCTTATTGTTATTATTTATAATTTTAGATTATAAGAAAAAGAAAAAGAAAGCATTTCTTTTTTTATAATATTTTTTTATTAATTTTAACATATAAATTATAAAATGTACCACAAAACATATCACTTATACAATCTTCTTCAACTTCCATCAGCACCTCTGATGATCCACCGTTTTAACCACAGGGGGGACGAAAAGGGGACATCCCTCAAGAGGCGCACCTGCTTCTCCCTGTCCAATGTCGAAAGGTAACTGGAGCTCATTGGGGCTCTGCAACGACCATGTATCAAAACGGACCATGTATCAAAACAGATTAATCCATTTTGCATTACTTTCTATGGGAAAGCGCGCCTTGGTTTTGGAAAACTGGTTTTGGAACGGACTTCTGGAATGGATTAAGTTTGAGAACCAAGGTACCGCTGTACATCAATCGAGAATGGAGGGAACTCCCTCCCTGTGATGGCCTGGGAATCTGATTCAGAGGCTGAACCTGAGGAATCCCAGCCTGCACAGGAGTCCCCGCCTCCAGGGCCGGCTGAGCCGGGGCAGGGGCTTGAATCTGAAAGGCCCTCACCTGTGCCGGATCCTCAGGAGCAGACACCAGATGAATCCACTCTGGCTCCAGGGGTGATTGAGGACCCATTGCCTGCAGGTGCTCCTCTCCCAGCCCTGTCAGGGAAAGGTGAGGTTACCCTGGGTCCAGTAACCCTCCAGCCTCTCCTGAGCTGCAGAGTCTCAGGGCAGAGAGGTGGAGGGAACTAAGTTCTCTCAGGAGGAAGAAGAAGAAGAAGAAGAAGAAGAAGAAGAGTTTGGATTTGATATCCCGCCTTTCACTCCTTTTAAGGAGTCTCAAAGCGGCTAACATTCTCCTTTCCCTTCCTCACCCACAACAAACACTCTGTGAGGTGAGTGGGGCTGAGAGACTTCAAAGAAGTGTGACTGGCCCAAGGTCACCCAGCAGCTGCATGTGGAGGAGCGGAGACGCGAACCCGGTTCCCCAGATTACGTGACTACCGCTCTTAACCACTACACCACACTGGCTCGCCTTAAGGCCAGGAGAGGCGAGTCACCTGGGGGCCGGGACCGCCCTATGCCTCGGGGCAGATAAAAGCCAGCCAGCCCAGTCCCAGGTTGCGGGAGCAACGACGTTGGAAACCTGTTTCCGCCAGCACCCAGACCTGCTCTCCTGAGTTCCTGTCCATGCCCGACTCCTCGCTTTGGACCTTGCTTCGCCCCTGACGGACAGCCTCCTTACCCTTGACCTAGGACCGGACTTAGACCACACCTCACGGTAACCCCCCCTGGAACCAGCACACTCCCTCCCCCAAACTCCAATGTATGAGCACGTCAGAGAACAAAGGAGAAGCGGGAGGAGTCAGAGTGAGCAACTGCCATCCTTGCGAGGAGTTGCCTGTGTGTGCTTGTAACATGAAATTGGAAGAAAGAGACACTAAATCTACCAACTGCTCGTTGATTCTTGTCGGTGAGGGAGAGGGGAACTCCCGAATGTGACACACGGGGGCAAGATGGGGATGGGGAAAGTGGGGTTGGGGTAGGCAGTACTCATGGGGTGACAGAGGTTGATGAAGGGACAGGTGCCAGCGCAGAGGAAGTCGAGCAGAGCAACCCCTCGCCAGAGCCAGAGAGGCCCCGTCCCCACAAACACGGAGGGTCCTGAGATGTGGGGAACAGCAGGCTGGGAACTCCAGGAAGCAGAGTCAGGCCAGGGCCTGCAGCCCAATTCACTAGCTGACCAGGTGGCGAAGGAGGCAAGTGATTCTTCAGCTGGGGAAGCTGAAAGCAGGTGAGGGTCACCTGCCTCATCAAGCCCAGATGCAGCAATCAGCAGGCACAGTATCAGAAGGCGGCAGAGCTGAGGGGTTGTGTCTGCTCAACAGCCCATGTTGAGGGACCTTGCTTTTGTCCTTCGAGATTGACTGCTCCACAACTATCTTGACAAAGGCTGCGTTTCTAGGCCAGCCAAAAAACGATTCAGAAGAAAATGGCGCCAAACACCTGCAAAATGTCCGCTGCTACATTTCGCGGTGCAAACGCCGCATTTGGAGGTGGGCCAAAAAATGAAGCCTTGCTGCCCTAATCCCCTGGGTGACGGTTTTCGCCATAATTCCTAACTCATCTGATTCCCTCGGAAATACTGCCAAACACATGAAAATTGCCCCCTGCAAGGTTTTCGGGTGCCAACGCCATGTTTCCAGGTAGGCTGAAAAATGAAGGGATTTTTCCAAAAAAATGTTTTTCCACAGGTTAAGGCACTGAGGGATGATTTTTTTCGTCTATGATAAAATGTGATTTCCCACTGCCAAACCTTGCAGGGGAGAATTTGAAACAGTTTGGCACCAGTTTTGAGTGAATTGGATAACGTCAGATTTTGGGTGAAATTGTGGGTTAGGGATTTTTTCAGAAAACTGTTTTTCCGCAGGTTAAGATGTCGAGAGCTGATTTTTTGGCCGATGATAAAAACCCATCTATTTCCACCGCAAAACCTTTCAGGGCAGCATTTGCAACAGTATGGCACCATTCTGGAGGGAATTGGATAACGTCAGATTTTTGCTGCAATTACGGATTTTTTTTCCAAAAAATGTTTTTCCGCAGCTTAAGTCTTTGATAGCTGATTTCTAGGCCTATGATAAAAACCCACCTTTTTCACTGTCAAATGCTCCCCTGAAAGGTATTCCTGTGGAAACAGAAGGCTTTTTATCACAGGACAAGAAATCAGTCCTCGACAAATTAACCGGGGGAAATTTTTTTTCTTGAAAAAATCCCTAAGCCCCGGGGTCACAATTTCAGAAAAAATCTGACGTTCTCCAATTCACTCAAAAATGGTGCCAAACCGTTGTAAATGCTTCCCTGAAAGGTTTGGCGATGGAAACAGAAGGCTTTTTATCACAGGACAAGAAATCAGCCCTCGACAACTTATCCGGCGGAAAATGATTTTTTTGAACCAGTCGAACCCGGATTCAACTGGTCAAAGCCGGTTTGAACCAGTTTAGACCGGTCCAAGCTGTTTGGAAGCCGTCTAGACTGGTTGGAACTGGTTCAAGCTGGTTGGAACCTGTCCGAGTTGGTTGGAACAAATCTAGACCAATCGGAACTGGTTGATGCCGGTTTGAAATGGTCCAAGCAGGTTGGAACCAGTCTAGATTAGTTGGAACTGGTCTAGACTAGTTGGAACCGGTCCATGCTGGTTGGAACTGGTCTAGACTGGTTGGAACTGGTTCAGACCGGTTTGAACCGGTCGAAGCCAGTTGGAACAGGTTGAGACTAGTAGAAAAAGAACCAAGTTGGTCAGTACTGGTCTAGACCGCTTTGAACTGGTCCAAGCTGGTTGGAACCAGTCTAAACTGGTTGGAACCGATTCAGACCAGTCTGAACCGGTTGAAGCCGGTTTGAATCGGTCTACACCAGTCAGAACTGATCCAGACCGGTTTGAACTGGTTGAAGCCGGTTTGAATCGGTCTAGACCAGTTGGAACTGGTTCAGACCAGTTGGAACCAGTTAAAGCCAGTTTGAAGTGGTCCAAGCTGGATGTAACCGGTCTAGACTGTTGGAACCAGTCTAGTCCGGTTTGAACCAGTTGAAGCTGGTTTGAAGCAGTCCAAGCTGGTTGGAACTGGTCTAGACTGGTTGGAACTGGTTCAGACCGGTTTGAACCGGTCGAAGCCTGTTTGAACCGGTCCAAGCTGGTTGGAACTGGTCTAGACCAGTTGGAACCAGTCTAGTCCGGTTAGAACCGGTCCAAGCTGGTTGGAACTGGTCTAGACCGGTTGGAACCACTCTAGACCGGTTGGAACCATTCCAAGCTGGTTGGAATTGGTCTAGACCGGTTGGTACTGGTTCAGACCAGATGCGACCGGTTGAAGCCGTTTTGAATCAGTTGAAGTCTGTTTGTACCGGTTCTGACCAGTTGGAACCGGTCCAAGCTGGCTGGAACCGGTCTAGACCGGTTGGAACTGGTTCAGACCAGTTGCGACCAGTTGAAGCCGGTTTGTACTGGTTTTGACCAGTTGGAAACTGTCCAAGCTGGTTGGAACTGGTCTAGACTGGTTGGAACTGGTTCAGACAGGTTTGAACCGGTCGAAGCCGGTTGGAACCGGTTCAAGCTTTTTGGGACCATCTAGACCGGTTAGAACCGGTCCAAGCTGGTAGGAACCAGTCTAGACCGGTTGGAACCGGTCCAAGCTGGTTGGAACCAGTCTAGACAGGTTGGAACTGGTTCAGACCGGTTTGAACCGGTCAAAGCCGGTTTGAACGGGTACAAGCTTGTTGGGACCAGTCTAGACTGGTTGGAACTGGTTCAGACCAGTTGGAACCAGTTGAAGCCAGTTTGAAGCAGTCCAAGCTGGTTGTAACCGGCCTAGACCGGATGGAACCAATCTAGTTGAAGCTGGTTTGTACCGGTTTAGACAGGTTGGAACCGGTCCAAGCTGGTTGGAACCGGTCTAGATTGGTTGGAACTGGTTCAGAACGGTTTGAACCGGTACAAGCTTGTTGGGACCAGTCTTGACCGGCTAGAACCGGTCAAGCTGGTTGGAACCGGTCTAGACCAGTTGGAACCGGTCCAAGCTTTTTGGGACCAGTCTAGACTGGTTAGAACCGGTCCAAGCTGGTAGGAACCAGTCTAGACCGGTTGGAACAGTTCCAAGCTGGTTGGAACCGGTCCAAGCCGGTTGGAACCGGTCAAAACTGGTTTGAATTGGTCTACACCGGTTGGAACCAGTCTAGACCATTTTGAACCAGTTGAAGCTGGTTTGTACCGGATTTGACTGGTTGGAACCGGTCGAAGCTGGTTGGAACTGGTCTAGACTTGTTGGAACCGGTACAAGCTGGTTGGAACCAGTCTAGACCGGTTTGAACTGGTTCAAGCTGGTTGGAACCGGTTCAGACTGATTTGAACCAGTCCAAGCAGGTTTTTCCGGTCGAAGCCGGTTTGGGCGGTCCAAGCAGGTTGGAACTGATCTAGACTAGTTGGAAGTGGTTCAGACCGGTTGGAACTGGTTGAGGTTGAGACTAGTAGAAAATGGAACAAGTTGGTCAATACTGGTCTACACTGGTTTGAACTGGTCCAAGCTGGTTGGAACCGGTCTAGATCGGATGGAACCAGTTCAAGCTGATTGGAACCGGTCTAGACTGGTTGGATCTGGTTCAGACCGGTTTGCACCGGTTGAAGCCAGTTGGAACAGGTTGAGACTAGTAGAAAACCGAACAAGTTGGTCAGTACTGGTCTAGACCAGTTTGAACAGGTCCAAGCTGGTTGAGACCAGCCTAGACCGGTTGGAATCAGTCCAAGTTGGTTGGAGCTGATCCAGACCGGTTTGAACTGGTTGAAGCCGGATTGAATCAGTTTACACTGGTTGGAACCAGTCTAGACCGGTTTAAACTGGTCAAAGCCGGTTTGTACCGGTTTTGACCGGTTGGAACTGGTCCAAGCTGGTTGGAACCGGTCTAGACTGGTTGGAACTGGTTCAGATCGGTTTGAATCGGTCGAAGCTGGTGTGAACCGGTCTGAGCTTGTTAGAACCAGTCTAGACGGGTTAGAACTGTTGCAAGCTGGTTGGAACCGGTCTAGACGGGTTGGAACTGGTTCAGACCAGTTTGAATCGGTCGAAGCCGGTGTGAACCGGTCCAAGCTTGTTGGGACCAGTCTAGACCGGTTAGAACCGGTCCAAGCTGGTTGGAACCGGTCCAAGCTGGTTGGAACCAGTCTAGTCCGGTTAGAACCGGTCCAAGCTGGTTGGAACCGGTCTAGACCGGTTGGAACCGGTCCAAGCTTGTTAGAACCAGTCTATACCGGTTGGAACCGTTCCAACCTGGTTGGAATCGGTCTAGACTGGTTGGAACCAGTCTAGTCCGGTTAGAACAGGTCCAAGCTGGTTGAAGCGGTCTAGTCCGGTTGAAACCGGGCCAAGCTGGTTAGAATCGGTCTAGACTGGTTCGAACTGGTTCAAACCAGTTGCGACTGGTTGAAGGCGGTTTGAATCGGTTGAAGCCGGTTTCTACCAGTGTTGACTGGTTGTACCAGTTTTGACTGGTTGGAACCAGTCTAGTCCAGTTAGAACCACTCCAAGCTGGTTGGAACCGATCCAGACTGGTTTGAACTGGTTGAAGCCAATTTGAATCGGTCTGCACCGGTTGGAACCGATCCAGAACAGTTTGAACTGGTTGAAGCCGGTTTGAATCGGTCTACACTGGTTGGAACTAGTCTAGACCGGTATGAACCGGTTGAAGCTGGTTTGTACCGGGTTTTACCAGTTGGAACCGGTCGAAGATGGTTGGAAGCGGTCTAGAATGGTTGGAACTGGTTCAGACTGGTTTGAAACGGACTTCAGCAAAAATCTGACGTTCTCCAATTCACTCAAAAATGGTGCCAAACGGTTGCAAATGCTCCCCTGAGAGGTTTGGCGGTCGAAACAGAAGGCTTTTTATCACAGGACAAGAAATCAGCCCTTGACAACTTAACTGGCAGAAAAAGATTTTTTTTAAAAAAATCCCTAAGCCCCGGGGTCACAATTTCATCAAAAATCTCACGTTCTCCAATTCAATCAAAAATGGAGCCAAACGGTTGCAAATGCTCCCCTGAAAGGTTTGGTGGTCGAAACAGAAGGCTTTTTATCACAGGACAAGAAATCAGCCCTCGACAACTTAAGCGGCAGAAAAAGATTTTTTTGAAAAAATCCCTAAGCCCCGGGGTAACAATTTCATAAAAAATCTGACTTTCGGCAATTGACTCAAAAATGGTGCCAAACGGTTGCAAATGCTCCCCTGAGAAGTTTGGCGGTAGAAACAGAAGGCTTTTTATCACAGGAAAAGAAATCAGCCCTCGACAACTTAACTGGCAGAAAAAGATTTTTTTGAAAAAAAACCCCTAAGCCCCGGGGTCACAATTTCATCAAAAATGATGCCAAACGGTTGCAAATGCTCCCCTGAAACAGAATGCGGTCGAAACAGAATGCCTTTTATCACAGGAAATTGCGGTCGAAACAGAATGCCTTTTATCACAGGAAAAGAAATCAGCCCTCGACAACTTATCTGGCAGGAAATGATTTTTTTTTGAAAAAATTCCTAACCCCCAGGTTCACAATTTCATCAAAAATCTGACTTTCGGCAATTCACTCAAAAATGGTGCTAAACGGTTGCAAATGCTCCCCTGAGAGGTTTGGCGGTCGAAACATGAGGCTTTTTATCACAGGACAAGAAATCAGCCCTCGACAACTTAACCGGCAGAAAAAGTTTTTTTTTGAAAAAATCCCTAAGCCCCGGGGTCACAATTTCATAGGAAATCTGACTTTCGGCAATTCACTCAGAAATGGTGCCAAACGGTTGCAAATGCTACCCTGAAAGGTTTTGTCGGTTGAAACAGAATGCTTTTTATCACAGGACAAGAAATCAGCCCTCGACAACATAACCGGCAGAAAAAGATTTTTTTGAAAAAATTCCTAAGCCCCGGGGTCACAATTTCATCAAAAATCTGACTTTCGGCAATTCACTCAGAAATGGTGCCAAACGGTTGCAAATGCTCCCCTGAGAGGTTTGGCGGTCGAAACAGAAGGCCTTTTATCACAGGACAAGAAATCAGCCCTCGACAACTTAACTGGCAGGAAAGTATGTTTTTGAAAAAATCCCTAAGCCCCGGAGTCACAATTTCATAAGAAATCTGACTTTCGGCAATTCACTCAAAAATGGTGCCAAACGGTTGCAAATGCTCCCCTGAAAGGTTTGGCGGTCGAAACAGAAGGCTTTTTATCACAGGACAAGAAATCAGCCCTCGACAACTTAACCGGCAGAAAAAGATTTTTTTGAAAAAATCCCTAAGCCCCGGGGTCACAATTTCATCAAAAATGGTGCCAAATGGTTGCAAATGCTCCCCTGAGAGGTTTAGCGGTCGAAACAGAATGCCTTTTATCACAGGAAAAGAAATCAGCTCTCGACAACTTAACTGGCAGAAAAAGATTTTTTTGAAAAAAAACCCTAAGCCCCGGGGTCACAATTTCATCAAAAATCTGACTTTCGGCAATTCACTCAAAAATGGTGCCAAACGGTTGCAAATGCTCCCCTGAGAGGTTTAGCGGTCGAAACAGAATGCCTTTTATCACAGGAAAAGAAATCAGTTCTCGACAACTTAACTGGCAGAAAAAGTTTTTTTTGAAAAAATCCCTAAACCCCGGGGTCACAATTTCATCAAAAATTATGCCAAACGGTTGCCAATGCTCCCCTGAGAGGTTTGGCGGTCGAAACAGAAGGCTTTTTATCACAGGACAAGAAATAAGCCCTCGACAACTTAACCGGCATAAAAAGATTTTTTTGAAAAAATCCCTAAGCCCCGGGGTCACAATTTCATCAAAAATCTGACTTTCGGCAATTCACTCAGAAATGGTGCCAAACGGTTGCAAATGCTCCCCTGAGAGGTTTGGCGGTCGAAACAGAAGGCTTTTTATCACAGGACAAGAAATCAGCCCTCGACAACTTAACCGGAAGAAAAAGATTTTTTTTTAAAAAATCCCTAAGCCCCGGGGTCACAATTTCATCAAAAACCTCACGTTCTCTATTTCACTCAGAAATGGTGCCAAACGGTTGCAAATGCTCCCCTGAGAGGTTTGGCGGTCGAAACAGAAGGCTATTTATCACAGGACAAGAAATCAACCCTCGACACCTTAACCGGCAGAAAAAGATTTTTTTGAAAAAATCCCTAAGCCCCGGGGTCACAATTTCATCAAAAATCTGACTTTCGGCAATTCACTCAGAAATGGTGCCAAACGGTTGCAAATGCTCCCCTGAGAGGTTTGGCGGTCGAAACAGAAGGCTTTTTATCACAGGACAAGAAATCAACCCTCGACACCTTAACCGGCAGAAAAAGATTTTTTTGAAAAAATCCCTAAGCCCCGGGGTCACAATTTCATCAAAAATCTGACTTATGGCAATTCACTCAGAAATGGTGCCAAACGGTTGCAAATGCTCCCCTGAGAGGTTTGGCGGTCGAAACAGAAGTCTATTTATCACAGGAAAATAAATCAGCTTTAGACACGTTAACCGGCAGAAAAAGATTTTTTTGAAAAAATCCCTCAGCCCCGGGGTCACAATTTCATCAAAAATCTGACTTTCGGCAATTCACTCAGAAATGGTGCCAAACGGTTGCAAATGCTCCCCTGAGAGGTTTGGCGGTCGAAACAGAAGGCTTTTTATCACAGGACAAGAAATCAGCCCTCGACAACTTAACCGGCAGAAAAAGATTTTTTTGAAAAAATCCCTAAGCCCCGGGGTCACAATTTCATCAAAAATCTCACTTTCTCTTATTGACTCAGAAATGGTGCCAAACGGTTGCAAATGCTCCCCTGAGAGGTTTGGCGGTCGAAACAGAAGGCTATTTATCACAGGACAAGAAATCAACCCTCGACACCTTAACCGGCAGAAAAAGATTTTTTTAAAAAATCCCTAAGCCCCGGCGTCACAATTTCATAAAAAATATCACGTTCTCCAATTGACACAAAAATGGTGCCAAATGGTTGCAAATGCTCCCCTGAGAGGTTTGTCGGTCGAAACAGAAGGCTATTTATCACAGGAAAAGAAATCAGCCCTCGACACCTTAACCGGCAGAAAAAGATTTTTTTGAAAAAATCCCTAAGCCCCGGGGTCACAATTTCATCAAAAATCTGACTTTCGGCAATTCACTCAGAAATGGTGCCAAACGGTTGCAAATGCTCCCCTGAGAGGTTTGGCGGTCGAAACAGAAGGCTTTTTATCACAGGACAAGAAATCAGCCCTCGACAACTTAACCGGCAGAAAAAGATTTTTTTGAAAAAATCCCTAAGCCCCGGGGTCACAATTTCATCAAAAATCTGACTTTCGGCAATTTACTCAGAAATGGTGCCAAACGGTTGCAAATGCTCCCCTGAGAGGTTTGGCGGTCGAAACAGAAGGCTTTTTATCACAGGACAAGAAATCAGCCCTCGACAACTTAACCGGAAGAAAAAGATTTTTTTGAAAAAATCCCTAAGCCCCGGGGTCACAATTTCATCAAAAATTTGACTTTCGGCGATTCACTCAGAAATGGTGCCAAACGGTTGCAAATGCTCCCCTGAGAGGTTTGGCGGTCGAAACAGAAGGCTATTTATCACAGGAAAAGAAATCAGCCCTCGACACCTTATCCGGCAGAAAAAGATTTTTTTGAAAAAATCCCTAAGCCCCGGGGTCACAATTTCATAAAAAATCTGACTTTCAGCAATTCACTCAGAAATGGTGCCAAACGGTTGCAAATGCTCCCCTGAGAGGTTTGGTGGTCGAAACAGAAGGCTTTTTATCACAGGACAAAAAATCAGCCCTCGACAACTTAACCGGCAGAAGAAGATTTTTTTGAAAAAACCCCTCAGCCCAGGGGTCACAATTTCATCAAAAATCTGACTTTCGGCAATTCACTCAGAAATGGTGCCAAACGGTTGCAAATGCTCCCCTGAGAGGTTTGGCGGTCGAAACAGAAGGCTATTTATCACAGGAAAAGAAATCAGCCCTCGACACCTTAACCGGCAGAAAAAGATTTTTTTGAAAAAATCCCTAAGCCCCGGGGTCACAATTTCATCAAAAATCTGACTTTCGGCAATTCACTCAGAAATGGTGCCAAACGGTTGCAAATGCTCCCCTGAGAGGTTTGGCGGTCGAAACAGAAGGCTTTTTATCACAGGAAAAGAAATCAGCCCTCGACAACTTAACCGGCAGAAAAATATTTTTTTGAAAAAATCCCTAAGCCCCGGGGTCACAATTTCATCAAAAATCTCACTGTCAGAGCTGCTTCCAGATCCTAGCTCACAGAGGATCACGCTAGCCAGCGATCATTAAATAAAAGTCTTTATTGACTTACAGTTTCCATTCTCAAGCTGCTGCGTGCAACTCTACGTCTCATGGTTAGATCGGCGAAGCTCCATCTGAGTCTCCGCCCCTTGTACACCAACTTAATATCCTAGCCTTGCTCCACCTTTTCCGCCTGACTGTTCTTCTCTGGGTCCCTCTGCCCCCCGGGGTCTCTTCCTTCCGGGATTCCTCTGACGCTGACGCTGACCCCCCTGACTCTTCTCCCTCCTTTCGGCGGGCTTTAGGACCTGGCTCCCTTTCCGGGCTGCCTACTGCGCCACCTTCCTGTGCATTTGAACTTGGCACGCGCGCCCAACCTTCCACCTTCCGTCTGACCGTTTCTTCGCTCCCCGATGGAGGTGTGGCCACTCCTGACTCGTGCCCTCCCCCCTGTTGTGAGCTGCCCGCGCTTGATCCCTGGCGCCCTTCCTCTTCCCTGCTCTCTGGCGGTGACGCTGGTCCTGATTTCCAACTGCTCCCCTCTGAGTCCCCTCTGGCTCTATCTTCCTGGGGTGTCCCCCTAGGCTCCCCCCTTGCCCTGGCCACTGGTGCTCCTTTCTGTGAATCTTCTGATTCACTGGAAAGACTCGGAGATCTCGGGTCGTCGTCATCACTCATCTTTTCTTCTGCCTCCTCTCCCTCGCTCTCTGTTTCCTCCCTTGCCCTTGCCTCTGCTCCTGAACCCCTGACATCCATCCCCCCCTCGAAGCCCCCTCTTCCCCCCTCCCCTCCTTCCGGTGCGGGATCTGGGTGCTGCCGTGTCAGGGGGACGAATGTCGGATACAGTTCGCTTCCCGTGGCGGGCCGCCATCCGAAGTCTTCCGGTTCTTCCTCCCTGCTCTCGTTGACGACGGTCACCTCCGCTTCCATCTCTGTGCCGCCGTGCTCGAAACCCGGGTCGTCCCCGAAAACGTCCATGTCCGTCTCTCCTTCGTTGCCTTCTGGAGACGTTGCTCGTCCTGGACCCTCCAGCCACCTTCTGCGGAACTGCTCCTCTGGTCGATCATCCCACCAATACGAGGGTTCTGAAGCAGATCCCGAGGGTGACCCCTCTGGGGAACGGGCGTCTCGTGTCGGTTCCTCGTCCGAGTCGAACCCCCGGAACGTGCTGGCTGAAAGCGTGGGCGTGAAAAGCCAGTCGTCGAAAAAGTCTGCTGGCATTGGCCTATGTGGGAAGAGGGCATGAAACTCTTCTTTGAGCAGAGGTTCGTCTAAAGCGTAGCCCGGCACCCAGCTGTTGGCACTGGCCGGGGTGCCCTCCTTGGCGAGAAGGTATTCTACCCCCTCTTCCCCCCATCTGGAGTCCAAAATCTCCGTGACTTCGTTGATGCGTTCCTCCTGTGCCACTCCCCCTTGCCCGGTTCTCTCTCGGAGCGGACCCGGTGCCGTTCCTGGTTCCTGAAACCTGTGAGGTGCCTTGTAGGGAGTGAGCACCGATCTGTGGAACACCGGATGCATTCTGGAACCCTCCGGAAGAGCCAGCCTGAAAGCCACCGGGTTGACCTGTTCGTCGACTTGGTAGGGCCCCAGTTGTTTATGCCCTAGTTTCTTCTTCGCCAACGACCTGGCCGGCACTGCGTGGGCTGCTAACCAGACCCAGTCTCCCACATGGATCTCTTCGCCAACCCTTCTGTGTTTGTCCGCTTGTACCTTGTATGCGTGTTTAGCCAGCTCCAGGTGCCGCCGCAGCTGATCGTGGACCTCCTGCAACTCCGACGCGAACGCATCTGCTGTCTGCGGCACCCCCTCCCCCATTCTTTCCAGTCCCGGGAAGGTTCTAGGGTGCCTCCCGTTGTTGGCGAAGTACGGCGTGACCCCCGTGGACACGTGCTTCGTGTTGTTGTAGGCGAACTCGGCGAGAGGCAGGTAATCCACCCACGTCGCAGGCTGTTGATTCGCATAACATCTCAGGTACTGCTGCATGATGGCATTGACCCGCTCCGCTTGCCCGTTGGTCTGCGGGTGTCTAGCCGACGCCAGGTTGATCTTGACGTTCAGGAAGCCCATCAGCCTCTGCCAGAAGTTTGAGATGAACTGTCGCCCTCGGTCGGACAGAATAGACCGCGGCAGACCGTGAACCTTGAACACGTGGTCTATGAACAGTTTGGCGGTTTGTTCCACCGTGGCCACCTTCGCACACGGAATGAAATGTGCCATCTTGGAGAACAAATCCACCACCACCAGCACAGCCGTCTTGCCCCTCGAGCTGGGCAGATCCGTGACAAAGTCCAGGGCCACTCTCTCCCATGGCTCGAACGGAGTTTGCAGCGGTTCCAGCAGTCCGGCCGGCGGTCTGTGCACTGGTTTGGACCTCTGGCAGGTGTCACACCTCGCCACGTAGTCCGCGACTTCCCCTCTCATTCCGGGCCACCAGAAGTCTCTGGCTACTAATTCCACCGTCTTCTCCTTGCCAAAGTGCCCGGCAGTGGGCGCGTCGTGCAGCTGCTGCAGTACCTTGGCGCGAAGTTCGTCTCCCGGCACGTAGATGGCCCCTTTACGGATGAGCAAACCATCTCGCAGCTGGAACTCGTCGGTCGCTGCCGTGCCCCTGTGCACCTCTGCCATCTTTGCTTGCGCGAAGGAGTCATCCTGCAACGCTCGTCGCACCGCATCCAGGTCAACTGTTGCCGCCGCGCACGCCCACACTGTCGGTGCGAAGATGTGCATGGCGGCCGCTGGCGTTGCCTCCTCCAGATACTGTGGCTTACGGGAGAGAGCATCCGCCATGATGTTGGTGTCCCCCGGGACATACTCTATTCGGAAGTCGAAATTCGCAAAGAACTCAGCCCAACGTATCTGCCTCTGGTTCAGGAACTGTGCCGTGCGCCAGTGCTCTAGATTCTTGTGGTCCGTGCAGACCTGCACCGTGTGCTTGGCGCCGATCAGGAAGTGCCTCCACGCTTTGAACGCTGCATGAATGGCCAGCAACTCCCTGTCCCAGATGGTGTAGTTCTGTTCGGACTTGCTGAGCTTCCTTGAGTAAAACGCTCCCGGCCTCCAAACCCCCTGCGGGTCTTTCTGCAGCAGGACTGCTCCCACGGCTCTGTCCGAAGCGTCTGTCTCCACCCTCATCGGCCTGCTGGGGTTGACATGAAGCAGCTGCTCTTCCGACGCGAAGAGACGCTTGAGTGCCTGAAAGGACTGCTCCGCCTGCTCTGTCCAGATGAACTTCTTTTTCTTGGAGCTGAGCGTGTCCGTGATGGCCGCTGTCTGCATCGCAAAGCCTTTGATAAACTTGCGATAGAAGTTCGCGAAGCCGACAAACCTTTGGACCTCCTTCCGGTTGCGTGGGCTTTTCCAATCCAACACTGCTCGGACCTTGGCGCTGTCCATGGCGAGCCCTTTATCAGACAACTTGTAGCCCAGGAAATCCACCTCGGTCACGTCGAATTG
Organism: Podarcis pityusensis; assembly: GCF_964106645.2. NCBI lineage: Eukaryota > Metazoa > Chordata > Lepidosauria > Squamata > Lacertidae > Podarcis > Podarcis pityusensis. The sequence goes on along the minus strand of NC_138032.1, from coordinate 85,549,831 downwards.
GCACTTCTCCAGCTTGGCGTAAAGCCTATGTTGCTGTAGCCTGCTCAGCACTTCCTTGACGTGTCTGTCATGCTCCTGCTGCGATTCCGAAAAGATCAGGATGTCATCCAAGAAACAGACGCACGTCTTGTAGAGGAGCCCCGCCAACACGTGATGCATGAAAGCTTGAAAAACGTGGGAGCCATTTTGCAATCCAAAAGGCATAACTCTATATTCGTAGGTGCCCAGGGGCGTGAACATGGCTGTCTTCCACTCATCTCCCTCCCGCATGCGAATGAGGTTGTATGCCCCTCGCAGGTCCAACTTGGTGAACACTCTGCCCTTCCGTACCTTTGCGAGGAGGTCGTCGATTCGGGGCATGGGGAAGTCCGATGGCTTGGTCACACTGTTCAAGATGCGAAAGTCCACTACAAGTCTTTTTTGGGGCGTGTCCCGCTTCTTAACAAAGAATACCGGACTGCCCCCCGCTGCCTTGGACTCTCGGATGAAACCGCGCTCCAAATTATGATCTATGAACTCTTTGAGTTCCTGCAGTTCGTCCTCAGACATGGAATACAGCTTCCCTTTGGGTAGCGCCGCCCCCGGCAGCAGGTCAATTTTGCAGTCATATGGTCTGTGGGGGGGTAGCCTGTCTGCCTCTTTCTCGCAGAAAACCTCCAAAAATTCTGCGTACTTGTGGGGGACCGCTTGCAGCGTGCCGAGCTACAGCTGTGACTCCTCTTCCCCTCCTTCCTGCCTGGGCACGATGCAGTGTTCAGCGCAAAAGGAAGAGCCGAAGGTCAGCTGCCTCTGGTACCAAGCCAGCGTCGGGCTGTGCTTGTCCAGCCAACTCATGCCCAATACAATGGGCGTGTCCGATAGTTGAGTGACATTGAAGCTGATGATTTCCCTGTGATTCCCAAGTCGCATCACCATTGGTGGCGTCTGCTTCACCACTTGCCCCCCTAGCAGCTCCCTGCCATCCACCGTGACAACCTGCAGGGGCAGCGTGGCAGGCAGCAACTGTATAGCGTGCCGGTCGACAAAGTCCTGCCCTATAAAGTCCGCATTGCTTCCGGAGTCAATGGTGATTGGCACGTCCATGGTGATTCCATTGGGCAGCTGGAGCGACGCGGTGAGCTTCACTACCGGTTTGGGCGGGAGGGGGTCCATGGGCTGTAAAATCTCTGGGGACTGCTTCACTGACACGTCTGGTTGGGCCCCAGTGCCTCTTCCTCCAACCAGACTCCTTCGTTTCCCTGCTGTGGTTGTCCTTGCTGCGTTGCTGCAGTTACCATTGCTGAGGCTGCAGTGTGCTTGTGGAGCCTCTGGGGACACTCTTTCGCCATATGCTGTGGATCATCGCAGATGTAACACTTCCTGTTCCCTCTAGGAGGCTTCGCTTTCACTGCTGCCGGTGCTAGGGCTCTGGCTGCTGACTGAGCCCTTGCACCTCCAACCTCCATAGGTTCCGCTCCTCCTCCTGGCGGAGGCGTGGATTGCGCACGCGCTGCTTCTCTGGGAAGGAAGGAGGAGCCCCTGGCTGGTTCGCGCCCTCCACGCCCTTCGTCCCTGCTCCACGGACGTCCTTCCAGCCGCACCCCCACCGCCAGCGCCCTCTGAACGATCTCCTGCGTGGTCCGGGGTCTCTCCCCCCTCGCAATTTCATCTTTAACCGAGCCGTGCAATCCCTCCCAAAACAGGTCTCTTACAGGAGCCGAATCTCTGTCCCATTCCAGGGCACTGACCAAAGCGAAAAAGCGGGCATGGTACTGCCTTACGCTGGCCCTCCCTTGCTTCAGTCCATGTATCTCCTGCCGAGCAAGATCCACGTCAATGCTTGATAAAAAGCACCCATCCATCGCTTTAATAAAGGCATCCGCATTTTGGAGCGCCGGATCATTATCTCTCCACAAATTGCGCAGCCATGCTTTAGCATCTCCATGCAAATGGGACATGATGAATCCCACCTTCTCTTGCTCATCTCTAAAGTCTTTGTTCAGCAGTTGCAGTGCACACATTACATCTGCTCTAAAGTTGGGGTACTGTTGCAAATTCCCATCGAAGTGAGAGACCAGACCGCCTGTTCGTCTCCCCAACCCAATCCCCTCCGGTTTGGGTGTCAGTTGCCCTTGCTTCGTAAGCACTTCCAACCTGACCTGGAGATCCCTGTAGGCGGCAGCTGCGTCCTCCTCTCTCTTCCTGGATGCAAGAGCCTCGGCATTCAGTCGTGTCACTGCTTCTCTGAGTTCCACTATCTGCTGTTCGGCCGTCATGTTGTCTGCCGTTCGTGAGCTCGCTAGTAGGCACCCGCTTTCTCTCCTCTCCGCGAGGACGTAGATGCCCACAATCTAGGGATGGAGCTTACTGTCAGAGCTGCTTCCAGATCCTAGCTCACAGAGGATCACGCTAGCCAGCGATCATTAAATAAAAGTCTTTATTGAGTTACAGTTTCCATTCTCAAGCTGCTGCGTGCAACTCTACGTCTCATGGTTAGATCGGCGAAGCTCCATCTGAGTCTCCGCCCCTTGTACACCAACTTAATATCCTAGCCTTGCTCCACCTTTTCCGCCTGACTGTTCTTCTCTGGGTCCCTCTGCCCCCCGGGGTCTCTTCCTTCCGGGATTCCTCTGACGCTGACCCCCCTGACTCTTCTCTTTTTTTTTTTTAAATAATGTTTATTAAAATTTTCAAAAATACAGAAAGTAAAAATTAAAATACATTCAGATCCTTTTTTTCATATCTCCACTTTCTGGGACTCCCCCCTTCCCCCACCCCTATCATATTCATTTTTCATGTTGTTGGCTCCACAAGCTCTCGGTTCTGATTAAAAACTTAATTTGTTTAAACCATTATTCGAATTTAAAATTTCTACATTCCTCATCAATACCCTTAATAAAAAACCAAAAACTTCTTTCCCAGGGCCCACCCCATTTTCATTCCACAATTTCCCTTTTTTTTTTTTAGTAATAAAGACACCCCACATAATAGAAATATCAGAAATAAGAAATAAAAGATATAATAGATGAAACAAAGCCAGTTCAAAAAAAAGAAGTTGACAAGCCTTTGGATTTTAGTTCTCCCCCTCTGTCCCCGGTTTAATTTCCCCCTGACCACCAAACCATGTTATCCGCCTGGAATTCTTACAATCCATAAATCGCCTATTTCCCCCAACTCCTTGCTGGCTCTTTTTTTTTTTTTTTTTTCTTCCTTTCATAATTATTTTTTAAAACACTTAACTTCAGATCTTTAATAAAGCTCCCCCCATTGTTCTTTCCAAATTGTAGTCCAGTTTCCTCTTGTTCCGCTGCTGAAACGTTCTAATTCAGAAGCTTAGTAAGTCTGCAGGGATTCTTGTTATTCAGGAACAAAAACTTGCGTTCAGTCCCTTCCTTTCTTCAATAGAAAATTCTATTGTCTCCTTTAGCTGAACACCCTGTAGACAAAATATTATTTCCGTTTTGCAGCTTTCCCAGAAGATAACCAGTTCTGTAAAATTCCAATGGTATTTTTCCACTTACGACCATCTTTGTAATGTCCCGAAACTCCTCTAGGGGGATTGTTGTAACTTTGTTTTCTCTAGTCCAAAAGTCCGATTGTTATCCATATTTTCGCCATTTTGTATCCAAGTTTTAACAAGTTGTAACAAATTGTATCAAATTTAGCCAGCAAAGTTCTCATAATAAAATCCTCTCTACTTTCCGACTTTGACAGCTACTTTGACAGCTGTCAAAATCTCCGACTCTTTTCACCAGGCTCTCTCTTCAATCACCCCGGTTCCCAGGGGGGGGGGGTTACGTTTCTTCTCCCTCAATTCGTCCTCCAGCACAGTTCTTATAATTCCCCATCGTGGAATTCTTAGTTTTTATCAGCAATACAAATCTTTTTGGACCTTGGTTTCCCCGTCCTTGTCTTGGAAGGTTTACAATAGGGGGGGGGACTGACTTCCTTTTTGGATCCCCCCCCGCTCGTGTCCAATTCAAAAAGAAATTCTTTTTTTTCCTCCTTTTAAACCCAGTTTCCAAATTACTCACGGGTTGTTGTTAAAAAGTCCGAATTTTCAATGGAAGAAGTCAGCGCTCTCCGCCGGATGGCATGCGGCTGCGCTCGGCAGGGATAGCAGAGGACTCAAAGCACCACGCTTCTCCCCGGCACCCGATCCGTAGCCTTTAAAAAGGCTCCTTCACGAGTCGGGAGGGCGCTGACGGTGCCAGCCGAGTCTCCATGTCCACGGCCCTCGTGGCCGTGGTTTTTAAGGGTCCCCGCATCGCCGGTGCGGTAGGACCCAGCCCCTGCCGAGCAGGCTCCCTCCGGAGCTCGGAGGGAGTCCGCCATTCGGCGATGGCGCCAACCCGGAAGTCTGACTTTCGGCAATTCACTCAGAAATGGTGCCAAACGGTTGCAAATGCTCCCCTGAGAGGTTTGGCGGTCGAAACAGAAGGCTATTTATCACAGGAAAAGAAATCAGCCCTCGACACCTTAACCGGCAGAAAAAGATTTTTTTGAAAAAATCCCTAAGCCCCGGGGTCACAATTTCATCAAAAATCTCACGTTCTCTAATTCACTCAGAAATGGTGCCAAACGGTTGCAAATGCTCCCCTGAGAGGTTTGGCGGTCGAAACAGAAGGCTATTTATCACAGGACAAGAAATCAGCCCTCGACACCTTAACCGGCAGAAAAAGATTTTTTTGAAAAAATCCCTAAGCCCCGGGGTCACAATTTCATCAAAAATCTGACTTTCGGCAATTCACTCAGAAATGGTGCCAAACGGTTGCAAATGCTCCCCTGAGAGGTTTGGCGGTCGAAACAGAAGGCTTTTTATCACAGGACAAGAAATCAGCCCTCGACAACTTAACCGGCAGAAAAAGATTTTTTTGAAAAAATCCCTAAGCCCCGGGGTCACAATTTCATCAAAAATCTCACTTTCTCTTATTGACTCAGAAATGGTGCCAAACGGTTGCAAATGCTCCCCTGAGAGGTTTGGCGGTCGAAACAGAAGGCTATTTATCACAGGACAAGAAATCAACCCTCGACACCTTAACCGGCAGAAAAAGATTTTTTTAAAAAATCCCTAAGCCCCGGCGTCACAATTTCATAAAAAATATCACGTTCTCCAATTGACACAAAAATGGTGCCAAATGGTTGCAAATGCTCCCCTGAGAGGTTTGTCGGTCGAAACAGAAGGCTATTTATCACAGGAAAAGAAATCAGCCCTCGACACCTTAACCGGCAGAAAAAGATTTTTTTGAAAAAATCCCTAAGCCCCGGGGTCACAATTTCATCAAAAATCTGACTTTCGGCAATTCACTCAGAAATGGTGCCAAACGGTTGCAAATGCTCCCCTGAGAGGTTTGGCGGTCGAAACAGAAGGCTTTTTATCACAGGACAAGAAATCAGCCCTCGACAACTTAACCGGCAGAAAAAGATTTTTTTGAAAAAATCCCTAAGCCCCGGGGTCACAATTTCATCAAAAATCTGACTTTCGGCAATTTACTCAGAAATGGTGCCAAACGGTTGCAAATGCTCCCCTGAGAGGTTTGGCGGTCGAAACAGAAGGCTTTTTATCACAGGACAAGAAATCAGCCCTCGACAACTTAACCGGAAGAAAAAGATTTTTTTGAAAAAATCCCTAAGCCCCGGGGTCACAATTTCATCAAAAATTTGACTTTCGGCGATTCACTCAGAAATGGTGCCAAACGGTTGCAAATGCTCCCCTGAGAGGTTTGGCGGTCGAAACAGAAGGCTATTTATCACAGGAAAAGAAATCAGCCCTCGACACCTTATCCGGCAGAAAAAGATTTTTTTGAAAAAATCCCTAAGCCCCGGGGTCACAATTTCATAAAAAATCTGACTTTCAGCAATTCACTCAGAAATGGTGCCAAACGGTTGCAAATGCTCCCCTGAGAGGTTTGGTGGTCGAAACAGAAGGCTTTTTATCACAGGACAAAAAATCAGCCCTCGACAACTTAACCGGCAGAAGAAGATTTTTTTGAAAAAACCCCTCAGCCCAGGGGTCACAATTTCATCAAAAATCTGACTTTCGGCAATTCACTCAGAAATGGTGCCAAACGGTTGCAAATGCTCCCCTGAGAGGTTTGGCGGTCGAAACAGAAGGCTATTTATCACAGGAAAAGAAATCAGCCCTCGACAACTTAACCGGCAGAAGAAGATTTTTTTGAAAAAACCCCTCAGCCCAGGGGTCACAATTTCATCAAAAATTTGACTTTCGGCAATTCACTCAGAAATGGTGCCAAACGGTTGCAAATGCTCCCCTGAGAGGTTTGGCGGTCGAAACAGAAGGCTATTTATCACAGGAAAAGAAATCAGCCCTCGACACCTTAACCGGCAGAAAAAGATTTTTTTGAAAAAATCCCTAAGCCCCGGGGTCACAATTTCATCAAAAATCTGACTTTCGGCAATTCACTCAGAAATGGTGCCAAACGGTTGCAAATGCTCCCCTGAGAGGTTTGGCGGTCGAAACAGAAGGCTTTTTATCACAGGAAAAGAAATCAGCCCTCGACAACTTAACTGGCAGAAAAATATTTTTTTGAAAAAATCCCTAAGCCCCGGGGTCACAATTTCATCAAAAATCTCACGTTCTCTAATTCACTCCGAAATTGTGCCAAACGGTTGCAAATGCTCCCCTGAGAAGTTTGGCGGTCGAAACAGAAGGCAGTTTATCACAGGAAAAGAAATCAGCCCTCGACACCTTAACCGGCAGAAAAAGATTTTTTTGAAAAAATCCCTAAGCCCCGGGGTCACAATTTCATCAAAAATCTCACTTTCTCTAATTGACTCAGAAATGGTGCCAAACGGTTGCAAATGCTCCCCTGAGAGGTTTGGCGGTCGAAACAGAAGGCTATTTATCACAGGACAAGAAATCAACCCTTGACACCTTAACCGGCAGAAAAAGATTTTTTTGAAAAAATCCCTAAGCCCCGGCGTCACAATTTCATAAAAAATATCACGTTCTCCAATTGACACAAAAATGGTGCCAAATGGTTGCAAATGCTCCCCTGAGAGGTTTGTCGGTCGAAACAGAAGGCTATTTATCACAGGACAAGAAATCAGCCCTCGACAACTTAACCGGCAGAAAAAGATTTTTTTGAAAAAATCCCTAAGCCCCGGGGTCACAATTTCATCAAAAATCTGACTTTCGGCAATTTACTCAGAAATGGTGCCAAACGGTTGCAAATGATCCCCTGAGAGGTTTGGCGGTCGAAACAGAAGGCTTTTTATCACAGGACAAGAAATCAGCCCTCGACAACTTAACCGGAAGAAAAAGATTTTTTTGAAAAAATCCCTAAGCCCCGGGGTCACAATTTCATCAAAAATTTGACTTTCGGCGATTCACTCAGAAATGGTGCCAAACGGTTGCAAATGCTCCCCTGAGAGGTTTGGCGGTCGAAACAGAAGGCTATTTATCACAGGAAAAGAAATCAGCCCTCGACACCTTAACCGGCAGAAAAAGATTTTTTTGAAAAAATCCCTAAGCCCCGGGGTCACAATTTCATAAAAAATCTGACTTTCGGCAATTCACTCAGAAATGGTGCCAAACGGTTGCAAATGCTCCCCTGAGAGGTTTGGTGGTCGAAACAGAAGGCTTTTTATCACAGGACAAGAAATCAGCCCTCGACAACTTAACCGGCAGAAGAAGATTTTTTTGAAAAAACCCCTCAGCCCAGGGGTCACAATTTCATCAAAAATTTGACTTTCGGCAATTCACTCAGAAATGGTGCCAAACGGTTGCAAATGCTCCCCTGAGAGGTTTGGCGGTCGAAACAGAAGGCTATTTATCACAGGAAAAGAAATCAGCCCTCGACACCTTAACCGGCAGAAAAAGATTTTTTTGAAAAAATCCCTAAGCCCCGGGGTCACAATTTCATCAAAAATCTGACTTTCGGCAATTCACTCAGAAATGGTGCCAAACGGTTGAAAATGCTCCCCTGAGAGGTTTGGCGGTCGAAACAGAAGGCAGTTTATCAAAGGAAAAGAAATCAGCCCTCGACAACTTAACCGGCAGAAAAAGATTTTTTTGAAAAAATCCCTAAGCCCCGGCGTCACAATTTCATAAAAAATATCACGTTCTCCAATTGACACAAAAATGGTGCGAAATGTTTGCAAATGCTCCCCTGAGAGGTTTGGCGGTCGAAACAGAAGGCTATTTATCACAGGAAAAGAAATCAGCCCTCGACACCTTAACCGGCAGAAAAAGATTTTTTTGAAAAAATCCCTAAGCCCCGGGGTCACAATTTCATCAAAAATCTGACTTTCGGCAATTCACTCAGAAATGGTGCCAAACGGTTGCAAATGCTCCCCTTAGAGGTTTGGCGGTCGAAACAGAAGGCTTTTTATCACAGGACAAGAAATCAACCCTCGACACCTTAACCGGGAGAAAAAGATTTTTTTGAAAAAATCCCTAAGCCCCGGGGTCACAATTTCATCAAAAATCTGACTTGCGGCAATTCACTCAGAAATGGTGCCAAGCGGTTGCAAATGCTCCCCTGAGAGGTTTGGCGGTCGAAACAGAAGTCTATTTATCACAGGAAAAGAAATCAGCCCTCGACACCTTAACCGGCAGAAAAAGATTTTTTTGACAAAATCCCTAAGCCCTGGGGTTACAATTTCATCAAAAATCTGACTTTCGGCAATTCACTCAGAAATGGTGCCAAACGGTTGCAAATGCTCCCCTGAGAGGTTTGGCGGTCGAAACAGAAGGCTTTTTATCACAGGAAAAGAAATCAGCCCTCGACAACTTAACCGGCAGAAAAATATTTTTTTGAAAAAATCCCTAAGCCCCGGCGTCACAATTTCATAAAAAATATCACGTTCTCCAATTGACACAAAAATGGTGCCAAATGGTTGCAAATGCTCCCCTGAGAGGTTTGTCGGTCGAAACAGAAGGCTATTTATCACAGGACAAGAAATCAGCCCTCGACAACTTAACCGGCAGAAAAATATTTTTTTGAAAAAATCCCTAAGCCCCGGGGTCACAATTTCATCAAAAATCTCACGTTCTCTAATTCACTCCGAAATTGTGCCAAACGGTTGCAAATGCTCCCCTGAGAAGTTTGGCGGTCGAAACAGAAGGCAGTTTATCACAGGAAAAGAAATCAGCCCTCGACACCTTAACCGGAAGAAAAAGATTTTTTTAAAAAAATCCCTAAGCCCCGGGGTCACAATTTCATCAAAAATCTGACTTTCGGCAATTCACTCAGAAATGGTGCCAAACGGTTGCAAATGCTCCCCTGAGAGGTTTGGCGGTCGAAACAGAATGCTTTTTATCACAGGAAAAGAAATCAGCCCTCGACACCTTAACCGGCAGAAAAAGATTTTTTTGAAAAAATCCCTAAGCCCCGGGGTCACAATTTCATCAAAAATCTGACTTTCGGTAATTCACTCAGAAATGGTGCCAAACGGTTGCAAATGCTCCCCTGAGAGGTTTGGCGGTCGAAACAGAAGGCTTTTTATCACAGGACAGGAGATCAGCCCTCGATACCTTAACCGGCAGAAAAAGATTTTCTTGAAAAAATCCCTAAGCCCCGGGGTCACAATTTCATCAAAAATCTCACGTTCTCCAATTGACGCAAAAATGGTGCCAAATGGTTGCAAATGCTCCCCTGAGAGGTTTGGCGGTCGAAACAGAAGGCTATTTATCACAGGAAAAGAAATCAGCCCTCGACACCTTAACCGGCAGAAAAAGATTTTTTTGAAAAAATCCCTAAGCCCCGGGGTCACAATTTCATCAAAAATCTCACGTTCTCTAATTCACTCAGAAATGGTACCAAATGGTTGCAAATGCTCCCCTGAGAGGTTTGGAGGTCGAAACAGAAGGCTTTTTATCACAGGACAAGAAATCAGCCCTCGACAACTTAAGCGGCAGAAAAAGATTTTTTTGAAAAAACCCCTAAGCCCCGGGGTCACAATTTCATCAAAAATCTCACTTTCGGCAATTCACTCAGAAATGGTGGCAAACGGTTGGAAATGCTCCCCTGAGAGGTTTGGCGGTCGAAACAGAAGGCAGTTTATCACAGGAAAAGAAATCAGCCCTCGACACCTTAACCGGCAGAAAAAGATTTTTTTGAAAAAATCCCTAAGCCCCGGGGTCACAATTTCATCAAAAATCTGACTTTTGGCAATTCACTCAGAAATGGTGCCAAACGGTTGCAAATGCTCCCCTAAGAGGTTTGGCGGTCGAAACAGAAGGCTTTTTATCACAGGACAAGAAATCAGCCCTCGACACCTTAACCGACAGAAAAAGATTTTTTTGAAAAAATCCCTAAGCCCCGGAGTAACAATTTCATCAAAAATCTGACTTTCGGCAATTCACTCAGAAATGGTGCCAAACGGTTGCAAATGCTCCACTGAGAGGTTTGGCGGTCGAAACAGAAGGCTTTTTATCACAGGAAAAGAAATCAGCCCTCGACAACTTAACCGGCAGAAAAATATTTTTTTGAAAAAATCCCTAAGCCCCGGGGTCACAATTTCATCAAAAATCTCTCGTTCTCTAATTCACTCCGAAATTGTGCCAAATGGTTGCAAATGCTCCCCTGAGAGGTTTGGCGGTCGAAACAGAAGGCTTTTTATCACAGGAAAAGAAATCAGCCCTCGACAACTTAACCGGCAGAAAAAGATTTTTTTGAAAAAATCCCTAAGCCCCGGGGTCACAATTTCATCAAAAATCTGACTTTTGGCAATTAACTCAGAAATGGTGCCAAACGGTTGCAAATGCTCCCCTGAGAGGTTTGGCGGTCGAAACAGAAGGCAGTTTATCACAGGAAAAGAAATCAGCCCCTCGACACCTTAACCGGCAGAAAAAGATTTTTTTGAAAAAATCCCTAAGCCCCGGGGTCACAATTTCATCAAAAACCTCACTTTCTCTAATTCACTCAGAAATGGTACCAAATGGTTGCAAATGCTCCCCTGAGAGGTTTGGCGGTCGGAACAGAAGGCTTTTTATCACAGGACGAGAAATCAGCCCTCGACAACTTAAGCGTAAGAAAAAGATTTTTTTGAAAAAACCCCTAAGCCCCGGGGTCACAATTTCATCAAAAATCTGACTATCGGCAATTCACTCAGAAATGGTGCCAAACGGTTGCAAATGCTCCCCTGAGAGGTTTGGCGGTCGAAACAGGAGGCAGTTTATCACAGGAAAAGAAATCAGCCCTCGACACCTTAACCGGCAGAAAAAGATTTTTTTGAAAAAATCCCTAAGCCCCGGGGTCACAATTTCATCAAAAATCTCACGTTCTCCAATTGACGCAAAAATGGTGCCAAACGGTTGCAAATGCTCCTCTTAGAGGTTTGGCGCTCCAAACAGAAGGCTATTTACAACAGGAAAAGAAATCAGCCCTCGACACCTTAACCGGCAGAAAAAGATTTTTTTGAAAACATCCCTAAGCCCCGGGGTAACAATTTCATCAAAAATCTGACTTTCGGCAATTCACTCAGAAATGGTGCCAAACAGTTGCAAATGCTCCCCTGAGAGGTTTGGTGGTCGAAACAGAAGGCTTTTTATCACAGGACAAGAAATCAGCCCTCAACAACTTAACCGGCCGAAAAAGATTTTTTTGAAAAATACCCTAAGCCCTGGGGTCACAATTTCATCAAAAATCTGACTTTCGGCGATTCACTCAGAAATGGTGCCAAACAGTTGCAAATGCTCCCCTGAGAGGTTTGGCGGTCGAAACAGAAGGCTTTTTATCACAGGAGAAGAAATCAGCCCTCGACACCTTAACCGGCAGAAAAAGATTTTTTTGAAAAAATCCCTAAGCCCCGGGGTCACAATTTCATCAAAAATCTCACCTTCTCTAATTCACTCCGAAATTGTGCCAAACGGTTGCAAATGCTCCCCTGAGAAGTTTGGCTGTCGAAACAGAAGGCTTTTTATCACAGGACAAGAAATCAGCCCTCGACACCTTAACCGACAGAAAAAGATTTTTTTGAAAAAATCCCTAAGCCCCGGAGTAACAATTTCATCAAAAATCTGACTTTCGGCAATTCACTCAGAAATGGTGCCAAACGGTGGCAAATGCTCCCCTGAGAGGTTTGGCGGTCGAAACAGAAGGCTTTTTATCACAGGACGAGAAATCAGCCCTCGACAACTTAAGCGGCAGAAAAAGATTTTTTTGAAAAAACCCCTAAGCCCCGGGGTCACAATTTCATCAAAAATCTGACTTTCGGCAATTCACTCAGAAATGGTGCCAAACGGTTGCAAATGCTCCCCTGAGAGGTTTGGCGGTCGAAACAGAAGGCAGTTTATCACAGGAAAAGAAATCAGCCCTCGACACCTTAACCGGCAGAAAAAGATTTTTTTGAAAAAATCCCTAAGCCCCGGGGTCACAATTTCATCAAAAATCTGACTTTTGGCAATTCACTCAGAAATGGTGCCAAACGGTTGCAAATGCTCCCCTAAGAGGTTTGGCGGTCGAAACAGAAGGCTTTTTATCACAGAACAAGAAATCAGCCCTCGACACCTTAACCGACAGAAAAAGATTTTTTTGAAAAAATCCCTAAGCCCCGGAGTAACAATTTCATCAAAAATCTGACTATCGGCAATTCACTCAGAAATGGTGCCAAACGGTTGCAAATGCTCCCCTGAGAGGTTTGGCGGTCGAAACAGAAGGCAGTTTATCACAGGAAAAGAAATCAGCCCTCGACAACTTAACCGGCAGAAAAAGATTTTTTTGAAAAAATCCCTAAGCCCCGGGGTCACAATTTCATCAAAAATCTGACTTTTGGCAATTCACTCAGAAATGGTGCCAAACGGTTGCAAATGCTCCCCTGAGAGGTTTGGCCGTCGAAACAGAAGGCTATTTATTACAGGACAAGAAATCAACCCTCGACACCTTAAGCGGCAGAAAAAGATTTTTTTGAAAAAATCCCTAAGCCCCGGGGTCACAATTTCATCAAAAATCTCACGTTCTCCAATTGACGCAAAAATGGTGCCAAATGGTTGCAAATGCTCCCCTGAGAGGTTTGGCGGTCGAAACAGAAGGCTATTTATCACAGGAAAAGAAATCAGCCCTCGACACCTTAACCGGCAGAAAAAGATTTTTTTGAAAAAATCCCTAAGCCCCGGGGTCACAATTTCATCAAAAACCTCACGTTCTCTATTTCACTCAGAAATGGTACCAAATGGTTGCAAATGCTCCCCTGAGAGGTTTGGCGGTCGAAACAGAAGGCTTTTTATCACAGGACGAGAAATCAGCCCTTGACAACTTAACCGGCAGAAAAAGATTTTTTTGAAAAAACCCCTAAGCCCCGGGGTCACAATTTCATCAAAAATCTGACTATCGGCAATTCACTCAGAAATGGTGCCAAACGGTTGCAAATGCTCCCCTGAGAGGTTTGGCGGTCGAAACAGAAGGCAGTTTATCACAGGAAAAGAAATCAGCCCTCGACACCTTAACCGGCAGAAAAAGATTTTTTTGAAAAAATCCCTAAGCCCCGGGGTCACAATTTCATCAAAAATCTCACGTTCTCCAATTGACGCAAAAATGGTGCCAAACGGTTGCAAATGCTCCTCTTAGAGGTTTGGCGGTCGAAACAGAAGGCTATTTACAACAGGAAAAGAAATCAGCCCTCGACACCTTAACCGGCAGAAAAAGATTTTTTTGAAAACATCCCTAAGCCCCGGGGTAACAATTTCATCAAAAATCTGACTTTCGGCAATTCACTCAGAAATGATGCCAAACAGTTGCAAATGCTCCCCTGAGAGGTTTGGTGGTCGAAAAAGAAGGCTTTTTATCACAGGACAAGAAATCAGCCCTCAACAACTTAACCGGCAGAAAAAGATTTTTTTGAAAAATCCCCTAAGGCCCGGGGTCACAATTTCATCAAAAATCTGACTTTCGGCGATTCACTCAGAAATGGTGCCAAACGGTTGCAAATGCTCCCCTGAGAGGTTTGGCGGTCGAAACAGAAGGCTTTTTATCACAGGACAAGAAATCAGCCCTCGACACCTTAACCGGCAGAAAAAGATTTTTTTGAAAAAATCCCTAAGCCCCGGGGTCACAATTTCTTCAAAAATCTCACGTTTTCTAATTCACTCAGAAATGGTGCCAAACGGTTGCAAATGCTCCCCTGAGAGGTTTGGCGGTCGAAACAGAAGGCTATTTATCACAGGAAAAGAAATCAGCCCTCGACACCTTAACCGGCAGAAAAAGATTTTTTTGAAAAAATCCCTAAGCCCCGGGGTCACAATTTCATCAAAAATCTGACTTTCGGCAATTCACTCAGAAATGGTGCCAAACGGTTGCAAATGCTCCCCTGAGAGGTTTGGCGGTCGAAACAGAAGGCTTTTTATCACAGGAAAAGAAATCAGCCCTCCACAACTTAACCGGCAGAAAAATATTTTTTTGAAAAAATCCCTAAGCCCCGGGGTCACAATTTCATCAAAAATCTCACGTTCTCTAATTCACTCCGAAATTGTGCCAAACGGTTGCAAATGCTCCCCTGAGAAGTTTGGCGGTCGAAACAGAAGGCAGTTTATCACAGGAAAAGAAATCAGCCCTCGACACCTTAACCGGCAGAAAAAGATTTTTTTGAAAAAATCCCTAAGCCCCGGGGTCACAATTTCATCAAAAATCTCACGTTCTCTAATTCACTCAGAAATGGTGCCAAACGGTTGCAAATGCTCCCCTGAGAGGTTTGGAGGTCGAAACAGAAGGCTTTTTATCACAGGACAAGAAATCAGCCCTCGACACCTTAACCGACAGAAAAAGAGTTTTTTGAAAAAATCCCTAAGCCACGGAGTAACAATTTCATCAAAAATCTGACTTTCGGCGATTCACTCAGAAATGGTGCCAAACGGTTGCAAATGCTCCCCTGAGAGGTTTGGCGGTCGAAACAGAAGGCTTTTTATCACAGGAGAAGAAATCAGCCCTCGACACCTTAACCGGCAGAAAAAGATTTTTTTGAAAAAATCCCTAAGCCCCGGGGTCACAATTTCATCAAAAATCTGACTTTCGGCAATTCACTCAGAAATGGTACCAAACGGTTGAAAATGCTCCCCTGAGAGGTTTGGCGGTCGAAACAGAAGGCTTTTTATCACAGGAAAAGAAATCAGCCCTTGACAACTTAACCGGCAGAAAAATATTTTTTTGAAAAAATCCCTAAGCCCCGGGGTCACAATTTCATCAAAAATCTCTCGTTCTCTAATTCACTCCGAAATTGTGCCAAATGGTTGCACATGCTCCCCTGAGAGGTTTGGCGGTCGAAACAGAAGGCTTTTTATCACAGGAAAAGAAATCAGCCCTCGACAACTTAACCGGCAGAAAAAGATTTTTTTCAAAAAATCCCTAAGCCCCGGGGTCACAATTTCATCAAAAATCTGACTTTTGGCAATTAACTCAGAAATGGTGCCAAACGGTTGCAAATGCTCCCCTGAGAGGTTTGGCGGTCGAAACAGAAGGCAGTTTATCACAGGAAAAGAAATCAGCCCTCGACACCTTAACCGGCAGAAAAAGATTTTTTTGAAAAAATCCCTAAGCCCCGGGGTCACAATTTCATCAAAAACCTCACTTTCTCTAATTCACTCAGAAATGGTACCAAATGGTTGCAAATGCTCCCCTGAGAGGTTTGGCGGTCGAAACAGAAGGCTTTTTATCACAGGACGAGAAATCAGCCCTCGACAACTTAAGCGGCAGAAAAAGATTTTTTTGAAAAAACCCCTAAGCCCCGGGGTCACAATTTCATCAAAAATCTGACTATCGGCAATTCACTCAGAAATGGTGCCAAACGGTTGCAAATGCTCCCCTGAGAGGTTTGGCGGTCGAAACAGGAGGCAGTTTATCACAGGAAAAGAAATCAGCCCTCGACACCTTAACCGGCAGAAAAAGATTTTTTTGAAAAAATCCCTAAGCCCCGGCGTCACAATTTCATCAAAAATCTCACGTTCTCCAATTGACGCAAAAATGGTGCCAAACGGTTGCAAATGCTCCTCTTAGAGGTTTGGCGGTCGAAACAGAAGGCTATTTACAACAGGAAAAGAAATCAGCCCTCGACACCTTAACCGGCAGAAAAAGATTTTTTTGAAAACATCCCTAAGCCCCGGGGTAACAATTTCATCAAAAATCTGACTTTCGGCAATTCACTCAGAAATGGTGCCAAACAGTTGCAAATGCTCCCCTGAGAGGTTTGGTGGTCGAAACAGAAGGCTTTTTATCACAGGACAAGAAATCAGCCCTCAACAACTTAACCGGCAGAAAAAGATTTTTTTGAAAAATCCCCTAAGCCCTGGGGTCACAATTTCATCAAAAATCTGACTTTCGGCGATTCACTCAGAAATGGTGCCAAACGGTTGCAAATGCTCCCCTGAGAGGTTTGGCGGTCGAAACAGAAGGCTTTTTATCACAGGAGAAGAAATCAGCCCTCGACACCTTAACCGGCAGAAAAAGATTTTTTTGAAAAAATCCCTAAGCCCCGGGGTCACAATTTCATCAAAAATCTGACTTTTGGCAATTCACTCAGAAATGGTACCAAACGGTTGCAAATGCTCCCCTGAGAGGTTTGGCGGTCGAAACAGAAGGCTTTTTATTACAGGAAAAGAAATCAGCCCTCGACAACTTAACCGGCAGAAAAATATTTTTTTGAAAAAATCCCTAAGCCCCGGGGTCACAATTTCATCAAAAATCTCACCTTCTCTAATTCACTCCGAAATTGTGCCAAACGGTTGCAAATGCTCCCCTGAGAAGTTTGGCGGTCGAAACAGAACGCTTTTTATCACAGGACAAGAAATCAGCCCTCGACACCTTAACCGACAGAAAAAGATTTTTTTGAAAAAATCCCTAAGCCCCGGGGTCACAATTTCATCAAAAATCTGACTTTTGGCAATTCACTCAGAAATGGTGCCAAACGGTTGCAAATGCTCCCCTAAGAGGTTTGGCGGTCGAAACAGAAGGCTTTTTATCACAGGACAAGAAATCAGCCCTCGACACCTTAACCGACAGAAAAAGATTTTTTTGAAAAAATCCCTAAGTAACAATTTCATCAAAAATCTGACTTTCGGCAATTCACTCAGAAATGGTGCCAAACGGTTGCAAATGCTCCCCTGAGAGGTTTGGCGGTCGAAACAGAAGGCTTTTTATCACAGGAAAAGAAATCAGCCCTCGACAACTTAACCGGCAGAAAAAGATATTTTTGAAAAAACCCCTAAGCCCCGGGGTCACAATTTCATCAAAAATCTGACTTTTGGCTATTCACTCAGAAATGGTGCCAAACAGTTGCAAATGCTCCCCTGAGAGGTTTGGCGGTCGAAACAGAAGTATTTTTATCACAGGACGAGAAATCAGCCCTCGACAACTTAACCGGCAGAAAAAGATTTTTTTGAAAAAATCCCTAAGCCCCGGAGTAACAATTTCATCAAAAATCTGACTTTCGGCAATTCACTCAGAAATGGTGCCAAACGGTTGCAAATGCTCCCCTGAGAGGTTTGGCGGTCGAAACAGAAGGCAGTTTATCACAGGAAAAGAAATCAGCCCTCGAAAACTTAACTGGCAGAAAATTTTTTTTTTTGAAAAAATCCCTAAGCCCCGGGGTCACAATTTCATCAAAAATTTCACGTTCTCTAATTCACTCAGAAATTGTGCCAAACGGTTGCAAATGCTCCCCTGAGAGGTTTGGCGGTCGAAACAGAAGGCTTTTTATCACAGGAAAAGAAATCAGCCCTCGACAACTTAACTGGCAGAAAATTTTTTTTTTGAAAAAATCCCTAAGCCCCGGGGTCACAATTTCATCAAAAATTTCACGTTCTCTAATTCACTCAGAAATTGTGCCAAACGGTTGCAAATGCTCCCCTGAGAGGTTTGGCGGTCGAAACAGAAGGCTTTTTATCACAGGAAAAGAAATCAGCCCTCGACAACTTAACCGGCAGAAAAATATTTTTTTGAAAAAATCCCTAAGCCCCGGGGTCACAATTTCATCAAAATCTCACCTTCTCTAATTCACTCCGAAATTGTGCCAAACGGTTGCAAATGCTCCCCTGAGAGGTTTGGCGGTCGAAACAGAAGGCTTTTTATCACAGGACAAGAAATCAGCCCTCGACACCTTAACCGACAGAAAAAGATTTTTTTGAAAAAACCCCTAAGCCCCGGGGTCACAATTTCATCAAAAATCTGACTTTCGGCAATTCACTCAGAAATGGTGCCAAACGGTTGCAAATGCTCCCCTGAGAGGTTTGGCGGTCGAAACAGAAGGCAGTTTATCACAGGAAAAGAAATCAGCCCTCGACACCTTAACCGGCAGAAAAAGATTTTTTTGAAAAAATCCCTAAGCCCCGGGGTCACAATTTCATCAAAAATCTGACTTTTGGCAATTCACTCAGAAATGGTGCCAAACGGTTGCAAATGCTCCCCTAAGAGGTTTGGCGGTCGAAACAGAAGGCTTTTTATCACACGACAAGAAATCAGCCCTCGACACCTTAACCGACAGAAAAAGATTTTTTTGAAAAAATCCCTAAGTAACAATTTCATCAAAAATCTGACTTTTGGCAATTCACTCAGAAATGGTGCCAAACGGTTGCAAATGCTCCCCTGAGAGGTTTGGCGGTCGAAACAGAAGGCTTTTTATCACAGGAAAAGAAATCAGCCCTCGACAACTTAACCGGCAGAAAAAGATTTTTTTGAAAAAATCCCTAAGCCCCGGGGTCACAATTTCATCAAAAATCTGACTTTTGGCAATTCACTCAGAAATGGTGCCACACGGTTGCAAATGCTCCCCTGAGAGGTTTGGCCGTCGAAACAGAAGGCTATTTATTACAGGACAAGAAATCAACCCTCGACACCTTAAGCGGCAGAAAAAGATTTTTTTGAAAAAATCCCTAAGCCCCGGGGTCACAATTTCATCAAAAATCTCACGTTCTCCAATTGACGCAAAAATGGTGCCAAATGGTTGCAAATGCTCCCCTGAGAGGTTTGGCGGTCGAAACAGAAGGCTATTTATCACAGGAAAAGAAATCAGCCCTCGACACCTTAACCGGCAGAAAAAGATTTTTTTGAAAAAATCCCTAAGCCCCGGGGTCACAATTTCATCAAAAACCTCACGTTCTCTATTTCACTCAGAAATGGTACCAAATGGTTGCAAATGCTCCCCTGAGAGGTTTGGCGGTCGAAACAGAAGGCTATTTATCACAGGAAAAGAAATCAGCCCTCGACACCTTAACCGGCAGAAAAAGATTTTTTTGAAAAAATCCCTAAGCCCCGGGGTCACAATTTCATCAAAAACCTCACGTTCTCTATTTCACTCAGAAATGGTACCAAATGGTTGCAAATGCTCCCCTGAGAGGTTTGGCGGTCGAAACAGAAGGCTTTTTATCACAGGACGAGAAATCAGCCCTCGACAACTTAAGCGGCAGAAAAAGATTTTTTTGAAAAAACCCCTAAGCCCCGGGGTCACAATTTCATCAAAAATCTGACTATCGGCAATTCACTCAGAAATGGTGCCAAACGGTTGCAAATGCTCCCCTGAGAGGTTTGGCGGTCGAAACAGAAGGCAGTTTATCACAGGAAAAGAAATCAGCCCTCGACACCTTAACCGGCAGAAAAAGATTTTTTTGAAAAAATCCCTAAGCCCCGGGGTCACAATTTCATCAAAAATCTCACGTTCTCCAATTGACACAAAAATGGTGCCAAACGGTTGCAAATGCTCCTCTTAGAGGTTTGGCGGTCGAAACAGAAGGCTATTTACAACAGGAAAAGAAATCAGCCCTCGACACCTTAACCGGCAGAAAAAGATTTTTTTGAAAAAATCCCTAAGCGCCGGGGTAACAATTTCATCAAAAATCTGACTTTCGGCAATTCACTCAGAAATGATGCTAAACAGTTGCAAATGCTCCCCTGAGAGGTTTGGTGGTCGAAACAGAAGGCTTTTTATCACAGGACAAGAAATCAGCCCTCAACAACTTAACCGGCAGAAAAAGATTTTTTTCAAAAAATCCCTAAGTCCCGGGGTCAGAATTTCATCAAAAATCTCACGTTCTCCAATTGACGCAAAAATGGTGCCAAATGGTTGCAAATGCTCCCCTGAGACTTTTGGCGGTCGAAACAGAAGGCTTTTTATCACAGGACGAGAAATCAGCCCTCGACAACTTAAGCGGCAGAAAAAGATTTTTTTGAAAAAACCCCGAAGCCCCGGGGTCACAATTTCATCAAAAATCTGACTTCCGGCAATTCACTCAGAAATG
Source organism: Podarcis pityusensis (assembly GCF_964106645.2). Lineage (NCBI taxonomy): Eukaryota > Metazoa > Chordata > Lepidosauria > Squamata > Lacertidae > Podarcis > Podarcis pityusensis. The sequence goes on along the minus strand of NC_138032.1, from coordinate 85,529,670 downwards.
GTGCCAAACGGTTGCAAATGCTCCCCTGAGAGGTTTGGCGGTCGAAACAGAAGGCTATTTATCACAGGAAAAGAAATCAGCCCTCGACACCTTAACAGGCAGAAAAAGATTTTTTTGAAAACATCCCTAAGCCCCGGGGTAACAATTTCATCAAAAATCTGACTTTCGGCAATTCACTCAGAAATGGTGCCAAACAGGTGCAAATGCTCCCCTGAGAGGTTTGGTGGTTGAAACAGAAGGCTTTTTATCACAGGACAAGAAATCAGCCCTCCACAACTTAACCGGCAGAAAAAGATTTTTTTGAAAAAACCCCTAAGCCCCGGGGTCACAATTTCATCAAAAATCTGACTTTTGGCTATTCACTCAGAAATGGTGCCAAACAGTTGCAAATGCTCCCCTGAGAGGTTTGGCGGTCGAAACAGAAGTATTTTTATCACAGGACGAGAAATCAGCCCTCGACAACTTAACCGGCAGAAAAAGATTTTTTTGAAAAAATCCCTAAGCCCCGGGGTCACAATTTCATCAAAAATCTGACTTTCGGCGATTCACTCAGAAATGGTGCCAAACGGTTGCAATTGCTCCCCTGAGAGGTTTGGCGGTCGAAACAGAAGGCTATTTATCACAGGAAAAGAAATCAGCCCTCGACAACTTAACCGGCAGAAAAAGATTTTTTTGAAAAAATCCCTAAGCCCCGGGGTCACAATTTCATCAAAAATCTGACTTTCGGCAATTCACTCAGAAATGGTGCCAAACGGTTGCAAATGCTCCCCTGAGAGGTTTGGCGGTCGAAAGAGAAGGCTATTTATCACAGAAAAAGAAATCAGCCCTCGACAACTTAACTGGCAGAAAATTTTTTTTTTGAAAAAATCCCTAAGCCCCGGGGTCACAATTTCATCAAAAATCTCACGTTCTCTAATTCACTCAGAAATTGTGCCAAACGGTTGCAAATGCTCCCCTGAGAGGTTTGGCGGTCGAAACAGAAGGCTTTTTATCACAGGAAAAGAAATCAGCCCTCGACAACTTAACCGGCAGAAAAAGATTTTTTTGAAAAAATCCCTAAGCCCCGGGGTCACAATTTCATCAAAAATCTGACTTTTGGCAATTCACTCAGAAATGGTGCCAAACGGTTGCAAATGCTCCCCTGAGAGGTTTGGCGGTCGAAACAGAAGGCTATTTATCAGAGGAAAAGAAATCAGCCCACGACACCTTAACCGGCAGAAAAAGATTTTTTTGAAAAAATCACTAAGCCCCGGGGTCACAATTTCTTCAAAAATCTCACGTTCTCTAATTCACTCAGAAATTGTGCCAAACGGTTGCAAATGCTCCCCTGAGAGGTTTGGCGGTCGAAACAGAAGGCTTTTTATCACAGGGAAAGAAATCAGCCCTCGACAACTTAACCGGCAGAAAAATATTTTTTTGAAAAAATTCCTAAGCCCCGGGGTCACAATTTCATCAAAAATCTGACTTTCGGCGATTCACTCAGAAATGGTGCCAAACGGTTGCAAATGCTCCCCTGAGAGGTTTGGTGGTCGAAACAGAAGGCTATTTATCACAGGAAAAGAAATCAGCCCTCGACACCTTAACCGGCAGAAAAAGATTTTTTTGAAAAAATCCCTAAGCCCCGGGGTAACAATTTCATCTAAAATCTGACTTTCGGCAGTTCACTCAGAAATGGTGCCAAACGGTTGCAAATGCTCCCCTGAGACGTTTGTCGGTAGAAACAGAAGGCTATTTATCACAGGAAAAGAAATCAGCCCTCGACACCTTAACCGGCAGAAAAAGATTTTTTTGAAAAAATCCCTAAGCCCCGGGGTCACAATTTCATCTAAAATCTGACTTTCGGCAATTCACTCAGAAATGGTGCCAAACGGTTGGAAATGATCCCCTGAGAGGTTTGGCGGTCGAAACAGAAGGCTTTTTATCACAGGAAAAGAAATCAGCCCTCGACACCTTAACCGGCAGAAAAAGATTTTTTTGAAAAAATCCCTAAGCCCCGGGGTCACAATTTCCTCAAAAATCTGACTTTCGGCAATTCACTCAGAAATGGTGCCAAACAGTTGCAAATGCTCCCCTGAGAGGTTTGGCGGTCGAAACAGAAGGCTATTTATCACAGGAAAAGAAATCAGCCCTCGACACCTTAACCGACAGAAAAAGATTTTTTTGAAAAAATCCCTAAGCCCCGGGGTCACAATTTCACCAAAAATCTGACTTTCGGCAATTCACTCAGAAATGGTGCCAAACTTTTGCAAATGCTCCCCTGAGTGGTTTGGCGGTCGAAAGAGAAGGCTTTTTATCACAGGACAAGAAATCAGCCCTCGACAACTTAACCGGCAGAAAAAGATTTTTTTGAAAAACCCCTAAGCCCCGGGGTCACAATTTCATCAAAAATCTGACTTTCGGCAATTCACTCAGAAATGGTGCTATACAGTTGCAAATGCTCCCCTGACAGGTTTGGTGGTCGAAACAGAAGGCTTTTTATCACAGGACAAGAAATGAGCCCTCAACACCTTAACCGGCAGAAAAAGATTTTTTTGAAAAAATCCCTAAGCCCCGGGGTCACAATTTCATCTAAAATCTGACTTTCGGCAATTCACTCAGAAATGGTGCCAAACAGTTGCAAATGCTCCCCTGAGAGGTTTGGCATTCGAAACAGAAGGCTACTTATCACAGGAAAAGAAATCAGCCCTCGACACCTTAACCGGCAGAAAAAGATTTTTTTGAAAAAATCCCTAAGCCCCGGGGTCACAATTTCATCTAAAATCTGACTTTCGGCAGTTCACTCAGAAATGGTGCCAAACGGTTGCAAATGCTCCCCTGAGACGTTTGTCGGTAGAAACAGAAGGCTATTCATCACAGGAAAAGAAATCAGCCCTCGACACCTTAACCGGCAGAAAAAGATTTTTTTGAAAAAATCCCTAAGCCCCGGGGTCACAATTTCATCTAAAATCTGACTTTCGGCAATTCACTCAGAAATGGTGCCAAACCGTTGCAAATGCTCCCCTGAGACGTTTGTCGGTAGAAACAGAAGGCTATTTATCACAGCAAAAGAAATCAGCCCTCGACACCTTAACCGGCAGAAAAAGATTTTTTTGAGAAAATCCCTAAGCCCCGGGGTCACAATTTCATCAAAAATCTGACTTTCGGCAATTCACTCAGAAATGGTGCCAAACAGTTGCAAATGCTCCCCTGAGAGGTTTGGCGGTCGAAACAGAAGGCTATTTATCACAGGAAAAGAAATCAGCCCTCGACACCTTAACCGACAGAAAAAGATTTTTTTGAAAAAATCCCTAAGCCCCGGGGTCACAATTTCACCAAAAATCTGACTTTCGGCAATTCACTCAGAAATGGTGCCAAACGGTTGCAAATGCTCCCCTGAGAGGTTTGGCGGACGAAACAGAAGGCAGTTTATCACAGGAAAAGAAATCAGCCCTCGACACCTTAACCGGCAGAAAAAGTTTTTTTTTTTAAAAATCCCTAAGCCCCGGGGTCACAATTTCATCTAAAATCTGACTTTCGGCAATTCACTCAGAAATGGTGCCAAACTTTTGCAAATGCTCCCCTGAGTGGTTTGGCGGTCGAAAGAGAAGGCTTTTTATCACAGGACAAGAAATCAGCCCTCGACAACTTAACCGGCAGAAAAAGATTTTTTTGAAAAACCCCTAAACCCCGGGGTCACAATTTCATCAAAAATCTGACTTTCGGCAATTCACTCAGAAATGGTGCCATACAGTTGCAAATGCTCCCATGAGAGGTTTGGCGGTCGAAACAGAAGGCTTTTTATCACAGGACGAGAAATCAGCCCTCGACAACTTAAGCGGTAGAAAAAGATTTTTTTGAAAAAACCCCGAAGCCCCGGGGTCACAATTTCATCAAAAATCTGACTTTCGGCAATTCACTCAGAAATGGTGCCAAACGGTTGCAAATGCTCCCCTGGGAGGTTTGGCGGTCGAAACAGAAGGCTATTTATCACAGGACAAGAAATCAGCCCTCGACACCTTAACCGGCAGAAAAAGATTTTTTTGAAAAAATCCCTAAGCCCCGGGGTCACAATTTCTTCAAAAATCTAACGTTCTCTAATTCACTCACAAATGGTGCCAAACGGTTGCAAATGCTCCCCTGAGAGGTTTGGCGGTCGAAATAGAAGGCTATTTATCACAGGGCAAGAAATCAACCCTCGACAAATTAAGCGGCAGAAAAAGATTTTTTTGAAAAAACCCCGAAGTCCCGGGGTCACAATTTCATCAAAAATCTGACTTTCGGCTATTCACTCAGAAATGGTGCTATACAGTTGCAAATGCTCCCCTGACAGGTTTGGTGGTCGAAACAGAAGGCTTTTTATCACAGGAGAAGAAATGAGCCCTCAACACCTTAACCGGCAGAAAAAGATTTTTTTGAAAAAATCCCTAAGCCCCGGGGTCACAATTTCATCTAAAATCTGACTTTCGGCAATTCACTCAGAAATGGTGCCAAACAGTTGCATATGCTCCCCTGAGAGGTTTGGCATTCGAAACAGAAGGCTACTTATCACAGGAAAAGAAATCAGCCCTCGACACCTTAACCGGCAGAAAAAGATTTTTTTGAAAAAATCCCTAAGCCCCGGGGTCACAATTTCATCTAAAATCTGACTTTCGGCAGTTCACTCAGAAATGGTGCCAAACGGTTGCAAATGCTCCCCTGAGACGTTTGTCGGTAGAAACAGAAGGCTATTCATCACAGGAAAAGAAATCAGCCCTCGACACCTTAACCGGCAGAAAAAGATTTTTTTGAAAAAATCCCTAAGCCCCGGGGTCACAATTTCATCTAAAATCTGACTTTCGGCAATTCACTCAGAAATGGTGCCAAACCGTTGCAAATGCTCCCCTGAGACGTTTGTCGGTAGAAACAGAAAGCTATTTATCACAGCAAAAGAAATCAGCCCTCGACACCTTAACCGGCAGAAAAAGATTTTTTTGAGAAAATCCCTAAGCCCCGGGGTCACAATTTCATCAAAAATCTGACTTTCGGCAATTCACTCAGAAATGGTGCCAAACAGTTGCAAATGCTCCCCTGAGAGGTTTGGCGGTCGAAACAGAAGGCTATTTATCACAGGAAAAGAAATCAGCCCTCGACACCTTAACCGACAGAAAAAGATTTTTTGAAAAAATCCCTAAGCCCCGGGGTCACAATTTCTTCAAAAATCTGACTTTCGGTGATTCACTCAGAAATGGTGCCAAACGGTTGCATATGCTCCCCTGAGAGGTTTGGCATTCGAAACAGAAGGCTACTTATCACAGGAAAAGAAATCAGCCCTCGACAACTTAACCGGCAGAAAAAGATTTTTTTGAAAAAATCCCTAAGCCCCGGGGTCACAATTTCATCTAAAATCTGAGTTTCGGCAGTTCACTCAGAAATGGTGCCAAACGGTTGCAAATGCTCCCCTGAGACGTTTGTCGGTAGAAACAGAAGGCTATTTATCACAGGAAAAGAAATCAGCCCTCGACACCTTAACCGGCAGAAAAAGATTTTTTTGAAAAAATCCCTAAGCCCCGGGGTCACAATTTCATCTAAAATCTGACTTTCGGCAATTCACTCAGAAATGGTGCCAAACGGTTGCAAATGCTCCCCTGAGACGTTTGTCGTTAGAAACAGAAGGCTATTTATCACAGGAAAAGAAATCAGCCCTCGACACCTTAACCGGCAGAAAAAGATTTTTTTGAAAAAATCCCTAAGCCCCGGGGTCACAATTTCATCTAAAATCTGACTTTCGGCAATTCACTCAGAAATGGTGCCAAACGGTTGCAAATGCTCCCCTGAGACGTTTGTCGTTAGAAACAGAAGGCTATTTATCACAGGAAAAGAAATCAGCCCTCGACACCTTAACCGGCAGAAAAAGATTTTTTTGAAAAAATCCCTAAGCCCCGGGGTCACAATTTCATCAAAAATCTGACTTTCGGCAATTCACTCAGAAATGGTGCCAAACAGTTGCAAATGCTCCCCTGAGAGGTTTGGCGGTCGAAACAGAAGGCTATTTATCACAGGAAAAGAAATCAGCCCTCGACACCTTAACCGACAGAAAAAGATTTTTTTGAAAAAATCCCTAAGCCCCGGGGTCACAATTTCATCAAAAATCTGACTTTTGGCAATTCACACAGAAATGGTGCCAAACGGTTGCAAATGCTCCCCTGAGAGGTTTGGCAGTCGAAACAGAAGACTACTTATCACAGGAAAAGAAATCAGCCCTCGACACCTTAACCGGCAGAAAAAGATTTTTTTGAAAAAATCCCTAAGCCCCGGGGTCACAATTTCATCAAAAATCTCACGTTCTCTAATTCACTCAGAAATGGTGCCAAACGGTTGCAAATGCTCCCCTGAGAGGTTTGTCGGTCGAAACAGAAGGCTATTTATCACAGGAAAAGAAATCAGCCCTCGACACCTTAACCGGCAGAAAAAGATTTTTTTGAGAAAATCCCTAAGCCCCGGGGTCACAATTTCATCTAAAATCTGACTTTCGGCGATTCACTCAGAAATGGTGCCATACAGTTGCAAATGCTCCCATGAGAGGTTTGGCATTCGAAACAGAAGGCTACTTATCACAGGAAAAGAAATCAGCCCTCGACAACTTAAGCGGTAGAAAAAGATTTTTTTGAAAAAACCCCTAAGCCCCGGGGTCACAATTTCATCAAAAATCTGACTCTCGGCTATTCACTCAGAAATGGTGCCAAACGGTTGCAAATGCTCCCCTGCGAGGTTTGGCGGTCGAAACAAAAGGCTTTTTATCACAGGACGAGAAATCAGCCCTCGACAACTTAACCGGCAGAAAAAGATTTTTTTGAAAAAATTCCTAAGCCCCGGGGTCACAATTTCATCAAAAATCTGACTCTCGGCTATTCACTCAGAAATGGTGCCAAACGGTTGCAAATGCTCCCCTGAGAGATTTGGCGGTCGAAATAGAAGGCTATTTATCACAGGGCAAGAAATCAACCCTCGACAAATTAAGCGGCAGAAAAAGATTTTTTTGAAAAAACCCCGAATCCCGGGGTCACAATTTCATCAAAAATCTGACTTTCGGCTATTCACTCAGAAATGGTGCTATACAGTTGCAAATGCTCCCCTGACAGGTTTGGTGGTCGAAACAGAAGGCTTTTTATCACAGGACAAGAAATCAGCCCTCAACACCTTAACCGGCAGAAAAAGATTTTTTTGAAAAAATCCCTAAGCCCCGGGGTCACAATTTCTTCAAAAATCTGACTTTCGGCGATTCACTCAGAAATGGTGCCAAACGGTTGCATATGCTCCCCTGAGAGGTTTGGCATTCGAAACAAAAGGCTACTTATCACAGGAAAAGAAATCAGCCCTCGACACCTTAACCGGCAGAAAAAGATTTTTTTGAAAAAATCCCTAAGCCCCGGGGTCACAATTTCATCTAAAATCTGACTTTCGGCAGTTCACTCAGAAATGGTGCCAAACGGTTGCAAATGCTCCCCTGAGACGTTTATCGGTAGAAACAGAAGGCTATTCATCACAGGAAAAGAAATCAGCCCTCGACAACTTAACCGGCAGAAAAAGATTTTTTTGAAAAAATCCCTAAGCCCCGGGGTCACAATTTCATCAAAAATCTGACTTTTGGCGATTCACTCAGAATTGGTGCCAAACGGTTGCAAATGCTCCCCTGAGAGGTTTGGCGGTCGAAACAGAAGGCTATTTATCACAGGAAAAGAAATCAGCCCTCGACAACTTAACTGGCAGAAATTTTTTTTTTTAAAAAATCCCTAAGCCCCGGGGTCACAATTTCATCAAAAATCTCACGTTTTCTAATTCACTCAGAAATGGTGCCAAACGGTTGCAAATGCTCCCCTGAGAGGTTTGGCGGTCGAAACAGAAGGCTATTTATCACAGGAAAAGAAATCAGCCCTCGACACCTTAACCGACAGAAAAAGATTTTTTTGAAAAAATCCCTAAGCCCCGGGGTCACAATTTCATCAAAAATCGGACTTTTGGCAATTCACTCAGAAATGGTGCCAAACGGTTGCAAATGCTCCCCTGAGACGTTTGTCGGTAGAAACAGAAGGCTATTTATCACAGGAAAAGAAATCAGCCCTCGACACCTTAACCGGCAGAAAAAGATTTTTTTGAAAAAATCCCTAAGCCCCGGGGTCACAATTTCATCAAAAATCTGACTTTCGGCAATTCACTCAGAAATGGTGCCAAACAGTTGCAAATGCCCCCCTGAGAGGTTTGGCGGTCGAAACAGAAGGCTATTTATCACAGGAAAAGAAATCAGCCCTCGACACCTTAACCGACAGAAAAAGATTTTTTTGAAAAAATCCCTAAGCCCCGGGGTCACAATTTCATCAAAAATCTGACTTTCGGCGATTCACTCAGAAATGGTGCCAAACGGTTGCAAATGCTCCCCTGAGAGGTTTGGCAGTCGAAACAGAAGGCTACTTATCACAGGAAAAGAAATCAGCCCTCGACACCTTAACCGGCAGAAAAATATTTTTTTGAAAAAATCCCTAAGCCCCGGGGTCACAATTTCATCAAAAATCTGACTTTCGGCGATTCACTCAGAAATGTTGCCAAACGGTTGCATATGCTCCCCTGAGAGGTTTGGCATTCGAAACAGAAGGCTACTTATCACAGGAAAAGAAATCAGCCCTCGACACCTTAACCGGCAGAAAAAGATTTTTTTGAAAAAATCCCTAAGCCCCGGGGTCACAATTTCATCTAAAATCTCACTTTCGGCAATTCACTCAGAAATGGTGCCAAACGGTTGCAAATGCTCCCCTGAGACGTTTGTCGGTCGAAACAGAAGGCTATTTATCACAGGAAAAGAAATCAGCCCTCGACACCTTAACCGGCAGAAAAAGATTTTTTTGAAAAAATCCCTAAGCCCCGGGGTCACAATTTCATCAAAACTCTGACTTTCGGCGATTCACTCAGAAATGGTGCCAAACGTTTGCAAATGCTCTCCTGAGAGGTTTGGCGGTCGAAACAGAAGGCTATTTATCACAGGAAAAGAAATCAGCCCTCGACACCTTAACCGGCAGAAAAAGATTTTTTTGAAAAAATCCCTAAGCCCCGGGGTCACAATTTCTTCAAAAATCTCACGTTTTCTAATTCACTCAGAAATGGTGCCAAACGGTTGCAAATGCTCCCCTGAGAGGTTTGGCGGTCGAAACAGAAGGCTATTTATCACAGGAAAAGAAATCAGCCCTCGACACCTTAACCGACAGAAAAACATTTTTTTGAAAAAATCCCTAAGCCCCGGGGTCACAATTTCATCAAAAATCGGACTTTTGGCAATTCACTCAGAAATGGTGCCAAACGGTTGCAAATGCTCCCCTGAGACGTTTGTCGGTAGAAACAGAAGGCTATTTATCACAGGAAAAGAAATAAGCCCGCGACACCTTAACCGGCAGAAAAAGATTTTTTTAAAAAAATCCCTAAGCCCCGGGGTCACAATTTCATCAAAAATCTGACTTTCGGCAATTCACTCAGAAATGGTGCCAAACAGTTGCAAATGCTCCCCTGAGAGGTTTGGCGGTCGAAACAGAAGGCTATTTCTCACAGGAAAAGAAATCAGCCCTCGACACCTTAACCGACAGAAAAAGATTTTTTTGAAAAAATCCCTAAGCCCCGGGGTCACAATTTCATCAAAAATCTGACTTTCGGCAATTCACTCAGAAATGGTGCCAAACGGTTGCAAATGCTCCCCTGAGAGGTTTGGCAGTCGAAACAGAAGGCTACTTATCACAGGAAAAGAAATCAGCCCTCGACACCTTAACCGGCAGAAAAAGATTTTTTTGAAAAAATCCCTAAGCCCCGGGGTCACAATTTCATCTAAAATCTGACTTTCGGCAATTCACTCAGAAATGGTGCCAAACGGTTGCAAATGCTCCCCTGAGAGGTTTGTCGGTCGAAACAGAAGGCTATTTATCACAGGAAAAGAAATCAGCCCTCGACACCTTAACCGGCAGAAAAAGATTTTTTTGAAAAAATCCCTAAGCCCCGGGGTCACAATTTCATCAAAAATCTGACTTTCGGCGATTCACTCAGAAATGGTGCCAAACGGTTGCATATGCTCCCCTGAGAGGTTTGGCATTCGAAACAGAAGGCTACTTATCACAGGAAAAGAAATCAGCCCTCGACACCTTAACCGGCAGAAAAAGATTTTTTTGAAAAAATCCCTAAGCCCCGGGGTCACAATTTCATCTAAAATCTGACTTTCGGCAATTCACTCAGAAATGGCGCCAAACGGTTGCAAATGCTCCCCTGAGACGTTTGTCGGTAGAAACAGAAGGCTATTTATCACAGGAAAAGAAATCAGCCCTCGACACCTTAACCGGCAGAAAAAGATTTTTTTGAAAAAATCCCTAAGCCCCGGGGTCACAATTTCATCAAAAATCTGACTTTCGGCGATTCACTCAGAAATGGTGCCAAACGGTTGCATATGCTCCCCTGAGAGGTTTGGCATTCGAAACAGAAGGCTACTTATCACAGGAAAAGAAATCAGCCCTCGACACCTTAACCGGCAGAAAAAGATTTTTTTGAAAAAATCCCTAAGCCCCGGGGTCACAATTTCATCTAAAATCTGACTTTCGGCAATTCACTCAGAAATGGCGCCAAACGGTTGCAAATGCTCCCCTGAGACGTTTGTCGGTAGAAACAGAAGGCTATTTATCACAGGAAAAGAAATCAGCCCTCGACACCGTAACCGGCAGAAAAAGATTTTTTTGAAAAAATCACTAAGCCCCGGGGTCACAATTTCATCAAAAATCTTACGTTCTCTAATTCACTCAGAAATGGTGCCAAACGGTTGCAAATGCTCCCCTGAGAGGTTTGGCGGTCCAAACTGAAGGCTTTTTATCACAGGACAAGAAATCAACCCTAAACAACTTAAACGCCAGAAAAAGATTTTTTTGAAAAAACCCCTAAGCCCCGGGGTCACAATTTCATCAAAAATCTGACTTTCGGCTATTCACTCAGAAATGGTGCCAAACAGTTGCAAATACTCCCCTGAGAGGTTTGGCGGTCGAAACAGAAGTATTTTTATCACATGACAAGAAATCAGCCCTCGACAACTTAACCGGCAGAAAAAGATTTTTTTGAAAAAATCCCTAAGCCCCGGGGTCACAATTTCATCAAAAATCTGACTTTTGGCGATTCACTCAGAATTGGTGCCAAACGGTTGCAAATGCTCCCCTGAGAGGTTTGGCGGTCGAAACAGAAGGCTATTTATTACAGGAAAAGAAATCAGCCCTCGACAACTTAACTGGCAGAAATTTTTTTTTTTGAAAAAATCCCTAAGCCCCGGGGTCACAATTTCATCAAAAATCTGACTTTCGGCGATTCACTCAGAAATGGTGCCAAACGGTTGCAAATGCTCCCCTGAGAGGTTTGGCGCTCGAAACAGAAGGCTATTTATCACAGGAAAAGAAATCAGCCCTCGACACCTTAACCGGCAGAAAAAGATTTTTTTGAAAAAATCCCTAAGCCCCGGGGTCACACTTTCATCAAAAATCTTACGTTCTCTAATTCACTCAGAATTGGTGCCAAACGGTTGCAAATGCTCCCCTGAGAGGTTTGGCGGTCGAAACAGAAGGTTATTTATCACAGGAAAAGAAATCAGCCCTCGACACCTTAACCGGCAGAAAAAGATTTTTTTGAAAAAATCCCTAAGCCCCGGGGTCACACTTTCATCAAAAATCTTACGTTCTCTAATTCACTCAGAAATGGTGCCAAACGGTTGCAAATGCTCCCCTGAGAAGTTTGGCGGTCGAAACAGAAGGCAGTTTATCACAGGAAAAGAAATCAGCCCTCGACACCTTAACCGGCAGAAAAAGATTTTTTTGAAAAAATCCCTAAGCCCCGGGGTCACAATTTCTTCAAAAATCTCACGTTTTCTAATTCACTCAGAAATGGTGCCAAACGGTTGCAAATGCTCCCCTGAGAGGTTTGGCGGTCGAAACAGAAGGCTATTTATCACAGGAAAAGAAATCAGCCCTCGACACCTTAACCGACAGAAAAATATTTTTTTGAAAAAATCCCTAAGCCCCGGGGTCACACTTTCATCAAAAATCTTACGTTCTCTAATTCACTCAGAAATGGTGCCAAACGGTTGCAAATGCTCCCCTGAGAAGTTTGGCGGTCGAAACAGAAGGCAGTTTATCACAGGAAAAGAAATCAGCCCTCGACACCTTAACCGGCAGAAAAAGATTTTTTTGAAAAAATCCCTAAGCCCCGGGGTCACAATTTCACCAAAAATCTGACTTTCGGCAATTCACTCAGAAATGGTGCCAAACGGTTGCAAATGCTCCCCTGAGAGGCTTGGCGGTCGAAACAGAAGGCAGTTTATCACAGGAAAAGAAATCAGTCCTCGACACCTTAACCGGCAGTAAAAGATTTTTTTGAAAAAACCCCTAAGCCCCGGGGTCACAATTTCATCAAAAATCTGACTTTCGGCAATTCACTCAGAAATGGTGCCATACAGTTGCAAATGCTCCCCTGAGAGGTTTGGCGGTCGAAACAGAAGGCTTTTTATCACAGGCCGAGAAATCAGCCCTCGACAACTTAAGCGGCAGAAAAAGATTTTTTTGAAAAAACCCCTAAGCCCCGGGGTCACAATTTCATCAAAAATCTGACTTTCGGCAATTCATTCAGAAATGGTGCCAAACGGTTGCAAATGCTCCCCTGAGAGGTTTGGCGGTCGAAACAGAAGTCTATTTATCACAGGAAAAGAAATCAGTCCTCGACACCTTAACCGGCAGAAAAAGATTTTTTTGAAAAAATCGCTAAGCCCCGGGGTCACAATTTCATCAAACATCTGACTTTCGGCAATTCACTCAGAAAGTGTGCCAAACGGTTGCAAATGCTCCCCTGAGAGGTTTGGCAGTCGAAACAGAAGGCTTTTTATCACAGAACAAGAAATCAGCCCTCGACAGCTTAACCGGCAGAAAAAGATTTTTTTGAAAAAATCCCTAAGCCCCGGGGTCACAATTTCATCAAAAATCTGACTTTCGGCGATTCACTCAGAAATGGTGCCAAACGGTTGCAAATGCTCCCCTGAGAGGTTTGGCAGTCGAAACGGAAGGCTACTTATCACAGGAAAAGAAATCAGCCCTCGACACCTTAACCGGCAGAAAAAGATTTTTTTGAAAAAATCCCTAAGCCCCGGGGTCACAATTTCATCAAAAATCTGACTTTCGGCGATTCACTCAGAAATGGTGCCAAACGGTTGCAAATGCTCCCCTGAGAGGTTTGGCGGTCGAAACAGAAGGCTACTTATCACAGGAAAAGAAATCAGCCCTCGACACCTTAACCGGCAGAAAAAGATTTTTTTGAAAAAATCCCTAAGCCCCGGGGTCACAATTTCATCTAAAATCTGACTTTCGGCAATTCACTCAGAAATGGTGCCAAACGGTTGCAAATGCTCCCCTGAGAGGTTTGGCGGTCCAAACAGAAGGCTTTTTATCACAGGACAAGAAATCAACCCTCGACAACTTAACCGGCAGAAAAAGATTTTTTTGAAAAAATCCCTAAGCCCCGGGGTCACAATTTCATCAAAAATCTGACTTTCGGCAATTCACTCAGAAATGGTGCCAAACGGTTCCAAATGCTCCCCTGAGAGGTTTGGCGGTCGAAACAGAAGGCTATTTATCACAGGAAAAGAAATCAGCCCTCGACACCTTAACCGGGAGAAAAAGATTTTTTTGAAAAAATCCCTAAGCCCCGGGGTCACAATTTCATCAAAAATCTCACGTTCTCTAATTCACTCAGAAATGGTGCCAAACAGTTGCAAATGCTCCCCTGAGAGGTTTGGCGGTCGAAACAGAAGGCTATTTATCACAGGACAAGAAATCAGCCCTCGACACCTTAACCGGCAGAAAAAGATTTTTTTGAAAAAAACGCTAAGCCCCGGGGTCACAATTTCATCAAAAATCTGATTTTCGGCAATTCACTCAGAAATGGTGCCAAACAGTTGCAAATGCTCCCCTGAGAGGTTTGTCGGTTGAAACAGAAGGCTATTTATCATAGGAAAAGAAATCAGCCCTCGACACCTTAACCGACAGAAAAAGATTTTTTTGAAAAAATCCCTAAGCCCCGGGGTCACAATTTTATCAAAAATCTGACTTTCGGCGATTCACTCAGAAATGGTGCCAAACGGTTGCAAATGCTCCCCTGAGAGGTTTGGCGGTCCAAACAGAAGGCTTTTTATCACAGGACAAGAAATCAACGCTCGACAACTTAACCGGCAGAAAAACATTTTTTTGAAAAAATCCCTAAGCCCCGGGGTCACAATTTCATCAAAAATCTCACGTTCTCTAATTCACTCAGAAATGGTGCCAAACGGTTGCAAATGCTCCCCTGAGAGGTTTGGCGGTCCAAACAGAAGGCTTTTTATCACAGGAAAAGAAATCAACCCTCGACAACTTAACCGGCAGAAAAAGATTTTTTTGAAAAAATCCCTAAGCCCCGGGGTCACAATTTCATCAAAAATCTGACTTTCGGCAATTCACTCAGAAATGGTGCCAAACGGTTGCAAATGCTCCCCTGAGAGGTTTGGCGGTCGAAACAGAAGGCTATTTATCACAGGAAAAGAAATCAGCCCTCGACACCTTAACCGGCAGAAAAAGATTTTTTTGAAAAAATCCCTAAGCCCCGGGGTCACAATTTCATCAAAAATCTCACGTTCTCTAATTCACTCAGAAATGGTGCCAAACGGTTGCAAATGCTCCCCTGAGAGGTTTGGCGGTCCAAACAGAAGGCTTTTTATCACAGGAAAAGAAATCAACCCTCGACAACTTAACCGGCAGAAAAAGATTTTTTTGAAAAAATCCCTAAGCCCCGGGGTCACAATTTCATCAAAAATCTGACTTTCGGCAATTCACTCAGAAATGGTGCCAAACGGTTGCAAATGCTCCCCTGAGAGGTTTGGCGGTCGAAACAGAAGGCTATTTATCACAGGAAAAGAAATCAGCCCTCGACACCTTAACCGGCAGAAAAAGATTTTTTTGAAAAAATCCCTAAGCCCCGGGGTCACAATTTCATCAAAAATCTCACGTTCTCTAATTCACTCAGAAATGGTGCCAAACGGTTGCAAATGCTCCCCTGAGAGGTTTGGCGGTCGAAACAGAAGGCTATTTATCACAGGACAAGAAATCAGCCCTCGACACCTTAACCGGCAGAAAAAGATTTTTTTGAAAAAATCCCTAAGCCCCGGGGTCACAATTTCATCAAAAATCTGACTTTCGGCAATTCACTCAGAAATGGTGCCAAACGATTGCAAATGCTCCCCTGAGAGGTTTGGCGGTCGAAACAGAAGTCTATTTATCACAGGAAAAGAAATCAGCCCTCGACACCTTAACCGGCAGAAAAAGATGTTTTTGAAAAAATCGCTAAGCCCCGGGGTCACAATTTCATCAAAAATCTGACTTTCGGCAATTCACTCAGAAAGGGTGCCAAACGGTTGCAAATGCTCCCCTGAGAGGTTTGGCAGTCGAAAAAGAAGGCTTTTTATCACAGGACAAGAAATCAGCCCTCGACAACTTAACCAGCAGAAAAAGATTTTTTTGAAAAAATCCCTAAGCCCCGGAGTCACAATTTCATCAAAAACCTAACTTTCGGCAATTAACTCAGAAATGGTGCCAAACAGTTGCAAATGCTCCCCTGAGAGGTTTGGCGGTCGAAACAGAAGGCTATTTATCACAGGAAAAGAAATCAGCCCTCGACACCTTAACCGACAGAAAAAGATTTTTTTGAAAAAATCCCTAAGCCCCGGGGTCACAATTTCATCAAAAATCTGACTTTCGGCGATTCACTCAGAAATGGTGCCAAACGGTTGCAAATGCTGCCCTGAGAGGTTTGGCAGTTGAAACAGAAGGCTACTTATCACAGGAAAAGAAATCAGCCCTCGACAACTTAACCGGCAGAAAAAGATTTTTTTGAAAAAATCCCTAAGCCCCGGGGTCACAATTTCATCAAAAATCTCACGTTCTCTAATTCACCCAGAAATGGTGCCAAACGGTTGCAAATGCTCCCCTGAGAGGTTTGGCAGTCGAAAAAGAAGGCTTTTTATCACAGGACAAGAAATCAGCCCTCGACAACTTAACCAGCAGAAAAAGATTTTTTTGAAAAAATCCCTAAGCCCCGGCGTCACAATTTCATCAAAAACCTAACTTTCGGCAATTAACTCAGAAATGGTGCCAAACAGTTGCAAATGCTCCCCTGAGAGGTTTGGCGGTCCAAACAGAAGGCTTTTTATCACAGGACAAGAAATCAACCCTCGACAACTTAACCGGCAGAAAAAGATTTTTTTGAAAAAATCCCTAAGCCACGGTGTCACAATTTCATCAAAAATCTCACGTTCTCTAATTCACTCAGAAATGGTGCCAAACGGTTGCAAATGCTCCCCTGAGAGGTTTGGCGGTCCAAACAGAAGGCTTTTTATCACAGGACAAGAAATCAGCCCTCGACAACTAATCCGGCAGAAAAAGATTTTTTTGAAAAAATCCCTAAGCCCCGGGGTCACAATTTCATCAAAAATCTGACTTTCGGCAATTCACTCCGAAATGGTGCCAAACGGTTGCAAATGCTCCCCTGAGAGGTTTGGCGGTCGAAACAGAAGGCTTTTTATCACAGGAAAAGAAATCAGCCCTCGACACCTTAACCGGCAGAAAAAGATTTTTTTGAAAAAATTCCTAAGCCCCGGGGTCACAATTTCTTCAAAAATCTCACGTTCTCTAATTCACTCAGAAATGGTGCCAAACGGTTGCAAATGCTCCCCTGAGAGGTTTGGCGGTCGAAACAGAAGGCTATTTATCACAGGACAAGAAATCAGCCCTCGACACCTTAACCGACAGAAAAAGATTTTTTTGAAAAAATCCCTAAGCCCCGGGGTCACAATTTCATCAAAAATCTCACGTTCTCTAATTCACTCAGAAATGGTGCCAAACGGTTGCAAATGCTCCCCTGAGAGGTTTGGCGGTCCAAACAGAAGGCTTTTTATCACAGGACAAGAAATCAACCCTCGACAACTTAACCGGCAGAAAAACATTTTTTTGAAAAAATCCCTAAGCCCCGGGGTCACAATTTCATCAAAAATCTGACTTTTGGCAATTCACTCAGAAATGGTGCCAAACGGTTGCAAATGCTCCCCTGAGAGGTTTGGCGGTCGAAACAGAAGGCTATTTATCACAGGAAAAGAAATCAGCCCTCGACACCTTAACCGGCAGAAAAAGATTTTTTTAAAAAAATCCCTAAGCCCCGGGGTCACAATTTCATCAAAAATCTCACGTTCTCTAATTCACTCAGAAATGGTGCCAAACGGTTGCAAATGCTCCCCTGAGAGGTTTGGCGGTCCAAACAGAAGGCTTTTTATCACAGGACAAGAAATCAACCCTCGACAACTTAACCGGCAGAAAAACATTTTTTTGAAAAAATCCCTAAGCCCCGGTGTCACAATTTCATCAAAAATCTCACGTTCTCTAATTCACTCAGAAATGGTGCCAAACGGTTGCAAATGCTCCCCTGAGAGGTTTGGCAGTCGAAAAAGAAGGCTTTTTATCACAGGACAAGAAATCAGCCCTCGACAACTTAACCAGCAGAAAAAGATTTTTTTGAAAAAATCCCTAAGCCCCGGCGTCACAATTTCATCAAAAACCTAACTTTCGGCAATTAACTCAGAAATGGTGCCAAACAGTTGCAAATGCTCCCCTGAGAGGTTTGGCGGTTGAAACAGAAGGCTATTTATCATAGGAAAAGAAATCAGCCCTCGACACCTTAACCGACAGAAAAAGATTTTTTTGAAAAAATCCCTAAGCCCCGGGGTCACAATTTCATCAAAAATCTGACTTTCGGCGATTCACTCAGAAATGGTGCCAAACGGTTGCAAATGCTCCCCTGAGAGGTTTGGCAGTCGAAACAGAAGGCTACTTATCACAGGAAAAGAAATCAGCCCTCGACACCTTAACCGGCAGAAAAAGATTTTTTTGAAAAAATCCCTAAGCCCCGGGGTCACAATTTCATCAAAAATCTGACTTTCGGCAATTCACTCAGAAATGGTGCCAAACGATTGCAAATGCTCCCCTGAGAGGTTTGGCGGTCGAAACAGAAGTCTATTTATCACAGGAAAAGAAATCAGCCCTCGACACCTTAACCGGCAGAAAAAGATGTTTTTGAAAAAATCGCTAAGCCCCGGGGTCACAATTTCATCAAAAATCTGACTTTCGGCAATTCACTCAGAAAGGGTGCCAAACGGTTGCAAATGCTCCCCTGAGAGGTTTGGCAGTCGAAAAAGAAGGCTTTTTATCACAGGACAAGAAATCAGCCCTTGACAACTTAACCAGCAGAAAAAGATTTTTTTGAAAAAATCCCTAAGCCCCGGCGTCACAATTTCATCAAAAACCTAACTTTCGGCAATTCACTCAGAAATGGTGCCAAACAGTTGCAAATGCTCCCCTGAGAGGTTTGGCGGTCGAAACAGAAGGCTATTTATCACAGGAAAAGAAATCAGCCCTCGACACCTTAACCGACAGAAAAAGATTTTTTTGAAAAAATCCCTAAGCCCCGGGGTCACAATTTCATCAAAAATCTGACTTTCGGCGATTCACTCAGAAATGGTGCCAAACGGTTGCAAATGCTGCCCTGAGAGGTTTGGCAGTTGAAACAGAAGGCTACTTATCACAGGAAAAGAAATCAGCCCTCGACAACTTAACCGGCAGAAAAAGATTTTTTTGAAAAAATCCCTAAGCCCCGGGGTCACAATTTCATCAAAAATCTCACGTTCTCTAATTCACCCAGAAATGGTGCCAAACGGTTGGAAATGCTCCCCTGAGAGGTTTGGCAGTCGAAAAAGAAGGCTTTTTATCACAGGACAAGAAATCAGCCCTCGACAACTTAACCAGCAGAAAAAGATTTTTTTGAAAAAATCCCTAAGCCCCGGCGTCACAATTTCATCAAAAACCTAACTTTCGGCAATTAACTCAGAAATGGTGCCAAACAGTTGCAAATGCTCCCCTGAGAGATTTGGCGGTCCAAACAGAAGGCTTTTTATCACAGGACAAGAAATCAACCCTCGACAACTTAACCGGCAGAAAAAGATTTTTTTGAAAAAATCCCTAAGCCACGGTGTCACAATTTCATCAAAAATCTCACGTTCTCTAATTCACTCTGAAATGGTGCCAAACGGTTGCAAATGCTCCCCTGAGAGGTTTGGCGGTCCAAACAGAAGGCTTTTTATCACAGGACAAGAAATCAGCCCTCGACAACTAATCCGGCAGAAAAAGATTTTTTTGAAAAAATCCCTAAGCCCCGGGGTCACAATTTCATCAAAAATCTGACTTTCGGCAATTCACTCCGAAATGGTGCCAAACGGTTGCAAATGCTCCCCTGAGAGGTTTGGCGGTCGAAACAGAAGGCTTTTTATCACAGGAAAAGAAATCAGCCCTCGACACCTTAACCGGCAGAAAAAGATTTTTTTGAAAAAATTCCTAAGCCCCGGGGTCACAATTTCTTCAAAAATCTCACGTTCTCTAATTCACTCAGAAATGGTGCCAAACGGTTGCAAATGCTCCCCTGAGAGGTTTGGCGGTCGAAACAGAAGGCTATTTATCACAGGACAAGAAATCAGCCCTCGACACCTTAACCGACAGAAAAAGATTTTTTTGAAAAAATCCCTAAGCCCCGGGGTCACAATTTCTTCAAAAATCTCACGTTCTCTAATTCACTCAGAAATGGTGCCAAACGGTTGCAAATGCTCCCCTGAGAGGTTTGGCGGTCCAAACAGAAGGCTTTTTATCACAGGACAAGAAATCAACCCTCGACAACTTAACCGGCAGAAAAACATTTTTTTGAAAAAATCCCTAAGCCCCGGGGTCACAATTTCATCAAAAATCTGACTTTTGGCAATTCACTCAGAAATGGTGCCAAACGGTTGCAAATGCTCCCCTGAGAGGTTTGGCGGTCGAAACAGAAGGCTATTTATCACAGGAAAAGAAATCAGCCCTCGACACCTTAACCGGCAGAAAAAGATTTTTTTAAAAAAATCCCTAAGCCCCGGGGTCACAATTTCATCAAAAATCTCACGTTCTCTAATTCACTCAGAAATGGTGCCAAACGGTTGCAAATGCTCCCCTGAGAGGTTTGGCGGTCGAAACAGAAGGCTTTTTATCACAGGACAAGAAATCAACCCTCGACAACTTAACCGGCAGAAAAACATTTTTTTGAAAAAATCCCTAAGCCCCGGGGTCACAATTTCATCAAAAATCTGACTTTCGGCAATTCACTCAGAAATGGTGCCAAACAGTTGCAAATGCTCCCCTGAGAGGTTTGGCAGTCGAAACAGAAGGCTATTTATCACAGGAAAAGAAATCAGCCCTCGACACCTTAACCGACAGAAAAAGATTTTTTTGTAAAAATCCCTAAGCCCCGGGGTCACAATTTCATCAAAAATCTGAATTTCGCCGATTCACTCAGAAATGGTGCCAAACGGTTGCAAATGCTCCCCTGAGAGGTTTGGCAGTCGAAACAGAAGGCTACTTATCACAGGAAAAGAAATCAGCCCTCGACACCTTAACCGGTAGAAAAAGATTTTTTTGAAAAAATGCCTAAGCCCCGGGGTCACAATTTCATCAAAAATCTGACTTTCGGCAATTAACTCAGAAATGGTGCCAAACGGTTGCAAATGCTCCCCTGAGAGGTTCGGTGGTCGAAATAGAAGGCTTTTTATCACAGGAAAAGAAATCAGCCCTCGACAACTTAACTGGCAGAAATTTTTTTTTTTTTAAAAATCCCTAAGCCCCGGGGTCACAATTTCATCAAAAATCTCACGTTCTCTAATTCACTCAGAAATGGTGCCAAACGGTTGCAAATGCTCCCCTGAGAGGTTTGGCGGTCCAAACAGAAGGCTTTTTATCACAGGACAAGAAATCAACCCTCGACAACTTAACCGGCAGAAAAAGATTTTTTTGAAAAAATCCCTAAGCCCCGGGGTCACAATTTCATCAAAAATCTGACTTTCGGCTATTCACTCAGAAATGGTGCTAAACAGTTGCAAATGCTCCCCTGAGAGGTTTGGCGGTCGAAACAGAAGTATTTTTATCACAGGACGAGAAATCAGCCCTCGACAACTTAACCGGCAGAAAAAGATTTTTTTGAAAAAATCCCTAAGCCCCGGGGTCACAATTTCATCAAAAATCTGACTTTCGGCGATTCACTCAGAATTGGTGCCAAACGGTTGCAAATGCTCCCCTGAGAGGTTTGGCGGTCGAAACAGAAGGCTATTTATCACAGGAAAAGAAATCAGCCCTCGACAACTTACTGGCAGAAATTTTTTTTTTTTAAAAAAATCCCTAAGCCCCGGGGTCACAATTTCATTAAAAATCTCACGTTCTCTAATTCACTCAGAAATTGTGCCAAACGGTTGCAAATGCTCCCCTGAGAGGTTTGGCGGTCGAAACAGAAGGCTTTTTATCACAGGAAAAGAAATCAGCCCTCGACAACTTAACCGGCAGAAAAATATTTTTTTGAAAAAATCCCTAAGCCCCGGGGTCACAATTTCATCAAAAATCTGACTCTCGGCTATTCACTCAGAAATGGTGCCAAACAGTTGAAAATGCTCCCCTGAGAGGTTTGGCGGTCGAAACAGAAGGCTTTTTATCACAGGACGAGAAATCAGCCCTCGACACCTTAACCGGCAGAAAAAGATTTTTTTGAAAAAATCCCTAAGCCCCGGGGTCACAATTTCATCAAAAATCTGACTTTCGGCGAGTCACTCAGAAATGGTGCCAAACGGTTGCAAATGCTCCCCTGAGAGGTTTGGCAGTCGAAACAGAAGGCTATTTATCACAGGAAAAGTAATCGGCCCTCGACACCTTAACCGGCAGAAAAAGATTTTTTTGAAAAAATCCCTAAGCCCCTGGGTCACAATTTCATCAAAAATCTCACGTTCTCTAATTCACTCAGAAATGGTGCCAAACGGTTGCAAATGCTCCCCTGAGAGGTTTGGCGGTCCAAACAGAAGGCTTTTAATCACAGGACAAGAAATCAGCCCTCGACACCTTAACCGGCAGAAAAAGATTTTTTTGAAAAAATCCCTAAGCCCCGGGGTCACAATTTCTTCAAAAATCTCACGTTCTCTAATTCACTCAGAAATGGTGCCAAACGTTTGCAAATGCTCCCCTGAGAGGTTTGGCGGTCGAAACAGAAGGCTATTTATCACAGGACAAGAAATCAGCCCTCGACACCTTAACCGGCAGAAAAAGATTTTTTTGAAAAAATCCCTAAGCCCCGGGGTCACAATTTCATCAAAAATCTCACGTTCTCTAATTCACTCAGAAATGGTGCCAAACGGTTGCAAATGCTCCCCTGAGAGGTTTGGCGGTCGAAACAGAAGGCTTTTTATCACAGGACAAGAAATCAACCCTCGACAACTTAACCGGCAGAAAAACATTTTTTTGAAAAAATCCCTAAGCCCCGGGGTCACAATTTCATCAAAAATCTGACTTTTGGCAATTCACTCAGAAATGGTGCCAAACGGTTGCAAATGCTCCCCTGAGAGGTTTGGCGGTCGAAACAGAAGGCTATTTATCACAGGAAAAGAAATCAGCCCTCGACACCTTAACCGGCAGAAAAAGATTTTTTTAAAAAAATCCCTAAGCCCCGGGGTCACAATTTCATCAAAAATCTCACGTTCTCTAATTCACTCAGAAATGGTGCCAAACGGTTGCAAATGCTCCCCTGAGAGGTTTGGCGGTCCAAACAGAAGGCTTTTAATCACAGGACAAGAAATCAGCCCTCGACACCTTAACCGGCAGAAAAAGATTTTTTTGAAAAAATCCCTAAGCCCCGGGGTCACAATTTCTTCAAAAATCTCACGTTCTCTAATTCACTCAGAAATGGTGCCAAACGTTTGCAAATGCTCCCCTGAGAGGTTTGGCGGTCGAAACAGAAGGCTATTTATCACAGGACAAGAAATCAGCCCTCGACACCTTAACCGGCAGAAAAAGATTTTTTTGAAAAAATCCCTAAGCCCCGGGGTCACAATTTCATCAAAAATCTCACGTTCTCTAATTCACTCAGAAATGGTGCCAAACGGTTGCAAATGCTCCCCTGAGAGGTTTGGCGGTCGAAACAGAAGGCTTTTTATCACAGGACAAGAAATCAACCCTCGACAACTTAACTAGCAGAAAAAGATTTTTTTGAAAAAATCCCTAAGTCACAATTTCATAAAAATCTGACTTTCGGCAATTCACTCAGAAATGGTGCCAAACGGTTGCAAATGCTCCCCTGAGAGGTTTTTCTGTGGAAACAGAAGGCTTTTTATCACAGGACAAGAAATCAGCCCTCGACACCTTAACCGGCAGAAAAAGATTTTTTTGAAAAAATCCCTAAGCCCCGGGGTCACAATTTCATCAAAAATCTGACTTTCGGCAATTCACTCAGAAATGGTGCCAAACAGTTGCAAATGCTCCCCTGAGAGGTTTGGCAGTCGAAACAGAAGGCTATTTATCACAGGAAAAGAAATCAGCCCTCGACACCTTAACCGACAGAAAAAGATTTTTTTGTAAAAATCCCTAAGCCCCGGGGTCACAATTTCATCAAAAATCTGAATTTCGCCGATTCACTCAGAAATGGTGCCAAACGGTTGCAAATGCTCCCCTGAGAGGTTTGGCAGTCGAAACAGAAGGCTACTTTTCACAGGAAAAGAAATCAGCCCTCGACACCTTAACCGGTAGAAAAAGATTTTTTTGAAAAAATGCCTAAGCCCCGGGGTCACAATTTCATCAAAAATCTGACTTTCGGCAATTAACTCAGAAATGGTGCCAAACGGTTGCAAATGCTCCCCTGAGAGGTTCGGTGGTCGAAATAGAAGGCTTTTTATCACAGGAAAAGAAATCAGCCCTCGACAACTTAACTGGCAGAATTTTTTTTTTTTTTAAAAATCCCTAAGCCCCGGGGTCACAATTTCATCAAAAATCTCACGTTCTCTAATTCACTCAGAAATGGTGCCAAACGGTTGCAAATGCTCCCCTGAGAGGTTTGGCGGTCCAAACAGAAGGCTTTTTATCACAGGACAAGAAATCAACCCTCGACAACTTAACCGGCAGAAAAAGATTTTTTTGAAAAAATCCCTAAGCCCCGGGGTCACAATTTCATCAAAAATCTGACTTTCGGCTATTCACTCAGAAATGGTGCTAAACAGTTGAAAATGCTCCCCTGAGAGGTTTGGCGGTCGAAACAGAAGTATTTTTATCACAGGACGAGAAATCAGCCCTCGACAACTTAACCGGCAGAAAAAGATTTTTTTGAAAAAATCCCTAAGCCCCGGGGTCACAATTTCATCAAAAATCTGACTTTTGGCGATTCACTCAGAATTGGTGCCAAACGGTTGCAAATGCTCCCCTGAGAGGTTTGGCGGTCGAAACAGAAGGCTATTTATCACAGGAAAAGAAATCAGCCCTCGAAAACTTACTGGCAGAAATTTTTTTTTTTAAAAAAAATCCCTAAGCCCCGGGGTCACAATTTCATCAAAAATCTCACGTTCTCTAATTCACTCAGAAATTGTGCCAAACGGTTGCAAATGCTCCCCTGAGAGGTTTGGCGGTCGAAACAGAAGGCTTTTTATCACAGGAAAAGAAATCAGCCCTCGACAACTTAACCGGCAGAAAAATATTTTTTTGAAAAAATCCCTAAGCCCCGGGGTCACAATTTCATCAAAAATCTGACTCTCGGCTATTCACTCAGAAATGGTGCCAAACAGTTGAAAATGCTCCCCTGAGAGGTTTGGCGGTCGAAACAGAAGGCTTTTTATCACAGGACGAGAAATCAGCCCTCGACACCTTAACCGGCAGAAAAAGATTTTTTTGAAAAAATCCCTAAGCCCCGGGGTCACAATTTCATCAAAAATCTGACTTTCGGCGAGTCACTCAGAAATGGTGCCAAACGGTTGCAAATGCTCCCCTGAGAGGTTTGGCAGTCGAAACAGAAGGCTATTTATCACAGGAAAAGAAATCGGCCCTCGACACCTTAACCGGCAGAAAAAGATTTTTTTGAAAAAATCCCTAAGCCCCGGGGTCACAATTTCATCAAAAATCTCACGTTCTCTAATTCACTCAGAAATGGTGCCAAACAGTTGCAAATGCTCCCCTGAGAGGTTTGGCGGTCCAAACAGAAGGCTTTTAATCACAGGACAAGAAATCAGCCCTCGACACCTTAACCGGCAGAAAAAGATTTTTTTGAAAAAATCCCTAAGCCCCGGGGTCACAATTTCTTCAAAAATCTCACGTTCTCTAATTCACTCAGAAATGGTGCCAAACGTTTGCAAATGCTCCCCTGAGAGGTTTGGCGGTCGAAACAGAAGGCTATTTATCACAGGACAAGAAATCAGCCCTCGACACCTTAACCGGCAGAAAAAGATTTTTTTGAAAAAATCCCTAAGCCCCGGGGTCACAATTTCATCAAAAATCTCACGTTCTCTAATTCACTCAGAAATGGTGCCAAACGGTTGCAAATGCTCCCCTGAGAGGTTTGGCGGTCGAAACAGAAGGCTTTTTATCACAGGACAAGAAATCAACCCTCGACAACTTAACTGGCAGAAAAAGATTTTTTTGAAAAAATCCCTAAGTCACAATTTCATCAAAAATCTGACTTTCGGCAATTCACTCAGAAATGGTGCCAAACGGTTGCAAATGCTCCCCTGAGAGGTTTTTCTGTGGAAACAGAAGGCTTTTTATCACAGGACAAGAAATCAACCCTCGACAATTTAACTGGCAGAAAAAGATTTTTTTGAAAAAATCCCTAAGCTCCGGGGTCACAATTTCATCAAAAATCTGACTTTCGGCAATTCACTCAGAAATGGTGCCAAACGGTTGTAAATGCTCCCCTGATAGGTTTGGCGGTCGAAACAGAAGGCTATTTATCACAGGAAAAGAAATCAGCCCTCGACACCTTAACCGGCAGAAAAAGATTTTTTTGAAAAAATCCCTAAGCCCCGGGGTCACAATTTCATCTAAAATCTGACTTTCGGCAATTCACTCAGAAATGGTGCCAAACGGTTGCAAATGCTCCCCTGAGAGGTTTGGCGGTCGAAACAGAAGGCTATTTATCACAGGAAAAGAAATCAGCCCTCGACACCTTAACCGGCAGAAAAAGATTTTTTTGAAAAAATCCGTAAGCCCTGGGGTCACAATTTCATCAAAAATCTCACGTTCTCTAATTCACTCAGAAATGGTGCCAAACGGTTGCAAATGCTCCCCTGAGAGGTTTGGCGGTCGAAACAGAAGGCTTTTTATCACAGGAGAAGACATCAACCCTCGACAACTTAACTGGCAGAAAAAGATTTTTTTGAAAAAATCCCTAAGCTCCGGGGTCACAATTTCATCAAAAATCTGACTTTCGGCAATTCACTCAGAAATGGTGCCAAACGGTTGCAAATGCTCCCCTGAGAGGTTTGGCGGTCCAAACAGAAGGCTTTTTATCACAGGACAAGAAATCAACCCTCGACAACTTAACTGGCAGAAAAAGATTTTTTTGAAAAAATCCCTAAGCTCCGGGGTCACAATTTCATCAAAAATCTGACTTTCGGCAATTCACTCAGAAATGGTGCCAAACGGTTGTAAATGCTCCCCTGAGAGGTTTGGCGGTCGAAACAGAAGGCTATTTATCACAGGAAAAGAAATCAGCCCTCGACACCTTAACCGGCAGAAAAAGATTTTTTTAAAAAAATCCCTAAGCCCCGGGGTCACAATTTCATCAAAAATCTCACGTTCTCTAATTCACTCAGAAATGGTGCCAAACGGTTGCAAATGCTCCCCTGAGAGGTTTGGCGGTCGAAACAGAAGGCTATTTATCACAGGACAAGAAATCAACCCTCGACAACTTAACCGGCAGAAAAAGATTTTTTTGAAAAAACCCCTAAGCCCCGGGGTCACAATTTCATCAAAAATCTGAGTTTCGGCAATTCACTCAGAAATGGTGCCAAACGGTTGCAAATGCTCCCCTGAGAGGTTTGGCGGTCGAAACAGAAGGCTATTTATCACAGGAAAAGAAATCAACCTTCGACACCTTAACCGGCAGAAAAAGATTTTTTTGAAAAAATCCCTAAGCCCCGGGGTCACAATTTCATCAAAAATCTCACGTTCTCTAATTCACTCAGAAATGGTGCCAAACGGTTGCAAATGCTCCCCTGAGAGGTTTGGCGGTCCAAACAGAAGGCTTTTTACCACAGGACAAGAAATCAACCCTCGACAACTTAACCGGCAGAAAAAGATTTTTTTGAAAAAATCCCTAAGCCACGGTGTCACAATTTCATCAAAAATCTCACGTTCTCTAATTCACTCAGAAATGGTGCCAAACGGTTGCAAATGCTCCCCTGAGAGGTTTGGCGGTCCAAACAGAAGGCTTTTTATCACAGGACAAGAAATCAATCCTCGACAACTAATCCGGCAGAAAAAGATTTTTTTGAAAAAATCCCTAAGCCCCGGGGTCACAATTTCATCAAAAATCTGACTTTCGGCAATTCACTCCGAAATGGTGCCAAACGGTTGCAAATGCTCCCCTGAGAGGTTTGGCGGTCGAAACAGAAGGCTATTTATCACAGGAAAAGAAATCAGCCCTCGACACCTTAACGGGCAGAAAAAGATTTTATTGAAAAAATCCCTAAGCCCCGGGGTCACAATTTCATCAAAAATCTGACTTTTGGCGATTCACTCAGAATTGGTGCCAAACGGTTGCAAATGCTCCCCTGAGAGGTTTGGCGGTCGAAACAGAAGGCTATTTATCACAGGAAAAGAAATCAGCCCTCGACAACTTAACTGGCAGAAATTTTTTTTTTAAAAAAAAATCCCTAAGCCCCGGGGTCACAATTTCATCAAAAATCTCACGTTCTCTAATTCACTCAGAAATTGTGCCAAACGGTTGCAAATGCTCCCCTGAGAGGTTTGGCGGTCGAAACAGAAGGCTTTTTATCACAGGACGAGAAATCAGCCCTCGACAACTTAAGCGGCAGAAAAAGATTTTTTTGAAAAAACCCCGAAGCCCCGGGGTCACAATTTCATCAAAAATCTGACTTTCGGCGATTCACTCAGAAATGGTGCCAAACGGTTGCAAATGCTCCCCTGAGAGGTTTGGCAGTCGAAACAGAAGGCTATTTATCACAGGAAAAGAAATCAGCCCTCGACACCTTAACCGGCAGAAAAAGATTTTTTTGAAAAAATCCCTAAGCCCCGGGGTCACAATTTCATCAAAAATCTCACTTTCTCTAATTGACTCAGAAATGGTGCCAAACGGTTGCAAATGCTCCCCTGAGAGGTTTGGCGGTCGAAACAGAAGGCTTTTTATCACAGGACGAGAAATCAGCCCTCGACAACTTAAGCGGCAGAAAAAGATTTTTTTGAAAAAACCCCGAAGCCCTGGGGTCACAATTTCATCAAAAATCTGACTTTCGGCAATTCACTCAGAAATGGTGCCAAACGGTTGCAAATGCTCCTCTTAGAGGTTTGGCGGTCGAAACAGAAGGCTATTTATCACAGGACAAGAAATCAGCCCTCGACACCTTAACCGGCAGAAAAAGATTTTTTTGAAAACATCCCTAAGCCCCGGGGTAACAATTTCATCAAAAATCTGACTTTCGGCAATTCACTCAGAAATGGTGCCAAACAGTTGCAAATGCTCCCCTGAGAGGTTTGGCGGTCGAAACAGAAGGCTTTTTATCACAGGACAAGAAATCAGCCCTCAACAACTTAACCGGCAGAAAAAGTTTTTTTTGAAAAAACCCCTAAGCCCCGGGGTCACAATTTCATCAAAAATCTGACTTTCGGCTATTCACTCAGAAATGGTGCTAAACAGTTGCAAATGCTCCCCTGAGAGGTTTGGCGGTCGAAACAGAAGTATTTTTATCACAGGACGAGAAATCAGCCCTCGACAACTTAACCGGCAGAAAAAGATTTTTTTGAAAAAATCCCTAAGCCCCGGGGTCACAATTTCATCAAAAATCTGACTTTTGGCGATTCACTCAGAATTGGTGCCAAACGGTTGCAAATGCTCCCCTGAGAGGTTTGGCGGTCGAAACAGAAGGCTATTTATCACAGGAAAAGAAATCAGCCCTCGACAACTTAACTGGCAGAAATTTTTTTTTTTTAAAAAAAATCCCTAAGCCCCGGGGTCACAATTTCATCAAAAATCTGACTCTCGGCTATTCACTCAGAAATGGTGCCAAACAGTTGCAAATGCTCCCCTGAGAGGTTTGGCGGTCGAAACAGAAGGCTTTTTATCACAGGACGAGAAATCAGCCCTCGACACCTTAACCGGCAGAAAAAGATTTTTTTGAAAAAATCGCAAAGCCCCGGGGTCACAATTTCATCAAAAATCTGACTTTCGGCGATTCACTCAGAAATGGTGCCAAACGGTTGCAAATGCTCCCCTGAGAGGTTTGGCAGTCGAAACAGAAGGCTATTTATCACAGGAAAAGAAATCAGCCCTCGACACCTTAACCGGCAGAAAAAGATTTTTTTGAAAAAATCCCTAAGCCCCGGCGTCACAATTTCATCAAAAATCTCACGTTCTCTAATTCACTCAGAAATGGTGCCAAACGGTTGCAAATGCTCCCCTGAGAGGTTTGGCGGTCCAAACAGAAGGCTTTTTATCACAGGACAAGAAATCAACCCTCGACAACTTAACTGGCAGAAAAAGATTTTTTTGAAAAAATCCCTAAGCTCCGGGGTCACAATTTCATCAAAAATCTGACTTTCGGCAATTCACTCAGAAATGGTGCCAAACGGTTGCAAATGCTCCCCTGAGAGGTTTGGCGGTCCAAACAGAAGGATTTTTATCACAGGACAAGAAATCAACCCTCGACGACTTAACTGGCAGAAAAAGATTTTTTTGAAAAAATCCCTAAGCCCCGGGGTCACAATTTCATCAAAAATCTGACTTTCGGCAATTCACTCAGAAATGGTGCCAAATGGTTGCAAATGCTCCCCTGAGAGGTTTGGCGGTCCAAACAGAAGGCTATTTATCACAGGAAAAGAAATCAGCCCTCGACACCTTAACGGGCAGAAAAAGATTTTTTTTAAAAAATCCCTAAGCCCCGGGGTCACAATTTCATCAAAAATCTGACTTTCGGCGATTCACTCAGAAATGGTGCCAAACGGTTGCAAATGCTCCCCTGAGAGGTTTGGCAGTCGAAACAGAAGGCTATTTATCACAGGAAAAGAAATCAGCCCTCGACACCTTAACCGGCAGAAAAAGATTTTTTTGAAAAAATCCCTAAGCCCCGGGGTCACAATTTCTTCAAAAATCTCACGTTCTCTAATTCACTCAGAAATGGTGCCAAACGGTTGCAAATGCTCCCCTGAGAGGTTTGGCGGTCGAAACAGAAGGCTATTTATCACAGGACAAGAAATCAGCCCTCGACAAATTAAGCGGCAGAAAAAGATTTTTTTGAAAAAACCCCGAAGCCCCGGGGTCACAATTTCATCAAAAATCTGACTTTCGGCTATGCACTCAGAAATGGTGCTATACAGTTGCAAATGCTCCCCTGAGAGGTTTGGCGGTCGAAACAGAAGGCTTTTTATCACAGGACGAGAAATCAGCCCTCGACAACTTAAGCGGCAGAAAAAGATTTTTTTGAAAAAACCCCGAAGCCCCGGGGTCACAATTTCATCAAAAATCTGACTTTCGGCAATTCACTCAGAAATGGTGCCAAACGGTTGCAAATGCTCCTTTTAGAGGTTTGGCGGTCGAAACAGAAGGCTATTTATCACAGGACAAGAAATCAGCCCTCGACACCTTAACCGGCAGAAAAAGATTTTTTTGAAAACATCCCTAAGCCCCGGGGTAACAATTTCATCAAAAATCTGACTTTCGGCAATTCACTCAGAAATGGTGCCAAACAGTTGCAAATGCTCCCCTGAGAGGTTTGGTGGTCGAAACAGAAGGCTATTTATCACAGGACAAGAAATCAGCCCTCGACACCTTAACCGGCAGAAAAAGATTTTTTTGAAAAAACCCCTAAGCCCCGGGGTCACAATTTCATCAAAAATCTGACTTTCGGCTATTCACTCAGAAATGGTGCCAAACAGTTGCAAATGCTCCCCTGAGAGGTTTGGTGGTCGAAACAGAAGGCTATTTATCACAGGACAAGAAATCAGCCCTCGACACCTTAACCGGCAGAAAAAGATTTTTTTGAAAAAACCCCTAAGCCCCGGGGTCACAATTTCATCAAAAATCTGACTTTCGGCTATTCACTCAGAAATGGTGCTAAACAGTTGCAAATGCTCCCCTGAGAGGTTTGGCGGTCGAAACAGAAGTATTTTTATCACAGGACGAGAAATCAGCCCTCGACAACTTAACCGGCAGAAAAAGATTTTTTTGAAAAAATCCCTACGCCCCGGGGTCACAATTTCATCAAAAATCTGACTTTTGGCGATTCACTCAGAATTGGTGCCAAACGGTTGCAAATGCTCCCCTGAGAGGTTTGGCGGTCGAAACAGAAGGCTATTTATCACAGGAAAAGAAATCAGCCCTCGACAACTTAACTGGCAGAAATTTTTTTTAAAAAAAAAAAATCCCTAAGCCCCGGGGTCACAATTTCATCAAAAATCTCACGTTCTCTAATTCACTCAGAAATTGTGCCAAACGGTTGCAAATGCTCCCCTGAGAGGTTTGGCGGTCGAAACAGAAGGCTTTTTATCACAGGACGAGAAATCAGCCCTCGACAACTTAAGCGGCAGAAAAAGATTTTTTTGAAAAAACCCCGAAGCCCCGGGGTCACAATTTCATCAAAAATCTGACTTTCGGCTATTCACTCAGAAATGGTGCCAAACGGTTGCAAATGCTCCTCTTAGAGGTTTGGCGGTCGAAACAGAAGGCTATTTATCACAGGAAAAGAAATCAGCCCTCGACACCTTAACCGGCAGAAAAAGATTTTTTTGAAAACATCCCTAAGCCCCGGGGTCACAATTTCATCAAAAATCTGACTTTCGGCAATTCACTCAGAAATGGTGCCAAACAGTTGCAAATGCTCCCCTGAGAGGTTTGGTGGTCGAAACAGAAGGCTTTTTATCACAGGAGAAGAAATCAGCCCTCAACAACTTAACCGGCAGAAAAAGATTTTTTTGAAAAAATCCCTAAGCCCCGGGGTCACAATTTCTTCAAAAATCTGACTTTTGGCGATTCACTCAGAATTGGTGCCAAACGGTTGCAAATGCTCCCCTGAGAGGTTTGGCGGTCGAAACAGAAGGCTATTTATCACAGGAAAAGAAATCAGCCCTCGACAACTTAACTGGCAGAAATTTTTTTTAAAAAAAAAAAATCCCTAAGCCCCGGGGTCACAATTTCATCAAAAATCTCACGTTCTCTAATTCACTCAGAAATTGTGCCAAACGGTTGCAAATGCTCCCCTGAGAGGTTTGGCGGTCGAAACAGAAGGCTTTTTATCACAGGACGAGAAATCAGCCCTCGACAACTTAAGCGGCAGAAAAAGATTTTTTTGAAAAAAACCCCGAAGCCCCGGGGTCACAATTTCATCAAAAATCTGACTTTCGGCTATTCACTCAGAAATGGTGCCAAACGGTTGCAAATGCTCCTCTTAGAGGTTTGGCGGTCGAAACAGAAGGCTATTTATCACAGGAAAAGAAATCAGCCCTCGACACCTTAACCGGCAGAAAAAGATTTTTTTGAAAACATCCCTAAGCCCCGGGGTCACAATTTCATCAAAAATCTGACTTTCGGCAATTCACTCAGAAATGGTGCCAAACAGTTGCAAATGCTCCCCTGAGAGGTTTGGTGGTCGAAACAGAAGGCTTTTTATCACAGGAGAAGAAATCAGCCCTCAACAACTTAACCGGCAGAAAAAGATTTTTTTGAAAAAATCCCTAAGCCCCGGGGTCACAATTTCTTCAAAAATCTCACGTTTTCTAATTCACTCAGAAATGGTGCCAAACGGTTGCAAATGCTCCCCTGAGAGGTTTGGCGGTCGAAACAGAAGGCTATTTATCACAGGAAAAGAAATCAGCCCTCGACACCTTAACCGACAGAAAAAGATTTTTTTGAAAAAACCCCTAAACCCCGGGGTCACAATTTCATCAAAAATCTGACTTTCGGCTATTCACTCAGAAATGGTGCTAAACAGTTGCAAATGCTCCCCTGAGAGGTTTGGCGGTCGAAACAGAAGGCTATTTATCACAGGAAAAGAAATCAGCCCTCGACAACTTAACTGGCAGAAATTTTTTTTTTAAAAAAAAATCCCTAAGCCCCGGGGTCACAATTTCATCAAAAATCTCACGTTCTCTAATTCACTCAGAAATTATGCCAAACGGTTGCAAATGCTCCCCTGAGAGGTTTGGCGGTCGAAACAGAAGGCTTTTTATCACAGGACGAGAAATCAGCCCTCGACACCTTAACCGGCAGAAAAAGATTTTTTTGAAAAAATCCCTAAGCCCCGGGGTCACAATTTCATCAAAAATCTGACTTTCGGCGATTCCCTCAGAAATGGTGCCAAACGGTTGCAAATGCTCCCCTGAGAGGTTTGGCAGTCGAAACAGAAGGCTCTTTATCACAGGACAAGAAATCAGCCCTCGACACCTTAACCGGCAGAAAAAGATTTTTTTGAAAAAATCCCTAAGCCCCGGGGTCACAATTTCATCAAAAATCTCACGTTCTCCAATTGACGCAAAAATGCTGCCAAACGGTTGAAAATGTTCCTCTTAGAGGTTTGGCGGTCGAAAAAGAAGGCTATTTATCACAGGAAAAGAAATCAGCCCTCGACACCTTAACCGGCAGAAAAAGATTTTTTTGAAAAAATCCCTAAGCCCCGGGGTCACAATTTCTTCAAAAATCTGACTTTCGGCGATTCACTCAGAAATGGTGCCAAACGGTTGCAAATGCTCCCCTGAGAGGTTTGGCAGTCGAAACAGAAGGCTATTTATCACAGGAAAAGAAATCAGCCCTCGACACCTTAACCGGCAGAAAAAGATTTTTTTGAAAAAATCCCTAAGCCCCGGGGTCACAAATTCATCAAAAATCTCACGTTCTCTAATTCACTCAGAAATGGTGCCAAACGGTTGCAAATGCTCCCCTGAGAGGTTTGGCGGTCGAAACAGAAGGCTATTTATCACAGGACAAGAAATCAGCCCTCGACACCTTAACCGGCAGAAAAAGATTTTTTTGAAAAAATCGCTAAGCCCCGGGGTCACAATTTCATCAAAAATCTGACTTTCGGCAATTCACTCAGAAATGGTGCCAAACGGTTGCAAATGCTCCCCTGAGAGGTTTGGCGGTCGAAACAGAAGTATTTTTATCACAGGACGAGAAATCAGCCCTCGACAACTTAACCGGCAGAAAAAGATTTTTTTGAAAAAATCCCTAAGCCCCGGGGTCACAATTTCATCAAAAATCTGACTTTTGGCGATTCACTCAGAATTGGTGCCAAACGGTTGCAAATGCTCCCCTGAGAGGTTTGGCGGTCGAAACAGAAGGCTATTTATCACAGGAAAAGAAATCAGCCCTCGACAACTTAACTGGCAGAAATTTTTTTTTTAAAAAAAAATCCCTAAGCCCCGGGGTCACAATTTCATCAAAAATCTCACGTTCTCTAATTCACTCAGAAATTGTGCCAAACGGTTGCAAATGCTCCCCTGAGAGGTTTGGCGGTCGAAACAGAAGGCTTTTTATCACAGGAAATGAAATCAGCCCTCGACAACTTAACCGGCAGAAAAATATTTTTTTGAAAAAATCCCTAAGCCCCGGGGTCACAATTTCATCAAAAATCTGACTCTCGGCTATTCACTCAGAAATGGTGCCAAACAGTTGCAAATGCTCCCCTGAGAGGTTTGGCGGTCGAAACAGAAGGCTTTTTATCACAGGACGAGAAATCAGCCCTCGACACCTTAACCGGCAGAAAAAGATTTTTTTGAAAAAATCCCTAAGCCCCGGGGTCACAATTTCATCAAAAATCTGACTTTCGGCGATTCACTCAGAAATGGTGCCAAACGGTTGCAAATGCTCCCCTGAGAGGTTTGGCAGTCGAAACAGAAGGCTATTTATCACAGGAAAAGAAATCAGCCCTCGACACCTTAACCGGCAGAAAAAGATTTTTTTGAAAAAATCCCTAAGCCCCGGGGTCACAAATTCATCAAAAATCTCACGTTCTCTAATTCACTCAGAAACGGTGCCAAACGGTTGCAAATGCTCCCCTGAGAGGTTTGGCGGTCGAAACAGAAGGCTATTTATCACAGGACAAGAAATCAGCCCTCGACACCTTAACCGGCAGAAAAAGATTTTTTTGAAAAAATCGCTAAGCCCCGGGGTCACAATTTCATCAAAAATCTGACTTTCGGCAATTCACTCAGAAATGGTGCCAAACGGTTGCAAATGCTCCCCTGAGAGGTTTGGCGGTCGAAACAGAAGGCTCTTTATCACAGGACAAGAAATCAGCCCTCGACACCTTAACCGGCAGAAAAAGATTTTTTTGAAAAAATCCCTAAGCCCCGGGGTCACAATTTCATCAAAAATCTCACGTTCTCCAATTGACGCAAAAATGCTGCCAAACGGTTGAAAATGTTCATCTTAGAGGTTTGGCGGTCGAAAAAGAAGGCTATTTATCAGAGGAAAAGAAATCAGCCTTCGACACCTTAACCGGCAGAAAAAAATTTTTTTGAAAAAATCCCTAAGCCCCGGGGTCACAATTTCATCAAAAATCTGACTTTCGGCAATTCACTCAGAAATGGTGCCAAACGGTTGCAAATGCTCCCCTGAGAGGTTTGGCGGTCGAAACAGAAGGGTTTTTATCACAGGACAAGAAATCAGCCCTCGACACCTTAACCGGCAGAAAAAGATTTTTGTGAAAAAATCGCTAAGCCCCGGGGTCAAAATTTCATCTAAAATCTGACTTTCGGCAATTCACTCAGAAATGGTGCCAAACGGTTGCAAATGCTCCCCTGAGAGGTTTGGCGGTCGAAACAGAAGGCAGTTTATCACAGGAAAAGAAATCAACCCTCGACACCTTAACCGGCAGAAAAAGATTTTTTTGAAAAAATCCCTAAGCCCCGGGCTCACAATTTCATCAAAAATCTCACGTTCTCCAATTGACGCAAAAATGCTGCCAAACGGTTGCAAATGTTCCTCTTTGTGGTTTGGCGGTCGAAACAGAAGGCTATTTATCACAGGAAAAGAAATAAGCCCTCGACACCTTAACCGGCAGAAAAAGATTTTTTTGGAAAAATCCCTAAGCCCCGGGGTAACAATTTCATCAAAAATCTGACTTTGGGCAATTCACTCAGAAATGGTGCCAAACGGTTGCAAATGCTCCCCTGAGAGGTTTGGCGGTCGAAACAGAATGCTATTTATCACAGGAAAAGAAATCAGCCCTCGACACCTTAACGGGCAGAAAAAGATTTTTTTGAAAAAATCCCTAAGCCCCGGGGTCACAATTTCATCAAAAATCTGAGTTTCGGCGATTCACTCAGAAATGGTGCCAAACGGTTGCAAATGCTCCCCTGAGAGGTTTGGCAGTCGAAACAGAAGGCTACTTATCACAGGAAAAGAAATCAGCCCTCGACACCTTAACCGGCAGAAAAAGATTTTTTTGAAAAAATCCCTAAGCCCCGGGGTCACAATTTCATCTAAAATCTGACTTTCGGCAATTCACTCAGAAATGGTGCCAAACGGTTGCAAATGCTCCCCTGAGAGGTTTGGCGGTCGAAACAGAAGGCTTTTTATCACAGGAAAAGAAATCAGCCCTCCACACCTTAACCGGCAGAAAAAGATTTTTTTGAAAAAATCCCTAAGCCCCGGGGTCACAATTTCATCAAAAATCTGACTTTCGGCAATTCACTCAGAAATGGTGCCAAACGGTTGCAAATGCTCCCCTGAGAGGTTTGGCGGTCGAAACAGAAGGCTTTTTATCACAGGAAAAGAAATCAGCCCTCGAGACCTTAACCGGCAGAAAAATTTTTTTTTGAAAAAATCCCTAAGGCCCGGGGTCACAATTTCATCAAAAATCTCACGTTCTCTCATTCACTCAAAAATGGTGCCAAACGGTTGAAAATGCTCCCCTGAGAGGTTTGGTGGTCGAAACAGAAGGCTAGTTATCAATGGAAAAGAAATCAGCCCTCAACAACTTAACCGGCAGAAAAAGATTTTTTTGAAAAAACCCCTAAGCCCCGGGCTCACAATTTCATCAAAAATCTGACTTTCGGCAATTCACTCAGAAATGGTGCCAAACGGTTGCAAATGCTCCCCTGAGAGGTTTGGCAGTCGAAACAGAAGGCTACTTATCACAGGAAAAGAAATCAGCCCTCGACACCTTAACCGGCAGAAAAAGATTTTTTTGAAAAAATCCCTAAGCCCCGGGGTCACAATTTCCTCTAAAATCTGACTTTCGGCAATTCACTCAGAAATGGTGCCAAACGGTTGCAAATGCTCCCCTGAGAGGTTTGGCGGTCGAAACAGAAGGCTTTTTATCACAGGAAAAGAAATCAGCCCTCCACACCTTAACCGGCAGAAAAAGATTTTTTTGAAAAAATCCCTAAGCCCCGGGGTCACAATTTCATCAAAAATCTGACTTTCGGCAATTAACTCAGAAATGGTGCCAAACGGTTGCAAATGCTCCCCTGAGAGGTTTGGCGGTCGAAACAGAAGGCTTTTTATCACAGGAAAAGAAATCAGCCCTCGACACCTTAACCGGCAGAAAAATTTTTTTTTGAAAAAATCCCTAAGCCCCGGGGTCACAATTTCATCAAAAATCTCACGTTCTCTCATTCACTCAAAAATGGTGCCAAACGGTTGAAAATGCTCCCCTGAGAGGTTTGGTGGTCGAAACAGAAGGCTAGTTATCAATGGAAAAGAAATCAGCCCTCAACAACTTAACCGGCAGAAAAAGATTTTTTTGAAAAAACCCCTACGCCCCGGGGTCACAATTTCATCAAAAATCTGACTTTCGGCAATTCACTCAGAAATGGTGCCAAACGGTTGCAAATGCTCCCCTGAGACGTTTGGCGGTCCAAACAGAAGGCTATTTATCACAGGAAAAGAAATCAGCCCTCGACACCTTAACCGGCAGAAAAAGATTTTTTTGAAAAAATCCCTAAGCCCCGGGGTCACAATTTCATCAAAAATCTCACGTTCTCTAATTCACTCAGAAATGGTGCCAAACGGTTGAAAATGCTCCCCTGAGAGGTTTAGCGGTCCAAACAGAAGGCTTTTTATCACAGGACAAGAAATCAACCCTCGACAACTTAACCGGCAGAAAAAGATTTTTTTGAAAAAATCCCTAAGCCCCGGGGTCACAATTTCATCAAAAATCTCACGTTCTCTAATTCACTTAGAAATGGTGCCAAACGGTTGCAAATGCTCCCCTGAGAGGTTTGGCTGTGCAAACAGTAGGCTTTTTATCACAGGACAAAAAATCAACCCTCGACAACTTAACCGGCAGAAAAAGATTTTTTTTGAAAAAATCCCTAAGCCCCAGGGTCACAATTTCATCAAAAATCTGACTTTCGGCAATTCACTCAGAAATGGTGCCAAACGGTTGCAAATGCTCCCCTGAGAGGTTTGGCGGTCGAAACAGAAGGCTATTTATCACAGGAAAAGAAATCAGCCCTCGACACCTTAACCGGCAGAAAAAGATTTTTTTGAAAAAACCCCGAAGCCCCGGGGTCACAATTTCATCAAAAATCTGACTTTCGGCAATTCACTCAGAAATGGTGCCAAACGGTTGCAAATGCTCCCCTGAGAGGTTTGGCGGTCGAAACAGAAGGGTTTTTATCACAGGACAAGAAATCAGCCCTCGACACCTTAACCGGCAGAAAAAGATTTTTTTGAAAAAATCCCTAAGCCCCGGGGTCACAATTTCGTCTAAAATCTGACTTTCGGCAATTCGCTCAGAAATGGTGCCAAACGGTTGCAAATGCTCCCCTGAGAGGTTTGGCGGTCGAAAAAGAAGGCAGTTTATCACAGGAAAAGAAATCAACCCTCGACACCTAAACCGGCAGAAAAAGATTTTTTTGAAAAAATCCCTAAGCCCCGGGGTCACAATTTCATCAAAAATCTGACTTTTGGCAATTCACTCAGAAATGGTGCCAAAGGGTTGCAAATGCTCCCCTGAGAGGTTTGGCGGTCGAAACAGAAGGCTTTTTATCACAGGACGAGAAATCAGCCCTCGACAACTTAACCGGCAGAAAAAGATTTTTTTGAAAAAACCCCTAAGCCCCGGGGTCACAATTTCATCAAAAATCTGACTTTCGGCAATTCACTGAGAAATGGTGCCAAACGGTTGCAAATGCTCCCCTGAGACGTTTGGCGGTCCAAACAGAAGGCTATTTATCACAGGAAAAGAAATCAGCCCTCGACACCTTAACCGGCAGAAAAAGATTTTTTTGAAAAAATCCCTAAGCCCCGGGGTCACAATTTCATCAAAAATCTCACGTTCTCTAATTCACTCAGAAATGGTGCCAAACGGTTGAAAATGCTCCCCTGAGAGGTTTGGCGGTCCAAACAGAAGGCTTTTTATCACAGGACAAGAAATCAACCCTCGACAACTTAACCGGCAGAAAAAGATTTTTTTGAAAAAATCCCTAAGCCCCGGGGTCACAATTTCATCAAAAATCTCACGTTCTCTAATTCACTCAGAAATGGTGCCAAACGGTTGCAAATGGTCCCCTGAGAGGTTTGGCTGTGTAAACAGTAGGCTTTTTATCACAGGACAAGAAATCAACCCTCGACAACTTAACCGGCAGAAAAAGATTTTTTTGAAAAAATCCCTAAGCCCCAGGGTCACAATTTCATCAAAAATCTGACTTTCGGCAATTCACTCAGAAATGGTGCCAAACGGTTGCAAATGCTCCCCTGAGAGGTTTGGCGGTCAAAACAGAAGGCTATTTATCACAGGAAAAGAAATCAGCCCTCGACACCTT
Organism: Podarcis pityusensis; assembly: GCF_964106645.2. Taxonomy (NCBI): domain Eukaryota; kingdom Metazoa; phylum Chordata; class Lepidosauria; order Squamata; family Lacertidae; genus Podarcis; species Podarcis pityusensis. The sequence continues at coordinate 85,489,783 of NC_138032.1, read as the reverse complement.
AACCGGCAGAAAAAGATTTTTTTGAAAAAATCGCTAAGCCCCGGGGTCACAATTTCATCAAAAATCTGACTTTCGGCAATTCACTCAGAAATGGTGCCAAACGGTTGCAAATGCTCCCCTGAGAGGTTTGGCGGTCGAAACAGAAGGGTTTTTATCACAGGACAAGAAATCAGCCCTCGACACGTTAACCGGCAGAAAAAGATTTTTGTGAAAAAATCGCTAAGCCCCGGGGTCAAAATTTCATTTAAAATCTGACTTTCGGCAATTCACTCAGAAATGGTGCCAAACGGTTGCAAATGCTCCCCTGAGAGGTTTGGCGGTCGAAACAGAAGGCTACTTATCACAGGAAAAGAAATCAGCCCTCGACACCTTAACCGGCAGAAAAAGATTTTTTTGAAAAAATCCCTAAGCCCCGGGGTCACAATTTCATCAAAAATCTCACATTCTCTAATTCACTCAGAAATGGTGCCAAACGGTTGCAAATGCTCCCCTGAGAGGTTTGGCAGTCGAAACAGAAGGCTATTTATCACAGGACAAGAAATCAGCCCTCGACACCTTAACCGGCAGAAAAAGATTTTTTTGAAAAAATCCCTAAGCCCCGGGGTCACAATTTCATCAAAAATCTCACGTTCTCCAATTGACGCAAAAATGCTGCCAAACGGTTGCAAATGTTCCTCTTTGTGGTTTGACGGTCGAAACAGAAGGCTATTTATCACAGGAAAAGAAATCAGCCCTCGACACCTTAACCGGCAGAAAAAGATTTTTTTGAAAAAATCCCTAAGCCCCGGGGTAACAATTTCATCAAAAATCTGACTTTGGGCAATTCACTCAGAAATGGTGCCAAACGGTTGCAAATGCTCCCCTGAGAGGTTTGGCGGTCGAAACAGAAGGCTATTTATCACAGGAAAAGAAATCAGCCCTCGACACCTTAACGGGCAGAAAAAGATTTTTTTGAAAAAATCCCTAAGCCCCGGGGTCACAATTTCATCAAAAATCTGAGTTTCGGCGATTCACTCAGAAATGGTGCCAAACGGTTGCAAATGCTCCCCTGAGAGGTTTGGCAGTCGAAACAGAAGGCTACTTATCACAGGAAAAGAAATCAGCCCTCGACACCTTAACCGGCAGAAAAAGATTTTTTTGAAAAAATCCCTAAGCCCCGGGGTCACAATTTCATCTAAAATCTGACTTTCGGCAATTCACTCAGAAATGGTGCCAAACGGTTGCAAATGCTCCCCTGAGAGGTTTGGCGGTCGAAACAGAAGGCTTTTTAACACAGGAAAAGAAATCAGCCCTCCACACCTTAACCGGCAGAAAAAGATTTTTTTGAAAAAATCCCTAAGCCCCGGGGTCACAATTTCATCAAAAATCTGACTTTCGGCAATTAACTCAGAAATGGTGCCAAACGGTTGCAAATGCTCCCCTGAGAGGTTTGGCGGTCGAAACAGAAGGCTTTTTATCACAGGAAAAGAAATCAGCCCTCGACACCTTAACCGGCAGAAAAATTTTTTTTTGAAAAAATCCCTAAGCCCCGGGGTCACAATTTCATCAAAAATCTCACGTTCTCTCATTCACTCAGAAATGGTGCCAAACGGTTGCAAATGCTCCCCTGAGAGGTTTGGTGGTCGAAACAGAAGGCTAGTTATCAATGGAAAAGAAATCACCCCTCAACAACTTAACCGGCAGAAAAAGATTTTTTTGAAAAAACCCCTAAGCCCCGGGCTCACAATTTCATCAAAAATCTGACTTTCGGCAATTCACTCAGAAATGGTGCCAAACGGTTGCAAATGCTCCCCTGAGAGGTTTGGCAGTCGAAACAGAAGGCTACTTATCACAGGAAAAGAAATCAGCCCTCGACACCTTAACCGGCAGAAAAAGATTTTTTTGAAAAAATCCCTAAGCCCCGGGGTCACAATTTCATCAAAAATCTGACTTTCGGCAATTAACTCAGAAATGGTGCCAAACGGTTGCAAATGCTCCCCTGAGAGGTTTGGCGGTCGAAACAGAAGGCTTTTTATCACAGGAAAAGAAATCAGCCCTCGACACCTTAACCGGCAGAAAAATTTTTTTTTGAAAAAATCCCTAAGCCCCGGGGTCACAATTTCATCAAAAATCTCACGTTCTCTCATTCACTCAAAAATGGTGCCAAACGGTTGAAAATGCTCCCCTGAGAGGTTTGGTGGTCGAAACAGAAGGCTAGTTATCAATGGAAAAGAAATCAGCCCTCAACAACTTAACCGGCAGAAAAAGATTTTTTTGAAAAAACCCCTACGCCCCGGGGTCACAATTTCATCAAAAATCTGACTTTCGGCAATTCACTCAGAAATGGTGCCAAACGGTTGCAAATGCTCCCCTGAGACGTTTGGCGGTCCAAACAGAAGGCTATTTATCACAGGAAAAGAAATCAGCCCTCGACACCTTAACCGGCAGAAAAAGATTTTTTTGAAAAAATCCCTAAGCCCCGGGGTCACAATTTCATCAAAAATCTCACGTTCTCTAATTCACTCAGAAATGGTGCCAAACGGTTGCAAATGCTCCCCTGAGAGGTTTGGCTGTGCAAACAGTAGGCTTTTTATCACAGGACAAAAAATCAACCCTCGACAACTTAACCGGCAGAAAAAGATTTTTTTGAAAAAATCCCTAAGCCCCAGGGTCACAATTTCATCAAAAATCTGACTTTCGGCAATTCACTCAGAAATGGTGCCAAACGGTTGCAAATGCTCCCCTGAGAGGTTTGGCGGTCGAAACAGAAGGCTATTTATCACAGGAAAAGAAATCAGCCCTTGACACCTTAACCGGCAGAAAAAGATTTTTTTGAAAAAACCCCGAAGCCCCGGGGTCACAATTTCATCAAAAATCTGACTTTCGGCAATTCACTCAGAAATGGTGCCAAACGGTTGCAAATGCTCCCCTGAGAGGTTTGGCGGTCGAAACAGAAGGGTTTTTATCACAGGACAAGAAATCAGCCCTCGACACCTTAACCGGCAGAAAAAGATTTTTTTGAAAAAATCGCTAAGCCCCGGGGTCACAATGTCGTCTAAAATCTGACTTTCGGCAATTCGCTCAGAAATGGTGCCAAACGGTTGCAAATGCTCCCCTGAGAGGTTTGGCGGTCGAAACAGAAGGCAGTTTATCACAGGAAAAGAAATCAACCCTCGACACCTAAACCGGCAGAAAAAGATTTTTTTGAAAAAATCCCTAAGCCCCGGGGTCACAATTTCATCAAAAATCTGACTTTCGGCAATTCACTCAGAAATGGTGCCAAACGGTTGCAAATGCTCCCCTGAGAGGTTTGGCGGTCGAAACAGAAGGCTATTTATCACAGGAAAAGAAATCAGCCCTCGACACCTTAACCGGCAGAAAAAGATTTTTTTGAAAAAACCCCGAAGCCCCGGGGTCACAATTTCATCAAAAATCTGACTTTCGGCAATTCACTCAGAAATGGTGCCAAACGGTTGCAAATGCTCCCCTGAGAGGTTTGGCGGTCGAAACAGAAGGGTTTTTATCACAGGACAAGAAATCAGCCCTCGACACCTTAACCGGCAGAAAAAGATTTTTTTGAAAAAATCGCTAAGCCCCGGGGTCACAATTTCGTCTAAAATCTGAATTTCGGCAATTCGCTCAGAAATGGTGCCAAACGGTTGCAAATGCTCCCCTGAGAGGTTTGGCGGTCGAAACAGAAGGCAGTTTATCACAGGAAAAGAAATCAACCCTCGACACCTAAACCGGCAGAAAAAGATTTTTTTGAAAAAATCCCTAAGCCCCGGGGTCACAATTTCATCAAAAATCTGACTTTTGGCAATTCACTCAGAAATGGTGCCAAACGGTTGCAAATGCTCCCCTGAGAGGTTTGGCGGTCGAAACAGAAGGCTTTTTATCACAGGACGAGAAATCAGCCCTCGACAACTTAACCGGCAGAAAAAGATTTTTTTGAAAAAACCCCTAAGCCCCGGGGTCACAATTTCATCAAAAATCTGACTTTCGGCAATTCACTGAGAAATGGTGCCAAACGGTTGCAAATGCTCCCCTGAGACGTTTGGCGGTCCAAACAGAAGGCTATTTATCACAGGAAAAGAAATCAGCCCTCGACACCTTAACCGGCAGAAAAAGATTTTTTTGAAAAAATCCCTAAGCCCCGGGGTCACAATTTCATCAAAAATCTCACGTTCTCTAATTCACTCAGAAATGGTGCCAAACGGTTGAAAATGCTCCCCTGAGAGGTTTGGCTGTGTAAACAGTAGGCTTTTTATCACAGGACAAGAAATCAACCCTCGACAACTTAACCGGCAGAAAAAGATTTTTTTGAAAAAATCCCTAAGCCCCAGGGTCACAATTTCATCAAAAATCTGACTTTCGGCAATTCACTCAGAAATGGTGCCAAACGGTTGCAAATGCTCCCCTGAGAGGTTTGGCGGTCAAAACAGAAGGCTATTTATCACAGGAAAAGAAATCAGCCCTCGACACCTTAACCGGCAGAAAAAGATTTTTTTGAAAAAATCGCTAAGCCCCGGGGTCACAATTTCATCAAAAATCTGACTTTCGGCAATTCACTCAGAAATGGTGCCAAACGGTTGCAAATGCTCCCCTGAGAGGTTTGGCGGTCGTAACAGAAGGGTTTTTATCACAGGACAAGAAATCAGCCCTCGACACCTTAACCGGCAGAAAAAGATTTTTTTGAAAAAATCGCTAAGCCCCGGGGTCACAATTTCGTCTAAAATCTGACTTTCGGCAATTCGCTCAGAAATGGTGCCAAACGGTTGCAAATGCTCCCCTGAGAGGTTTGGCGGTCGAAACAGAAGGCAGTTTATCACAGGAAAAGAAATCAACCCTCGACACCTAAACCGGCAGAAAAAGATTTTTTTGAAAAAATCCCTAAGCCCCGGGGTCACAATTTCATCAAAAATCTCACGTTCTCTCATTCACTCAAAAATGGTGCCAAACGGTTGCAAATGCTCCCCTGAGAGGTTTGGCAGTCGAAACAGAAGGCTATTTATCACAGGACAAGAAATCAGCCCTCGACACCTTAACCGGCAGAAAAAGATTTTTTTGAAAAAATCCCTAAGCCCCGGGGTCACAATTTCATCAAAAATCTCACGTTCTCCAATTGACGCAAAAATGCTGCCAAACGGTTGCAAATGTTCCTCTTAGTGGTTTGGCGGTCGAAACAGAAGGCTATTTATCACAGGAAAAGAAATCAGCCCTCAACAACTTAACCGGCAGAAAAAGATTTTTTTGAAAAAACCCCTAAGCCCCGGGGTCAGAATTTCATCAAAAATCTGACTTTGGGCAATTCACTCAGAAATCGTGCCAAACGGTTGCAAATGCTCCCCTGAGAGGTTTGGCGGTCGAAACAGAAGTCTATTTATCAGAGGAAAAGAAATCAGCCCTCGACACCTTAACCGGCAGAAAAAGATTTTTTTGAAAAAATCCCTAAGCCCCGGGGTCACAATTTCATCAAAAATCTCACGTTCCCTAATTCACTCAGAAATGGTGCCAAACGGTTGCAAATGCTCCCCTGAGAGGTTTGGGAGTCCAAACAGAAGGCTTTTTATCACAGGACAAGAAATCAACCCTCGACAACTTAACCGGCAGAAAAAGATTTTTTTGAAAAAATCCCTAAGCCCCGGGGTCACAATTTCATCAAAAATCTCACGTTCTCCAATTGACGCAAAAATGTTGCCAAACGGTTGCAAATGTTCCTCTTAGAGGTTTGGCGGTCGAAACAGAAGGCTATTTATCACAGGAAAAGAAATCAGCCCTCGACACCTTAAACGGCAGAAAAAGATTTTTTTGAAAAAATCGCTAAGCCCCGGGGTCACAATTTCATCAAAAATCTGACTTTCGGCAATTCACTCAGAAATGGTGCCAAACGGTTGCAAATGCTCCCCTGAGAGGTTTGGCGGTCGAAACAGAAGGGTTTTTATCACAGGACAAGAAATCAGCCCTCGACACCTTAACCGGCAGAAAAAGATTTTTTTGAAAAAATCGCTAAGCCCCGGGGTCACAATTTCGTCTAAAATCTGACTTTCGGCAATTCACTCAGAAATGGTGCCCAGCGGTTGCAAATGCTCCCCTGAGAGGTTTGGCGGTCGAAACAGAAGGCAGTTTATCACAGGAAAAGAAATCAACCCTCGACACCTAAACCGGCAGAAAAAGATTTTTTTGAAAAAATCCCTAAGCCCCGGGGTCACAATTTCATCAAAAATCTGACTTTCGGCAATTCACTCAGAAATGGTGCCAAACGGTTGCAAATGCTCCCCTGAGAGGTTTGTTGGTCGAAACAGAAGGCTATTTATCACAGGAAAAGAAATCAGCCCTTGACACCTTAACCGGCAGAAAAAGATTTTTTTGAAAAAATCCCTAAGCCCCGGGGTCACAATTTCATCAAAAATCTGAGTTTCGGCGATTCACTCAGAAATGGTGCCAAACGGTTGCAAATGCTCCCCTGAGAGGTTTGGCGGTCGAAACAGAAGGCTTTTTATCACAGGAAAAGAAATCAGCCCTCCACACCTTAACCGGCAGAAAAATTTTTTTTTGAAAAAATCCCTAAGCCCCGGGGTCACAATTTCATCAAAAATCTCACGTTCTCTCATTCACTCAAAAATGGTGCCAAACGGTTGCAAATGCTCCCCTGAGAGGTTTGTTGGTCGAAACAGAAGGCTTTTTATCACAGGAAAAGAAATCAGCCCTCCACACCTTAACCGGCAGAAAAAGATTTTTTTGAAAAAACCCCTAAGCCCCGGGGTCACAATTTCATCAAAAATCTGACTTTCGGCAATTCACTCAGAAATGGTGCCAAACGGTTGGAAATGCTCCCCTGAGACGTTTGGCGGTCCAAACAGAAGGCTATTTATCACAGGAAAAGAAATCAGCCCTCGACACCTTAACGGGCAGAAAAAGATTTTTTTGAAAAAATCCCTAAGCCCCGGGGTCACAATTTCATCAAAAATCTCACGTTCTCTAATTCACTCAGAAATGGTGCCAAACGGTTGAAAATGCTCCCCTGAGAGGTTTGGCGGTCCAAACAGAAGGCTTTTTATCACAGGACAAGAAATCAGCCCTCGACACCTTAACGGGCAGAAAAAGATTTTTTTGAAAAAATCCCTAAGACCCGGGGTCACAATTTCATCAAAAATCTCACGTTCTCTAATTCACTCAGAAATGGTGCCAAACGGTTGAAAATGCTCCCCTGAGAGGTTTGGCGGTCCAAACAGAAGGCTTTTTATCACAGGACAAGAAATCAACCCTCGACAACTTAACCGGCAGAAAAAGATTTTTTTGAAAAAATCGCTAAGCCCCGGGGTCACAATTTCATCAAAAATCTGACTTTCGGCAATTCACTCAGAAATGGTGCCAAACGGTTGCAAATGCTCCCCTGAGAGGTTTGGCGGTCGAAACAGAAGGGTTTTTATCACAGGACAAGAAATCAGCCCTCGACACCTTAACCGGCAGAAAAAGATTTTTTTGAAAAAATCGCTAAGCCCCGGGGTCACAATTTCGTCTAAAATCTGACTTTCGGCAATTCACTCAGAAATGGTGCCAAAGGGTTGCAAATGCTCCCCTGAGAGGTTTGGCGGTCGAAACAGAAGGCAGTTTATCACAGGAAAAGAAATCAACCCTCGACACCTAAACCGGCAGAAAAAGATTTTTTTGAAAAAATCCCTAAGCCCCGGGGTCACAATTTCATCAAAAATCTGACTTTTGGCAATTCACTCAGAAATGGTGCCAAACGGTTGCAAATGCTCCCCTGAGAGGTTTGGCGGTCGAAACAGAAGGCTTTTTATCACAGGACGAGAAATCAGCCCTCGACAACTTAACCGGCAGAAAAAGATTTTTTTGAAAAAATCCCTAAGCCCCGGGGTCACAATTTCATCAAAAATCTGACTTTTGGCAATTCACTCAGAAATGGTGCCAAACGGTTGCAAATGCTCCCCTGAGAGGTTTGGCGGTCGAAACAGAAGGGTTTTTATCACAGGACAAGAAATCAGCCCTCGACACCTTAACCGGCAGAAAAAGATTTTTTTGAAAAAATCTCTAAGCCCCGGGGTCACAATTTCATCTAAAATCTGACTTTCGGCAATTCACTCAGAAATGGTGCCAAACGGTTGCAAATGCTCCCCTGAGAGGTTTGGCGGTCGAAACAGAAGGCTATTTATCACAGGAGAAGAAATCAGCCCTCGACACCTTAACCGGCAGAAAAAGATTTTTTTGAAAAAATCCCTAAGCCCCGGGGTCACAATTTCATCAAAAATCTCACGTTCTCCAATTGACGCAAAAATGCTGCCAAACGGTTGCAAATGTTCCTCTTAGTGGTTTGGCGGTCGAAACAGAAGGCTATTTATCACAGGAAAAGAAATCAGCCCTCGACACCTTAACCGGCAGAAAAAGATTTTTTTGAAAAAATCCCTAAGCCCCGGGGTAACAATTTCATCAAAAATCTGACTTTGGGCAATTCACTCAGAAATGGTGCCAAACGGTTGCAAATGCTCCCCTGAGAGGTTTGGCGGTCGAAACAGAAGGCTATTTATCACAGGAAAAGAAATCAGCCCTCGACACCTTAACGGGTAGAAAAAGATTTTTTTGAAAAAATCCCTAAGCCCCGGGGTCACAATTTCATCAAAAATCTGAGTTTCGGCGATTCACTCAGAAATGGTGCCAAACGGTTGCAAATGCTCCCCTGAGAGGTTTGGCAGTACAAACAGAAGGCTACTTATCACAGGAAAAGAAATCAGCCCTCGACACCTTAACCGGCAGAAAAAGATTTTTTTGAAAAAATCCCTAAGCCCCGGGGTCACAATTTCATCAAAAATCTCACGTTCCCTAATTCACTCAGAAATGGTGCCAAACGGTTGCAAATGCTCCCCTGAGAGGTTTGGCAGTCCAAACAGAAGGCTTTTTATCACAGGACAAGAAATCAACCCTCGACAACTTAACCGGCAGAAAAAGATTTTTTTGAAAAAATCCCTAAGCCCCGGGGTCACAATTTCATCAAAAATCTCACGTTCTCCAATTGACGCAAAAATGTTGCCAAACGGTTGCAAATGTTCCTCTTAGAGGTTTGGCGGTCGAAACAGAAGGCTATTTATCACAGGAAAAGAAATCAGCCCTCGACACCTTAAACGGCAGAAAAAGATTTTTTTGAAAAAATCGCTAAGCCCCGGGGTCACAATTTCATCAAAAATCTGACTTTCGGCAATTCACTCAGAAATGGTGCCAAACGGTTGCAAATGCTCCCCTGAGAGGTTTGGCGGTCGAAACAGAAGGGTTTTTATCACAGGACAAGAAATCAGCCCTCGACACCTTAACCGGCAGAAAAAGATTTTTTTGAAAAAATCGCTAAGCCCCGGGGTCACAATTTCGTCTAAAATCTGACTTTCGGCAATTCACTCAGAAATGGTGCCCAGCGGTTGCAAATGCTCCCCTGAGAGGTTTGGCGGTCGAAACAGAAGGCAGTTTATCACAGGAAAAGAAATCAACCCTCGACACCTAAACCGGCAGAAAAAGATTTTTTTGAAAAAATCCCTAAGCCCCGGGGTCACAATTTCATCAAAAATCTGACTTTTGGCAATTCACTCAGAAATGGTGCCAAACGGTTGCAAATGCTCCCCTGAGAGGTTTGGCGGTCGAAACAGAAGGCTATTTATCACAGGAAAAGAAATCAGCCCTCGACACCTTAACCGGCAGAAAAAGATTTTTTTGAAAAAATCCCTAAGCCCCGGGGTCACAATTTCATCAAAAATCTGACTTTCGGCAATTCACTCAGAAATGGTGCCAAACGGTTGCAAATGCTCCCCTGAGAGGTTTGTTGGTCGAAACAGAAGGCTATTTATCACAGGAAAAGAAATCAGCCCTTGACACCTTAACCGGCAGAAAAAGATTTTTTTGAAAAAATCCCTAAGCCCCGGGGTCACAATTTCATCAAAAATCTGAGTTTCGGCGATTCACTCAGAAATGGTGCCAAACGGTTGCAAATGCTCCCCTGAGAGGTTTGGCGGTCGAAACAGAAGGCTTTTTATCACAGGAAAAGAAATCAGCCCTCCACACCTTAACCGGCAGAAAATTTTTTTTTTGAAAAAATCCCTAAGCCCCGGGGTCACAATTTCATCAAAAATCTCACGTTCTCTCATTCACTCAAAAATGGTGCCAAACGGTTGCAAATGCTCCCCTGAGAGGTTTGTTGGTCGAAACAGAAGGCTTTTTATCACAGGAAAAGAAATCAGCCCTCCACACCTTAACCGGCAGAAAAAGATTTTTTTGAAAAAACCCCTAAGCCCCGGGGTCACAATTTCATCAAAAATCTGACTTTCGGCAATTCACTCAGAAATGGTGCCAAACGGTTGGAAATGCTCCCCTGAGACGTTTGGCGGTCCAAACAGAAGGCTATTTATCACAGGAAAAGAAATCAGCCCTCGACACCTTAACGGGCAGAAAAAGATTTTTTTGAAAAAATCCCTAAGCCCCGGGGTCACAATTTCATCAAAAATCTCACGTTCTCTAATTCACTCAGAAATGGTGCCAAACGGTTGAAAATGCTCCCCTGAGAGGTTTGGCGGTCCAAACAGAAGGCTTTTTATCACAGGACAAGAAATCAGCCCTCGACACCTTAACGGGCAGAAAAAGATTTTTTTGAAAAAATCCCTAAGACCCGGGGTCACAATTTCATCAAAAATCTCACGTTCTCTAATTCACTCAGAAATGGTGCCAAACGGTTGAAAATGCTCCCCTGAGAGGTTTGGCGGTCCAAACAGAAGGCTTTTTATCACAGGACAAGAAATCAACCCTCGACAACTTAACCGGCAGAAAAAGATTTTTTTGAAAAAATCGCTAAGCCCCGGGGTCACAATTTCATCAAAAATCTGACTTTCGGCAATTCACTCAGAAATGGTGCCAAACGGTTGCAAATGCTCCCCTGAGAGGTTTGGCGGTCGAAACAGAAGGGTTTTTATCACAGGACAAGAAATCAGCCCTCGACACCTTAACCGGCAGAAAAAGATTTTTTTGAAAAAATCGCTAAGCCCCGGGGTCACAATTTCGTCTAAAATCTGACTTTCGGCAATTCACTCAGAAATGGTGCCAAAGGGTTGCAAATGCTCCCCTGAGAGGTTTGGCGGTCGAAACAGAAGGCAGTTTATCACAGGAAAAGAAATCAACCCTCGACACCTAAACCGGCAGAAAAAGATTTTTTTGAAAAAATCCCTAAGCCCCGGGGTCACAATTTCATCAAAAATCTGACTTTTGGCAATTCACTCAGAAATGGTGCCAAACGGTTGCAAATGCTCCCCTGAGAGGTTTGGCGGTCGAAACAGAAGGCTTTTTATCACAGGACGAGAAATCAGCCCTCGACAACTTAACCGGCAGAAAAAGATTTTTTTGAAAAAATCCCTAAGCCCCGGGGTCACAATTTCATCAAAAATCTGACTTTTGGCAATTCACTCAGAAATGGTGCCAAACGGTTGCAAATGCTCCCCTGAGAGGTTTGGCGGTCGAAACAGAAGGGTTTTTATCACAGGACAAGAAATCAGCCCTCGACACCTTAACCGGCAGAAAAAGATTTTTTTGAAAAAATCTCTAAGCCCCGGGGTCACAATTTCATCTAAAATCTGACTTTCGGCAATTCACTCAGAAATGGTGCCAAACGGTTGCAAATGCTCCCCTGAGAGGTTTGGCGGTCGAAACAGAAGGCTATTTATCACAGGAGAAGAAATCAGCCCTCGACACCTTAACCGGCAGAAAAAGATTTTTTTGAAAAAATCCCTAAGCCCCGGGGTCACAATTTCATCAAAAATCTCACGTTCTCCAATTGACGCAAAAATGCTGCCAAACGGTTGCAAATGTTCCTCTTAGTGGTTTGGCGGTCGAAACAGAAGGCTATTTATCACAGGAAAAGAAATCAGCCCTCGACACCTTAACCGGCAGAAAAAGATTTTTTTGAAAAAATCCCTAAGCCCCGGGGTAACAATTTCATCAAAAATCTGACTTTGGGCAATTCACTCAGAAATGGTGCCAAACGGTTGCAAATGCTCCCCTGAGAGGTTTGGCGGTCGAAACAGAAGGCTATTTATCACAGGAAAAGAAATCAGCCCTCGACACCTTAACGGGTAGAAAAAGATTTTTTTGAAAAAATCCCTAAGCCCCGGGGTCACAATTTCATCAAAAATCTGAGTTTCGGCGATTCACTCAGAAATGGTGCCAAACGGTTGCAAATGCTCCCCTGAGAGGTTTGGCAGTACAAACAGAAGGCTACTTATCACAGGAAAAGAAATCAGCCCTCGACACCTTAACGGGCAGAAAAAGCTTTTTTTGAAAAAATCCCTAAGCCCCGGGATCACAATTTCATCTAAAATCTGACTTTCGGCAATTCACTCAGAAATGGTGTCAAACGGTTGCAAATGCTCCCCTGAGAGGTTTGGCGGTCGAAACAGAAGGCTTTTTATCACAGGAAAAGAAATCAGCCCTCCACACCTTAACCGGCAGAAAAAGATTTTTTTGACAAAATCCCTAAGCCCCGGGGTCACAATTTCATCAAAAATCTGACTTTCGGCAATTAACTCAGAAATGGTGCCAAACGGTTGCAAATGCTCCCCTGAGAGGTTTGGCGGTCGAAACAGAAGGCTTTTTATCACAGGAAAAGAAATCAGCCCTCGACACCTTAACCGGCAGAAAATTTTTTTTTTGAAAAAATCCCTAAGCCCCGGGGTCACAATTTCATCAAAAATCTCACGTTCTCTCATTCACTCAAAAATGGTGCCAAACGGTTGAAAATGCTCCCCTGAGAGGTTTGGTGGTCGAAACAGAAGGCTAGTTATCAATGGAAAAGAAATCAGCCCTCAACAACTTAACCGGCAGAAAAAGATTTTTTTGAAAAAACCCCTAAGCCCGGGGGTCACAATTTCATCAAAAATCTGACTTTCGGCAATTCACTCAGAAATGGTGCCAAACGGTTGCAAATGCTCCCCTGAGACGTTTGGCGGTCCAAACAGAAGGCTATTTATCACAGGAAAAGAAATCAGCCCTCGACACCTTAACCGGCAGAAAAAGATTTTTTTGAAAAAATCCCTAAGCCCCGGGGTCACAATTTCATCAAAAATCTCACGTTCTCTAATTCACTCAGAAATAGTGCCAAACGGTTGAAAATGCTCCCCTGAGAGGTTTGGCGGTCCAAACAGAAGGCTTTTTATCACAGGACAAGAAATCAGCCCTCGACACCTTAACGGGCAGAAAAAGATTTTTTTGAAAAAATCCCTAAGACCCGGGGTCACAATTTCATCAAAAATCTCACGTTCTCTAATTCACTCAGAAATGGTGCCAAACGGTTGCAAATGCTCCCCTGAGAGGTTTGGCTGTGCAAACAGAAGGCTTTTTAACACAGGACAAGAAATCAACCCTCGACAACTTAACCGGCAGAAAAAGATTTTTTTGGAAAAAATCGCTAAGCCCCGGGGTCACAATTTCATCAAAAATCTCACGTTCTCTAATTCACTCAGAAATGGTGCCAAACGGTTGCAAATGCTCCCCTGAGAGGTTTGGCGGTCGAAACAGAAGGCTTTTTATCACAGGACAAGAAATCAACCCTCGACAACTTAACCGGCAGAAAAAGATTTTTTTGGAAAAAATCGCTAAGCCCCGGGGTCACAATTTCATCAAAAATCTCACGTTCTCTAATTCACTCAGAAATGGTGCCAAACGGTTGCAAATGCTCCCCTGAGAGGTTTGGCGGTCGAAACAGAAGGCTATTTATCACAGGAAAAGAAATCAGCCCTCGACACCTTAACCGGCAGAAAAAGATTTTTTTGAAAAAATCGCTAAGCCCCGGGGTCACAATTTCATCAAAAATCTCACGTTCTCCAATTGACGTAAATGTTGCCAAACGGTTGCAAATGTTCCTCTTAGAGGTTTGGCGGTCGAAACAGAAGGCTATTTATCACAGGAAAAGAAATCAGCCCTCGACACGTTAACCGGCAGAAAAAGATTTTTTTGAAAAAATCCCTAAGCCCCGGGGTCACAATTTCATCAAAAATCTGACTTTCGGCAATTCACTCAGAAATGGTGCCAAACGGTTGCAAATGCTCCCCTGAGAGGTTTGGCGGTCGAAACAGAAGGCTATTTATCACAGGAAAAGAAATCAGCCCTCGACACCTTAACCGACAGAAAAAGATTTTTTTGAAAAAATCCCTAAGCCCCGGGGTCACAATTTCATCAAAAATCTCACGTTCTCTCATTCACTCAAAAATGGTGCCAAACGGTTGCAAATGCTCCCCTGAGAGGTTTGGCGGTCGAAACAGAAGGCTTTTTATCACAGGACGAGAAATCAGCCCTCGACAACTTAACCGGCAGAAAAAGATTTTTTTGAAAAAATCCCTAAGCCCCGGGGTCACAATTTCATCAAAAATCTGACTTTCGGCGATTCACTCAGAAATGGTGCCAAACAGTTGCAAATGCTCCCCTGAGAGGTTTGGCGGTCGAAACAGAAGGCTATTTATCACAGGAAAAGAAATCAGCCCTTGACACCTTAACCGGCAGAAAAATATTTTTTTGAAAAAATCCCTAAGCCCCGGGGTCACAATTTCATCAAAAATCTCACGTTCTCTAATTTACTCAGAAATGGTGCCAAACGGTTGCAAATGCTCCCCTGAGAGGTTTGGCGGTCGAAACAGAAGGCTTTTTATCACAGGACGAGAAATCAGCCCTCGACAACTTAACCGGCAGAAAAATATTTTTTTGAAAAAATCCCTAAGCCCCGGGGTCACAATTTCATCAAAAATCTGACTTTCGGCAATTCACTCAGAAATGGTGCCAAACGGTGGCAAATGCTCCCCTGAGAGGTTTGGCGGTCGAAACAGAAGGCTTTATATCACAGGAAAAGAAATCAGCCCTCGACGCCATAACCGGCAGAAAAAGATTTTTTTGAAAAAATCCCTAAGCCCCGGGGTCACAATTTCATAAAAAATCTGACTTTCGGCAATTCACTCAGAAATGGTGCCAAACGGTTGCAAGTGCTCCCCTGAGAGGCTTGGCAGTCGAAACAGAAGGCTTTTTATCACAGGACAAGAAATCAGCCCTCGACAACTTAACCGGCAGAAAAAGATTTTTTTGAAAAAATCCGTAAGCCCCAGGGTCACAATTTCATCAAAAATCTCACGTTCTCTAATTCACGCAGAAATGGTGCCAAACGGTTGCAAATGCTCCCCTGAGAGGTTTGGCGGACGAAACAGAAGGCTATTTATCACAGGAAAAGAAATCAGCCCTCGACAACTTAACCGGCAGAAAAAGATTTTTATGAAAAAATCCCTAAGCGCCGGGGTCACAATTTCATCAAAAATCTGACTTTCGGCAATTCACTCAGAAATGGTGCCAAACGGTTGCAAGTGCTCCCCTGAGAGGTTTGGCGGTCGAAACAGAAGGCTTTTTATCACAGGACAAGAAATCAGCCCTCGACAACTTAACCGGCAGAAAAAGATTTTTTTGAAAAAATCCGTAAGCCCCAGGGTCACAATTTCATCAAAAATCTCACGTTCTCTAATTCACGCAGAAATGGTGCCAAACGGTTGCAAATGCTCCCCTGAGAGGTTTGGCGGACGAAACAGAAGGCTATTTATCACAGGAAAAGAAATCAGCCCTCGACAACTTAACCGGCAGAAAAAGATTTTTATGAAAAAATCCCTAAGCGCCGGGGTCACAATTTCATCAAAAATCTGACTTTCGGCAATTCACTCAGAAATGGTGCCAAACGGTTGCAAGTGCTCCCCTGAGAGGTTTGGCGGTCGAAACAGAAGGCTTTTTATCACAGGACAAGAAATCAGCCCTCGACACCTTAACCAGCAGAAAAAGATTTTTTTGAAAAAAATCCCTAAGCCCCGGGGTCACAATTTCATCAAAAATCTCATGTTCTCCAATTGACGCAAAAATGGTGCCAAACGGTTGCGAATGCTCCCCTGAGAGGTTTGGCGGTCGAAACAGAAGGCTATTTATCACAGGAAGAGAAATCAGCCCTCGACACCTTAACCGGCAGAAAAAGATTTTTTTGAAAAAATCCCTAAGCCCCGGGGTCACAATTTCATCAAAAATCTGACTTTCGGCAATTCACTCAGAAATGGTGCCAAACGGTTGCAAGTGCTCCCCTGAGAGGCTTGGCGGTCGAAACAGAAGGCTTTTTATCACAGGACAAGAAATCAGCCCTCGACAACTTAACCGGCAGAAAAAGATTTTTTTGAAAAAATCCGTAAGCCCCAGGGTCACAATTTCATCAAAAATCTCACGTTCTCTAATTCACGCAGAAATGGTGCCAAACGGTTGCAAATGCTCCCCTGAGAGGTTTGGCGGACGAAACAGAAGGCTATTTATCACAGGAAAAGAAATCAGCCCTCGACAACTTAACCGGCAGAAAAAGATTTTTTTGAAAAAATCCCTAAGCGCCGGGGTCACAATTTCATCAAAAATCTCACGTTCTCTAATTCACTCCGAAATGGTGCCAAACGGTTGCAAGTGCTCCCCTGAGAGGTTTGGCGGTCGAAACAGAAGGCTTTTTATCACAGGACAAGAAATCAGCCCTCGACACCTTAACCAGCAGAAAAAGATTTTTTTGAAAAAAATCCCTAAGCCCCGGGGTCACAATTTCATCAAAAATCTCACGTTCTCCAATTGACGCAAAAATGGTGCCAAACGGTTGCGAATGCTCCCCTGAGAGGTTTGGCGGTCGAAACAGAAGGCTATTTATCACAGGAAGAGAAATCAGCCCTCGACACCTTAACCGGCAGAAAAAGATTTTTTTGAAAAAATCCCTAAGCCCCGGGGTCACAATTTCATCAAAAATCTGACTTTCGGCAATTCACTCAGAAATGGTGCCAAACGGTTGCAAATGCTCCCCTGAGAGGTTTGGCGGACGAAACAGAAGGCTATTTATCACAGGAAAAGAAATCAGCCCTCGACAACTTAACCGGCAGAAAAAGATTTTTTTGAAAAAATCCCTAAGCGCCGGGGTCACAATTTCATCAAAAATCTGACTTTCGGCAATTCACTCAGAAATGGTGCCAAACGGTTGCAAGTGCTGCCCTGAGAGGTTTGGCGGTCGAAACAGAAGGCTTTTTATCACAGGACAAGAAATCAGCCCTCGACAACTTAACCGGCAGAAAAAGATTTTTTTGAAAAAATCCGTAAGCCCCGGGGTCACAATTTCATCAAAAATCTCACGTTCTCTAATTCACTCCGAAATGGTGCCAAACGGTTGCAAATGCTCCCCTGAGAGGTTTGGCGGTCGAAACAGAAGGCTATTTATCACAGGAAAAGAAATCAGCCCTCGACACCTTAACCGGCAGAAAAAGATTTTTTTGAAAAAATCCCTAAGCCCCGGGGTGACAATTTCATCAAAAATCTGACTTTCGGCAATTCACTCAGAAATGGTGCCAAACGGTTGCAAGTGCTCCCCTGAGAGGTTTGGTGGTCGAAACAGAAGGCTTTTTATCACAGGAAAAGAAATCAGCCCTCGACAACTTAAACGGCAGAAAATTTTTTTTTGAAAAAATCCGTAAGCCCCGGGGTCACAATTTCATCAAAAATCTCACGTTCTCTAATTGACTCAGAAATGGTGCCAAACGGTTGCAAAAGCTCCCCTGAGAGGTTGGCAGTCGAAACAGAAGGCAGTTTATCACAGGAAAAGAAATCAGCCCTCGACACCTTAACCGGCAGAAAAAGATTTTTTTGAAAAAATCCCTAAGCCCCGGGGTCACAATTTCATCAAAAATCTAACGTTCTCTCATTCACTCAAAAATGGTGCCAAACGGTTGCAAATGCTCCCCTGAGAGGTTTGGCGGTCGAAACAGAAGGGTTTTTATCAGAGGACGAGAAATCAGCCCTCGACAACTTAACCGGCAGAAAAAGATTTTTTTGAAAAAACCACTAACCCCGGAGTCACAATTTCATCAAAAATCTGACTTTTGGCAATTCACTCAGAAATGGTGCCAAACGGTTGCAAATGCTCCCCTGAGAGGTTTGGAGGTCGAAACAGAAGGCTATTTATCACAGGAAAAGAAATCAGCCCTCGACACCTTAACCCGCAGAAAAAGATTTTTTTGAAAAAATCCCTAAGCCCCGGGGTCACAATTTCATCAAAAATCTGACTTTCGGCAATTCACTCAGAAATGGTGCCAAACGGTTGCAAATGCTCCCCTGAGAGGTTTGGCGGTCGAAACAGAAGCCTATTTATCACAGGACAAGAAATCAACCCTCGACACCTTAGCCGGCAGAAAAAGAATTTTTTGAAAAAATCCCTAAGCCCCGGGTTCACAATTTCATCAAAAATCTCACGTTCTACAATTGACGCAAAAATGGTGCCAAACGGATGCAAATGCTCCCCTGAGAGGTTTGGCGGTCGAAACAGAAGGCTATTTATCACAGGAAAAGAAATCAGCCCTCGACAACTTAACCGGCAGAAAAAGATTTTTTTGAAAAAATCCCTAAGCGCCGGGGTCACAATTTCATCAAAAATCTCATGTTCTACAATTGACGCAAAAATGGTGCCAAACGGTTGCAAATGCTCCCCTGAGAGGTTTGGCGGTCGAAACAGAAGTCTTTTTATCACAGGACGAGAAATCAGCCCTCGACAACTTAACCGGCAGAAAAAGATTTTTTTGAAAAAATCCCTAAGCCCCGGGGTCACAATTTCATCAAAAATCTGACTTTCGGCAATTCACTCAGAAATGGTGACAAACGGTTGCAAATGCTCCCCTGAGAGGTTTGGCGGTCGAAACAGAAGGCTATTTATCACAGGAAAAGAAATCAGCCCTCAACACCTTAAACGGCAGAAAAAGATTTTTTTGAAAAAATCCCTAAGCCCCGGGGTGACAATTTCATCAAAAATCTGACTTTCGGCAATTCACTCAGAAATGGTGCCAAACGGTTGTAAATGCTCCCCTGAGAGGTTTGGCGGTCGAAACAGAAAGCTTTTTATCACAGGAAAAGAAATCAGCCCTCGACAACTTAACCGGCAGAAAATTTTTTTTTTGAAAAAATTCCTAAGCCCCGGGGTCACAATTTCATCAAAAATCTGACTTTCGGCAATTCACTCAGAAATGGTGCCAAACGGTTCCAAATGCTCCCCTGAGAGGTTTGGCGGTCGAAACAGAAGGCTATTTATCACAGGAAAAGAAATCAGCCCTCGACACCTTAACCGGCAGAAAAAGATTTTTTTGAAAAAATCCCTAAGCCCCGGGGTCACAATTTCATCAAAAATCTGACTTTCGGCAATTCACTCAGAAATGGTGCCAAACGGTTGCAAATGCTCCCCTGAGAGGTTTGGCGGACGAAACAGAAGGCTATTTATCACAGGAAAAGAAATCAGCCCTCGACAACTTAACCGGCAGAAAAAGATTTTTTTGAAAAAATCCCTAAGCGCCGGGGTCACAATTTCATCAAAAATCTGACTTTCGGCAATTCACTCAGAAATGGTGCCAAACGGTTGCAAGTGCTGCCCTGAGAGGTTTGGCGGTCGAAACAGAAGGCTTTTTATCACAGGACAAGAAATCAGCCCTCGACAACTTAACCGGCAGAAAAAGATTTTTTTGAAAAAATCCGTAAGCCCCGGGGTCACAATTTCATCAAAAATCTCACGTTCTCTAATTGACTCAGAAATGGTGCCAAACGGTTGCAAAAGCTCCCCTGAGAGGTTGGCAGTCGAAACAGAAGGCTTTTTATCACAGCACAAGAAATCAACCCTCGACAACTTAACCGGCAGAAAAAGATTTTTTTGAAAAAATCCCTAAGCCCCGGGGTCACAATTTCATCAAAAATCTGACTTTCGGCTATTCACTCAGAAATGGTGCCAAACAGTTGCAAATGCTCCCCTGAGAGGTTTGGCGGTCGAAACAGAAGGCTATTTATCACAGGACAAGAAATCAACCCTCGACACCTTAGCCGGCAGAAAAAGAATTTTTTGAAAAAATCCCTAAGCCCCGGGGTCACAATTTCATCAAAAATCTCACGTTTTACAATTGACGCAAAAATGGTGCCAAACGGATGCAAATGCTCCCCTGAGAGGTTTGGCGGTCGAAACAGAAGGCTATTTATCACAGGAAAAGAAATCAGCCCTCGACACCTTAAACGGCAGAAAAAGATTTTTTTGAAAAAATCCCTAAGCCCCGGGGTCACAATTTCATCAAAAATCTGACTTTCGGCAATTCACTCAGAAATGGTGCCAAACGGTTGCAAATGCTCCCCTGAGAGGTTTGGTGGTCGAAACAGAAGGCTTTTTATCACAGGACAAGAAATCAGCCCTCGACAACTTGACCAGCAGAAAAAGATTTTTTTAAAAAAACCCCTGAGCCCCGGGGTCACAATTTCATCAAAAATCTGACTTTCGGCAATTCATTCAGAAATGGTGCCAAACGGTTGCAAATGCTCCCCTGAGAGGTTTGGCGGTCGAAACAGAAGGCTATTTATCACAGGAAAAGAAATCAGCCCTCAACACCTTAACCGGCCGAAAAAGATTTTTTTGAAAAAATCTCTAAGCCCCGGGGTCACAATTTCATCAAAAATATGACTTTCGGCAATTCACTCAGAAATGGTGCCAAACGGTTGCGAATGCTCCCCTGAGAGGTTTGGTGGTCGAAACAGAAGGCTTTTTATCACAGGAAAAGAAATCAGCCCTCGACAACTTAACCGGCAGAAATTTTTGTTTTTGAAAAAATCCCTTAGCCCTGGGGTCACAATTTCATCAAAAATCTCACGTTCTCTAATTCACTCAGAAATGGTGCCAAACGGTTGCAAAAGCTCCCCTGAGAGGTTTGGCGGTCGAAACAGAAGGCAGTTTATCACAGGAAAAGAAATCAGCCCTCGACACCTTAACCGGCAGAAAAAGATTTTTTTGAAAAAATCCCTAAGCCCCGGGGTCACAATTTCATCAAAAATCTCACGTTCTCTCATTCACTCAAAAATGGTGCCAAACGGTTGCAAATGCTCCCCTGAGAGGTTTGGCGGTCGAAACAGAAGTCTTTTTATCACAGGACGAGAAATCAGCCCTCGACAACTTAACCGGCAGAAAAAGATTTTTTTGAAAAAATCCCTAAGCCCCGGGGTCACAATTTCATCAAAAATCTGACTTTCGGCAATTCACTCAGAAATGGTGCCAAACGGTTGCAAATGCTCCCCTGAGAGGTTTGGCGGTCGAAACAGAAGGCTATTTATCACAGGAAAAGAAATCAGCCCTCGACACCTTAAACGGCAGAAAAAGATTTTTTTGAAAAAATCCCTAAGCCCCGGGGTGACAATTTCATCAAAAATCTGACTTTCGGCAATTCACTCAGAAATGGTGCCAAACGGTTGTAAATGCTCCCCTGAGAGGTTTGGCGGTCGAAACAGAAGGCTTTTTATCACAGGAAAAGAAATCAGCCCTCGACAACTTAACCGGCAGAAAATTTTTTTTTTGAAAAAATTCCTAAGCCCCGGGGTCACAATTTCATCAAAAATCTGACTTTCGGTAATTCACTCAGAAATGGTGCCAAACGGTTCCAAATGCTCCCCTGAGAGGTTTGGCGGTCGAAACAGAAGGCTATTTATCACAGGAAAAGAAATCAGCCCTCGACACCTTAACCGGCAGAAAAAGATTTTTTTGAAAAAATCCCTAAGCCCCGGGGTCACAATTTCATCAAAAATCTGACTTTCGGCAATTCACTCAGAAATGGTGCCAAACGGTTGCAAATGCTCCCCTGAGAGGTTTGGCGGTCGAAACAGAAGGCTTTTTATCACAGGAAAAGAAATCAGCCCTCGACAACTTAACCGGCAGAAAATTTTTTTTTTGAAAAAATTCCTAAGCCCCGGGGTCACAATTTCATCAAAAATCTGACTTTCGGCAATTCACTCAGAAATGGTGCCAAACGGTTCCAAATGCTCCCCTGAGAGGTTTGGCGGTCGAAACAGAAGGCTATTTATCACAGGAAAAGAAATCAGCCCTCGACACCTTAACCGGCAGTAAAAGATTTTTTTGAAAAAATCCCTAAGCCCCGGGGTCACAATTTCATCAAAAATCTGACTTTCGGCAATTCACTCAGAAATGGTGCCAAACGGTTGCAAATGCTCCCCTGAGAGGTTTGGCGGTCGAAACAGAAGGCTTTTTATCACAGCACAAGAAATCAACCCTCGACAACTTAACCGGCAGAAAAAGATTTTTTTGAAAAAATCCCTAAGCCCCGGGGTCACAATTTCATCAAAAATCTGACTTTCGGCAATTCACTCAGAAATCTTGCCAAACTGTTGCAAATGCTCCCCTGAGAGGTTTGTCGGTCGAAACAGAAGTCTATTTATCACAGGAAAAGAAATCAGCCCTCGACACCTTAACAGGCAAAAAAAGATTTTTTTGAAAAAATCCCTAAGCCCCGGGGTCACAATTTCATCAAAAATCTGACTTTCGGCAATTCACTCAGAAATGGTGCCAAACGGTTGCAAATGCTCCCCTGAGAGGTTTGGCAGTCGAAACAGATGGCTATTTATCACAGGAAAAGAAATCAGCCCTCGACACCTTAACCGGCAGAAAAAGATTTTTTTGAAAAAATCCCTAAGCCCCGGGGTCACAATTTCATCAAAAATCTGACTTTTGGCAATTCACTCAGAAATGGTGCCAAACGGTTGCAAATGCTCCCCTGAGAGGTTTGGCGGTCGAAACAGAAGGCTATTTATCACAGGAAAAGAAATCAGCCCTCGACAGCTTAACCGGCAGAAAAAGATTTTTTTGAAAAAATCCCTAAGCCCCGGAGTCACAATTTTATCAAAAATCTGACTTTCGGCAATTCACTCAGAAATGGTGCCAAACGGTTGCAAATGCTCCCCTGAGAGGTTTGGCGGTCGAAACAGAAGGCATTTTATCACAGGAAAAGAAATCAGCCCTCGACAACTTAACCGGCAGAAAAAGTTTTTTTTGAAAAAATCCCTAAGCCCCGGGGGTCACAATTTCATCAAAAATCTCACGTTCTCCAATTGACGCAAAAATGGTGCCAAACGGTTGCAAATGCTCCCCTGAGATGTTTCGGGGTCGAAACAGAAGGCTATTTATTACAGGAAAAGAAATCAGCCCTCGACACCTTAACCGGCAGAAAAATATTTTTTTGAAAAAATCCCTAAGCCCCGGGGTCACAATTTCATCAAAAATCTGACTTTCGGCAATTCACTCAGAAATGGTGCCAAACGGTTGCAAATGCTCCCCTGAGAGGTTTGGCGGACGAAACAGAAGGCTATTTATCACAGGAAAAGAAATCAGCCCTCGACACCTTAACCGGCAGAAAAAGATTTTTTTGAAAAAATCCCTAAGCCCCGGGGTTACAATTTCATCAAAAATCTGATTTTCGGCAATTCACTCAGAAATGGTGCCAAACGGTTGCAAATGCTCCCCTGAGAGGTTTGGCGGTCGAAAAAGAAGGCTTTTTATCACAGGAAAAGAAATCAGCCCTCGACAACTTAACCGGCAGAAAAAGATTTTTTTGAAAAAATCCCTAAGCCCCGGGGTCACAATTTCATCAAAAATCTCACGTTCTCCAATTGACGCAAAAATGGTGCCAAACGGTTGCAAATGCTCCCCTGAGAGGTTTGGCGGTTGAAAGAGAAGGCTATTTATCACAGGAAAAGAAATCAGCCCTCGACACCTTAACCGGCAGAAAAAGATTTTTTTGAAAAAGTCCCTAAGCCCCGGGGTCACAATTTCATCAAAAATCTGACTTTTGGCAATTCACTCAGAAATGGTGCCAAACGGTTGCAAATGCTCCCCTGAGAGGTTTGGCGGTCGAAACAGAAGGCTTTTTATCACAGGAAAAGAAATCAGCCCTCGACAACTTAACCGGCAGAAAATTTTTTTTTTGAAAAAATCTCTAAGCCCCGGGGTCACAATTTCATCAAAAATATGACTTTCGGCAATTCACTCAGAAATGGTGCCAAACGGTTGCGAATGCTCCCCTGAGAGGTTTGGTGGTCGAAACAGAAGGCTTTTTATCACAGGAAAAGAAATCAGCCCTCGACAACTTAACCGGCAGAAATTTTTGTTTTTGAAAAAATCCCTTAGCCCCGGGGGTCACAATTTCATCAAAAATCTCACGTTCTCTAATTCACTCAGAAATGGTGCCAAACGGTTCCAAAAGCTCCCCTGAGAGGTTTGGCGGTCGAAACAGAAGGCAGTTTATCACAGGAAAAGAAATCAGCCCTCGACACCTTAACCGGCAGAAAAAGATTTTTTTGAAAAAATCCCTAAGCCCCGGGGTCACAATTTCATCAAAAATCTCACGTTCTCTCATTCACTCAAAAATGGTGCCAAACGGTTGCAAATGCTCCCCTGAGAGGTTTGGCGGTCGAAACAGAAGTCTTTTTATCACAGGACGAGAAATCAGCCCTCGACAACTTAACCGGCAGAAAAAGATTTTTTTGAAAAAATCCCTAAGCCCCGGGGTCACAATTTCATCAAAAATCTGACTTTCGGCAATTCACTCAGAAATGGTGCCAAACGGTTGCAAATGCTCCCCTGAGAGGTTTGGCGGTCGAAACAGAAGGCTATTTATCACAGGAAAAGAAATCAGCCCTCGACACCTTAAACGGCAGAAAAAGATTTTTTTGAAAAATCCCTAAGCCCCGGGGTGACAATTTCATCAAAAATCTGACTTTCGGCAATTCACTCAGAAATGGTGCCAAACGGTTGCAAATGCTCCCCTGAGAGGTTTGGCGGTCGAAACAGAAGGCTTTTTATCACAGGAAAAGAAATCAGCCCTCGACAACTTAACCGGCAGAAAATTTTTTTTTTGAAAAAATTCCTAAGCCCCGGGGTCACAATTTCATCAAAAATCTGACTTTCGGCAATTCACTCAGAAATGGTGCCAAACGGTTCCAAATGCTCCCCTGAGAGGTTTGGCGGTCGAAACAGAAGGCTATTTATCACAGGAAAAGAAATCAGCCCTCGACACCTTAACCGGCAGTAAAAGATTTTTTTGAAAAAATCCCTAAGCCCCGGGGTCACAATTTCCTCAAAAATCTGACTTTCGGCAATTCACTCAGAAATGGTGCCAAACGGTTGCAAATGCTCCCCTGAGAGGTTTGGCGGTCGAAACAGAAGGCTTTTTATCACAGCACAAGAAATCAACCCTCGACAACTTAACCGGCAGAAAAAGATTTTTTTGAAAAAAGCCCTAAGCCCCGGGGTCACAATTTCATCAAAAATCTGACTTTCGGCAATTCACTCAGAAATCTTGCCAAACTGTTGCAAATGCTCCCCTGAGAGGTTTGTCGGTCGAAACAGAAGTCTATTTATCACAGGAAAAGAAATCAGCCCTCGACACCTTAACAGGCAAAAAAAGATTTTTTTGAAAAAATCCCTAAGCCCCGGGGTCACAATTTCATCAAAAATCTGACTTTCGGCAATTCACTCAGAAATGGTGCCAAACTGTTGCAAATGCTCCCCTGAGAGGTTTGGCGGTCGAAACAGATGGCTATTTATCACAGGAAAAGAAATCAGCCCTCGACACCTTAACCGGCAGAAAAAGATTTTCTTGAAAAAATCCCTAAGCCCCGGGGTCACAATTTCATCAAAAATCTGACTTTCGGCAATTCACTCAGAAATGGTGCCAAACGGTTGCAAATGCTCCCCTGAGAGGTTTGGCGGTCGAAACAGAAGGCTATTTATCACAGGAAAAGAAATCAGCCCTCGACAGCTTAACCGGCAGAAAAAGATTTTTTTGAAAAAATCCCTAAGCCCCGGAGTCACAATTTTATCAAAAATCTGACTTTCGGCAATTCACTCAGAAATGGTGCCAAACGGTTGCAAATGCTCCCCTGAGAGGTTTGGCGGTCGAAACAGAAGGCATTTTATCACAGGAAAAGAAATCAGCCCTCGACAACTTAACCGGCAGAAAAAGTTTTTTTTGAAAAATTCCCTAAGCCCCGGGGGTCACAATTTCATCAAAAATCTCACGTTCTCCAATTGACGCAAAAATGGTGCCAAACGGTTGCAAATGCTCCCCTGAGAGGTTTCGGGGTCGAAACAGAAGGCTATTTATTACAGGAAAAGAAATCAGCCCTCGACACCTTAACCGGCAGAAAAATATTTTTTTTAAAAAATCCCTAAGCCCCGGGGTCACAATTTCATCAAAAATCTGACTTTCGGCAATTCACTCAGAAATGGTGCCAAACGGTTGCAAATGCTCCCCTGAGAGGTTTGGCGGTCGAAACAGAAGGCTATTTATCACAGGAAAAGAAATCAGCCCTCGACACCTTAACCGGCAGTAAAAGATTTTTTTGAAAAAATCCCTAAGCCCCGGGGTCACAATTTCCTCAAAAATCTGACTTTCGGCAATTCACTCAGAAATGGTGCCAAACGGTTGCAAATGCTCCCCTGAGAGGTTTGGCGGTCGAAACAGAAGGCTTTTTATCACAGCACAAGAAATCAACCCTCGACAACTTAACCGGCAGAAAAAGATTTTTTTGAAAAAATCCCTAAGCCCCGGGGTCACAATTTCATCAAAAATCTGACTTTCGGCAATTCACTCAGAAATCTTGCCAAACTGTTGCAAATGCTCCCCTGAGAGGTTTGTCGGTCGAAACAGAAGTCTATTTATCACAGGAAAAGAAATCAGCCCTCGACACCTTAACAGGCAAAAAAAGATTTTTTTGAAAAAATCCCTAAGCCCCGGGGTCACAATTTCATCAAAAATCTGACTTTCGGCAATTCACTCAGAAATGGTGCCAAACGGTTGCAAATGCTCCCCTGAGAGGTTTGGCGGTCGAAACACATGGCTATTTATCACAGGAAAAGAAATCAGCCCTCGACACCTTAACCGGCAGAAAAAGATTTTCTTGAAAAAATCCCTAAGCCCCGGGGTCACAATTTCATAAAAAATCTGACTTTCGGCAATTCACTCAGAAATGGTGCCAAACGGTTGCAAATGCTCCCCTGAGAGGTTTGGCGGTCGAAACAGAAGGCTATTTATCACAGGAAAAGAAATCAGCCCTCGACAGCTTAACCGGCAGAAAAAGATTTTTTTGAAAAAATCCCTAAGCCCCGGAGTCACAATTTTATCAAAAATCTGACTTTCGGCAATTCACTCAGAAATGGTGCCAAACGGTTGCAAATGCTCCCCTGAGAGGTTTGGCGGTCGAAACAGAAGGCATTTTATCACAGGAAAAGAAATCAGCCCTCGACAACTTAACCGGCAGAAAAAGTTTTTTTTGAAAAAATCCCTAAGCCCCGGGGGTCACAATTTCATCAAAAATCTCACGTTCTCCAATTGACGCAAAAATGGTGCCAAACGGTTGCAAATGCTCCCCTGAGAGGTTTCGGGGTCGAAACAGAAGGCTATTTATTACAGGAAAAGAAATCAGCCCTCGACACCTTAACCGGCAGAAAAATATTTTTTTGAAAAAATCCCTAAGCCCCGGGGTCACAATTTCATCAAAAATCTGACTTTCGGCAATTCACTCAGAAATGGTGCCAAACGGTTGCAAATGCTCCCCTGAGAGGTTTGGCGGACGAAACAGAAGGCTATTTATCACAGGAAAAGAAATCAGCCCTCGACACCTTAACCGGCAGAAAAAGATTTTTTTGAAAAAATCCCTAAGCCCCGGGGTTACAATTTCATCAAAAATCTGATTTTCGGCAATTCACTCATAAATGGTGCCAAACGGTTGCAAATGCTCCCCTGAGAGGTTTGGCGGTCGAAACAGAAGGCTATTTATCACAGGACAAGAAATCAACCCTCGACACCTTAACCAGCAGAAAAAGATTTTTTTGAAAAAATCCCTAAGCCCCGGGGTCACAATTTCATCAAAAATCTCACGTTCTCCAATTGACGCAAAAATGGTGCCAAACGGTTGCGAATGCTCCCCTGAGAGGTTTGGCGGTCGAAACAGAAGGCTTTTTATCACAGGAAGAGAAATCAGCCCTCGACACCTTAACCGGCAGAAAAAGATTCTTTTGAAAAAATGCCTAAGCCCCGGGGTCACAATTTCATCAAAAATATGACTTTCGGCAATTCACTCAGAAATGGTGCCAAACGGTTGCAAATGCTCCCCTGAGAGGTTTGGCGGTCGAAAAAGAAGGCTTTTTATCACAGGAAAAGAAATCAGCCCTCGGCAACTTAACCGGCAGAAAAAGATTTTTTTGAAAAAATCCCTAAGCCCCGGGGTCACAATTTCATCAAAAATCTCACGTTCTCCAATTGACGCAAAAATGGTGCCAAACGGTTGCAAATGCTCCCCTGAGAGGTTTGGCGGTTGAAACAGAAGGCTATTTATCACAGGAAAAGAAATCAGCCCTCGACACCTTAACCGGCAGAAAAAGATTTTTTTGAAAAAGTCCCTAAGCCCCGGGGTCACAATTTCATCAAAAATCTGACTTTTGGCAATTCACTCAGAAATGGTGCCAAACGGTTGCAAATGCTCCCCTGAGAGGTTTGGCGGTCGAAACAGAAGGCTTTTTATCACAGGAAAAGAAATCAGCCCTCGACAACTTAACCGGCAGAAAATTTTTTTTTTGAAAAAATCCCTAAGCCCCGGGGTCACAATTTCATCAAAAATCTCACGTTCTCTAATTCACTCAGAAATGGTGCCAAACGGTTGCAAATTCTCCCCTGAGAGGTTTGGCGGTCGAAACAGAAGGCTTTTTATCACAGGAAAAGAAATCAGCCCTCGACAACTTAACCAGCAGAAAAAGATTTTTTTGAAAAAATCCCTAAGCCCCGGGGTCACAATTTCATCAAAAATCTGACTTTCGGCAATTCACTCAGAAATGGTGCCAAACGCTTGCAAATGCTCCCCTGAGAGGTTTGGCGGTCGATACAGAAGGCTATTTAACACAGGACAAGAAATCAACCCTCGACACCTTAACCAGCAGAAAAAGATTTTTTTGAAAAAATCCCTAAGCCCCGGGGTCACAATTTCATCAAAAATCTCACGTTCTCCAATTGACGCAAAAATGGTGCCAAACGGTTGCGAATGCTCCCCTGAGAGGTTTGGCGGTCGAAACAGAAGGCTTTTTATCACAGGAAGAGAAATCAGCCCTCGACACCTTAACCGGCAGAAAAAGATTTTTTTGAAAAAATGCCTAAGCCCCGGGGTCACAATTTCATCAAAAATATGACTTTCGGCAATTCACTCAGAAATGGTGCCAAACGGTTGCAAATGCTCCCCTGAGAGGTTTGGCGGTCGAAAAAGAAGGCTTTTTATCACAGGAAAAGAAATCAGCCCTCGGCAACTTAACCGGCAGAAAAAGATTTTTTTGAAAAAATCCCTAAGCCCCGGGGTCACAATTTCATCAAAAATCTCACGTTCTCCAATTGACGCAAAAATGGTGCCAAACGGTTGCAAATGCTCCCCTGAGAGGTTTGGCGGTTGAAACAGAAGGCTATTTATCACAGGAAAAGAAATCAGCCCTCGACACCTTAACCGGCAGAAAAAGATTTTTTTGAAAAAGTCCCTAAGCCCCGGGGTCACAATTTCATCAAAAATCTGACTTTTGGCAATTCACTCAGAAATGGTGCCAAACGGTTGCAAATGCTCCCCTGAGAGGTTTGGCGGTCGAAACAGAAGGCTTTTTATCACAGGAAAAGAAATCAGCCCTCGACAACTTAACCGGCAGAAAATTTTTTTTTTGAAAAAATCCCTAAGCCCCGGGGTCACAATTTCATCAAAAATCTCACGTTCTCTAATTCACTCAGAAATGGTGCCAAACGGTTGCAAATTCTCCCCTGAGAGGTTTGGCGGTCGAAACAGAAGGCTTTTTATCACAGGAAAAGAAATCAGCCCTCGACAACTTAACCAGCAGAAAAAGATTTTTTTGAAAAAATCCCTAAGCCCCGGGGTCACAATTTCATCAAAAATCTGACTTTCGGCAATTCACTCAGAAATGGTGCCAAACGCTTGCAAATGCTCCCCTGAGAGGTTTGGCGGTCGATACAGAAGGCTATTTAACACAGGACAAGAAATCAACCCTCGACACCTTAACCAGCAGAAAAAGATTTTTTTGAAAAAATCCCTAAGCCCCGGGGTCACAATTTCATCAAAAATCTGACTTTCGGCAATTCACTCAGAAATGGTGCCAAACGGTTGCAAATGCTCCCCTGAGAGGTTTGGCGGTCGAAACAGAAGGCTTTTTATCACAGGACAAGAAATCAGCCCTCGACACCTTAACCGGCAGAAAAAGATTTTTTTGAAAAAATCCCTAAGCCCCGGGGTCACAATTTCATCAAAAATCTCACGTTCTCTCATTCACTCAAAAATGGTGCCAAACGGTTGCAAATGCTCCCCTGAGAGGTTTGGCGGTCGAAACAGAAGGCTTTTTATCACAGGACGAGAAATCAGCCCTCGAAAACTTAACCGGCAGAAAAAGATTTTTTTGAAAAAATCCCTAACCCCGGAGTCACTATTTCATCAAAAATGTTACGTTCTCTAATTCACTCAGAAATTGTGCCAATCGGTTGCAAATGCTCCCCTGAGAGGTTTGGCGGTCGAAACAGAAGGCTTTTTATCACAGGACAAGAAATCAGCCCTCGACACCTTAACCGGCAGAAAAAGATTTTTCTGAAAAAATCCGTAAGCCCCGGGGTCACAATTTCATCAAAAATCTCACGTTCTCTAATTCACTCAGAAATGGTGCCAAACGGTTGCAAATGCTCCCCTGAGAGGTTTGGCGGTCGTAACAGAAGGCTATTTATCACAGGAAAAGAAATCAGCCCTCGACACCTTAACCGGCAGAAAAAGATTTTTTTGTAAAAATCCCTAAGCCCCGGGGTAGCAATTTCATCAAAAATCTGACTTTCGGCAATTCACTCAGAAATGGTGCCAAACGGTTGCAAATGCTCCCCTGAGAGGTTTGGCGGACGAAACAGAAGGCTATTTATCACAGGAAAAGAAATCAGCCCTCGACAACTTAACCGGCAGAAAAAGATTTTTTTGAAAAAATCCTTAAGCCCCGGGGTCACAATTTCATCAAAAATCTGACTTTCGGCAATTCACTCAGAAATGGTGCCAAACGGTTGCAAATGCTCCCCTGAGAGGTTTGGAGGTCGAAACAGAAGGCTATTTATCACAGGAAAAGAAATCAGCCCTCGACACCTTAACCGGCAGAAAAAGATTTTTTTGAAAAAATCCCTAAGCCCCGGGGTCACAATTTCATCAAAAATCTCACGTTCTCTAATTCACTCAGAAATGGTGCCAAACGGTTGCAAATTCTCCCCTGAGAGGTTTGGCGGTCGAAACAGAAGGCTTTTTATCACAGGAAAAGAAATCAGCCCTCGACAACTTAACCAGCAGAAAAAGATTTTTTTGAAAAAATCCCTAAGCCCCGGGGTCACAATTTCATCAAAAATCTGACTTTCGGCAATTCACTCAGAAATGGTGCCAAACGCTTGCAAATGCTCCCCTGAGAGGTTTGGCGGTCGATACAGAAGGCTATTTAACACAGGACAAGAAATCAACCCTCGACACCTTAACCAGCAGAAAAAGATTTTTTTGAAAAAATCCCTAAGCCCCGGGGTCACAATTTCATCAAAAATCTGACTTTCGGCAATTCACTCAGAAATGGTGCCAAACGGTTGCAAATGCTCCCCTGAGAGGTTTGGCGGTCGAAACAGAAGGCTTTTTATCACAGGACAAGAAATCAGCCCTCGACACCTTAACCGGCAGAAAAAGATTTTTTTGAAAAAATCCCTAAGCCCCGGGGTCACAATTTCATCAAAAATCTCACGTTCTCTCATTCACTCAAAAATGGTGCCAAACGGTTGCAAATGCTCCCCTGAGAGGTTTGGCGGTCGAAACAGAAGGCTTTTTATCACAGGACGAGAAATCAGCCCTCGAAAACTTAACCGGCAGAAAAAGATTTTTTTGAAAAAATCCCTAACCCCGGAGTCACTATTTCATCAAAAATGTTACGTTCTCTAATTCACTCAGAAATTGTGCCAATCGGTTGCAAATGCTCCCCTGAGAGGTTTGGCGGTCGAAACAGAAGGCTTTTTATCACAGGACAAGAAATCAGCCCTCGACACCTTAACCGGCAGAAAAAGATTTTTCTGAAAAAATCCGTAAGCCCCGGGGTCACAATTTCATCAAAAATCTCACGTTCTCTAATTCACTCAGAAATGGTGCCAAACGGTTGCAAATGCTCCCCTGAGAGGTTTGGCGGTCGTAACAGAAGGCTATTTATCACAGGAAAAGAAATCAGCCCTCGACACCTTAACCGGCAGAAAAAGATTTTTTTGAAAAAATCCCTAAGCCCCGGGGTAGCAATTTCATCAAAAATCTGACTTTCGGCAATTCACTCAGAAATGGTGCCAAACGGTTGCAAATGCTCCCCTGAGAGGTTTGGCGGACGAAACAGAAGGCTATTTATCACAGGAAAAGAAATCAGCCCTCGACAACTTAACCGGCAGAAAAAGATTTTTTTGAAAAAATCCTTAAGCCCCGGGGTCACAATTTCATCAAAAATCTGACTTTCGGCAATTCACTCAGAAATGGTGCCAAACGGTTGCAAATGCTCCCCTGAGAGGTTTGGAGGTCGAAACAGAAGGCTATTTATCACAGGAAAAGAAATCAGCCCTCGACACCTTAACCGGCAGAAAAAGATTTTTTTGAAAAAATCCCTAAGCCCCGGGGTCACAATTTCATCAAAAATCTCACGTTCTCTAATTCACTCAGAAATGGTGCCAAACGGTTGCAAATGCTCCCCTGAGAGGTTTGGCGGTCGTAACAGAAGGCTATTTATCACAGGAAAAGAAATCAGCCCTCGACACCTTAACCGGCAGAAAAAGATTTTTTTGAAAAAATCCCTAAGCCCCGGGGTAGCAATTTCATCAAAAATCTGACTTTCGGCAATTCACTCAGAAATGGTGCCAAACGGTTGCAAATGCTCCCCTGAGAGGTTTGGCGGACGAAACAGAAGGCTTTTTATCACAGGAAAAGAAATCAGCCCTCGACACCTTAACCGGCAGAAAAAGATTTTTTTGAAAAAATCCCTAAGCCCCGGGGTCACAATTTCATCAAAAATCTGACTTTCGGCAATTCACTCAGAAATGGTGCCAAACGGTTGCAAATGCTCCCCTGAGAGGTTTGGCGGACGAAACAGAAGGCTATTTATCACAGGAAAAGAAATCAGCCCTCGACAACTTAACCGGCAGAAAAAGATTTTTTTGAAAAAATCCCTAAGCCCCGGGGTCACAATTTCATCAAAAATCTGACTTTCGGCAATTCACTCAGAAATGGTGCCAAACGGTTGCAAATGCTCCCCTGAGAGGTTTGGCGGTCGAAACAGAAGGCTTTTTATCACAGGACAAGAAATCAGCCCTCGACACCTTAACCGGCAGAAAAAGATTTTTTTGAAAAAATCCCTAAGCCCCGGGGTCACAATTTCATCAAAAATCTCACGTTCTCTCATTCACTCAAAAATGGTGCCAAACGGTTGCAAATGCTCCCCTGAGAGGTTTGGCGGTCGAAACAGAAGGCTTTTTATCACAGGACGAGAAATCAGCCCTCGAAAACTTAACCGGCAGAAAAAGATTTTTTTGAAAAAATCCCTAACCCCGGAGTCACAATTTCATCAAAAATGTTACGTTCTCTAATTCACTCAGAAATTGTGCCAAAAAGATTTTTTTGAAAAAATCCCTAAGGTCACAATTTCCTCAAAAATCTGACTTTCGGCAATTCACTCAGAAATGGTGCCAAACGGTTGCAAATGCTCCCCTGAGAGGTTTGGCGGTCTAAACAGAAGGCTATTTATCACAGGAAATAAATCAGCCCTCGACACCTTAACCGGCAGAAAAAGATTTTTTTGAAAAAATCCCTAAGCCCCGGGGTCACAATTTCATCAAAAATCTGACTTTCGGCAATTCACTCAGAAATGGTGCCAAACGGTTGCAAATGCTCCCCTGAGAGCTTTGGCGGTCGAAACAGAAGGCCTTTCATCACAGGAAAAGAAATCAGCCCTCGACAACTTAACCGGCAGAATTTTTTTTTTTGAAAAAATCCCTAAGCCCCGGGGTCACAATTTCATCAAAAATCTGACTTTCGGCAATTCACTCAGAAATGGTGCCAAACGGTTGCAAATGCTCCCCTGAGAGGTTTGGCGGTCGAAACAGAAGGCTATTTATCACAGGAAAAGAAATCAGCCCTCGACACCTTCACCGGCAGTAAAAGATTTTTTTGAAAAAATCCCTAAGCCCCGGGGTCACAATTTTATCAAAAATCTGACTTTCGGCAATTCACTCAGAAATGTTGCCAAACGGTGGCAAATGCTCCCCTGAGAGGTTTGGCGGTCGAAACAGAAGGGTTTTTATCACAGCACAAGAAATCAACCCTCGACAACTTAACCGGCAGAAAAAGATTTTTTTGAAAAAATCCCTAAGCCCCGGGGTCACAATTTCATCAAAAATCTGACTTTCGGCAATTCACTCAGAAATATTGCCAAACGGTTGCAAATGCTCCCCTGAGAGGTTTGGCGGTCGAAACAGAAGGCTTTTTATCACAGGACAAGAAATCAGCCCTCGACAACTTAACCGGCAGAAAAATTTTTTTTGAAAAAATCCCTAAGCCCCGGGGTCACAATTTCATCAAAAATCTGACTTTCGGCAATTCACTCAGAAATGGTGCCAAACGGTTGCAAATGCTCCCCTGTGAGGTTTGGCGGTCGAAACAGAAGGCTATTTATCACAGGAAAAGAAATCAGCCCTCGAGAGCTTAACCGGCAGAAAAAGATTTTTTTGAAAAAATCCCTAAGCCCCGGGCTCACAATTTCATCAAAAATCTGACTTTCGGCAATTCACTCAGAAATGGTGCCAAACGGTTGCAAATGCTCCCCTGAGAGGTTTGGCGGTCGAAACAGAAGGCTTTTTATCACAGGAAAAGAAATCAGCCCTCGACAACTTAACCGGCAGAAAAAGATTTTTTTGAAAAAATCCCTAAGCCCCGGGGTCACAATTTCCTCAAACATCTCACGTTCTCTAATTCACTCAGAAATAATAATAATAATAATAATAAATTTTATTTATATCCCGCCCTCCCCAGCCGAAGCCGGGCTCAGGGCGGCTAACAACACTAAAATAGTGCAACATTATAAAAACATCAAAGAATTAATTAAAATCAAAATTGATGGCAACCATAAACTAAAGTATTGTAAAGATTGCCAAAGGAGGGAGTCAGGCTGCGCCCTGACCAAAGGCCTGGTGGAACAGCTCTGTCTTGCAGGCCCTGCGGAAAGATGTCAAGTCCTGGAGGGCCCTTGTCTCTTGTGACAGAGCCTTCCACCAGGTTGGAGCCGCAGCCGAAAAAGCCCTGGCTCTAGTTGAGGCCAGCCTAACCTCTCTGAGGCCTGGGACCTTCAAGATGTTTTTATTTGAAGACCGTAAGTTCCTCTGTGGGGCATACCAGGAGAGGCGGTCCCGTAGATACGAGGGTCCTAGGCCGTATAGGGCTTTGAAGGTTAAAACCAGCACCTTAAACCTGATCCTGTACTCCACCGGGAGCCAGTGCAGCTGGTATAGCACCGGATGAATGTGATCCCGCAGCGAAGACCCCGTAAGGAGTCTCGCTGCGGCATTCTGCACCCGCTGGAGTTTCTGGGTCAGTCTCAGGGGCAGCCCCACGTAGAGCGAGTTACAATAATCCAGTCTGGAGGTGACCGTCGCATGGATCACAGTGGCTAGGTCAGGGCGAGAGAGGTAAGGAGCCAACTGCTTAGCTTGGCGGAGATGAAAAAATGCCACCTTTGTTATAGCTGCAATCTGCGCCTCCATGGAGAGGGAGGTATCGAAGATTACACCCAAACTCTTAACGGACGGTGCTGGCACTAATTGCACCCCCGCAAGAGATGGGAGTTGCCCTCTCAATCCCATATCGTCCCGTCCCAGCCAGAGGACCTCTGTCTTCGAAGGATTTAACTTCAACCGGCTCCCACGTAACCATCCAGCCACAGCCTCCAAGCATCTGATCAGTGTGTCTGGGGCCGAGTCAGGATGGCCATCCATCAGAAGATAGAGTTGGGTGTCATCAGCATACTGATGGCAGCCCAGCCCAAAACTCCGGACAAGCTGGGCGAGGGGGCGCATAAAGATGTTAAAAAGCATCGGGGAGAGTATCGCACCCTGGGGCACTCCACACACCAAGGAGTGGCGGGATGACAGTTCCCCCCCAAGCGCCACCCTCTGTCCCCGACCAGAGAGAAACGAGCGCAGCCATTGAAGGACTGTGCCCTGGATCCCCACGTCGGTGCCAAATGGTGCCAAACGGTTGCAAATGCTCCCCTGAGAGGTTTGGCGGTCGAAACAGAAGGCTATTTATCACAGGAAAAGAAATCAGCCCTCGACACCTTAACCGGCAGAAAAAGATTTTTTTGAAAAAATCCCTAAGCCCCGGGGTCACAATTTCATCAAAAATCTGACTTTCGGCAATTCACTCAGAAATGGTGCCAAACGGTTGCAAATGCTCCCCTGAGAGGTTTGGCGGTCGAAACAGAAGGCCTTTTATCACAGGAAAAGAAATCAGCCCTCGACAACTTAACCGGCAGAAATATTTTTTTTTAAAAAATCCCTAAGCCCCGGGGTCACAATTTCATCAAAAATCTGACTTTCGGCAATTCACTCAGAAATGGTGCCAAACGGTTGCAAATGCTCCCCTGAGAGGTTTGGCGGTCGAAACAGAAGGCTTTTTATCACAGGACAAGAAATCAGCCCTCGACACCTTAACCGGCAGAAAAAGATTTTTTTGAAAAAATCCCTAAGCCCCGGGGTCACAATTTCATCAAAAATCTCACGTTCTCTCATTCACTCAAAAATGGTGCCAAACGGTTGCAAATGCTCCCCTGAGAGGTTTGGCGGTCGAAACAGAAGGCTTTTTATCACAGGACGAGAAATCAGCCCTCGAAAACTTAACCGGCAGAAAAAGATTTTTTTGAAAAAATCCCTAACCCCGGAGTCACAATTTCATCAAAAATGTTACGTTCTCTAATTCACTCAGAAATTGTGCCAAAAAGATTTTTTTGAAAAAATCCCTAAGGTCACAATTTCCTCAAAAATCTGACTTTCGGCAATTCACTCAGAAATGGTGCCAAACGGTTGCAAATGCTCCCCTGAGAGGTTTGGCGGTCTAAACAGAAGGCTATTTATCACAGGAAATAAATCAGCCCTCGACACCTTAACCGGCAGAAAAAGATTTTTTTGAAAAAATCCCTAAGCCCCGGGGTGACAATTTCATCAAAAATCTGACTTTCGGCAATTCACTCAGAAATGGTGCCAAACGGTTGCAAATGCTCCCCTGAGAGCTTTGGCGGTCGAAACAGAAGGCCTTTTATCACAGGAAAAGAAATCAGCCCTCGACAACTTAACCGGCAGAATTTTTTTTTTTGAAAAAATCCCTAAGCCCCGGGGTCACAATTTCATCAAAAATCTGACTTTCGGCAATTCACTCAGAAATGGTGCCAAACGGTTGCAAATGCTCCCCTGAGAGGTTTGGCGGTCGAAACAGAAGGCTATTTATCACAGGAAAAGAAATCAGCCCTCGACAACTTAACCGGCAGAAAAAGATTTTTTTGAAAAAATCCCTAAGCCCCGGGGTCACAATTTCATCAAAAATCTGACTTTCGGCAATTCACTCAGAAATATTGCCAAACGGTTGCAAATGCTCCCCTGAGAGGTTTGGCGGTCGAAACAGAAGGCTTTTTATCACAGGACAAGAAATCAGCCCTCGACAACTTAACCGGCAGAAAAAAATTTTTGGAAAAAATCCCTAAGCCCCGGGGTCACAATTTCATCAAAAATCTGACTTTCGGCAATTCACTCAGAAATGGTGCCAAACGGTTGCAAATGCTCCCCTGTGAGGTTTGGCGGTCGAAACAGAAGGCTATTTATCACAGGAAAAGAAATCAGCCCTCGAGAGCTTAACCGGCAGAAAAAGATTTTTTTGAAAAAATCCCTAAGCCCCGGGCTCACAATTTCATCAAAAATCTGACTTTCGGCAATTCACTCAGAAATGGTGCCAAACGGTTGCAAATGCTCCCCTGAGAGGTTTGGCGGTCGAAACAGAAGGCTTTTTATCACAGGAAAAGAAATCAGCCCTCGACAACTTAACCGGCAGAAAAAGATTTTTTTGAAAAAATCCCTAAGCCCCGGGGTCACAATTTCCTCAAACATCTCACGTTCTCTAATTCACTCAGAAATAATAATAATAATAATAATAATAAATTTTATTTATATCCCGCCCTCCCCAGCCGAAGCCGGGCTCAGGGCGGCTAACAACACTAAAATAGTGCAACATTATAAAAACATCAAAGAATTAATTAAAATCAAAATTGATGGCAACCATAAACTAAAGTATTGTAAAGATTGCCAAAGGAGGGAGTCAGGCTGCGCCCTGACCAAAGGCCTGGTGGAACAGCTCTGTCTTGCAGGCCCTGCGGAAAGATGTCAAGTCCTGGAGGGCCCTTGTCTCTTGTGACAGAGCGTTCCACCAGGTTGGAGCCGCAGCCGAAAAAGCCCTGGCTCTAGTTGAGGCCAGCCTAACCTCTCTGAGGCCTGGGACCTTCAAGATGTTTTTATTTGAAGAACGTAAGTTCCTCTGTGGGGCATACCAGGAGAGGCGGTCCCGTAGATACGAGGGTCCTAGGCCGTATAGGGCTTTGAAGGTTAAAACCAGCACCTTAAACCTGATCCTGTACTCCACCGGGAGCCAGTGCAGCTGGTATAGCACCGGATGAATGTGATCCCGCAGCGAAGACCCCGTAAGGAGTCTCGCTGCGGCATTCTGCACCCGCTGGAGTTTCTGGGTCAGTCTCAGGGGCAGCCCCACGTAGAGCGAGTTACAATAATCCAGTCTGGAGGTGACCGTCGCATGGATCACAGTGGCTAGGTCAGGGCGAGAGAGGTAAGGAGCCAACTGCTTAGCTTGGCGGAGATGAAAAAATGCCACCTTTGTTATAGCTGCAATCTGCGCCTCCATGGAGAGGGAGGTATCGAAGATTACACCCAAACTCTTAACGGACGGTGCTGGCACTAATTGCACCCCCGCAAGAGATGGGAGTTGCCCCCTCAATCCCATATCGTCCCGTCCCAGCCAGAGGACCTCTGTCTTCGAAGGATTTAACTTCAACCGGCTCCCACGTAACCATCCAGCCACAGCCTCCAAGCATCTGATCAGTGTGTCTGGGGCCGAGTCAGGATGGCCATCCATCAGAAGATAGAGTTGGGTGTCATCAGCATACTGATGGCAGCCCAGCCCAAAACTCCGGACAAGCTGGGCGAGGGGGCGCATAAAGATGTTAAAAAGCATCGGGGAGAGTATCGCACCCTGGGGCACTCCACACACCAAGGAGTGGCGGGATGACAGTTCCCCCCCAAGCGCCACCCTCTGTCCCCGACCAGAGAGAAACGAGCGCAGCCATTGAAGGACTGTGCCCTGGATCCCCACGTCGGTGCCAAATGGTGCCAAACGGTTGCAAATGCTCCCCTGAGAGGTTTGGCGGTCGAAACAGAAGGCTATTTATCACAGGAAAAGAAATCAGCCCTCGACACCTTAACCGGCAGAAAAAGATTTTTTTGAAAAAATCCCTAAGCCCCGGGGTCACAATTTCATCAAAAATCTGACTTTCGGCAATTCACTCAGAAATGGTGCCAAACGGTTGCAAATGCTCCCCTGAGAGGTTTGGCGGTCGAAACAGAAGGCCTTTTATCACAGGAAAAGAAATCAGCCCTCGACAACTTAACCGGCAGAAATTTTTTTTTTGAAAAAATCCCTAAGCCCCGGGGTCACAATTTCATCAAAAATCTGACTTTCGGCAATTCACTCAGAAATGGTGCCAAACGGTTGCAAATGCTCCCCTGTGAGGTTTGGCGGTCGAAACAGAAGGCTATTTATCACAGGAAAAGAAATCAGCCCTCGAGAGCTTAACCGGCAGTAAAAGATTTTTTTGAAAAAATCCCTAAGCCCCGGGGTCACAATTTCATCAAAAATCTGACTTTCGGCAATTCACTCAGAAATGGTGCCAAACGGTTGCAAATGCTCCCCTGAGAGGTTTGGCGGACGAAACAGAAGGCTATTTATCACAGGAAAAGAAATCAGCCCTCGACAACTTAACCGGCAGAATTTTTTTTTTTGAAAAAATCCCTAAGCCCCGGGGTCACAATTTCATCAAAAATCTGACTTTCGGCAATTCACTCAGAAATGGTGCCAAACGGTTGCAAATGCTCCCCTGAGAGGTTTGGCGGTCGAAACAGAAGGCTATTTATCACAGGAAAAGAAATCAGCCCTCGACACCTTCACCGGCAGTAAAAGATTTTTTTGAAAAAATCCCTAAGCCCCGGGGTCACAATTTTATCAAAAATCTGACTTTCGGCAATTCACTCAGAAATGTTGCCAAACGGTGGCAAATGCTCCCCTGAGAGGTTTGGCGGTCGAAACAGAAGGGTTTTTATCACAGCACAAGAAATCAACCCTCGACAACTTAACCGGCAGAAAAAGATTTTTTTGAAAAAATCCCTAAGCCCCGGGGTCACAATTTCATCAAAAATCTGACTTTCGGCAATTCACTCAGAAATATTGCCAAACGGTTGCAAATGCTCCCCTGTGAGGTTTGGCGGTCGAAACAGAAGGCTTTTTATCACAGGACAAGAAATCAGCCCTCGACAACTTAACCGGCAGAAAAAAATTTTTGGAAAAAATCCCTAAGCCCCGGGGTCACAATTTCATCAAAAATCTGACTTTCGGCAATTCACTCAGAAATGGTGCCAAACGGTTGCAAATGCTCCCCTGTGAGGTTTGGCGGTCGAAACAGAAGGCTATTTATCACAGGAAAAGAAATCAGCCCTCGAGAGCTTAACCGGCAGAAAAAGATTTTTTTGAAAAAATCCCTAAGCCCCGGGCTCACAATTTCATCAAAAATCTGACTTTCGGCAATTCACTCAGAAATGGTGCCAAACGGTTGCAAATGCTCCCCTGAGAGGTTTGGCGGTCGAAACAGAAGGCTTTTTATCACAGGAAAAGAAATCAGCCCTCGACAACTTAACCGGCAGAAAAAGATTTTTTTGAAAAAATCCCTAAGCCCCGGGGTCACAATTTCCTCAAACATCTCACGTTCTCTAATTCACTCAGAAATAATAATAATAATAATAATAATAAATTTTATTTATATCCCGCCCTCCCCAGCCGAAGCCGGGCTCAGGGCGGCTAACAACACTAAAATAGTGCAACATTATAAAAACATCAAAGAATTAATTAAAATCAAAATTGATGGCAACCATAAACTAAAGTATTGTAAAGATTGCCAAAGGAGGGAGTCAGGCTGCGCCCTGACCAAAGGCCTGGTGGAACAGCTCTGTCTTGCAGGCCCTGCGGAAAGATGTCAAGTCCTGGAGGGCCCTTGTCTCTTGTGACAGAGCGTTCCACCAGGTTGGAGCCGCAGCCGAAAAAGCCCTGGCTCTAGTTGAGGCCAGCCTAACCTCTCTGAGGCCTGGGACCTTCAAGATGTTTTTATTTGAAGAACGTAAGTTCCTCTGTGGGGCATACCAGGAGAGGCGGTCCCGTAGATACGAGGGTCCTAGGCCGTATAGGGCTTTGAAGGTTAAAACCAGCACCTTAAACCTGATCCTGTACTCCACCGGGAGCCAGTGCAGCTGGTATAGCACCGGATGAATGTGATCCCGCAGCGAAGACCCCGTAAGGAGTCTCGCTGCGGCATTCTGCACCCGCTGGAGTTTCTGGGTCAGTCTCAGGGGCAGCCCCACGTAGAGCGAGTTACAATAATCCAGTCTGGAGGTGACCGTCGCATGGATCACAGTGGCTAGGTCAGGGCGAGAGAGGTAAGGAGCCAACTGCTTAGCTTGGCGGAGATGAAAAAATGCCACCTTTGTTATAGCTGCAATCTGCGCCTCCATGGAGAGGGAGGTATCGAAGATTACACCCAAACTCTTAACGGACGGTGCTGGCACTAATTGCACCCCCGCAAGAGATGGGAGTTGCCCCCTCAATCCCATATCGTCCCGTCCCAGCCAGAGGACCTCTGTCTTCGAAGGATTTAACTTCAACCGGCTCCCACGTAACCATCCAGCCACAGCCTCCAAGCATCTGATCAGTGTGTCTGGGGCCGAGTCAGGATGGCCATCCATCAGAAGATAGAGTTGGGTGTCATCAGCATACTGATGGCAGCCCAGCCCAAAACTCCGGACAAGCTGGGCGAGGGGGCGCATAAAGATGTTAAAAAGCATCGGGGAGAGTATCGCACCCTGGGGCACTCCACACACCAAGGAGTGGCGGGATGACAGTTCCCCCCCAAGCGCCACCCTCTGTCCCCGACCAGAGAGAAACGAGCGCAGCCATTGAAGGACTGTGCCCTGGATCCCCACGTCGGTGCCAAATGGTGCCAAACGGTTGCAAATGCTCCCCTGAGAGGTTTGGCGGTCGAAACAGAAGGCTATTTATCACAGGAAAAGAAATCAGCCCTCGACACCTTAACCGGCAGAAAAAGATTTTTTTGAAAAAATCCCTAAGCCCCGGGGTCACAATTTCATCAAAAATCTGACTTTCGGCAATTCACTCAGAAATGGTGCCAAACGGTTGCAAATGCTCCCCTGAGAGGTTTGGCGGTCGAAACAGAAGGCCTTTTATCACAGGAAAAGAAATCAGCCCTCGACAACTTAACCGGCAGAAATTTTTTTTTTGAAAAAATCCCTAAGCCCCGGGGTCACAATTTCATCAAAAATCTGACTTTCGGCAATTCACTCAGAAATGGTGCCAAACGGTTGCAAATGCTCCCCTGTGAGGTTTGGCGGTCGAAACAGAAGGCTATTTATCACAGGAAAAGAAATCAGCCCTCGAGAGCTTAACCGGCAGTAAAAGATTTTTTTGAAAAAATCCCTAAGCCCCGGGGTCACAATTTCATCAAAAATCTGACTTTCGGCAATTCACTCAGAAATGGTGCCAAACGGTTGCAAATGCTCCCCTGAGAGGTTTGGCGGACGAAACAGAAGGCTATTTATCACAGGAAAAGAAATCAGCCCTCGACAACTTAACCGGCAGAATTTTTTTTTTTGAAAAAATCCCTAAGCCCCGGGGTCACAATTTCATCAAAAATCTGACTTTCGGCAATTCACTCAGAAATGGTGCCAAACGGTTGCAAATGCTCCCCTGAGAGGTTTGGCGGTCGAAACAGAAGGCTATTTATCACAGGAAAAGAAATCAGCCCTCGACACCTTCACCGGCAGTAAAAGATTTTTTTGAAAAAATCCCTAAGCCCCGGGGTCACAATTTTATCAAAAATCTGACTTTCGGCAATTCACTCAGAAATGTTGCCAAACGGTGGCAAATGCTCCCCTGAGAGGTTTGGCGGTCGAAACAGAAGGGTTTTTATCACAGCACAAGAAATCAACCCTCGACAACTTAACCGGCAGAAAAAGATTTTTTTGAAAAAATCCCTAAGCCCCGGGGTCACAATTTCATCAAAAATCTGACTTTCGGCAATTCACTCAGAAATATTGCCAAACGGTTGCAAATGCTCCCCTGTGAGGTTTGGCGGTCGAAACAGAAGGCTTTTTATCACAGGACAAGAAATCAGCCCTCGACAACTTAACCGGCAGAAAATTTTTTTTTGAAAAAATCCCTAAGCCCCGGGGTCACAATTTCATCAAAAATCTGACTTTCGGCAATTCACTCAGAAATGGTGCCAAACGGTTGCAAATGCTCCCCTGTGAGGTTTGGCGGTCGAAACAGAAGGCTATTTATCACAGGAAAAGAAATCAGCCCTCGAGAGTTTAACCGGCAGAAAAAGATTTTTTTGAAAAAATCCCTAAGCCCCGGGGTCACAATTTCCTCAAAAATCTCACGTTCTCTAATTCACTCAGAAATAATAATAATAATAATA
The DNA here is from genome assembly GCF_964106645.2 of Podarcis pityusensis. Lineage (NCBI taxonomy): Eukaryota > Metazoa > Chordata > Lepidosauria > Squamata > Lacertidae > Podarcis > Podarcis pityusensis. The sequence goes on along the minus strand of NC_138032.1, from coordinate 85,445,949 downwards.
ATAAATTTTATTTATATCCCGCCCTCCCCAGCCGAAGCCGGGCTCAGGGCGGCTAACAACACTAAAATAGTGCAACATTATAAAAACATCAAAGAATTAATTAAAATCAAAATTGATGGCAACCATAAACTAAAGTATTGTAAAGATTGCCAAAGGAGGGAGTCAGGCTGCGCCCTGACCAAAGGCCTGGTGGAACAGCTCTGTCTTGCAGGCCCTGCGGAAAGATGTCAAGTCCTGGAGGGCCCTTGTCTCTTGTGACAGAGCCTTCCACCAGGTTGGAGCCGCAGCCGAAAAAGCCCTGGCTCTAGTTGAGGCCAGCCTAACCTCTCTGAGGCCTGGGACCTTCAAGATTATTTGAAGACCGTAAGTTCCTCTGTGGGGCATACCAGGAGAGGCGGTCCCGTAGATACGAGGGTCCTAGGCCGTATAGGGCTTTGAAGGTTAAAACCAGCACCTTAAACCTGATCCTGTACTCCACCGGGAGCCAGTGCAGCTGGTATAGCACCGGATGAATGTGATCCCGCAGCGAAGACCCCGTAAGGAGTCTCGCTGCGGCATTCTGCACCCGCTGGAGTTTCTGGGTCAGTCTCAGGGGCAGCCCCACGTAGAGCGAGTTACAATAATCCAGTCTGGAGGTGACCGTCGCGTGGATCACAGTGGCTAGGTCAGGGCGAGAGAGGTAAGGAGCCAACTGCTTAGCTTGGCGGAGATGAAAAAATGCCGCCTTTGTTATAGCTGCAATCTGCGCCTCCATGGAGAGGGAGGTATCGAAGATTACACCCAAATTCTTAACGGACGGTGCTGGCACTAATTGCACCCCCGCAAGAGATGGGAGTTGCCCCCTCAATCCCATATCGTCCCGTCCCAGCCAGAGGACCTCTGTCTTCGAAGGATTTAACTTCAACCGGCTCCCACGTAACCATCCAGCCACAGCCTCCAAGCATCTGATCAGTGTGTCTGGGGCCGAGTCAGGATGGCCATCCATCAGCAGATAGAGTTGGGTGTCATCAGCATACTGATGGCAGCCCAGCCCAAAACTCCGGACAAGCTGGGCGAGGGGGCGCATAAAGATGTTAAAAAGCATCGGGGAGAGTATCGCACCCTGGGGCACTCCACACACCAAGGAGTGGCGGGATGACAGTTTCCCCCCAAGCGCCACCCTCTGTCCCCGACCAGAGAGAAACGAGCGCAGCCATTGAAGGACTGTGCCCTGGATCCCCACGTCGGTGCCAAATGGTGCCAAACGGTTGCAAATGCTCCCCTGAGAGGTTTGGCGGTCGAAACAGAAGGCTATTTATCACAGGAAAAGAAATCAGCCCTCGACACCTTAACCGGCAGTAAAAGATTTTTTTGAAAAAATCCCTAAGCCCCGGGGTCACAATTTCATCAAAAATCTGACTTTCGGCAATTCACTCAGAAATGGTGCCAAACGGTTGCAAATGCTCCCCTGAGAGGTTTGGCGGTCGAAACAGAAGGCCTTTTATCACAGGAAAAGAAATCAGCCCTCGACAACTTAACCGGCAGAAATTTTTTTTTTGAAAAAATCCCTAAGCCCCGGGGTCACAATTTCATCAAAAATCTGACTTTCGGCAATTCACTCAGAAATGGTGCCAAACGGTTGCAAATGCTCCCCTGAGAGGTTTGGCGGTCGAAACAGAAGGCTATTTATCACAGGAAAAGAAATCAGCCCTCGACACCTTAACCGGCAGTAAAAGATTTTTTTGAAAAAATCCCTAAGCCCCGGGGTCACAATTTCATCAAAAATCTGACTTTCGGCAATTCACTCAGAAATGTTGCCAAACGGTGGCAAATGCTCCCCTGAGAGGGTTGGCGGTCGAAACAGAAGGCTTTTTATCACAGCACAAGAAATCAACCCTCGACAACTTAACCGGCAGAAAAAGATTTTTTTGAAAAAATCCCTAAGCCCCGGGGTCACAATTTCATCAAAAATCTGACTTTCGGCAATTCACTCAGAAATGGTGCCAAACGGTTGCAAATACTCCCCTGAGAGGTTTGGCGGTCGAAACAGAAGGCTATTTATCACAGGAAAAAAAATCAGCCCTCGACAGCTTAACCGGCAGAAAAATTTTTTTTTGAAAAAATCCCTAAGCCCCGGGGTGACAATTTCATCAAAAATCTGACTTTCGGCAATTCACTCAGAAATGGTGCCAAACGGTTGCAAATGCTCCCCTGAGAGGTTTGGCGGTCGAAACAGAAGGCATTTTATCACAGGAAAAGAAATCAGCCCTCGACAACTTAACCGGCAGAAAAAGATTTTTTTGAAAAAATCCCTAAGCCCCGGGGTCACAATTTCATCAAAAATCTCACCTTCTACAATTGACGCAAAAATGGTGCCAAACGGTTGCAAATGCTCCCCTGAGAGGTTTGGCGGTCGAAACAGAAAGCTATTTATCACAGGAAAAGAAATCAGCCCTCGACACCTTAACCGGCAGAAAAAGATTTTTTTGAAAAAATCCCTAAACCCCGGAGTCACAATTTCATCAAAAATCTGACTTTCGGCAATTCACTCAGAAATGGTGCCAAACGGTTGCAAATGCTCCCCTGAGAGGTTTGGCGGTCGAAACAGATGGCTATTTATCACAGGAAAAGAAATCAGCCCTCGACACCTTAACCGGCAGAAAAAGATTTTTTTGAAAAAATCCCTATCCCCGGGGTCACAATTTCATCAAAAATCTGACTTTCGGCAATTCACTCAGAAATGGTGTCAAACGGTTGCAAATGCTCCCCTGAGAGGTTTGGCGGTCGAAACAGAAGGCTTTTTATCACAGGAAAAGAAATCAGTCCTCGACAACTTAACCGGCAGAAAATTTTTTTTGGGAAAAAATCCCTAAGCCCCGGGGTCACAATTTCATCAAAAATCTGACTTTCGGCAATTCACTCAGAAATGGTGCCAAACGGTTGCAAATGCTCCCCTGAGAGGTTTGGCGGTCGAAACAGAAGGCATTTTATCACAGGAAAAGAAATCAGCCCTCGACAACTTAACCGGCAGAAAAAGATTTTTTTGAAAAAATCCCTAAGCCCCGGGGTCACAATTTCATCAAAAATCTCACGTTCTCCAATTGACGCAAAAATGGTGCCAAACGGTTGCAAATGCTCCCCTGAGAGGTTTGGCGGTCGAAACAGAAGGCTATTTATCACAGGAAAAGATATCAGCCCTCGACATCTTAACCGGCAGAAAAAGATTTTTTTGAAAAAATCCCTAAACCCCGGGGTCACAATTTCATCAAAAATCTGACTTTCAGCAATTCACTCAGAAATGGTGCCAAACGGTTGCAAATGCTCCCCTGAGAGGTTTGGCGGTCGAAACAGATGGCTATTTATCACAGGACAAGAAATCAGTCCTCGACAACTTAACCGGCAGAAATTTTTTTGGGGGAAAAAATCCCTAAGCCCCGGGGTCACAATTTCATCAAAATTCTCACGTTCTCTAATTCACTCAGAAATGGTGCCAAACGGTTGCAAATGCTCCCCTGAGAGGTTTGGCGGTCGAAACAGAAGGCTTTTTATCACAGCACAAGAAATCAACCCTCGACAACTTAACCGGTAGAAAAAGATTTTTTTGAAAAAATCCCTAAGCCCCGGGGTGACAATTTCATCAATAATCTGACTTTCGGCAATTCACTCAGAAATGGTGCCAAACGGTTGCAAATGCTCCCCTGAGAGGTTTGGCGGTCGAAACAGAAGGCATTTTATCACAGGAAAAGAAATCAGCCCTCGACACCTTAACCGGCAGAAAAAGATTTTTTTGAAAAAATCCCTAAACCCCGGAGTCACAACTTCATCAAAAATCTGACTTTCGGCAATTCACTCAGAAATGGTGCCAAACGGTTGCAAATGCTCCCCTGAGAGGTTTGGCGGTCGAAACAGATGGCTATTTATCACAGGAAAAGAAATCAGCCCTCGACACCTTAACCGGCAGAAAAAGATTTTTTTGAAAAAATCCCTATCCCCGGGGTCACAATTTCATCAAAAATCTGACTTTCGGCAATTCACTCAGAAATGGTGCCAAACGGTTGCAAATGCTCCCCTGAGAGGTTTGGCGGTCGAAACAGAAGGCTTTTTATCACAGGAAAAGAAATCAGTCCTCGACAACTTAACCGGCAGAAAATTTTTTTTGGGAAAAAATCCCTAAGCCCCGGGGTCACAATTTCATCAAAAATCTCACGTTCTCTAATTCACTCAGAAATGGTGCCAAACGGTTGCAAATGCTCCCCTGAGAGGTTTGGCGGTCGAAACAGAAGGCTTTTTAATACAGGACAAAAAATCAGCCCTCGACACCTTAACCGGCAGAAAAAGATTTTTTTGAAAAAATCCCTAAGCCCCAGGGTCACAATTTCATCAAAAATCTGACTTTCGGCAATTCTCTCAGAAATGGTGCCAAACGGTTGCAAATGCTTCCCTGAGAGGTTTGGCGGTCGAAACAGAAGGCTTTTTATCACAGGAAAAGAAATCAGCCCTCGACAACTTAACCGGCAGAAAAAGATTTTTTTGAAAAAATCCCTAAGCCCCGGGGTCACAATTTCATCAAAAATCTCACGTTCTCCAATTGACGCAAAAATGGTGCCAAACGGTTGCAAATGCTCCCCTGAGAGGTTTGGCGGTCGAAACAGAAGGCTATTTATCACAGGAAAAGAAATCAGCCCTCGACACCTTAACCGGCAGAAAAAGATTTTTTTGAAAAAATCCCTATCCCCGGGGTCACAATTTCATCAAAAATCTGACTTTCGGCAATTCACTCAGAAATGGTGCCAAACGGTTGCAAATGCTCCCCTGAGAGGTTTGGCGGTCGAAACAGATGGCTATTTATCACAGGAAAAGAAATCAGCCCTCGACACCTTAACCGGCAGAAAAAGATTTTTTTGAAAAAATCCCTATCCCCGGGGTCACAATTTCATCAAAAATCTGACTTTCGGCAATTCACTCAGAAATGGTGCCAAACGGTTGCAAATGCTCCCCTGACAGGTTTGGCGGTCGAAACAGAAGGCTTTTTATCACAGGAAAAGAAATCAGCCCTCGACAACTTAACCAGCAGAAAAAGATTTTTTTGAAAAAATCCCTAAGCCCCGGGGTCACAATTTCATCAAAAATCTGACTTTCGGCAATTCACTCAGAAATGGTGCCAAACGGTTGCAAATGCTCCCCTGAGAGGTTTGGCGGTCGAAACAGAAGGCATTTTATCACAGGACAAGAAATCAGCCCTCGACAACTTAATCGGCAGAAAAAGATTTTTTTGAAAAAATCCCTAAGCCCTGGGGTCACAATTTCATAAAAAATCTCACGTTCTCCAATTGACGCAAAAATGGTGCCAAACGGTTGCGAATGCTCCCCTGAGAGGTTTGGCGGTCGAAACAGAAGGCTATTTATCACAGGAAGAGAAATCAGCCCTCGACACCTTAACCGGCAGAAAAAGATTTTTTTGAAAAAATCCCTAAGCCCCGGGGTCACAATTTCATCAAAAATCTGACTTTCGGCAATTCACTCAGAAATGGTGCCAAACGGTTGCAAGTGCTCCCCTGAGAGGTTTGGCGGTCGAAACAGAAGGCTTTTTATCACAGGACAAGAAATCAGCCCTCGACAACTTAACCGGCAGAAAAAGATTTTTTTGAAAAAATCCCTAAGCCCCGGGGTCACAATTTCATCAAAAATCTGACTTTCGGCAATTCACTCAGAAATGGTGCCAAACGGTTGCAAATGCTCCCCTGAGAGGTTTGGCGGTCGAAACAGAAGGCTATTTATCACAGGAAAAGAAATCAGCCCTCGACACCTTAACTGGCAGAAAAAGATTTTTTTGAAAAAATCCCTAAGCCCCGGGGTCACAATTTCCTCAAAAATCTCACGTTCTCTAATTCACTCAGAAATAATAATAATAATAATAATAAATTTTATTTATATCCCGCCCTCCCCAGCCGAAGCCGGGCTCAGGGCGGCTAACAACACTAAAATAGTGCAACATTATAAAAACATCGAAGAATTAATTAAAATCAAAATTGATGGCAACCATAAACTAAAGTATTGTAAAGATTGCCAAAGGAGGGAGTCAGGCTGCGCCCTGACCAAAGGCCTGGTGGAACAGCTCTGTCTTGCAGGCCCTGCGGAAAGATGTCAAGTCCTGGAGGGCCCTTGTCTCTTGTGACAGAGCGTTCCACCAGGTTGGAGCCGCAGCCGAAAAAGCCCTGGCTCTAGTTGAGGCCAGCCTAACCTCTCTGAGGCCTGGGACCTTCAAGATGTTTTTATTTGAAGACCGTAAGTTCCTCTGTGGGGCATACCAGGAGAGGCGGTCCCGTAGATACGAGGGTCCTAGGCCGTATAGGGCTTTGAAGGTTAAAACCAGCACCTTAAACCTGATCCTGTACTCCACCGGGAGCCAGTGCAGCTGGTATAGCACCGGATGAATGTGATCCCGCAGCGACGACCCCGTAAGGAGTCTCGCTGCGGCATTCTGCACCCGCTGGAGTTTCTGGGTCAGTCTCAGGGGCAGCCCCACGTAGAGCGAGTTACAATAATCCAGTCTGGAGGTGACCGTCGCATGGATCACAGTGGCTAGGTCAGGGCGAGAGAGGTAAGGAGCCAACTGCTTAGCTTGGCGGAGATGAAAAAATGCCGCCTTTGTTATAGCTGCAATCTGCGCCTCTATGGAGAGGGAGGTATCGAAGATTACACCCAAACTCTTAACGGACGGTGCTGGCACTAATTCCACCCCCGCAAGAGATGGGAGTTGCCCCCTCAATCCCATATCGTCCCGTCCCAGCCAGAGGACCTCTGTCTTCGAAGGATTTAACTTCAATCGGTTCCCACGTAACCATCCATCCACAGCCTCCAAGCATCTGATCAGTGTGTCTGGGGCCGAGTCAGGATGGCCATCCATCAGCAGATAGAGTTGGGTGTCATCAGCATACTGATGGCAGCCCAGCCCAAAACTCCGGACAAGCTGGGCGAGGGGGCGCATAAAGATGTTAAAAAGCATCGGGGAGAGTATCGCACCCTGGGGCACTCCACACACCAAGGAGTGGCGGGATGACAGTTCCCCCCCAAGCGCCACCCTCTGTCCCCGACCAGAGAGAGACGAGCGCAGCCATTGAAGGACTGTGCCCTGGATCCCCAAGTCGGTGCCAAATGGTGCCAAACGGTTGCAAATGCTCCCCTGAGAGGTTTGGCGGTCGAAACAGAAGGCTATTTATCACAGGAAAAGAAATCAGCCCTCGACACCTTAACCGGCAGAAAAAGATTTTTTTGAAAAAATCCCTAAGCCCCGGGGTCACAATTTCATCAAAAATCTGACTTTCGGCAATTCACTCAGAAATGGTGCCAAACGGTTGCAAATGCTCCCCTGAGAGGTTTGGCGGTCCAAACAGAAGGCTTTTTATCACAGGAAAAGAAATCAGCCCTCGACAACTTAACCGGCAGAAAAAGATTTTTTTGAAAAAATCCCTAAGCCCCGGGGTCACAATTTCATCAAAAATCTGACTTTCGGCAATTCACTCAGAAATGGTGCCAAACGGTTGCAAATGCTCCCCTGAGAGCTTTGGCGGTCGAAACAGAAGGCCTTTTATCACAGGAAAAGAAATCAGCCCTCGACAACTTAACCGGCAGAAATTTTTTTTTTGAAAAAATCCCTAAGCCCCGGGGTCACAATTTCATCAAAAATCTGACTTTCGGCAATTCACTCAGAAATGGTGCCAAACGGTTGCAAATGCTCCCCTGAGAGGGTTGGCGGTCGAAACAGAAGGCTATTTATCACAGGAAAAGAAATCAACCCTCGACACCTTAACCGGCAGAAAAAGATTTTTTTGAAAAAATCCCTAAGCCCCGGGGTCACAATTTCATCAAAAATCTGACTTTCGGCAATTCACTCAGAAATGTTGCCAAACGGTGGCAAATGCTCCCCTGAGAGGTTTGGCGGTCGAAACAGAAGGCTTTTTATCACAGCACAAGAAATCAACCCTCGACAGCTTAACCGGCAGAAAAAGATTTTTTTGAAAAAATCCCTAAGCCCCGGGGTCACAATTTCATCAAAAATCTGACTTTCGGCAATTCACTCAGAAATGGTGCCAAACGGTTGCAAATGCTCCCCTGAGAGGTTTGGCGGTCGAAACAGAAGGCTATTTATCACAGGAAAAGAAATCAGCCCTCGACAGCTTAACCGGCAGAAAAAGATTTTTTTGAAAAAATCCCTAAGCCCCGGGGTTACAATTTCATCAAAAATCTGACTTTCGGCAGTTCACTCAGAAATGGTGCCAAACGGTTGCAAATGCTCCCCTGAGAGGTTTGGCGGTCAAAACAGAAGGCTTTTTATCACAGGAAAAGAAATCAGCCCTCGACACCTTAACCGGCAGGAAAAGATTTTTTTGAAAAAATCCCTAAGCCCCGGGGTCACAATTTCATCAAAAATCTGACTTTCGGCAATTCACTCAGAAATGGTGCCAAACGGTTGCAAATGCTCCCCTGAGAGGTTTGGCGGTCGAAACAGAAGGCTATTTATCACAGGAAAAGAAATCAGCCCTCGACAGCTTAACTGGCAGAAAAAGATTTTTTTGAAAAAATCCCTAAGCCCCGGGGTCACAATTTCATCAAAAATCTGACTTTCGGCAATTCACTCAGAAATGGTGCCAAACGGTTGCAAATGCTCCCCTGAGAGGTTTGGCGGTCGAAACAGAAGGCATTTTATCACAGGAAAAGAAATCAGCCCTCGACAACTTAACCGGCAGAAACAGATTTTTTTGAAAAAATCCCTAAGCCCCGGGGTCACAATTTCATCAAAAATCTCACGTTCTCTAATTCACTCAGAAATGGTGCCAAACGGTTGCAAATGCTCCCCTGAGAGGTTTGGCGGTCGAAACAGAAGGCTATTTATCACAGGAAAAGAAATCAGCCCTCGACACCTTAACCGGCAGAAAAAGATTTTTTTGAAAAAATCCCGAAGCCCCGGGGTCACAATTTCATCAAAAATCTGACTTTCGGCAATTCACTCAGAAATGGTGCCAAACGGTTGCAACTGCTCCCCTGAGAGGTTTGGCGGTCGAAACAGAAGGCTTTTTAATACAGGACAAAAAATCAACAATCAAAACCTTAACCGGCAGAAAAAGATTTTTTTGAAAAAATCCCTAAGCCCCGGGGTCACAATTTCATCAAAAATCTGACTTTCGGCAATTCACTCAGAAATGGTGCCAAACGGTTGCAAATGCTCCCCTGAGAGGTTTGGCGGACGAAACAGAAGGCTATTTATCACAGGAAAAGAAATCAGCCCTCGACACCTTAACCGGCAGAAAAAGATTTTTTTGAAAAAATCCCTAAGCCCCGGGGTTACAATTTCATCAAAAATCTGATTTTCGGCAATTCACTCATAAATGGTGCCAAACGGTTGCAAATGCTCCCCTGAGAGTTTTGGCGGTCGAAACAGAAGGCTATTTATCACAGGACAAGAAATCAACCCTCGACACCTTAACCAGCAGAAAAAGATTTTTTTGAAAAAATCCCTAAGCCCCGGGGTCACAATTTCATAAAAAATCTCACGTTCTCCAATTGACGCAAAAATGGTACCAAACGGTTGCGAATGCTCCCCTGAGAGGTTTGGCGGTCGAAACAGAAGGCTATTTATCACAGGAAGAGAAATCAGCCCTCGACACCTTAACCGGCAGAAAAAGATTTTTTTGAAAAAATCCCTAAGCCCCGGGGTCACAATTTCATCAAAAATCTGACTTTCGGCAATTCACTCAGAAATGGTGCCAAACGGTTGCAAATGCTCCCCTGAGAGGTTTGGCGGTTGAAAAAGAAGGCTTTTTATCACAGGAAAAGAAATCAGCCCTCGACAACTTAACCGGCAGAAAAAGATTTTTTTGAAAAAATCCCTAAGCCCCGGGGTCACAATTTCATCAAAAATCTCACGTTCTCTAATTCACTCAGAAATGGTGCCAAACGGTTGCAAATGCTCCCCTGAGAGGGTTGGCGGTCGAAACAGAAGGCTATTTATCACAGGAAAAGAAATCAACCCTCGACACCTTAACCGGCAGAAAAAAATTTTTTTGAAAAAATCCCTAAGCCCCGGGGTCACAATTTCATCAAAAATCTGACTTTCGGCAATTCACTCAGAAATGTTGCCAAACGGTGGCAAATGCTCACCTGAGAGGTTTGGCGGTCGAAACAGAAGGCTTTTTATCACAGCACAAGAAATCAACCCTCGACAGCTTAACCGGCAGAAAAAGATTTTTTTGAAAAAATCCCTAAGCCCCGGGGTCACAATTTCATCAAAAATCTGACTTTCGGCAATTCACTCAGAAATGGTGCCAAACGGTTGCAAATGCTCCCCTGAGAGGTTTGGCGGTCGAAACAGAAGGCTTTTTATCACAGGAAAAGAAATCAGCCCTCGACACCTTAACCGGCAGGAAAAGATTTTTTTGAAAAAATCCCTAAGCCCCGGGGTCACAATTTCATCAAAAATCTGACTTTCGGCAATTCACTCAGAAATGGTGCCAAACGGTTGCAAATGCTCCCCTGAGAGGTTTGGCGGTCGAAACAGAAGGCTATTTATCACAGGAAAAGAAATCAGCCCTCGACACCTTAACCGGCAGAAAAAGATTTTTTTGAAAAAATCCCTATCCCCGGGGTCACAATTTCATCAAAAATCTGACTTTCGGCAATTCACTCAGAAATGGTGCCAAACGGTTGCAAATGCTCCCCTGACAGGTTTGGCGGTCGAAACAGAAGGCTTTTTATCACAGGAAAAGAAATCAGCCCTCGACAACTTAACCAGCAGAAAAAGATTTTTTTGAAAAAATCCCTAAGCCCCGGGGTCACAATTTCATCAAAAATCTGACTTTCGGCAATTCACTCAGAAATGGTGCCAAACGGTTGCAAATGCTCCCCTGAGAGGTTTGGCGGTCGAAACAGAAGGCATTTTATCACAGGACAAGAAATCAGCCCTCGACAACTTAATCGGCAGAAAAAGATTTTTTTGAAAAAATCCCTAAGCCCTGGGGTCACAATTTCATAAAAAATCTCACGTTCTCCAATTGACGCAAAAATGGTGCCAAACGGTTGCGAATGCTCCCCTGAGAGGTTTGGCGGTCGAAACAGAAGGCTATTTATCACAGGAAGAGAAATCAGCCCTCGACACCTTAACCGGCAGAAAAAGATTTTTTTGAAAAAATCCCTAAGCCCCGGGGTCACAATTTCATCAAAAATCTGACTTTCGGCAATTCACTCAGAAATGGTGCCAAACGGTTGCAAGTGCTCCCCTGAGAGGTTTGGCGGTCGAAACAGAAGGCTTTTTATCACAGGACAAGAAATCAGCCCTCGACAACTTAACCGGCAGAAAAAGATTTTTTTGAAAAAATCCCTAAGCCCCGGGGTCACAATTTCATCAAAAATCTGACTTTCGGCAATTCACTCAGAAATGGTGCCAAACGGTTGCAAATGCTCCCCTGAGAGGTTTGGCGGTCGAAACAGAAGGCTATTTATCACAGGAAAAGAAATCAGCCCTCGACACCTTAACTGGCAGAAAAAGATTTTTTTGAAAAAATCCCTAAGCCCCGGGGTCACAATTTCCTCAAAAATCTCACGTTCTCTAATTCACTCAGAAATAATAATAATAATAATAATAAATTTTATTTATATCCCGCCCTCCCCAGCCGAAGCCGGGCTCAGGGCGGCTAACAACACTAAAATAGTGCAACATTATAAAAACATCGAAGAATTAATTAAAATCAAAATTGATGGCAACCATAAACTAAAGTATTGTAAAGATTGCCAAAGGAGGGAGTCAGGCTGCGCCCTGACCAAAGGCCTGGTGGAACAGCTCTGTCTTGCAGGCCCTGCGGAAAGATGTCAAGTCCTGGAGGGCCCTTGTCTCTTGTGACAGAGCGTTCCACCAGGTTGGAGCCGCAGCCGAAAAAGCCCTGGCTCTAGTTGAGGCCAGCCTAACCTCTCTGAGGCCTGGGACCTTCAAGATGTTTTTATTTGAAGACCGTAAGTTCCTCTGTGGGGCATACCAGGAGAGGCGGTCCCGTAGATACGAGGGTCCTAGGCCGTATAGGGCTTTGAAGGTTAAAACCAGCACCTTAAACCTGATCCTGTACTCCACCGGGAGCCAGTGCAGCTGGTATAGCACCGGATGAATGTGATCCCGCAGCGACGACCCCGTAAGGAGTCTCGCTGCGGCATTCTGCACCCGCTGGAGTTTCTGGGTCAGTCTCAGGGGCAGCCCCACGTAGAGCGAGTTACAATAATCCAGTCTGGAGGTGACCGTCGCATGGATCACAGTGGCTAGGTCAGGGCGAGAGAGGTAAGGAGCCAACTGCTTAGCTTGGCGGAGATGAAAAAATGCCGCCTTTGTTATAGCTGCAATCTGCGCCTCTATGGAGAGGGAGGTATCGAAGATTACACCCAAACTCTTAACGGACGGTGCTGGCACTAATTCCACCCCCGCAAGAGATGGGAGTTGCCCCCTCAATCCCATATCGTCCCGTCCCAGCCAGAGGACCTCTGTCTTCGAAGGATTTAACTTCAATCGGTTCCCACGTAACCATCCATCCACAGCCTCCAAGCATCTGATCAGTGTGTCTGGGGCCGAGTCAGGATGGCCATCCATCAGCAGATAGAGTTGGGTGTCATCAGCATACTGATGGCAGCCCAGCCCAAAACTCCGGACAAGCTGGGCGAGGGGGCGCATAAAGATGTTAAAAAGCATCGGGGAGAGTATCGCACCCTGGGGCACTCCACACACCAAGGAGTGGCGGGATGACAGTTCCCCCCCAAGCGCCACCCTCTGTCCCCGACCAGAGAGAGACGAGCGCAGCCATTGAAGGACTGTGCCCTGGATCCCCAAGTCGGTGCCAAATGGTGCCAAACGGTTGCAAATGCTCCCCTGAGAGGTTTGGCGGTCGAAACAGAAGGCTATTTATCACAGGAAAAGAAATCAGCCCTCGACACCTTAACCGGCAGAAAAAGATTTTTTTGAAAAAATCCCTAAGCCCCGGGGTCACAATTTCATCAAAAATCTGACTTTCGGCAATTCACTCAGAAATGGTGCCAAACGGTTGCAAATGCTCCCCTGAGAGGTTTGGCGGTCCAAACAGAAGGCTTTTTATCACAGGAAAAGAAATCAGCCCTCGACAACTTAACCGGCAGAAAAAGATTTTTTTGAAAAAATCCCTAAGCCCCGGGGTCACAATTTCATCAAAAATCTGACTTTCGGCAATTCACTCAGAAATGGTGCCAAACGGTTGCAAATGCTCCCCTGAGAGCTTTGGCGGTCGAAACAGAAGGCCTTTTATCACAGGAAAAGAAATCAGCCCTCGACAACTTAACCGGCAGAAATTTTTTTTTTGAAAAAATCCCTAAGCCCCGGGGTCACAATTTCATCAAAAATCTGACTTTCGGCAATTCACTCAGAAATGGTGCCAAACGGTTGCAAATGCTCCCCTGAGAGGGTTGGCGGTCGAAACAGAAGGCTATTTATCACAGGAAAAGAAATCAACCCTCGACACCTTAACCGGCAGAAAAAGATTTTTTTGAAAAAATCCCTAAGCCCCGGGGTCACAATTTCATCAAAAATCTGACTTTCGGCAATTCACTCAGAAATGTTGCCAAACGGTGGCAAATGCTCCCCTGAGAGGTTTGGCGGTCGAAACAGAAGGCTTTTTATCACAGCACAAGAAATCAACCCTCGACAGCTTAACCGGCAGAAAAAGATTTTTTTGAAAAAATCCCTAAGCCCCGGGGTCACAATTTCATCAAAAATCTGACTTTCGGCAATTCACTCAGAAATGGTGCCAAACGGTTGCAAATGCTCCCCTGAGAGGTTTGGCGGTCGAAACAGAAGGCTATTTATCACAGGAAAAGAAATCAGCCCTCGACAGCTTAACCGGCAGAAAAAGATTTTTTTGAAAAAATCCCTAAGCCCCGGGGTTACAATTTCATCAAAAATCTGACTTTCGGCAGTTCACTCAGAAATGGTGCCAAACGGTTGCAAATGCTCCCCTGAGAGGTTTGGCGGTCAAAACAGAAGGCTTTTTATCACAGGAAAAGAAATCAGCCCTCGACACCTTAACCGGCAGGAAAAGATTTTTTTGAAAAAATCCCTAAGCCCCGGGGTCACAATTTCATCAAAAATCTGACTTTCGGCAATTCACTCAGAAATGGTGCCAAACGGTTGCAAATGCTCCCCTGAGAGGTTTGGCGGTCGAAACAGAAGGCTATTTATCACAGGAAAAGAAATCAGCCCTCGACAGCTTAACTGGCAGAAAAAGATTTTTTTGAAAAAATCCCTAAGCCCCGGGGTCACAATTTCATCAAAAATCTGACTTTCGGCAATTCACTCAGAAATGGTGCCAAACGGTTGCAAATGCTCCCCTGAGAGGTTTGGCGGTCGAAACAGAAGGCATTTTATCACAGGAAAAGAAATCAGCCCTCGACAACTTAACCGGCAGAAACAGATTTTTTTGAAAAAATCCCTAAGCCCCGGGGTCACAATTTCATCAAAAATCTCACGTTCTCTAATTCACTCAGAAATGGTGCCAAACGGTTGCAAATGCTCCCCTGAGAGGTTTGGCGGTCGAAACAGAAGGCTATTTATCACAGGAAAAGAAATCAGCCCTCGACACCTTAACCGGCAGAAAAAGATTTTTTTGAAAAAATCCCGAAGCCCCGGGGTCACAATTTCATCAAAAATCTGACTTTCGGCAATTCACTCAGAAATGGTGCCAAACGGTTGCAACTGCTCCCCTGAGAGGTTTGGCGGTCGAAACAGAAGGCTTTTTAATACAGGACAAAAAATCAACAATCAAAACCTTAACCGGCAGAAAAAGATTTTTTTGAAAAAATCCCTAAGCCCCGGGGTCACAATTTCATCAAAAATCTGACTTTCGGCAATTCACTCAGAAATGGTGCCAAACGGTTGCAAATGCTCCCCTGAGAGGTTTGGCGGACGAAACAGAAGGCTATTTATCACAGGAAAAGAAATCAGCCCTCGACACCTTAACCGGCAGAAAAAGATTTTTTTGAAAAAATCCCTAAGCCCCGGGGTTACAATTTCATCAAAAATCTGATTTTCGGCAATTCACTCATAAATGGTGCCAAACGGTTGCAAATGCTCCCCTGAGAGTTTTGGCGGTCGAAACAGAAGGCTATTTATCACAGGACAAGAAATCAACCCTCGACACCTTAACCAGCAGAAAAAGATTTTTTTGAAAAAATCCCTAAGCCCCGGGGTCACAATTTCATAAAAAATCTCACGTTCTCCAATTGACGCAAAAATGGTACCAAACGGTTGCGAATGCTCCCCTGAGAGGTTTGGCGGTCGAAACAGAAGGCTATTTATCACAGGAAGAGAAATCAGCCCTCGACACCTTAACCGGCAGAAAAAGATTTTTTTGAAAAAATCCCTAAGCCCCGGGGTCACAATTTCATCAAAAATCTGACTTTCGGCAATTCACTCAGAAATGGTGCCAAACGGTTGCAAATGCTCCCCTGAGAGGTTTGGCGGTTGAAAAAGAAGGCTTTTTATCACAGGAAAAGAAATCAGCCCTCGACAACTTAACCGGCAGAAAAAGATTTTTTTGAAAAAATCCCTAAGCCCCGGGGTCACAATTTCATCAAAAATCTCACGTTCTCTAATTCACTCAGAAATGGTGCCAAACGGTTGCAAATGCTCCCCTGAGAGGGTTGGCGGTCGAAACAGAAGGCTATTTATCACAGGAAAAGAAATCAACCCTCGACACCTTAACCGGCAGAAAAAAATTTTTTTGAAAAAATCCCTAAGCCCCGGGGTCACAATTTCATCAAAAATCTGACTTTCGGCAATTCACTCAGAAATGTTGCCAAACGGTGGCAAATGCTCACCTGAGAGGTTTGGCGGTCGAAACAGAAGGCTTTTTATCACAGCACAAGAAATCAACCCTCGACAGCTTAACCGGCAGAAAAAGATTTTTTTGAAAAAATCCCTAAGCCCCGGGGTCACAATTTCATCAAAAATCTGACTTTCGGCAATTCACTCAGAAATGGTGCCAAACGGTTGCAAATGCTCCCCTGAGAGGTTTGGCGGTCGAAACAGAAGGCTTTTTATCACAGGAAAAGAAATCAGCCCTCGACACCTTAACCGGCAGGAAAAGATTTTTTTGAAAAAATCCCTAAGCCCCGGGGTCACAATTTCATCAAAAATCTGACTTTCGGCAATTCACTCAGAAATGGTGCCAAACGGTTGCAAATGCTCCCCTGAGAGGTTTGGCGGTCGAAACAGAAGGCTATTTATCACAGGAAAAGAAATCAGCCCTCGACAGCTTAACTGGCAGAAAAAGATTTTTTTGAAAAAATCCCTAAGCCCCGGGGTCACAATTTCATCAAAAATCTGACTTTCGGCAATTCACTCAGAAATGGTGCCAAACGGTTGCAAATGCTCCCCTGAGAGGTTTGGCGGTCGAAACAGAAGGCATTTTATCACAGGAAAAGAAATCAGCCCTCGACAACTTAACCGGCAGAAACAGATTTTTTTGAAAAAATCCCTAAGCCCCGGGGTCACAATTTCATCAAAAATCTCACGTTCTCTAATTCACTCAGAAATGGTGCCAAACGGTTGCAAATGCTCCCCTGAGAGGTTTCGCGGTCGAAACAGAAGGCTATTTATCACAGGAAAAGAAATCAGCCCTCGACACCTTAACCGGCAGAAAAAGATTTTTTTGAAAAAATCCCGAAGCCCCGGGGTCACAATTTCATCAAAAATCTGACTTTCGGCAATTCACTCAGAAATGGTGCCAAACGGTTGCAACTGCTCCCCTGAGAGGTTTGGCGGTCGAAACAGAAGGCTTTTTAATACAGGACAAAAAATCAACAATCGAAACCTTAACCGGCAGAAAAAGATTTTTTTGAAAAAATCCCTAAGCCCCGGGGTCACAATTTCATCAAAAATCTGACTTTCGGCAATTCACTCAGAAATGGTGCCAAACGGTTGCAAATGCTCCCCTGAGAGGTTTGGCGGACGAAACAGAAGGCTATTTATCACAGGAAAAGAAATCAGCCCTCGACACCTTAACCGGCAGAAAAAGATTTTTTTGAAAAAATCCCTAAGCCCCGGGGTTACAATTTCATCAAAAATCTGACTTTCGGCAGTTCACTCAGAAATGGTGCCAAACGGTTGCAAATGCTCCCCTGAGAGGTTTGGCGGTCGAAACAGAAGGCTTTTTATCACAGGAAAAGAAATCAGCCCTCGACACCTTAACCGGCAGGAAAAGATTTTTTTGAAAAAATCCCTAAGCCCCGGGGTCACAATTTCATCAAAAATCTGACTTTCGGCAATTCACTCAGAAATGGTGCCAAACGGTTGCAAATGCTCCCCTGAGAGGTTTGGCGGTCGAAACAGAAGGCTATTTATCACAGGAAAAGAAATCAGCCCTCGACAGCTTAACTGGCAGAAAAAGATTTTTTTGAAAAAATCCCTAAGCCCCGGGGTCACAATTTCATCAAAAATCTGACTTTCGGCAATTCACTCAGAAATGGTGCCAAACGGTTGCAAATGCTCCCCTGAGAGGTTTGGCGGTCGAAACAGAAGGCATTTTATCACAGGAAAAGAAATCAGCCCTCGACAACTTAACCGGCAGAAACAGATTTTTTTGAAAAAATCCCTAAGCCCCGGGGTCACAATTTCATCAAAAATCTCACGTTCTCTAATTCACTCAGAAATGGTGCCAAACGGTTGCAAATGCTCCCCTGAGAGGTTTCGCGGTCGAAACAGAAGGCTATTTATCACAGGAAAAGAAATCAGCCCTCGACACCTTAACCGGCAGAAAAAGATTTTTTTGAAAAAATCCCGAAGCCCCGGGGTCACAATTTCATCAAAAATCTGACTTTCGGCAATTCACTCAGAAATGGTGCCAAACGGTTGCAACTGCTCCCCTGAGAGGTTTGGCGGTCGAAACAGAAGGCTTTTTAATACAGGACAAAAAATCAACAATCGAAACCTTAACCGGCAGAAAAAGATTTTTTTGAAAAAATCCCTAAGCCCCGGGGTCACAATTTCATCAAAAATCTGACTTTCGGCAATTCACTCAGAAATGGTGCCAAACGGTTGCAAATGCTCCCCTGAGAGGTTTGGCGGACGAAACAGAAGGCTATTTATCACAGGAAAAGAAATCAGCCCTCGACACCTTAACCGGCAGAAAAAGATTTTTTTGAAAAAATCCCTAAGCCCCGGGGTTACAATTTCATCAAAAATCTGATTTTCGGCAATTCACTCATAAATGGTGCCAAACGGTTGCAAATGCTCCCCTGAGAGGTTTGGCGGTCGAAACAGAAGGCTTTTTAATACAGGACAAAAAATCAACAATCGAAACCTTAACCGGCAGAAAAAGATTTTTTTGAAAAAATCCCTAAGCCCCGGGGTCACTATTTCATCAAAAATCTGACTTTCGGCAATTCACTCAGAAATGGTGCCAAACGGTTGCAAATGCTCCCCTGAGAGGTTTGGCGGTCGAAACAGAAGGCTATTTATCACAGGAAGAGAAATCAGCCCTCGACACCTTAACCGGCAGAAAAAGATTTTTTTGAAAAAATCCCTAAGCCCCGGGGTTACAATTTCATCAAAAATCTGATTTTCGGCAATTCACTCATAAATGGTGCCAAACGGTTGCAAATGCTCCCCTGAGAGGTTTGGCGGTCGAAACAGAAGGCTATTTATCACAGGACAAGAAATCAACCCTCGACACCTTAACCAGCAGAAAAAGATTTTTTTGAAAAAATCCCTAAGCCCCGGGGTCACAATTTCATCAAAAATCTCACGTTCTCCAATTGACGCAAAAATGGTACCAAACGGTTGCGAATGCTCCCCTGAGAGGTTTGGCGGTCGAAACAGAAGGCTATTTATCACAGGAAGAGAAATCAGCCCTCGACACCTTAACCGGCAGAAAAAGATTTTTTTGAAAAAATCCCTAAGCCCCGGGGTCACAATTTCATCAAAAATCTGACTTTCGGCAATTCACTCAGAAATGGTGCCAAACGGTTGCAAATGCTCCCCTGAGAGGTTTGGCGGTCGAAAAAGAAGGCTTTTTATCACAGGAAAAGAAATCAGCCCTCGACAACTTAACCGGCAGAAAAAGATTTTTTTGAAAAAATCCCTAAGCCCCGGGGTCACAATTTCATCAAAAATCTCACGTTCTCTAATTCACTCAGAAATGGTGCCAAACGGTTGCAAATGCTCCCCTGAGAGGTTTGGCGGTCTAAACAGAAGGCTTTTTATCACAGGAAAAGAAATCAGCCCTCGACAACTTAACCAGCAGAAAAAGATTTTTTTGAAAAAATCCCTAAGCCCCGGGGTCACAATTTCATCAAAAATCTGACTTTCGGCAATTCACTCAGAAATGGTGCCAAACGGTTGCAAATGCTCCCCTGAGAGGTTTGGCGATCGATACAGAAGGCTTTTTATCACAGGACAAGAAATCAGCCCTTGACAACTTAATCGACAGAAAAAGATTTTTTTGAAAAAACCCCTCAGCCCCGGGGTCACAATTTCATCAAAAATCTGACTTTCGGCAATTCATTCAGAAATGGTGCCAAACGGTTGCAAATGCTCCCCTGAGAGGTTTGGCGGTCGAAACAGAAGGCTATTTAGCACAGGACAAGAAATCAACCCTCGACACCTTAACCAGCAGAGAAAGATTTTTTTGAAAAAATCCCTAAGCCCCGGGGTCACAATTTCATAAAAATTCTCACGTTCTCCAATTGACGCAAAAATGGTGCCAAACGGTTGCGAATGCTCCCCTGAGAGGTTTGGCGGTCGAAACAGAAGGCTATTTATCACAGGAAGAGAAATCAGCCCTCGACACCTTAACCGGCAGAAAAAGATTTTTTTGAAAAAATCCCTAAGCCCCGGGGTCACAATTTCATCAAAAATCTGACTTTCGGCAATTCACTCAGAAATGGTGCCAAACGGTTGCAAATGCTCCCCTGAGAGGTTTGGCGGTCGAAAAAGAAGGCTTTTTATCACAGGAAAAGAAATCAGCCCTCGACAACTTAACCGGCAGAAAAAGATTTTTTTGAAAAAATCCCTAAGCCCCGGGGTCACAATTTCCTCAAAAATCTCACGTTCTCTAATTCACTCAGAAATGGTGCCAAACGGTTGCAAATGCTCCCCTGAGAGGTTTGGCGGTCTAAACAGAAGGCTTTTTATCACAGGAAAAGAAATCAGCCCTCGACAACTTAACCAGCAGAAAAAGATTTTTTTGAAAAAATCCCTAAGCCCCGGGGTCACAATTTCATCAAAAATCTGACTTTCGGCAATTCACTCAGAAATGGTGCCAAACGGTTGCAAATGCTCCCCTGAGAGGTTTGGCGATCGATACAGAAGGCTTTTTATCACAGGACAAGAAATCAGCCCTTGACAACTTAATCGACAGAAAAAGATTTTTTTGAAAAAACCCCTCAGCCCCGGGGTCACAATTTCATCAAAAATCTGACATTCGGCAATTCATTCAGAAATGGTGCCAAACGGTTGCAAATGCTCCCCTGAGAGGTTTGGCGGTCGAAACAGAAGGCTATTTATCACAGGACAAGAAATCAACCCTCGACACCTTAACCAGCAGAGAAAGATTTTTTTGAAAAAATCCCTAAGCCCCGGGGTCACAATTTCATAAAAAATCTCACGTTCTCCAATTGACGCAAAAATGGTGCCAAACGGTTGCGAATGCTCCCCTGAGAGGTTTGGCGGTCGAAACAGAAGGCTATTTATCACAGGAAGAGAAATCAGCCCTCGACACCTTAACCGGCAGAAAAAGATTTTTTTGAAAAAATCCCTAAGCCCCGGGGTCACAATTTCATCAAAAATCTGACTTTCGGCAATTCACTCAGAAATGGTGCCAAACGGTTGCAAATGCTCCCCTGAGAGGTTTGGCGGACGAAACAGAAGGCTATTTATCACAGGAAAAGAAATCAGCCCTCGACAACTTAACCGGCAGAAAAAGATTTTTTTGAAAAAATCCTTAAGCCCCGGGGTCACAATTTCATCAAAAATCTGACTTTCGGCAATTCACTCAGAAATGGTGCCAAACGGTTGCAAATGCTCCCCTGAGAGGTTTGGCGGTCGAAACAGAAGGCTTTTTATCACAGGAGAAGAAATCAGCCCTCGACACCTTAACCGGCAGAAAAAGATTTTTTTGAAAAAATCCCTAAACCCCGGGGTCACAATTTCATCAAAAATCTCACGTTCTCTCATTCACTCAAAAATGGTGCCAAACGGTTGCAAATGCTCCCCTGAGAGGTTTGGCGGTCGAAACAGAAGGCTTTTTATCACAGGAAAAGAAATCAGCCCTCGACAACTTAACCGGCAGAAAAAGATTTTTCTGAAAAAATCCGTAAGCCCCGGGGTCACAATTTCATCAAAAATCTCACGTTCTCTAATTCACTCAGAAATGGTGCCAAACGGTTGCAAATGCTCCCCTGAGAGGTTTGGCGGACGAAACAGAAGGCTATTTATCACAGGAAAAGAAATCAGCCCTCGACAACTTAACCGGCAGAAAAAGATTTTTTTGAAAAAATCCTTAAGCCCCGGGGTCACAATTTCATCAAAAATCTGACTTTCGGCAATTCACTCAGAAATGGTGCCAAACGGTTGCAAATGCTCCCCTGAGAGGTTTGGCGGTCGAAACAGAAGGCTTTTTATCACAGGAGAAGAAATCAGCCCTCGACACCTTAACCGGCAGAAAAAGATTTTTTTGAAAAAATCCCTAAACCCCGGGGTCACAATTTCATCAAAAATCTCACGTTCTCTCATTCACTCAAAAATGGTGCCAAACGGTTGCAAATGCTCCCCTGAGAGGTTTGGCGGTCGAAACAGAAGGCTTTTTATCACAGGACGAGAAATCAGCCCTCGAAAACTTAACCGGCAGAAAAAGATTTTTTTGAAAAAATCCCTAACCCCGGAGTCACAATTTCATCAAAAATCTCACGTTCTCTAATTCACTCAGAAATTGTGCCAATCGGTTGCAAATGCTCCCCTGAGACGTTTGGCGGTCCAAACAGAAGGCTTTTTATCACAGGAAAAGAAATCAGCCCTCGACAACTTAACCGGCAGAAAAAGATTTTTTTGAAAAAATCCCTAAGCCCCGGGGTCACAATTTCCTCAAAAATCTGACTTTCGGCAATTCACTCAGAAATGGTGCCAAACGGTTGCAAATGCTCCCCTGAGAGGTTTGGCGGTCTAAACAGAAGGCTATTTATCACAGGAAATAAATCAGCCCTCGACACCTTAACCGGCAGAAAAACATTTTTTTGAAAAAATCCCTAAGCCCCGGGGTGACAATTTCATCAAAAATCTGACTTTCGGCAATTCACTCAGAAATGGTGCCAAACGGTTGCAAATGCTCCCCTGAGAGCTTTGGCGGTCGAAACAGAAGGCCTTTTATCACAGGAAAAGAAATCAGCCCTCGACAACTTAACCGGCAGAATTTTTTTTTTTGAAAAAATCCCTAAGCCCCGGGGTCACAATTTCATCAAAAATCTGACTTTCGGCAATTCACTCAGAAATGGTGCCAAATGGTTGCAAATGCTCCCCTGAGAGGTTTGTCGGTCGAAACAGAAGGCTATTTATCACAGGAAAAGAAATCAGCCCTCGAGAGCTTAACCGGCAGAAAAAGATTTTTTTGAAAAAATCCCTAAGCCCCGGGGTCACAATTTCATCAAAAATCTGACTTTCGGCAATTCACTCAGAAATGGTGCCAAACGGTTGCAAATGCTCCCCTGAGAGGTTTGGCGGTCGAAACAGAAGGCTTTTTATCACAGGAAAAGAAATCAGCCCTCGACAACTTAACCGGCAGAAAAAGATTTTTTTGAAAAAATCCCTAAGCCCCGGGGTCACAATTTCCTCAAAAATCTCACGTTCTCTAATTCACTCAGAAATAATAATAATAATAATAATAATAATAAATTTTATTTATATCCCGCCCTCCCCAGCCGAAGCCGGGCTCAGGGCGGCTAACAACACTAAAATAGTGCAACATTATAAAAACATCAAAGAATTAATTAAAATCAAAATTGATGGCAACCATAAACTAAAGTATTGTAAAGATTGCCAAAGGAGGGAGTCAGGCTGCGCCCTGACCAAAGGCCTGGTGGAACAGCTCTGTCTTGCAGGCCCTGCGGAAAGATGTCAAGTCCTGGAGGGCCCTTGTCTCTTGTGACAGAGCCTTCCACCAGGTTGGAGCCGCAGCCGAAAAAGCCCTGGCTCTAGTTGAGGCCAGCCTAACCTCTCTGAGGCCTGGGACCTTCAAGATGTTTTTATTTGAAGACCGTAAGTTCCTCTGTGGGGCATACCAGGAGAGGCGGTCCCGTAGATACGAGGGTCCTAGGCCGTATAGGGCTTTGAAGGTTAAAACCAGCACCTTAAACCTGATCCTGTACTCCACCGGGAGCCAGTGCAGCTGGTATAGCACCGGATGAATGTGATCCCGCAGCGACGACCCCGTAAGGAGTCTCGCTGCGGCATTCTGCACCCGCTGGAGTTTCTGGGTCAGTCTCAGGGGCAGCCCCACGTAGAGCGAGTTACAATAATCCAGTCTGGAGGTGACCGTCGCGTGGATCACAGTGGCTAGGTCAGGGCGAGAGAGGTAAGGAGCCAACTGCTTAGCTTGGCGGAGATGAAAAAATGCCGCCTTTGTTATAGCTGCAATCTGCGCCTCCATGGAGAGGGAGGTATCGAAGATTACACCCAAACTCTTAACGGACGGTGCTGGCACTAATTGCACCCCCGCAAGAGATGGGAGTTGCCCCCTCAATCCCATATCGTCCCGTCCCAGCCAGAGGACCTCTGTCTTCGAAGGATTTAACTTCAACCGGCTCCCACGTAACCATCCAGCCACAGCCTCCAAGCATCTGATCAGTGTGTCTGGGGCCGAGTCAGGATGGCCATCCATCAGCAGATAGAGTTGGGTGTCATCAGCATACTGATGGCAGCCCAGCCCAAAACTCCGGACAAGCTGGGCGAGGGGGCGCATAAAGATGTTAAAAAGCATCGGGGAGAGTATCGCACCCTGGGGCACTCCACACACCAAGGAGTGGCGGGATGACAGTTCCCCCCCAAGCGCCACCCTCTGTCCCCGACCAGAGAGAAACGAGCGCAGCCATTGAAGGACTGTGCCCTGGATCCCCAAGTCGGTGCCAAATGGTGCCAAACGGTTGCAAATGCTCCCCTGAGAGGTTTGGCGGTCGAAACAGAAGGCTATTTATCACAGGAAAAGAAATCAGCCCTCGACACCTTAACCGGCAGAAAAAGATTTTTTTGAAAAAATCCCTAAGCCCCGGGGTCACAATTTCATCAAAAATCTGACTTTCGGCAATTCACTCAGAAATGGTGCCAAACGGTTGCAAATGCTCCCCTGAGAGGTTTGGCGGTCCAAACAGAAGGCTATTTATCACAGGAAATAAATCAGCCCTCGACACCTTAACCGGCAGAAAAAGATTTTTTTGAAAAAATCCCTAAGCCCCGGGGTGACAATTTCATCAAAAATCTGACTTTCGGCAATTCACTCAGAAATGGTGCCAAACGGTTGCAAATGCTCCCCTGAGAGCTTTGGCGGTCGAAACAGAAGGCCTTTTATCACAGGAAAAGAAATCAGCCCTCGACAACTTAACCGGCAGAAATTTTTTTTTTGAAAAAATCCCTAAGCCCCGGGGTCACAATTTTATCAAAAATCTGACTTTCGGCAATTCACTCAGAAATGGTGCCAAACGGTTGCAAATGCTCCCCTGAGAGGGTTGGCGGTCGAAACAGAAGGCTATTTATCACAGGAAAAGAAATCAACCCTCGACACCTTAACCGGCAGAAAAAGATTTTTTTGAAAAAATCCCTAAGCCCCGGGGTCACAATTTCATCAAAAATCTGACTTTCGGCAATTCACTCAGAAATGTTGCCAAACGGTGGCAAATGCTCCCCTGAGAGGTTTGGCGGTCGAAACAGAAGGCTTTTTATCACAGCACAAGAAATCAACCCTCGACAACTTAACCGGCAGAAAAAGATTTTTTTGAAAAAATCCCTAAGCCCCGGGGTCACAATTTCATCAAAAATCTGACTTTCGGCAATTCACTCAGAAATGGTGCCAAACGGTTGTAAATGCTCCCCTGAGAGGTTTGGCGGTCGAAACAGAAGGCTTTTTATCACAGGAAAAGAAATCAGCCCTCGACAACTTAACCGGCAGAAAAAGATTTTTTTGAAAAAATCCCTAAGCCCCGGGGTCACAATTTCCTCAAAAATCTCACGTTCTCTAATTCACTCAGAAATAATAATAATAATAATAATAAATTTTATTTATATCCCGCCCTCCCCAGCCAAAGCCGGGCTCAGGGCGGCTAACAACACTAAAATAGTGCAACATTATAAAAACATCAAAGAATTAATTAAAATCAAAATTGATGGCAACCATAAACTAAAGTATTGTAAAGATTGCCAAAGGAGGGAGTCAGGCTGCGCCCTGACCAAAGGCCTGGTGGAACAGCTCTGTCTTGCAGGCCCTGCGGAAAGATGTCAAGTCCTGGAGGGCCCTTGTCTCTTGTGACAGAGCGTTCCACCAGGTTGGAGCCGCAGCCGAAAAAGCCCTGGCTCTAGTTGAGGCCAGCCTAACCTCTCTGAGGCCTGGGACCTTCAAGATGTTTTTATTTGAAGACCGTAAGTTCCTCTGTGGGGCATACCAGGAGAGGCGGTCCCGTAGATACGAGGGTCCTAGGCCGTATAGGGCTTTGAAGGTTAAAACCAGCACCTTAAACCTGATCCTGTACTCCACCGGGAGCCAGTGCAGCTGGTATAGCACCGGATGAATGTGATCCCGCAGCGAAGACCCCGTAAGGAGTCTCGCTGCGGCATTCTGCACCCGCTGGAGTTTCTGGGTCAGTCTCAGGGGCAGCCCCACGTAGAGCGAGTTACAATAATCCAGTCTGGAGGTGACCGTCGCGTGGATCACAGTGGCTAGGTCAGGGCGAGAGAGGTAAGGAGCCAACTGCTTAGCTTGGCGGAGATGAAAAAATGCCGCCTTTGTTATAGCTGCAATCTGCGCCTCCATGGAGAGGGAGGTATCGAAGATTACACCCAAACTCTTAACGGACGGTGCTGGCACTAATTGCACCCCCGCAAGAGATGGGAGTTGCCCCCTCAATCCCATATCGTCCCGTCCCAGCCAGAGGACCTCTGTCTTCGAAGGATTTAACTTCAACCGGCTCCCACGTAACCATCCAGCCACAGCCTCCAAGCATCTGATCAGTGTGTCTGGGGCCGAGTCAGGATGGCCATCCATCAGCAGATAGAGTTGGGTGTCATCAGCATACTGATGGCAGCCCAGCCCAAAACTCCGGACAAGCTGGGCGAGGGGGCGCATAAAGATGTTAAAAAGCATCGGGGAGAGTATCGCACCCTGGGGCACTCCACACACCAAGGAGTGGCGGGATGACAGTTCCCCCCCAAGCGCCACCCTCTGTCCCCGACCAGAGAGAAACGAGCGCAGCCATTGAAGGACTGTGCCCTGGATCCCCACGTCGGTGCCAAATGGTGCCAAACGGTTGCAAATGCTCCCCTGAGAGGTTTGGCGGTCGAAACAGAAGGCTTTTTATCACAGGACAAGAAATCAGCCCTCGACAACTTAACCGGCAGAAATTTTTTTTTTGAAAAAATCCCTAAGCCCCGGGGTCACAATTTCATCAAAAATCTGACTTTTGGCAATTCACTCAGAAATGGTGCCAAACGGTTGCAAATGCTCCCCTGAGAGGTTTGGCGGTCGAAACAGAAGGCTTTTTATCACAGGAAAAGAAATCAGCCCTCGAGAGCTTAACCGGCAGAAAAAGATTTTTTTGAAAAAATCCCTAAGCCCCGGGGTCACAATTTCATCAAAAATCTGACTTTCGGCAATTCACTCAGAAATGGTGCCAAACGGTTGCAAATGCTCCCCTGAGAGGTTTGGCGGTCGAAACAGAAGGCTTTTTATCACAGGAAAAGAAATCAGCCCTCGACAACTTAACCGGCAGAAAAAGATTTTTTTGAAAAAATCCCTAAGCCCCGGGGTCACAATTTCCTCAAAAATCTCACGTTCTCTAATTCACTCAGAAATAATAATAATAATAATAATAAATTTTATTTATATCCCGCCCTCCCCAGCCGAAGCCGGGCTCAGGGCGGCTAACAACACTAAAATAGTGCAACATTATAAAAACATCAAAGAATTAATTAAAATCAAAATTGATGGCAACCATAAACTAAAGTATTGTAAAGATTGCCAAAGGAGGGAGTCAGGCTGCGCCCTGACCAAAGGCCTGGTGGAACAGCTCTGTCTTGCAGGCCCTGCGGAAATATGTCAAGTCCTGGAGGGCCCTTGTCTCTTGTGACAGAGCGTTCCACCAGGTTGGAGCCGCAGCCGAGAAAGCCCTGGCTCTAGTTGAGGCCAGCCTAACCTCTCTGAGGCCTGGGACCTTCAAGATGTTTTTATTTGAAGACCGTAAGTTCCTCTGTGGGGCATACCAGGAGAGGCGGTCCCGTAGATACGAGGGTCCTAGGCCGTATAGGGCTTTGAAGGTTAAAACCAGCACCTTAAACCTGATCCTGTACTCCACCGGGAGCCAGTGCAGCTGGTATAGCACCGGATGAATGTGATCCCGCAGCGAAGACCCCGTAAGGAGTCTCGCTGCGGCATTCTGCACCCGCTGGAGTTTCTGGGTCAGTCTCAGGGGCAGCCCCACGTACAGCGAGTTACAATAATCCAGTCTGGAGGTGACCGTCGCGTGGATCACAGTGGCTTGGTCAGGGCGAGAGAGGTAAGGAGCCAACTGCTTAGCTTGGCGGAGATGAAAAAATGCCGCCTTTGTTATAGCTGCAATCTGCGCCTCCATGGAGAGGGAGGTATCGAAGATTACACCCAAACTCTTAACGGACGGTGCTGGCACTAATTGCACCCCCACAAGAGATGGGAGTTGCCCCCTCAATCCCATATCGTCCCGTCCCAGCCAGAGGACCTCTGTCTTCGAAGGATTTAACTTCAACCGGCTCCCACGTAACCATCCAGCCACAGCCTCCAAGCATCTGATCAGTGTGTCTGGGGCCGAGTCAGGATGGCCATCCATCAGCAGATAGAGTTGGGTGTCATCAGCATACTGATGGCAGCCCAGCCCAAAACTCCGGACAAGCTGGGCGAGGGGGCGCATAAAGATGTTAAAAAGCATCGGGGAGAGTATTGCACCCTGGGGCACTCCACACACCAAGGAGTGGCGGGATGACAGTTCCCCCCCAAGCGCCACCCTCTGTCCCCGACCAGAGAGAAACGAGCGCAGCCATTGAAGGACTGTGCCCTGGATCCCCACGTCGGTGCAAAATGGTGCCAAACGGTTGCAAATGCTCCCCTGAGAGGTTTGGCAGTCGAAACAGAAGGCTATTTATCACAGGAAAAGAAATCAGCCCTCGACACCTTAACCGGCAGTAAAAGATTTTTTTGAAAAAATCCCTAAGCCCCGGGGTCACAATTTCATCAAAAATCTGACTTTCGGCAATTCACTCAGAAATGTTGCCAAACGGTGGCAAATGCTCCCCTGAGAGGTTTGGCGGTCGAAACAGAAGGCTTTTTATCACAGCACAAGAAATCAACCCTCGACAACTTAACCGGCAGAAAAAGATTTTTTTGAAAAAATCCCTAAGCCCCGGGGTCACAATTTCATCAAAAATCTGACTTTCGGCAACTCACTCAGAAATGGTGTCAAACGGTTGCAAATGCTCCCCTGAGAGGTTTGGCGGTCGAAACAGTAGGCTGTTTATCACAGGAAAAGAAATCAGCCCTCGACAGCTTAACCGGCAGAAAAAGATTTTTTTGAAAAAATCCCTAAGCCCCGGGGTCACAATTTCCTCAAAAATCTCACGTTCTCTAATTCACTCAGAAATGGTGCCAAACGGTTGCAAATGCTCCCCTGAGAGGTTTGGCGGTCGAAACAGAAGGCTATTTATCACAGGAAAAGAAATCAGCCCTCGACACCTTAACCGGCAGAAAAAGATTTTTTTGAAAAAATCCCTAAGCCCCGGGGTCACAATTTCATCAAAAATCTGACTTTCGGCAATTCACTCAGAAATGGTGCCAAACGGTTGCAAATGCTCCCCTGAGAGGTTTGGCGGTCGAAACAGAAGGCTATTTATCACTGGAGAAGAAATCAGCCCTCGACACCTTAACCGGCAGTAAAAGATGTTTTTGAAAAAATCCCTAAGGCCCGGGGTCACAATTTCATCAAAAATCTGACTTTCGGCAATTCACTCAGAAATGGTGCCAAACGGTTGCAAATGCTCCCCTGAGAGGTTTGGCGGTCGAAACAGAAGGCTTTTTATCACAGCACAGGAAATCAGCCCTCGACAACTTAACCGGCAGAAAAAGTTTTTTTTGAAAAAATCCCTAAGCCCCGGGGTCACAATTTCATCAAAAATGTGACTTTCGGCAATTCACTCAGAAATCTTGCCAACCGGTTGCAAATGCTCCCCTTAGAGGTTTGGCGTTCGAAACGGAAGGCTTTTTATCACAGGACAAGAAATCAGCCCTCGACAACTTAACCGGCAGAAAAATATTTTTTTGAAAAAATCCCTAAGCCCCGGGGTCACAATTTCATCAAAAATCTGACTTTCGGCAACTCACTCACAAATGGTGCCAACCGGTTGCAAATGCTCCCCTGAGAGGTTTGGCGGTCGAAACAGAAGGCTTTTTATCACAGGAAAAGAAATCAGCCCTCGACAACTTAACCGGCAGAAAAAGATTTTTTTGAAAAAATCCCTAAGCCCCGGGGTCACAATTTCCTCAAAAATCTCACGTTCTCTAATTCACTCAGAAATGGTGCCAAACGGTTGCAAATGCTCCCCTGAGAGGTTTGGCGGTCGAAACAGAAGGCTATTTATCACAGGAAAAGAAATCAGCCCTCGACACCTTAACCGGCAGGAAAAGATTTTTTTGAAAAAATCCCTAAGCCCCGGGGTCACAATTTCATCAAAAATCTGACTTTCGGCAATTCACTCAGAAATGGTGCCAAACGGTTGCAAATGCTCCCCTGAGAGGTTTGGCGGTCGAAACAGAAGGCTTTTTATCACAGGAAAAGAAATCAGTCCTCGACAACTTAACCGGCAGAAAAAGATTTTTGTGAAAAAACCCCTAGCCCCGGGGTCACAATTTCATCAAAAATCTCACGTTCTCTAATTCACTCAGAAAAGGTGCCAAACGGTTGCAAATGCTCCCCTGAGAGGTTTGGTGGTCGAAACAGAAGGCAGTTTATCACAGGAAAAGAAATCAGCCCTCGACACCTTAACCGGCAGAAAAAGATTTTTTTGAAAAAATCCCTAAGCCCGGGGTCACAATTTCATCAAAAATCTGACTTTCGGCAATTCACTCAGAAATGGTGCCAAACGGTTGCAAGTGCTCCCCTGAGAGGTTTGGCGGTCGAAACAGAAGGATTTTTATCACAGGAAAAGAAATCAGCCCTCGACAACTTAACCGGCAGAAAAAGATTTTTTTGAAAAAATCCCTAAGACCCAGGGTCACAATTTCATCAAAAATCTGACTTTCTGTAATTCACTCAGAAATGGTGCCAAACGGTTGCAAATGCTCCCCTGAGAGGTTTGGCGGTCGAAACAGAAGGCTTTTTATCACAGGAAAAGAAATCAGCCCTCGACAACTTAACCGGCAGAAAATTTTTTGTTTGAAAAAATCCTTAAGCCCCGGGGTCACAATTTCATCAAAAATCTCACGTTCTCTAATTCACTCAGAAATTGTGCCAAACGGTTGCAAATGCTCCCCTGAGAGGTTTGGCGGTCGAAACAGAAGGCTTTTTATCACAGCACAGGAAATCAACCCTCGACAACTTAACCGGCAGAAAAAGATTTTTTTGAAAAAATCCCTAAGCCCCGGGGTCACAATTTCATCAAAAATCTGACTTTCGGCAATTCACTCAGAAATGGTGCCAAACGGTTGCAAGTGCTCCCCTGAGAGGTTTGGCGGTCGAAACAGAAGGCTATTTATCACAGGAAAAGAAATCAGCCCTCGACAGCTTAACCGGCAGAAAAAGATTTTTTTGAAAAAATCCCTAAGCCCCGGGGTCACAATTTCATCAAAAGTCTGACTTTCGGCAATTCACTCAGAAATGGTGCCAAACGGTTGCAAATGCTCCCCTTAGAGGTTTGGCGGTCGAAACAGAAGGCTTTTTATCACAGGACAAGAAATCAGCCCTCGACAACTTAACCGGCAGAAAAAGATTTTTTTGAAAAAATCCCTAAGCCCCGGGGTCACAATTTCATCAAAAATCTGACTTTCGGCAATTCACTCAGAAATGGTGCCAAACGGTTGCAAATGCTCCCCTGAGAGGTTTGGCGGTCGAAACAGAAGGCTTTTTATCACAGGAAAAGAAATCAGCCCTCGACAACTTAACCAGCAGAAAAAGATTTTTTTGAAAAAATCCCTAAGCCCCGGGGTCACAATTTCCTCAAAAATCTCACGTTCTCTAATTCACTCAGAAATGGTGCCAAACGGTTACAAATGCTCCCCTGAGAGGTTTGGCGGTCGAAACAGAAGGCTATTTATCACAGGAAAAGAAATCAGCCCTCGACACCTTAACCGGCAGAAAAAGATTTTTTTGAAAAAATCCCTAAGGCCCGGGGTCACAATTTCATCAAAAATCTGACTTTCGGCAATTCACTCAGAAATGGTGCCAAACGGTTGCAAATGCTCCCCTGAGAGGTTTGGCGGTCGAAACAGAAGGCTATTTATCACAGGAAAAGAAATCAGCCCTCGACACCTTAACCGGCAGTAAAAGATTTTTTTGAAAAAATCCCTAAGCCCCGGGGTCACAATTTCATCAAAAATCTGACTTTCAGCAATTCACTCAGAAATGGTGCCAAACGGTTGCAAATGCTCCCCTGAGAGGTTTGGCGGTCGAAACAGAAGGCTTTTTATCACAGGAAAAGAAATCAGCCCTCGACAACTTAACCGGCAGAAAAAGATTTTTTTGAAAAAACCCCTAGCCCCGGGGTCACAATTTCATCAAAAATCTCACGTTCTCTAATTCACTCACAAAAGGTGCCAAACGGTTGCAAATGCTCCCCTGAGAGGTTTGGCGGTCGAAACAGAAGGCTTTTTATCACAGGAAAAGAAATCAGCCCTCGACACCTTAACCGGCAGGAAAAGATTTTTTTGAAAAAATCCCTAAGCCCCGGGGTCACAATTTCATCAAAAATCTCACGTTCTCTAATTCACTCAGAAATGGTGCCAAACGGTTGCAAATGCCCCCCTGAGAGGTTTGGCGGCCGAAACAGAAGGCTTTTTATCACAGGAAAAGAAATCAGCCCTCGACACCTTAACCGGCAGGAAAAGATTTTTTTGAAAAAATCCCTAAGCCCCGGGGTCACAATTTCATCAAAAATCTGACTTTCGGCAATTCACTCAGAAATGGTGCCAAACGGTTGCAAATGCTCCCCTGAGAGGTTTGGCGGTCGAAACAGAAGGCTTTTTATCACAGGAAAAGAAATCAGTCCTCGACAACTTAACCGGCAGAAAGAGATTTTTGTGAAAAAACCACAAGCCCCGGGGTCACAATTTCATCAAAAATCTCACGTTCTCTAATTCACTCAGAAAAGGTGCCAAACGGTTGCAAATGCTCCCCTGAGAGGTTTGGCGGTCGAAACAGAAGGCAGTTTATCACAGGAAAAGAAATCAGCCCTCGACACCTTAACCGGCAGAAAAAGATTTTTTTGAAAAAATCCCTAAGCCCGGGGTCACAATTTCATCAAAAATCTGACTTTCGGCAATTCACTCAGAAATGGTGCCAAACGGTTGCAAGTGCTCCCCTGAGAGGTTTGGCGGTCGAAACAGAAGGCTTTTTATCACAGGAAAAGAAATCAGCCCTCGACAACTTAACCGGCAGAAAAAGATTTTTTTGAAAAAATCCCTAAGACCCAGGGTCACAATGTCATCAAAAACCTGACTTTCTGTAATTCACTCAGAAATGGTGCCAAACGGTTGCAAATGCTCCCCTGAGAGGTTTGGCGGTCGAAACAGAAGGCTTTTTATCACAGGAAAAGAAATCAGCCCTCGACAACTTAACCGGCAGAAAATTTTTTGTTTGAAAAAATCCTTAAGCCCCGGGGTCACAATTTGATCAAAAATCTCACGTTCTCTAATTCACTCAGAAATTGTGCCAAACGGTTGCAAATGCTCCCCTGAGAGGTTTGGCGGTCGAAACAGAAGGCTTTTTATCACAGCACAGGAAATCAACCCTCGACAACTTAACCGGCAGAAAAAGATTTTTTTGAAAAAATCCCTAAGCCCCGGGGTCACAATTTCATCAAAAATCTGACTTTTGGCAATTCACTCAGAAATGGTGCCAAACGGTTGCAAGTGCTCCCCTGAGAGGTTTGGCGGTCGAAACAGAAGGCTTTTTATCACAGGACAAGAAATCAGCCCTCGACACCTTCACCGGCAGAAAAAGATTTTTTTGAAAAAATCCCTAAGCCCCAGGGTCACAATTTCATCAAAAATCTGACTTTCGGCAATTCACTCAGAAATGGTGCCAAACGGTTGCAAGTGCTCCCCTGAGAGGTTTGGCGTTCGAAACAGAAGGCTTTTTATCACAGGACAAGAAATCAGCCCTCGACAACTTAACCGGCAGAAAAAGATTTTTTTGAAAAAATCCCTAAGCCCCGGGGTCACAATTTCATCAAAAATCTGACTTTCGGCAATTCACTCAGAAATGGTGCCAAACGGTTGCAAATGCTCCCCTGAGAGGTTTGGCGGTCGAAACAGAAGGCTATTTATCACAGGTCAAGAAATCAGCCTTCGACAACTTAACCGGCAGAAAAAGATTTTTTTGAAAAAATCCCTAATCCCCGGGGTCACAATTTCATCAAAAATCTGACTTTCGGCAATTCACTCAGAAATGGTGCCAAACGGTTGCAAATGCTCCCCTGAGAGGTTTGGCGGTCGAAACAGAAGACTTTTTTCACAGGAAAAGAAATCAGCCCTCGACACCTTAACCGGCAGAAAAAGATTTTTTTAAAAAAATCCCTAAGACCCGGGGTCACAATTTCATCAAAAATCTGACTTTCGGTAATTCACTCAGAAATGGTGCCAAACGGTTGCAAATGCTCCCCTGAGAGGTTTGGCGGTCGAAACAGAAGGCTTTTTTTCACAGGAAAAGAAATCAGCCCTCGACAACTTAACCGGCAGAAAATTTTTTGTTTGAAAAGATCCTTAAGCCCCGGGGTCACAATTTCATCAAAAATCTCACGTTCTCTAATTCACTCAGAAATGGTGCCAAACGGTTGCAAATGCTCCCCTGAGAGGTTTGGCGGTCGAAACAGAAGGCTTTTTATCACAGGACGAGAAATCAGCCCTCGACAACTTAACCGGCAGAAAAAGATTTTTTTGAAAAAATCCCTAAGCCCCGGGGTCACAATTTCATCAATAATCTCACGTTCTCTAATTCACTCAGAAATGGTGCCAAACGGTTGCAAATACCCCCCTGAGAGGTTTGGCGGTCGAAACAGAAGGCTTTTTATCACAGGAAAAGAAATCAGCCCTCGACACCTTAACCGGCAGGAAAAGATTTTTTTGAAAAAATCCCTAAGCCCCGGGGTCACAATTTCATCAAAAATCTCACGTTCTCTAATTCACTCAGAAATGGTGCCAAACGGTTGCAAATGCCCCCCTGAGAGGTTTGGCGGTCGAAACAGAAGGCTTTTTATCACAGGAAAAGAAATCAGCCCTCGACACCTTAACCGGCAGGAAAAGATTTTTTTGAAAAAATCCCTAAGCCCCAGGGTCACAATTTCATCAAAAATCTCACGTTCTCTTATTCACTCAGAAAAGGTGCCAAACGGTTGCAAATGCTCCCCTGAGAGGTTTGGCTGTCGAAACAGAAGGCAGTTTATCACAGGAAAAGAAATCAGCCCTCGACACCTTAACCGGCAGAAAAAGATTTTTTTGAAAAAATCCCTAAGCCCCGGGGTCACTATTTCATAAAAAATCTGACTTTCGGCAATTCACTCAGAAATGGTGCCAAACGGTTGCAAGTGCTCCCCTGAGAGGTTTGGCGGTCGAAACAGAAGGCTTTTTATCACAGGAAAAGAAATCAGCCCTCGACAACTTAACCGGCAGAAAAAGATTTTTTTGAAAAAATCCCTAAGCCCCGGGGTCACAATTTCATCAAAAATCTCACGTTCTCCAATTGACGCAAAAATGGTGCCAAACGGTTGGAAATGATCCCCTGAGAGGTTTGGCGGTCGAAACAGAAGGCTTTTTATCACAGGAAAAGAAATCAGCCCTCGACAACTTAACCGGCAGAAAAAGATTTTTTTGAAAAAATCCCTAAGCCCCGGGGTCACAATTTAATCAAAAATCTGACTTTCGGCAATTCACTCAGAAATGGTGCCAAACGGTTGCAAGTGCTCCCCTGAGAGGTTTGGCGGTCGAAACAGAAGGCTATTTATCACAGGAAAAGAAATCAGCCCTCGACAGCTTAACCGGCAGAAAAAGATTTTTTTGAAAAAATCCCTAAGCCCCGGGGTCACAATTTCATCAAAAATCTGACTTTCGGCAATTGACTCAGAAATGGTGCCAAACGGTTGCAAATGCTCCCCTGAGAGGTTTGGCGGTCGAAACAAAAGGCTTTTTATCACAGGACAAGAAATCAACCCTCGACACCTTAACCGGCAGAAAAAGATTTTTTTGAAAAAATCCCTAAACCCCGGGGTCACAATTTCATCAAAAATCTCACGTTCTCCAATTGACGCAAAAATGGTGCCAAACGGTTGCAAATGCTCCCCTGAGAGGTTTGGCGGTCGAAACAGAAGGCTTTTTATCACAGGACGAGAAATCAGCCCTCGGCAACTTAACCGGCAGAAAAAGATTTTTTTGAAAAAATCCCTAAGCCCCGGGGTCACAATTTCATCAAAAATCTCACGTTCTCCAATTGACGCAAAAATGGTGCCAAACGGTTGCAGATGCTCCCCTGAGAGGTTTGGCGGTCGAAACAGAAGGCTATTTATCACAGGAAAAGAAATCAGCCCTCGACAACTTAACCGGCAGAAAAAGATTTTTTTGAAAAAATCCCTAAGCCCGGGGTCACAATTTCATCAAAAATCTGACTTTCGGCAATTCACTCAGAAATGGTGCCAAACGGTTGCAAATGCTCCCCTGAGAGGTTTGGCGGTCGAAACAGAAGGCTTTTTATCACAGGAAAAGAAATCAGTCCTCGACAACTTAACCGGCAGAAAGAGATTTTTGTGAAAAAACCACAAGCCCCGGGGTCACAATTTCATCAAAAATCTCACGTTCTCTAATTCACTCAGAAAAGGTGCCAAACGGTTGCAAATGCTCCCCTGAGAGGTTTGGCGGTCGAAACAGAAGGCAGTTTATCACAGGAAAAGAAATCAGCCCTCGACACCTTAACCGGCAGAAAAAGATTTTTTTGAAAAAATCCCTAAGCCCGGGGTCACAATTTCATCAAAAATCTGACTTTCGGCAATTCACTCAGAAATGGTGCCAAACGGTTGCAAGTGCTCCCCTGAGAGGTTTGGCGGTCGAAACAGAAGGCTTTTTATCACAGGAAAAGAAATCAGCCCTCGACAACTTAACCGGCAGAAAAAGATTTTTTTGAAAAAATCCCTAAGCCCCGGGGTCACAATTTCATCAAAAATCTGACTTTCGGCAATTGACTCAGAAATGGTGCCAAACGGTTGCAAATGCTCCCCTGAGAGGTTTGGCGGTCGAAACAAAAGGCTTTTTATCACAGGACAAGAAATCAACCCTCGACACCTTAACCGGCAGAAAAAGATTTTTTTGAAAAAATCCCTAAACCCCGGGGTCACAATTTCATCAAAAATCTCACGTTCTCCAATTGACGCAAAAATGGTGCCAAACGGTTGCAAATGCTCCCCTGAGAGGTTTGGCGGTCGAAACAGAAGGCTTTTTATCACAGGACGAGAAATCAGCCCTCGGCAACTTAACCGGCAGAAAAAGATTTTTTTGAAAAAATCCCTAAGCCCCGGGGTCACAATTTCATCAAAAATCTCACGTTCTCCAATTGACGCAAAAATGGTGCCAAACGGTTGCAGATGCTCCCCTGAGAGGTTTGGCGGTCGAAACAGAAGGCTATTTATCACAGGAAAAGAAATCAGCCCTCGACAACTTAACCGGCAGAAAAAGATTTTTTTGAAAAAATCCCTAAGCCCGGGGTCACAATTTCATCAAAAATCTGACTTTCGGCAATTCACTCAGAAATGGTGCCAAACGGTTGCAAATGCTCCCCTGAGAGGTTTGGCGGTCGAAACAGAAGGCTTTTTATCACAGGAAAAGAAATCAGTCCTCGACAACTTAACCGGCAGAAAGAGATTTTTGTGAAAAAACCACAAGCCCCGGGGTCACAATTTCATCAAAAATCTCACGTTCTCTAATTCACTCAGAAAAGGTGCCAAACGGTTGCAAATGCTCCCCTGAGAGGTTTGGCGGTCGAAACAGAAGGCAGTTTATCACAGGAAAAGAAATCAGCCCTCGACACCTTAACCGGCAGAAAAAGATTTTTTTGAAAAAATCCCTAAGCCCGGGGTCACAATTTCATCAAAAATCTGACTTTCGGCAATTCACTCAGAAATGGTGCCAAACGGTTGCAAGTGCTCCCCTGAGAGGTTTGGCGGTCGAAACAGAAGGCTTTTTATCACAGGAAAAGAAATCAGCCCTCGACAACTTAACCGGCAGAAAAAGATTTTTTTGAAAAAATCCCTAAGACCCAGGGTCACAATGTCATCAAAAACCTGACTTTCTGTAATTCACTCAGAAATGGTGCCAAACGGTTGCAAATGCTCCCCTGAGAGGTTTGGCGGTCGAAACAGAAGGCTTTTTATCACAGGAAAAGAAATCAGCCCTCGACAACTTAACCGGCAGAAAATTTTTTGTTTGAAAAAATCCTTAAGCCCCGGGGTCACAATTTGATCAAAAATCTCACGTTCTCTAATTCACTCAGAAATTGTGCCAAACGGTTGCAAATGCTCCCCTGAGAGGTTTGGCGGTCGAAACAGAAGGCTTTTTATCACAGCACAGGAAATCAACCCTCGACAACTTAACCGGCAGAAAAAGATTTTTTTGAAAAAATCCCTAAGCCCCGGGGTCACAATTTCATCAAAAATCTGACTTTTGGCAATTCACTCAGAAATGGTGCCAAACGGTTGCAAGTGCTCCCCTGAGAGGTTTGGCGGTCGAAACAGAAGGCTTTTTATCACAGGACAAGAAATCAGCCCTCGACACCTTCACCGGCAGAAAAAGATTTTTTTGAAAAAATCCCTAAGCCCCAGGGTCACAATTTCATCAAAAATCTGACTTTCGGCAATTCACTCAGAAATGGTGCCAAACGGTTGCAAGTGCTCCCCTGAGAGGTTTGGCGTTCGAAACAGAAGGCTTTTTATCACAGGACAAGAAATCAGCCCTCGACAACTTAACCGGCAGAAAAAGATTTTTTTGAAAAAATCCCTAAGCCCCGGGGTCACAATTTCATCAAAAATCTGACTTTCGGCAATTCACTCAGAAATGGTGCCAAACGGTTGCAAATGCTCCCCTGAGAGGTTTGGCGGTCGAAACAGAAGGCTATTTATCACAGGTCAAGAAATCAGCCTTCGACAACTTAACCGGCAGAAAAAGATTTTTTTGAAAAAATCCCTAAGCCCCGGGGTCACAATTTCATCAAAAATCTGACTTTCGGCAATTCACTCAGAAATGGTGCCAAACGGTTGCAAATGCTCCCCTGAGAGGTTTGGCGGTCGAAACAGAAGACTTTTTTCACAGGAAAAGAAATCAGCCCTCGACACCTTAACCGGCAGAAAAAGATTTTTTTAAAAAAATCCCTAAGACCCGGGGTCACAATTTCATCAAAAATCTGACTTTCGGTAATTCACTCAGAAATGGTGCCAAACGGTTGCAAATGCTCCCCTGAGAGGTTTGGCGGTCGAAACAGAAGGCTTTTTTTCACAGGAAAAGAAATCAGCCCTCGACAACTTAACCGGCAGAAAATTTTTTGTTTGAAAAGATCCTTAAGCCCCGGGGTCACAATTTCATCAAAAATCTCACGTTCTCTAATTCACTCAGAAATGGTGCCAAACGGTTGCAAATGCTCCCCTGAGAGGTTTGGCGGTCGAAACAGAAGGCTTTTTATCACAGGACGAGAAATCAGCCCTCGACAACTTAACCGGCAGAAAAAGATTTTTTTGAAAAAATCCCTAAGCCCCGGGGTCACAATTTCATCAATAATCTCACGTTCTCTAATTCACTCAGAAATGGTGCCAAACGGTTGCAAATACCCCCCTGAGAGGTTTGGCGGTCGAAACAGAAGGCTTTTTATCACAGGAAAAGAAATCAGCCCTCGACACCTTAACCGGCAGGAAAAGATTTTTTTGAAAAAATCCCTAAGCCCCGGGGTCACAATTTCATCAAAAATCTCACGTTCTCTAATTCACTCAGAAATGGTGCCAAACGGTTGCAAATGCCCCCCTGAGAGGTTTGGCGGTCGAAACAGAAGGCTTTTTATCACAGGAAAAGAAATCAGCCCTCGACACCTTAACCGGCAGGAAAAGATTTTTTTGAAAAAATCCCTAAGCCCCAGGGTCACAATTTCATCAAAAATCTCACGTTCTCTTATTCACTCAGAAA
Source organism: Podarcis pityusensis (assembly GCF_964106645.2). Classification (NCBI taxonomy): domain Eukaryota; kingdom Metazoa; phylum Chordata; class Lepidosauria; order Squamata; family Lacertidae; genus Podarcis; species Podarcis pityusensis. Next base: position 85,406,278 of record NC_138032.1, on the reverse strand, counting down.
AGGTGCCAAACGGTTGCAAATGCTCCCCTGAGAGGTTTGGCTGTCGAAACAGAAGGCAGTTTATCACAGGAAAAGAAATCAGCCCTCGACACCTTAACCGGCAGAAAAAGATTTTTTTGAAAAAATCCCTAAGCCCCGGGGTCACTATTTCATAAAAAATCTGACTTTCGGCAATTCACTCAGAAATGGTGCCAAACGGTTGCAAGTGCTCCCCTGAGAGGTTTGGCGGTCGAAACAGAAGGCTTTTTATCACAGGAAAAGAAATCAGCCCTCGACAACTTAACCGGCAGAAAAAGATTTTTTTGAAAAAATCCCTAAGCCCCGGGGTCACAATTTCATCAAAAATCTCACGTTCTCCAATTGACGCAAAAATGGTGCCAAACGGTTGGAAATGATCCCCTGAGAGGTTTGGCGGTCGAAACAGAAGGCTTTTTATCACAGGAAAAGAAATCAGCCCTCGACAACTTAACCGGCAGAAAAAGATTTTTTTGAAAAAATCCCTAAGCCCCGGGGTCACAATTTAATCAAAAATCTGACTTTCGGCAATTCACTCAGAAATGGTGCCAAACGGTTGCAAGTGCTCCCCTGAGAGGTTTGGCGGTCGAAACAGAAGGCTATTTATCACAGGAAAAGAAATCAGCCCTCGACAGCTTAACCGGCAGAAAAAGATTTTTTTGAAAAAATCCCTAAGCCCCGGGGTCACAATTTCATCAAAAATCTGACTTTCGGCAATTGACTCAGAAATGGTGCCAAACGGTTGCAAATGCTCCCCTGAGAGGTTTGGCGGTCGAAACAAAAGGCTTTTTATCACAGGACAAGAAATCAACCCTCGACACCTTAACCGGCAGAAAAAGATTTTTTTGAAAAAATCCCTAAACCCCGGGGTCACAATTTCATCAAAAATCTCACGTTCTCCAATTGACGCAAAAATGGTGCCAAACGGTTGCAAATGCTCCCCTGAGAGGTTTGGCGGTCGAAACAGAAGGCTTTTTATCACAGGACGAGAAATCAGCCCTCGGCAACTTAACCGGCAGAAAAAGATTTTTTTGAAAAAATCCCTAAGCCCCGGGGTCACAATTTCATCAAAAATCTCACGTTCTCCAATTGACGCAAAAATGGTGCCAAACGGTTGCAGATGCTCCCCTGAGAGGTTTGGCGGTCGAAACAGAAGGCTATTTATCACAGGAAAAGAAATCAGCCCTCGACAACTTAACCGGCAGAAAAAGATTTTTTTGAAAAAATCCCTAACCCCGGGGTCACAATTTCATCAAAAATCTCACGTTCTCTAATTGACTCAGAAATGGTGCCAAACGGTTGCAAATGCTCCCCTGAGAGGTTTGGCGGTCGAAACAGAAGGCTTTTTATCACAGGACAAGAAATCAACCCTCGACACCTTAACCGGCAGAAAAAGATTTTTTTGAAAAAATCCCTAAGACCCGGGATCACAATTTCATCAAAAATCTGACTTTCGGTAATTCACTCAGAAATGGTGCCAAACGGTTGCAAATGCTCCCCTGAGAGGTTTGGCGGTCGAAACAGAAGGCTTTTTTTCACAGGAAAAGAAATCAGCCCTCGACAACTTAACCGGCAGAAAATTTTTTGTTTGAAAAGATCCTTAAGCCCCGGGGTCACAATTTCATCAAAAATCTCACGTTCTCTAATTCACTCAGAAATGGTGCGAAACGGTTGCAAATGCTCCCCTGAGAGGTTTGGCGGTCGAAACAGAAGGCTTTTTATCACAGGACGAGAAATCAGCCCTCGACAACTTAACCGGCAGAAAAAGATTTTTTTGAAAAAATCCCTAAGCCCCGGGGTCACAATTTCATCAATAATCTCACGTTCTCTAATTCACTCAGAAATGGTGCCAAACGGTTGCAAATACCCCCCTGAGAGGTTTGGCGGTTGAAACAGAAGGCTTTTTATCACAGGAAAAGAAATCAGCCCTCGACACCTTAACTGGCAGGAAAAGATTTTTTTGAAAAAATCCCTAAGCCCCGGGGTCACAATTTCATCAAAAATCTCACGTTCTCTAATTCACTCAGAAAAGGTGCCAAACGGTTGCAAATGCCCCCCTGAGAGGTTTGGCGGTCGAAACAGAAGGCTTTTTATCACAGGAAAAGAAATCAGCCCTCGACACCTTAACCGGCAGGAAAAGATTTTTTTGAAAAAATCCCTAAGCCCCAGGGTCACAATTTCATCAAAAATCTCACGTTCTCTTATTCACTCAGAAAAGGTGCCAAACGGTTGCAAATGCTCCCCTGAGAGGTTTGGCTGTCGAAACAGAAGGCAGTTTATCACAGGAAAAGAAATCAGCCCTCGACACCTTAACCGGCAGAAAAAGATTTTTTTGAAAAAATCCCTAAGCCCCGGGGTCACTATTTCATAAAAAATCTGACTTTCGGCAATTCACTCAGAAATGGTGCCAAACGGTTGCAAGTGCTCCCCTGAGAGGTTTGGCGGTCGAAACAGAAGGCTTTTTATCACAGGAAAAGAAATCAGCCCTCGACAACTTAACCGGCAGAAAAAGATTTTTTTGAAAAAATCCCTAACCCCGGGGTCACAATTTCATCAAAAATCTCACGTTCTCTAATTGACTCAGAAATGGTGCCAAACGGTTGCAAATGCTCCCCTGAGAGGTTTGGCGGTCGAAACAGAAGGCTTTTTATCACAGGAAAAGAAATCAGCCCTCGACAGCTTAACCGGCAGAAAAAGATTTTTTTGAAAAAATCCCTAAGCCCCGGGGTCACAATTTCATCAAAAATCTCACGTTCTCCAATTGACGCAAAAATGGTGCCAAACGGTTGCAAATGATCCCCTGAGAGGTTTGGCGGTCAAAACAGAAGGCTTTTTATCACAGGAAAAGAAATCAGCCCTCGACAGCTTAACCGGCAGAAAAAGATTTTTTTGAAAAAATCCCTAAGCCCCGGGGTCACAATTTCATCAAAAATCTGACTTTCGGCAATTCACTCAGAAATGGTGCCAAACGGTTGCAAATGCTCCCCTGAGAGGTTTGGCGGTCGAAACAGAAGGCTTTTTATCACAGGAAAAGAAATCAGTCCTCGACAACTTAACCGGCAGAAAAAGATTTTTGTGAAAAAACCCCTAGCCCCGGGGTCACAATTTCATCAAAAATCTCACGTTCTCTAATTCACTCAGAAAAGGTGCCAAACGGTTGCAAATGCTCCCCTGAGAGGTTTGGCGGTCGAAACAGAAGGCAGTTTATCACAGGAAAAGAAATCAGCCCTCGACACCTTAACCGGCAGAAAAAGATTTTTTTGAAAAAATCCCTAAGCCCCGGGGTCACAATTTCATCAAAAATCTGACTTTCTGTAATTCACTCAGAAATGGTGCCAAACGGTTGCAAATGCTCCCCTGAGAGGTTTGGCGGTCGAAACAGAAGGCTTTTTATCACAGGAAAAGAAATCAGCCCTCGACAACTTAACCAGCAGAAAATTTTTTGTTTGAAAAAATCCTTAAGCCCCGGGGTCACAATTTCATCAAAAATCTCACGTTCTCTAATTCACTCAGAAATTGTGCCAAACGGTTGCAAATGCTCCCCTGAGAGGTTTGGCGGTCGAAACAGAAGGCTTTTTATCACAGCACAGGAAATCAACCCTCGACAACTTAACCGGCAGAAAAAGATTTTTTTGAAAAAATCCCTAAGCCCCGGGGTCACAATTTCATCAAAAATCTGACTTTCGGCAATTCACTCAGAAATGGTGCCAAACGGTTGCAAGTGCTCCCCTGAGAGGTTTGGCGGTCGAAACAGAAGGCTATTTATCACAGGAAAAGAAATCAGCCCTCGACAACTTAACCGGCAGAAAAAGATTTTTGTGAAAAAACCCCAAGCCCCGGGGTCACAATTTCATCAAAAATCTCACGTTCTCTAATTCACTCAGAAAAGGTGCCAAACGGTTGCAAATGCTCCCCTGAGAGCTTTAGCGGTCGAAACAGAAGGCTTTTTATCACAGCACAGGAAATCAACCCTCGACAACTTAACCGGCAGAAAAAGATTTTTTTGAAAAAATCCCTAAGCCCCGGGGTCACAATTTCATCAAAAATCTGACTTTCGGCAATTCACTCAGAAATGGTGCCAAACGGTTGCAAATGCTCCCCTGAGAGGTTTGGCGGTCTAAACAGAAGGCTTTTTATCACAGGACAAGAAATCAGCCCTCGACAACTTAACCGGCAGAAAAAGATTTTTTTGAAAAAATCCCTAAGCCCCGGGGTCACAATTTCATCAAAAATCTGACTTTCGGCAATTCACTCAGAAATGGTGCCAAACGGTTGCAAATGCTCCCCTGAGAGGTTTGGCGGTCGAAACAGAAGGCTTTTTATCACAGGAAAAGAAATCAGCCCTCGACAACTTAACCGGCAGAAAAAGATTTTTTTGAAAGAATCCCTAAGCCCCGGGGTCACAATTTCCTCAAAAATCTCACGTTCTCTAATTCACTCAGAAATGGTGCCAAACGGTTGCAAATGCTCCCCTGAGAGGTTTGGCGGTCGAAACAGAAGGGTATTTATCACAGGAAAAGAAATCAGCCCTCGACACCTTAACCGGCAGAAAAAGATTTTTTTGAAAAAATCCCTAAGGCCCGGGGTCACAATTTCATCAAAAATCTGACTTTCGGCAATTCACTCAGAAATGGTGCCAAACGGTTGCAAATGCTCCCCTGAGAGGTTTGGCGGTCGAAACAGAAGGCTATTTATCACAGGAAAAGAAATCAGCCCTCGACACCTTAACCGGCAGTAAAAGATTTTTTTGAAAAAATCCCTAAGCCCCGGGGTCACAATTTCATCAAAAATCTGACTTTCAGCAATTCACTCAGAAATGGTGCCAAACGGTTGCAAATGCTCCCCTGAGAGGTTTGGCGGTCGAAACAGAAGGCTTTTTATCACAGGAAAAGAAATCAGCCCTCGACAACTTAACCGGCAGAAAAAGATTTTTTTGAAAAAACCCCTAGCCCCGGGGTCACAATTTCATCAAAAATCTCACGTTCTCTAATTCACTCACAAAAGGTGCCAAACGGTTGCAAATGCTCCCCTGAGAGGTTTGGCGGTCGAAACAGAAGGCTTTTTATCACAGGAAAAGAAATCAGCCCTCGACACCTTAACCGGCAGGAAAAGATTTTTTTGAAAAAATCCCTAAGCCCCGGGGTCACAATTTCATCAAAAATCTCACGTTCTCTAATTCACTCAGAAATGGTGCCAAACGGTTGCAAATGCCCCCCTGAGAGGTTTGGCGGCCGAAACAGAAGGCTTTTTATCACAGGAAAAGAAATCAGCCCTCGACACCTTAACCGGCAGGAAAAGATTTTTTTGAAAAAATCCCTAAGCCCAGGGGTCACAATTTCATCAAAAATCTGACTTTCGGCAATTCACTCAGAAATGGTGCCAAACGGTTGCAAATGCTCCCCTGAGAGGTTTGGCGGTCGAAACAGAAGGCTTTTTATCACAGGAAAAGAAACCAGTCCTCGACAACTTAACCGGCAGAAAAAGATTTTTGTGAAAAAACCCCAAGCCCCGGGGACACAATTTCATCAAAAATCTCACGTTCTCTAATTCACTCAGAAAAGGTGCCAAACGGTTGCAAATGCTCCCCTGAGAGGTTTGGCGGTCGAAACAGAAGGCTTTTTATCACAGCACAGGAAATCAACCCTCGACAACTTAACCGGCAGAAAAAGATTTTTTTGAAAAAATCCCTAAGCCCCGGGGTCACAATTTCATCAAAAATCTGACTTTTGGCAATTCACTCAGAAATGGTGCCAAACGGTTGCAAGTGCTCCCCTGAGAGGTTTGGCGGTCGAAACAGAAGGCTTTTTATCACAGGACAAGAAATCAGCCCTCGACACCTTCACCGGCAGAAAAAGATTTTTTTGAAAAAATCCCTAAGCCCCGGGGTCACAATTTCATCAAAAATCTGACTTTCGGCAATTCACTCAGAAATGGTGCCAAACGGTTGCAAGTGCTCCCCTGAGAGGTTTGGCGTTCGAAACAGAAGGCTTTTTATCACAGGACAAGAAATCAGCCCTCGACAACTTAACCGGCAGAAAAAGATTTTTTTGAAAAAATCCCTAAGCCCCGGGGTCACAATTTCATCAAAAATCTGACTTTCGGCAATTCACTCAGAAATGGTGCCAAACGGTTGCAAATGCTCCCCTGAGAGGTTTGGCGGTCGAAACAGAAGGCTATTTATCACAGGTCAAGAAATCAGCCTTCGACAACTTAACCGGCAGAAAAAGATTTTTTTGAAAAAATCCCTAAGCCCCGGGGTCACAATTTCATCAAAAATCTGACTTTCGGCAATTCACTCAGAAATGGTGCCAAACGGTTGCAAATGCTCCCCTGAGAGGTTTGGCGGTCGAAACAGAAGACTTTTTTCACAGGAAAAGAAATCAGCCCTCGACACCTTAACCGGCAGAAAAAGATTTTTTTGAAAAAATCCCTAAGACCCGGGATCACAATTTCATCAAAAATCTGACTTTCGGTAATTCACTCAGAAATGGTGCCAAACGGTTGCAAATGCTCCCCTGAGAGGTTTGGCGGTCGAAACAGAAGGCTTTTTTTCACAGGAAAAGAAATCAGCCCTCGACAACTTAACCGGCAGAAAATTTTTTGTTTGAAAAGATCCTTAAGCCCCGGGGTCACAATTTCATCAAAAATCTCACGTTCTCTAATTCACTCAGAAATGCTGCGAAACGGTTGCAAATGCTCCCCTGAGAGGTTTGGCGGTCGAAACAGAAGGCTTTTTATCACAGGACGAGAAATCAGCCCTCGACAACTTAACCGGCAGAAAAAGATTTTTTTGAAAAAATCCCTAAGCCCCGGGGTCACAATTTCATCAATAATCTCACGTTCTCTAATTCACTCAGAAATGGTGCCAAACGGTTGCAAATACCCCCCTGAGAGGTTTGGCGGTTGAAACAGAAGGCTTTTTATCACAGGAAAAGAAATCAGCCCTCGACACCTTAACCGGCAGGAAAAGATTTTTTTGAAAAAATCCCTAAGCCCCGGGGTCACAATTTCATCAAAAATCTCACGTTCTCTAATTCACTCAGAAAAGGTGCCAAACGGTTGCAAATGCCCCCCTGAGAGGTTTGGCGGTCGAAACAGAAGGCTTTTTATCACAGGAAAAGAAATCAGCCCTCGACACCTTAACCGGCAGGAAAAGATTTTTTTGAAAAAATCCCTAAGCCCCAGGGTCACAATTTCATCAAAAATCTCACGTTCTCTTATTCACTCAGAAAAGGTGCCAAACGGTTGCAAATGCTCCCCTGAGAGGTTTGGCTGTCGAAACAGAAGGCAGTTTATCACAGGAAAAGAAATCAGCCCTCGACACCTTAACCGGCAGAAAAAGATTTTTTTGAAAAAATCCCTAAGCCCCGGGGTCACTATTTCATAAAAAATCTGACTTTCGGCAATTCACTCAGAAATGGTGCCAAACGGTTGCAAGTGCTCCCCTGAGAGGTTTGGCGGTCGAAACAGAAGGCTTTTTATCACAGGAAAAGAAATCAGCCCTCGACAACTTAACCGGCAGAAAAAGATTTTTTTGAAAAAATCCCTAAGCCCCGGGGTCACAATTTAATCAAAAATCTGACTTTCGGCAATTCACTCAGAAATGGTGCCAAACGGTTGCAAGTGCTCCCCTGAGAGGTTTGGCGGTCGAAACAGAAGGCTATTTATCACAGGAAAAGAAATCAGCCCTCGACAGCTTAACCGGCAGAAAAAGATTTTTTTGAAAAAATCCCTAAGCCCCGGGGTCACAATTTCATCAAAAATCTGACTTTCGGCAATTGACTCAGAAATGGTGCCAAACGGTTGCAAATGCTCCCTTGAGAGGTTTGGCGGTCGAAACAAAAGGCTTTTTATCACAGGACAAGAAATCAACCCTCGACACCTTAACCGGCAGAAAAAGATTTTTTTGAACAAATCCCTAAACCCCGGGGTCACAATTTCATCAAAAATCTCACGTTCTCCAATTGACGCAAAAATGGTGCCAAACGGTTGCAAATGCTCCCCTGAGAGGTTTGGCGGTCGAAAAAGAAGGCTTTTTATCACAGGACGAGAAATCAGCCCTCGGCAACTTAACCGGCAGAAAAAGATTTTTTTGAAAAAATCCCTAAGCCCCGGGGTCACAATTTCATCAAAAATCTCACGTTCTCCAATTGACGCAAAAATGGTGCCAAACGGTTGCAGATGCTCCCCTGAGAGGTTTGGCGGTCGAAACAGAAGGCTATTTATCACAGGAAAAGAAATCAGCCCTCGACAACTTAACCGGCAGAAAAAGATTTTTTTGAAAAAATCCCTAACCCCGGGGTCACAATTTCATCAAAAATCTCACGTTCTCTAATTGACTCAGAAATGGTGCCAAACGGTTGCAAATGCTCCCCTGAGAGGTTTGGCGGTCGAAACAGACGGCTTTTTATCACAGGAAAAGAAATCAGCCCTCGACAGCTTAACCGGCAGAAAAAGATTTTTTTGAAAAAATCCCTAAGCCCCGGGGTCACAATTTCATCAAAAATCTCACGTTCTCAAATTGACGCAAAAATGGTGCCAAACGGTTGCAAATGATCCCCTGAGAGGTTTGGCGGTCAAAACAGAAGGCTTTTTATCACAGGAAAAGAAATCAGCCCTCGACAGCTTAACCGGCAGAAAAAGATTTTTTTGAAAAAATCCCTAAGCCCCGGGGTCACAATTTCATCAAAAATCTGACTTTCGGCAATTCTCTCAGAGATGGTGCCAAACGGTTGCAAGTGCGCCCCTGAGAGGTTTGGAGCTCGAAAGAGAAGGCTTTTTATCACAGGACGAGAAATCAGCCCTCGGCAACTTAACCGGCAGAAAAAGATTTTTTTGAAAAAATCCCTAACCCCGGGGTCACAATTTCATCAAAAATCTGATTTTCGGCAATTCACTCAGAAATGGTGCCAAACGGTTGCAAATGCTCCCCTGAGAGGTTTGGCGGTCGAAACAGAAGGCTTTTTATCACAGGACGAGAAATCAGCCCTCGGCAACTTAACCGGCAGAAAAAGATTTTTTTGAAAAAATCCCTAAGCCCCGGGGTCACAATTTCATCAAAAATCTCACGTTCTCCAATTGACGCAAAAATTGTGCCAAACGGTTGCAAATGCTCCCCTGAGAGGTTTGCCGGTCGAAACAGAAGGCTTTTTATCACAGGAAAAGAAATCAGCCCTCGACAACTTAACCGGCAGAAAAAGATTTTTTTAAAAAAATCCCTAAGCCCCGGGGTCACAATTTCATCAAAGATCTGATTTTCGGCAATTCACTCAGAAATGGTGCCAAACGGTTGCAAATGCTCCCCTGAGAGGTTTGGCGGTCGAAACAGAAGGCTATTTATCACAGGAAAAGAAATCAGCCCTCGACACCTTTACCGGCAGAAAAAGATTTTTTTGAAAAAATCCCTAAGCCCCGGGGTCACAATTTCATCAAAAATCTGACTTTCGGCAATTGACTCAGAAATGGTGCCAAACGGTTGCAAATGCTCCCCTGAGAGGTTTGGCGGTCGAAACAGAAGGCTTTTTAACACAGGACGAGAAATCAGCCCTCGGCAACTTAACCGGCAGAAAAAGATTTTTTTGAAAAAATCGCTAAGCCCCGGGGTCACAATTTCATCAAAAATCTCACGTTCTCCAATTGACGCAAAAATGGTGCCAAACGGTTGCAGATGCTCCCCTGAGAGGTTTGGCGGTCGAAACAGAAGGCTATTTATCACAGGAAAAGAAATCAGCCCTCGACAACTTAACCGGCAGAAAAAGATTTTTTTGAAAAAATCCCTAACCCCGGGGTCACAATTTCATCAAAAATCTCACGTTCTCTAATTGACTCAGAAATGGTGCCAAACGGTTGCAAATGCTCCCCTGAGAGCTTTGGCGGTCGAAACAGAAGGCTTTTTATCACAGGAAAAGAAATCAGCCCTCGACAGCTTAACCGGCAGAAAAAGATTTTTTTGAAAAAATCCCTAAGCCCCGGGGTCACAATTTCATCAAAAATCACACGTTCTCCAATTGACGCAAAAATGGTGCCAAACGGTTGCAAATGATCCCCTGAGAGGTTTGGCGGTCGAAACAGAAGGCTTTTTATCACAGGACAAGAAATCAGCCCTCGACAACTTAACCGGCAGAAAAAGATTTTTTTGAAAAAATCCCTAAGCCCCGGGGTCACAATTTCATCAAAAATCTGACTTTCGGCAATTCACTCAGAAATGGTGCCAAACGGTTGCAAATGTTCCCTTGAGAGGTTTGGCGGTCGAAACAGAAGGCTTTTTATGACAGGAAAAGAAATCAGCCCTCGACAACTTAACCGGCAGAAAAAATTTTTTTTGAAAAAATCCCTAAGCCCCGGGGTCACAATTTCATCAAAAATCTCACGTTCTGTAATTCACTCAGAAATTGTGCCACACGGTTGCAAATGATCCCCTGAGAGGTTTGGCGCTCGAAAGAGAAGGCTTTTTATCACAGGACGAGAAATCAGCCCTCGGCAACTTAACCGGCAGAAAAAGATTTTTTTGAAAAAATCCCTAACCCCGGGGTCACAATTTCATCAAAAATCTAATTTTCGGCAATTCACTCAGAAATGGTGCCAAACGGTTGCAAATGCTCCCCTGAGAGGTTTGGCGGTCGAAACAGAAGGCTTTTTATCACAGGACGAGAAATCAGCCCTCGGCAACTTAACCGGCAGAAAAAGATTTTTTTGAAAAAATCCCTAAGCCCCGGGGTCACAATTTCATCAAAAATCTCACGTTCTCCAATTGACGCAAAAATTGTGCCAAACGGTTGCAAATGCTCCCCTGAGAGGTTTGGCGGTCGAAACAGAAGGCTTTTTATCACAGGAAAAGAAATCAGCCCTCGACAACTTAACCGGCAGAAAAAGATTTTTTTTAAAAAATCCGTAAGCCCCGGGGTCACAATTTCATCAAAGATCTGATTTTCGGCAATTCACTCAGAAATGGTGACAAACGGTTGCAAATGCTCCCCTGAGAGGTTTGGCGGTCGAAACAGAAGGCTATTTATCACAGGAAAAGAAATCAGCCCTCGACACCTTTACCGGCAGAAAAAGATTTTTTTGAAAAAATCCCTAAGCCCCGGGGTCACAATTTCATCAAAGATCTGATTTTGGGCAATTCACTCAGAAATGGTGACAAACGGTTGCAAATGCTCCCCTGAGAGGTTTGGCGGTCGAAACAGAAGGCTATTTATCACAGGAAAAGAAATCAGCCCTCGACACCTTTACCGGCAGAAAAAGATTTTTTTGAAAAAATCCCTAAGCCCCGGGGTCACAATTTCATCAAAAATCTGACTTTCGGCAATTCACTCAGAAATGGTGCCAAACAGTTGCAAATGCTCCCCTGAGAGGTTTGGCGGTCGAAACAGAAGGCTATGTATCACAGGAAAAGAAATCAGCCCTCGACACCTTAACCGGCAGAAAAAGATTTTTTTGAAAAAATCCCTAAGCCCCGGGGTCACAATTTCATCAAAAATCTGACTTTCGGCAATTCACTCAGAAATGGTTCCAAACGGTTTCAAATGCTCCCCTGAGAGGTTTGGCGGTCGAAACAGAAGGCTATTTATCACAGGAAAAGAAATCAGCCCTCGACACCTTAACCGGCAGAAAAAGATTTTTTTCAAAAATTCCCTAAGCCCCGGGGTCACAATTTCATCAAAAATCTGACTTTCGGCAATTCACTCAGAAATGGTGCCAAACGGTTGCAAATGCTCCCCTGAGAGGTTTGGCGGTCGAAACAGAAGGCTTTTTATCACAGGACAAGAAAGCAGCCCTCGACACCTTAACCGGCAGAAAAAGATTTTTTTGAAAAAATCCCTAAGCCCCGGGGTCACAATTTCATCAAAAATCTGACTTTCGGCAATTCACTCAGAAATGGTGCCAAACGGTTGCAAGTGCTCCCCTGAGAGGTTTGGCGGTCGAAACAGAAGGCTTTTTATCACAGGACAAGAAATCAGCCCTCGACAGCTTAACCGGCAGAAAAAGATTTTTTTGAAAAAATCCCTAAGTCCCGGGGTCACAATTTCATCAAAAATCTGACTTTCGGCAATTCACTCAGAAATGGTGCCAAACGGTTGCAAATGCTCCCCTGAGAGGTTTGGCGGTCGAAACAGAAGGCTTTTTATCACAGGACAAGAAAGCAGCCCTCGACACCTTTACCGGCAGAAAAAGATTTTTTTGAAAAAATCCCTAAGCCCCGGGGTCACAATTTCATCAAAAATCTGACTTTCGGCAATTCACTCAGAAATGGTGCCAAACGGTTGCAAATGCTCCCGTGAGAGGTTTGGCGGTCGAAACAGAAGGCTTTTTATCACAGGACAAGAAAGCAGCCCTCGACACCTTAACCGGCAGAAAAAGATTTTTTTGAAAAAATCCCTAAGCCCCGGGGTCACAATTTCATCAAAAATCTGACTTTCGGCAATTCACTCAGAAATGGTGCCAAACGGTTGCAAATGCTCCCCTGAGAGGTTTGGCGGTCGAAACAGAAGGCTATTTATCACAGGAAAAGAAATCAGCCCTCGACACCTTAACCGGCAGAAAAAGATTTTTTTGAAAAAATCCCTAAGCCACAATTTCATCAAAGATCTGACTTTCGGCAATTCACTCAGAAATGGTGCCAAACGGTTGCAAATGCTCCCCTTAGAGGTTTGGCGGTCGAAACAGAAGGCTTTTTATCACAGGAAAAGAAATCAGCCCTCGACACCTTAACCGGGAGAAAAAGATTTTTTTGAAAAAATCCCTAAGCCCCGGGGTCACAATTTCATCAAAAATCTCACGTTCTCTCATTCACTCAAAAATGGTGCCAAACGGTTGCAAATGCTCCCCTGAGACGTTTGGCGGTCGAAACAGAAGGCTTTTTATCACAGGACGAGAAATCAGCCCTCGACAACTTAACCGGCAGAAAAAGATTTTTTTGAAAAAATCCCTAACCCCGGGGTCACAATTTCATCAAAAATCTCACGTTCTCTAACTCATTCAGAAATTGTGCCAAACGGTTGCAACTGCTCCCCTGAGAGGTTTGGCGGTCGAAACAGAAGGCTTTTTATCACAGGAAAAGAAATCAGCCCTCGACAACTTAACCGGCAGAAAAAGATTTTTTTGAAAAAATCCCTAAGCCCCGGGGTCACAATTTCATCAAAAATCTGACTTTCGGCAATTCACTCAGAAATGGTGCCAAACGGTTGCAAATGCTCCCCTGAGAGGTTTGGCGGTCGAAACAGAAGGCTTTTTATCACAGGAAAAGAAATCAGCCCTCGACACCTTAACCGGCAGAAAAAGATTTTTTTGAAAAAATCCCTAAGCCACAATTTCATCAAAGATCTGACTTTCGGCAATTCATTCAGAAATGGTGCCAAACGGTTGCAAATGCTCCCCTGAGAGGTTTGGCGGTCGAAACAGAAGGCTTTTTATCACAGGAAAAGAAATCAGCCCTCGACAACTTAACCGGCAGAAATTTTTTTTTTTGAAAAAATCCCTAAGCCCCGGGGTCACAATTTCATCAAAAATCTCACGTTCTCTAATTGACTCAGAAATCGTGCCAAACGGTTGCAAAAGCTCCCCTGAGAGGTTTGGCGGTCGAAACAGAAGGCAGATTATCACAGGAAAAGAAATCAGCCCTCGACACCTTAACCGGGAGAAAAAGATTTTTTTGAAAAAATCCCTAAGCCACAATTTCATCAAAGATCTGACTTTCGGCAATTCATTCAGAAATGGTGCCAAACGGTTGCAAATGCTCCCCTGAGAGGTTTGGCGGTCGAAACAGAAGGCTTTTTATCACAGGAAAAGAAATCAGCCCTCGACAACTTAACCGGCAGAAATTTTTTTTTTTGAAAAAATCCCTAAGCCCCGGGGTCACAATTTCATCAAAAATCTCACGTTCTCTAATTGACTCAGAAATCGTGCCAAACGGTTGCCAAAGCTCCCCTGAGAGGTTTGGCGGTCGAAACAGAAGGCAGATTATCACAGGAAAAGAAATCAGCCCTCGACACCTTAACCGGGAGAAAAAGATTTTTTTGAAAAAATCCCTAAGCCCCGGGGTCACAATTTCATCAAAAATCTCACGTTCTCTCATTCACTCAAAAATGGTGCCAAACGGTTGCAAATGCTCCCCTGAGAGGTTTGGCGGTCGAAACAGAAGGCTTTTTATCACAGGACGAGAAATCAGCCCTCGACAACTTAACCGGCAGAAAAAGATTTTTTTGAAAAAATCCCTAACCCCGGGGTCACAATTTCATCAAAAATCTGACTTTCGGCAATTCACTCAGAAATGGTGCCAAACGGCTGCAAATGCTCCCCTGAGAGGTTTGGCGGTCGAAACAGAAGGCTTTTTATCACAGGAAAAGAAATCAGCCCTCGACAACTTAACCGGCAGAAAAAGATTTTTTTGAAAAAATCCCTAAGCCCCGGGGTCACAATTTCATCAAAAATCTCACGTTCTCTAATTCACTCAGAAATGGTGCCAAACGGTTGCAAATGCTCCCCTGAGAGGTTTGGCGGTCGAAACAGAAGGCTTTTTATCACAGGACAAGAAATCAGCCCTCGACACCTTAACCGGCAGAAAAAGATTTTTTTGAAAAAATCCCTAAGCCCCGGGGTCACAATTTCATCAAAAATCTGACTTTCGGCAATTCACTCAGAAATGGTGCCAAACGGTTGCAAATGCTCCCCTGAGAGGTTTGGCGGTCGAAACAGAAGGCTTTTTATCACAGGAAAAGAAATCAGCCCTCGACAACTTAACCGGCAGAAATTTTTTTTTTTGAAAAAATCCCTAAGCCCCGGGGTCACAATTTCATCAAAAATCTCACGTTCTCTAATTGACTCAGAAATCGTGCCAAACGGTTGCAAAAGCTCCCCTGAGAGGTTTGGCGGTCGAAACAGAAGGCAGATTATCACAGGAAAAGAAATCAGCCCTCGACACCTTAACCGGGAGAAAAAGATTTTTTTGAAAAAATCCCTAAGCCACAATTTCATCAAAGATCTGACTTTCGGCAATTCATTCAGAAATGGTGCCAAACGGTTGCAAATGCTCCCCTGAGAGGTTTGGCGGTCGAAACAGAAGGCTTTTTATCACAGGAAAAGAAATCAGCCCTCGACAACTTAACCGGCAGAAATTTTTTTTTTTGAAAAAATCCCTAAGCCCCGGGGTCACAATTTCATCAAAAATCTCACGTTCTCTAATTGACTCAGAAATCGTGCCAAACGGTTGCCAAAGCTCCCCTGAGAGGTTTGGCGGTCGAAACAGAAGGCAGATTATCACAGGAAAAGAAATCAGCCCTCGACACCTTAACCGGGAGAAAAAGATTTTTTTGAAAAAATCCCTAAGCCCCGGGGTCACAATTTCATCAAAAATCTCACGTTCTCTCATTCACTCAAAAATGGTGCCAAACGGTTGCAAATGCTCCCCTGAGAGGTTTGGCGGTCGAAACAGAAGGCTTTTTATCACAGGACGAGAAATCAGCCCTCGACAACTTAACCGGCAGAAAAAGATTTTTTTGAAAAAATCCCTAACCCCGGGGTCACAATTTCATCAAAAATCTGACTTTCGGCAATTCACTCAGAAATGGTGCCAAACGGTTGCAAATGCTCCCCTGAGAGGTTTGGCGGTCGAAACAGAAGGCTTTTTATCACAGGAAAAGAAATCAGCCCTCGACAACTTAACCGGCAGAAAAAGATTTTTTTGAAAAAATCCCTAAGCCCCGGGGTCACAATTTCATCAAAAATCTCACGTTCTCTAATTCACTCAGAAATGGTGCCAAACGGTTGCAAATGCTCCCCTGAGAGGTTTGGCGGTCGAAACAGAAGGCTTTTTATCACAGGACAAGAAATCAGCCCTCGACACCTTAACCGGCAGAAAAAGATTTTTTTGAAAAAATCCCTAAGCCCCGGGGTCACAATTTCATCAAAAATCTGACTTTCGGCAATTCACTCAGAAATGGTGCCAAACGGTTGCAAATGCTCCCCTGAGAGGTTTGGCGGTCGAAAGAGAAGGCTTTTTATCACAGGACAAGAAATCAACCCTCGACACCTTAACCGGCAGAAAAAGATTTTTTTGAAAAAATCCCTAAGCCCCGGGGTCACAATTTCATCAAAAATCTGACCTTCGGCAATTCACTCAGAAATGGTGCCAAACGGTTGCAAATGCTCCCCTGAGAGGTTTGGCGGTCGAAACAGAAGGCTATTTATCACAGGACAAGAAATCAACTCTCGACACCTTAACCGGCAGAAAAAGATTTTTTTGAAAAAATCCCTAAGCCCCGGGGTCACAATTTCATCAAAAATCTCACGTTCTCCAATTGACGCAAAAATGGTGCCAAACGGTTGCAAATGGTCCCCTGAGAGGTTTGGCGGTCTAAACAGAAGGCTATTTATCACAGGAAAAGAAATCAGCCCTCGACACCTTAACCGGCAGAAAAAGATTTTTTTGAAAAAATTCCTAAGCCCCGGGGTCACAATTTCATCAAAAATCTGACTTTCGGCAATTCACTCAGAAATGGTGCCAAACGGTTGCAAATGCTCCCCTGAGAGGTTTGGCGGTTGAAAGAGAAGGCTTTTTATCACAGGACAAGAAATCAACCCTCGACACCTTAACCGGCAGAAAAAGATTTTTTTGAAAAAATCCCTAAGCCCCGGGGTCACAATTTCATCAAAAATCTGACCTTCGGCAATTCACTCTGAAATGGTGCCAAACGGTTGCAAATGCTCCCCTGAGAGGTTTGGCGGTCGAAACAGAAGGCTTTTTATCACAGGACAAGAAATCAACCCTCGACACCTTAACCGGCAGAAAAATATTTTTTTGAAAAAATCCCTAAGCCCCGGGGTCACAATTTCATCAAAAATCTGACTTTCGGCAATTCACTCAGAAATGGTGCCAAACGGTTGCAAATGCTCCCCTGAGAGGTTTGGCGGACGAAACAGAAGGCTATTTATCACAGGAATAGAAATCAGCCCTCGACACCTTAACCGGCAGGAAAAGATTTTTTTGAAAAAACCCCTAAGCCCCGGGGTCACAATTTCATCAAAAATCTCACGTTCTCTAATTCACTCAGAAATTGTGCCAAACGGTTGCAAATGCTCCCCTGAGAGGTTTGGCGGTCGAAACAGAAGGCTTTTTATCACAGGAAAAGAAATCAGCCCTCGACAACTTAACCGGGAGAAAAAGATTTTTTTCAAAAAATCCCTAAGCCCCGGGGTGACAATTTCATCAAAAATCTGACTTTCGGCAATTCACTCAGAAATGGTGCCAAACGGTTGCAAATGCTCCCGTGAGAGGTTTGGCGGTCGAAACAGAAGGATTTTTATCACAGGAAAAGAAATCAGCCCTCGACAACTTAACCGGCAGAAAAAGATTTTTTTGAAAAAATCCCTAAGGCCCGGTGTCACAATTTCATCAAAAATCTGACTTTCGGCAATTCACTCAGAAATGGTGCCAAACGGTTGCAAATGCTCCCCTGAGAGGTTTGGCGGTCGAAACAGAAGGCTTTTTATCACAGGACAAGAAATCAACCCTCAACACCTTAACCGGCCAAAAAATATTTTTTTGAAAAAATCCCTAAGCACCGGGGTCACAATTTCATCAAAAATCTGACTTTCGGCAATTCACTCTGGAATGGTGCCAAACGGTTGCAAATGCTCCCCTGAGAGGTTTGGCGGACGAAACAGAAGGCTATTTATCACAGGAAAAGAAATCAGCCCTCGACACCTTAACCGGCAGAAAAAGATTTTTTTGAAAAGATCCCTAAGCCCCGGGGTCACAATTTCATCAAAAATCTGACTTTCGGCAATTCACTCAGAAATGTTGCCAAACGGTTGCAAATGCTCCCCTGAGAGGTTTGGCGGTCGAAACAGAAGGCTTTTTATCACAGGAAAAGAAATCAGCCCTCGACAACTTAACCGGCAGAAAAATTTTTTTTTGAAAAAATCCCTAAGCCCCGGGGTCACAATTTCATCAAAAATCTCAAGTTCTCTAATTGACTCAGAAATCGTGCCAAACGGTTGCAAATGCTCCCCTGAGAGGTTTGGCGGTCGAAAGAGAAGGCTTTTTATCACAGGACAAGAAATCAACCCTCGACACCTTAACCGGCAGAAAAAGATTTTTTTGAAAAAATCCCTAAGCCCCGGGGTCACAATTTCATCAAAAATCTGACCTTCGGCAATTCACTCTGAAATGGTGCCAAACGGTTGCAAATGCTCCCCTGATAGGTTTGGCGGACGAAACAGAAGGCTTTTTATCACAGGAAAAGAAATCAGCCCTCGACAACTTAACCGGCAGAAAAAGATTTTTTTGAAAAAATCCCTAAGCCCCGGGGTCACAATTTCATCAAAAATCTGACTTTCGGCAATTAACTCAGAAATGGTGCCAAACGGTTGCAAATGCTCCCCTGAGAGGTTTGGCGGTTGAAAGAGAAGGCTTTTTATCACAGGACAAGAAATCAACCCTCGACACCTTAACCGGCAGAAAAAGATTTTTTTGAAAAAATCCCTAAGCCCCGGGGTCACAATTTCATCAAAAATCTGACCTTCGGCAATTCACTCTGAAATGGTGCCAAACGGTTGCAAATGCTCCCCTGAGAGGTTTGGCGGTCGAAACAGAAGGCTTTTTATCACAGGAAAAGAAATCAGCCCTCGACAACTTAACCGGCAGAAAAAGATTTTTTTGAAAAAATCCCTAAGCCCCGGGGTCACAATTTCATCAAAAATCTCACGTTCTCTAATTGACTCAGAAATCGTGCCAAACGGTTGCAAAAGCTCCCCTGAGAGGTTTGGCGGTCGAAACAGAAGGCAGATTATCACAGGAAAAGAAATCAGCCCTCGACACCTTAACCGGGAGAAAAAGATTTTTTTGAAAAAATCCCTAAGCCACAATTTCATCAAAGATCTGACTTTCGGCAATTCATTCAGAAATGGTGCCAAACGGTTGCAAATGCTCCCCTGAGAGGTTTGGCGGTCGAAACAGAAGGCTTTTTATCACAGGAAAAGAAATCAGCCCTCGACAACTTAACCGGCAGAAATTTTTTTTTTTGAAAAAATCCCTAAGCCCCGGGGTCACAATTTCATCAAAAATCTCACGTTCTCTAATTGACTCAGAAATCGTGCCAAACGGTTGCAAAAGCTCCCCTGAGAGGTTTGGCGGTCGAAACAGAAGGCAGATTATCACAGGAAAAGAAATCAGCCCTCGACACCTTAACCGGGAGAAAAAGATTTTTTTGAAAAAATCCCTAAGCCCCGGGGTCACAATTTCATCAAAAATCTCACGTTCTCTCATTCACTCAAAAATGGTGCCAAACGGTTGCAAATGCTCCCCTGAGAGGTTTGGCGGTCGAAACAGAAGGCTTTTTATCACAGGACGAGAAATCAGCCCTCGACAACTTAACCGGCAGAAAAAGATTTTTTTGAAAAAATCCCTAACCCCGGGGTCACAATTTCATCAAAAATCTGACTTTCGGCAATTCACTCAGAAATGGTGCCAAACGGTTGCAAATGCTCCCCTGAGAGGTTTGGCGGTCGAAACAGAAGGCTTTTTATCACAGGAAAAGAAATCAGCCCTCGACAACTTAACCGGCAGAAAAAGATTTTTTTGAAAAAATCCCTAAGCCCCGGGGTCACAATTTCATCAAAAATCTCACGTTCTCTAATTCACTCAGAAATGGTGCCAAACGGTTGCAAATGCTCCCCTGAGAGGTTTGGCGGTCGAAACAGAAGGCTTTTTATCACAGGACAAGAAAGCAGCCCTCGACACCTTAACCGGCAGAAAAAGATTTTTTTGAAAAAATCCCTAAGCCCCGGGGTCACAATTTCATCAAAAATCTGACTTTCGGCAATTCACTCAGAAATGGTGCCAAACGGTTGCAAATGCTCCCCTGAGAGGTTTGGCGGTCGAAAGAGAAGGCTTTTTATCACAGGACAAGAAATCAACCCTCGACACCTTAACCGGCAGAAAAAGATTTTTTTGAAAAAATCCCTAAGCCCCGGGGTCACAATTTCATCAAAAATCTGACCTTCGGCAATTCACTCAGAAATGGTGCCAAACGGTTGCAAATGCTCCCCTGAGAGGTTTGGCGGTCGAAACAGAAGGCTATTTATCACAGGACAAGAAATCAACTCTCGACACCTTAACCGGCAGAAAAAGATTTTTTTGAAAAAATCCCTAAGCCCCGGGGTCACAATTTCATCAAAAATCTCACGTTCTCCAATTGACGCAAAAATGGTGCCAAACGGTTGCAAATGGTCCCCTGAGAGGTTTGGCGGTCGAAACAGAAGGCTATTTATCACAGGAAAAGAAATCAGCCCTCGACACCTTAACCGGCAGAAAAAGATTTTTTTGAAAAAATTCCTAAGCCCCGGGGTCACAATTTCATCAAAAATCTGACTTTCGGCAATTCACTCAGAAATGGTGCCAAACGGTTGCAAATGCTCCCCTGAGAGGTTTGGCGGTTGAAAGAGAAGGCTTTTTATCACAGGACAAGAAATCAACCCTCGACACCTTAACCGGCAGAAAAAGATTTTTTTGAAAAAATCCCTAAGCCCCGGGGTCACAATTTCATCAAAAATCTGACCTTCGGCCATTCACTCTGAAATGGTGCCAAACGGTTGCAAATGCTCCCCTGAGAGGTTTGGCGGTCGAAACAGAAGGCTTTTTATCACAGGACAAGAAATCAACCCTCGACACCTTAACCGGCAGAAAAATATTTTTTTGAAAAAATCCCTAAGCCCCGGGGTCACAATTTCATCAAAAATCTGACTTTCGGCAATTCACTCAGAAATGGTGCCAAACGGTTGCAAATGCTCCCCTGAGAGGTTTGGCGGACGAAACAGAAGGCTATTTATCACAGGAATAGAAATCAGCCCTCGACACCTTAACCGGCAGGAAAAGATTTTTTTGAAAAAACCCCTAAGCCCCGGGGTCACAATTTCATCAAAAATCTCACGTTCTCTAATTCACTCAGAAATTGTGCCAAACGGTTGCAAATGCTCCCCTGAGAGGTTTGGCGGTCGAAACAGAAGGCTTTTTATCACAGGAAAAGAAATCAGCCCTCGACAACTTAACCGGCAGAAAAAGATTTTTTTCAAAAAATCCCTAAGCCCCGGGGTCACAATTTCATCAAAAATCTGACTTTCGGCAATTCACTCAGAAATGGTGCCAAACGGTTGCAAATGCTCCCGTGAGAGGTTTGGCGGTCGAAACAGAAGGATATTTATCACAGGAAAAGAAATCAGCCCTCGACAACTTAACCGGCAGAAAAAGATTTTTTTGAAAAAATCCCTAAGGCCCGGTGTCACAATTTCATCAAAAATCTGACTTTCGGCAATTCACTCAGAAATGGTGCCAAACGGTTGCAAATGCTCCCCTGAGAGGTTTGGCGGTCGAAACAGAAGGCTTTTTATCACAGGACAAGAAATCAACCCTCGACACCTTAACCGGCCAAAAAATATTTTTTTGAAAAAATCCCTAAGCCCCGGGGTCACAATTTCATCAAAAATCTGACTTTCGGCAATTCACTCTGGAATGGTGCCAAACGGTTGCAAATGCTCCCCTGAGAGGTTTGGCGGTCGAAACAGAAGGCTTTTTATCACAGGAAAAGAAATCAGCCCTCGACAACTTAACCGGCAGAAAATTTTTTTTTTGAAAAAATCCCTAAGCCCCGGGGTCACAATTTCATCAAAAATCTGACTTTCGGCAATTCACTCTGAAATGGTGCCAAACGGTTGCAAATGCTCCCCTGATAGGTTTGGCGGACGAAACAGAAGGCTTTTTATCACAGGACAAGAAATCAACCCTCGACACCTTAACCGGCAGAAAAAGATTTTTTTGAAAAATTCCCTAAGCCCCGGGGTCACAATTTCATCAAAAATCTGACCTTCGGCAATTCACTCTGAAATGGTGCCAAACGGTTGCAAATGCTCCCCTGATAGGTTTGGCGGACGAAACAGAAGGCTTTTTATCACAGGAAAAGAAATCAGCCCTCGACAACTTAACCGGCAGAAAAAGATTTTTTTGAAAAAATCCCTAAGGCCCGGGGTCACAATTTCATCAAAAATCTGACTTTCGGCAATTCACTCTGAAATGGTGCCAAACGGTTGCAAATGCTCCCCTGAGAGGTTTGGCGGTTGAAAGAGAAGGCTTTTTATCACAGGACAAGAAATCAACCCTCGACACCTTAACCGGCAGAAAAAGATTTTTTTGAAAAAATCCCTAAGCCCCGGGGTCACAATTTCATCAAAAATCTGACCTTCGGCAATTCACTCTGAAATGGTGCCAAACGGTTGCAAATGCTCACCTGAGAGGTTTGGCGGTCGAAACAGAAGGCTTTTTATCACAGGAAAAGAAATCAGCCCTCGACAACTTAACCGGCAGAAAAAGATTTTTTTCAAAAAATCCCTAAGCCCCGGGGTCACAATTTCATCAAAAATCTGACTTTCGGCAATTCACTCAGAAATGGTGCCAAACGGTTGCAAATGCTCCCGTGAGAGGTTTGGCGGTCGAAACAGAAGGCTTTTTATCACAGGAAAAGAAATCAGCCCTCGACAACTTAACCGGCAGAAAAAGATTTTTTTGAAAAAATCCCTAAGGCCCGGTGTCACAATTTCATCAAAAATCTGACTTTCGGCAATTCACTCAGAAATGGTGCCAAACGGTTTCAAATGCTCCCCTGAGAGGTTTGGCGGTCGAAACAAAAGGCTTTTTATCACAGGAAAAGAAATCAGCCCTCGACAACTTAACCGGCAGAAATTTTTTTTTTTGAAAAAATCCCTAAGCCCCGGGATCACAATTTCATCAAAAATCTCACGTTCTCTAATTGACTCAGAAATCGTGCCAAACGGTTGCAAAAGCTCCCCTGAGAGGTTTGGCGGTCGAAACAGAAGGCAGATTATCACAGGAAAAGAAATCAGCCCTCGACACCTTAACCGGGAGAAAAAGATTTTTTTGAAAAAATCCCTAAGCCCCGGGGTCACAATTTCATCAAAAATCTCACGTTCTCTCATTCACTCAAAAATGGTGCCAAACGGTTGCAAATGCTCCCCTGAGAGGTTTGGCGGTCGAAACAGAAGGCTTTTTATCACAGGACGAGAAATCAGCCCTCGACAACTTAACCGGCAGAAAAAGATTTTTTTGAAAAAATCCCTAACCCCGGGGTCACAATTTCATCAAAAATCTGACTTTCGGCAATTCACTCAGAAATGGTGCCAAACGGTTGCAAATGCTCCCCTGAGAGGTTTGGCGGTCGAAACAGAAGGCTTTTTATCACAGGAAAAGAAATCAGCCCTCGACAACTTAACCGGCAGAAAAAGATTTTTTTGAAAAAATCCCTAAGCCCCGGGGTCACAATTTCATCAAAAATCTCACGTTCTCTAATTCACTCAGAAATGGTGCCAAACGGTTGCAAAAGCTCCCCTGAGAGGTTTGGCGGTCGAAACAGAAGGCAGATTATCACAGGAAAAGAAATCAGCCCTCGACACCTTAACCGGGAGAAAAAGATTTTTTTGAAAAAATCCCTAAGCCCCGGGGTCACAATTTCATCAAAAATCTCACGTTCTCCAATTGACGCAAAAATGGTGCCAAACGGTTGCAAATGGTCCCCTGAGAGGTTTGGCGGTCGAAACAGAAGGCTATTTATCACAGGAAAAGAAATCAGCCCTCGACACCTTAACCGGCAGAAAAAGATTTTTTTGAAAAAATTCCTAAGCCCCGGGGTCACAATTTCATCAAAAATCTGACTTTCGGCAATTCACTCAGAAATGGTGCCAAACGGTTGCAAATGCTCCCCTGAGAGATTTGGCGGTCGAAACAGAAGGCTTTTTATCACAGGACAAGAAATCAGCCCTCGACAACTTAACCGGCAGAAAATGATTTTCTTGAAAAAATCCCTAAGCACCGGGGTCACAATTTCATAAAAAATCTCACGTTCTCTAATTCACTCAGAAATGGTGCCAAACGGTCGCAAATGCTCCCCTGAGAGGTTTGGCGGTCGAAACAGAAGGCTTTTTATCACAGGACAAGAAATCAGCCCTCGACACCTTAACCGGCAGAAAAAGATTTTTTTGAAAAAATCCCTAAGCCCCGGGGTCACAATTTCATCAAAAATCTGACTTTCGGCAATTCACTCAGAAATGGTGCCAAACGGTTGCAAATGCTCCCCTGAGAGGTTTGGCGGTCGAAAGAGAAGGCTTTTTATCACAGGACAAGAAATCAACCCTCGACACCTTAACCGGCAGAAAAAGATTTTTTTGAAAAAATCCCTAAGCCCCGGGGTCACAATTTCATCAAAAATCTGACCTTCGGCAATTCACTCAGAAATGGTGCCAAACGGTTGCAAATGCTCCCCTGAGAGGTTTGGCGGTCGAAACAGAAGGCTTTTTATCACAGGACAAGAAATCAACCCTCGACACCTTAACCGGCCAAAAAATATTTTTTTGAAAAAATCCCTAAGCCCCGGGGTCACAATTTCATCAAAAATCTGACTTTCGGCAATTCACTCTGGAATGGTGCCAAACGGTTGCAAATGCTCCCCTGAGAGGTTTGGCGGACGAAACAGAAGGCTATTTATCACAGGAAAAGAAATCAGCCCTCGACACCTTAACCGGCAGAAAAAGATTTTTTTGAAAAGATCCCTAAGCCCCGGGGTCACAATTTCATCAAAAATCTGACTTTCGGCAATTCACTCAGAAATGTTGCCAAACGGTTGCAAATGCTCCCCTGAGAGGTTTGGCGGTCGAAACAGAAGGCTTTTTATCACAGGAAAAGAAATCAGCCCTCGACAACTTAACCGGCAGAAAAAATTTTTTTTGAAAAAATCCCTAAGCCCCGGGGTCACAATTTCATCAAAAATCTCAAGTTCTCTAATTGACTCAGAAATCGTGCCAAACGGTTGCAAATGCTCCCCTGAGAGGTTTGGCGGTCGAAAGAGAAGGCTTTTTATCACAGGACAAGAAATCAACCCTCGACACCTTAACCGGAAGAAAAAGATTTTTTTGAAAAAATCCCTAAGCCCCGGGGTCACAATTTCATCAAAAATCTGACCTTCGGCAATTCACTCTGAAATGGTGCCAAACGGTTGCAAATGCTCCCCTGATAGGTTTGGCGGACGAAACAGAAGGCTTTTTATCACAGGAAAAGAAATCAGCCCTCGACAACTTAACCGGCAGAAAAAGATTTTTTTGAAAAAATCCCTAAGCCCCGGGGTCACAATTTCATCAAAAATCTGACTTTCGGCAATTCACTCAGAAATGGTGCCAAACGGTTGCAAATGCTCCCCTGAGAGGTTTGGCGGACGAAACAGAAGGCTTTTTATCACAGGAAAAGAAATCAGCCCTCGACAACTTAACCGGCAGAAAAAGATTTTTTTGAAAAAAATCCCTAAGGCCCGGTGTCACAATTTCATCAAAAATCTGACTTTCGGCAATTCACTCAGAAATGGTGCCAAACGGTTTCAAATGCTCCCCTGAGAGGTTTGGCGGTCGAAACAAAAGGCTTTTTATCACAGGAAAAGAAATCAGCCCTCGACAACTTAACCGGCAGAAATTTTTTTTTTTGAAAAAATCCCTAAGCCCCGGGGTCACAATTTCATCAAAAATCTCACGTTCTCTAATTGACTCAGAAATCGTGCCAAACGGTTGCAAAAGCTCCCCTGAGAGGTTTGGCGGTCGAAACAGAAGGCAGATTATCACAGGAAAAGAAATCAGCCCTCGACACCTTAACCGGGAGAAAAAGATTTTTTTGAAAAAATCCCTAAGCCCCGGGGTCACAATTTCATCAAAAATCTCACGTTCTCTCATTCACTCAAAAATGGTGCCAAACGGTTGCAAATGCTCCCCTGAGAGGTTTGGCGGTCGAAACAGAAGGCTTTTTATCACAGGACGAGAAATCAGCCCTCGACAACTTAACCGGCAGAAAAAGATTTTTTTGAAAAAATCCCTAACCCCGGGGTCACAATTTCATCAAAAATCTGACTTTCGGCAATTCACTCAGAAATGGTGCCAAACGGTTGCAAATGCTCCCCTGAGAGGTTTGGCGGTCGAAACAGAAGGCTTTTTATCACAGGAAAAGAAATCAGCCCTCGACAACTTAACCGGCAGAAAAAGATTTTTTTGAAAAAATCCCTAAGCCCCGGGGTCACAATTTCATCAAAAATCTCACGTTCTCTAATTCACTCAGAAATGGTGCCAAACGGTTGCAAATGCTCCCCTGAGAGGTTTGGCGGTCGAAACAGAAGGCTTTTTATCACAGGACAAGAAATCAGCCCTCGACACCTTAACCGGCAGAAAAAGATTTTTTTGAAAAAATCCCTAAGCCCCGGGGTCACAATTTCATCAAAAATCTGACTTTCGGCAATTCACTCAGAAATGGTGCCAAACGGTTGCAAATGCTCCCCTGAGAGGTTTGGCGGTCGAAAGAGAAGGCTTTTTATCACAGGACAAGAAATCAACCCTCGACACCTTAACCGGCAGAAAAAGATTTTTTTGAAAAAATCCCTAAGCCCCGGGGTCACAATTTCATCAAAAATCTGACCTTCGGCAATTCACTCAGAAATGGTGCCAAACGGTTGCAAATGCTCCCCTGAGAGGTTTGGCGGTCGAAACAGAAGGCTATTTATCACAGGAAAAGAAATCAGCCCTCGACACCTTAACCGGCAGAAAAAGATTTTTTTGAAAAAATTCCTAAGCCCCGGGGTCACAATTTCATCAAAAATCTGACTTTCGGCAATTCACTCAGAAATGGTGCCAAACGGTTGCAAATGCTCCCCTGAGAGATTTGGCGGTCGAAACAGAAGGCTTTTTATCACAGGACAAGAAATCAGCCCTCGACAACTTAACCGGCAGAAAATGATTTTCTTGAAAAAATCCCTAAGCACCGGGGTCACAATTTCATAAAAAATCTCACGTTCTCTAATTCAGTCAGAAAGGGTGCCAAACGGTCGCAAATGCTCCCCTGAGAGGTTTGGCGGTCGAAACAGAAGGCTATTTATCACAGGAAAAGAAATCAGCCCTCGACACCTTAACCAGCAGAAAAAGATTTTTTTGAAAAAATCCCTAAGCCCCGGGGTCACAATTCCATCAAAAATCTGACTTTCGGCAATTCACTCAGAAATGGTGCCAAACGGTTGCAAATGCTCCCCTGAGAGGTTTGGCGGTCGAAACAGAAGGCTTTTTATCACAGGACAAGAAATCAACCCTCGACACCTTAACCGGCCAAAAAATATTTTTTTGAAAAAATCCCTAAGCCCCGGGGTCACAATTTCATCAAAAATCTCAAGTTCTCTAATTGACTCAGAAATCGTGCCAAACGGTTGCAAATGCTCCCCTGAGAGGTTTGGCGGTCGAAAGAGAAGGCTTTTTATCACAGGACAAGAAATCAACCCTCGAAACCTTAACCAGCAGAAAAAGATTTTTTTGAAAAAATCCCTAAGCCCCGGGGTCACAATTTCATCAAAAATCTGACCTTCGGCAATTCACTCTGAAATGGTGCCAAACGGTTGCAAATGCTCCCCTGATAGGTTTGGCGGACG
This sequence comes from Podarcis pityusensis, assembly GCF_964106645.2. NCBI lineage: Eukaryota > Metazoa > Chordata > Lepidosauria > Squamata > Lacertidae > Podarcis > Podarcis pityusensis. The sequence continues at coordinate 85,378,760 of NC_138032.1, read as the reverse complement.
AAACAGAAGGCTTTTTATCACAGGAAAAGAAATCAGCCCTCGACAACTTAACCGGCAGAAAAAGATTTTTTTGAAAAAATCCCTAAGCCCCGGGGTCACAATTTCATCAAAAATCTGACTTTCGGCAATTCACTCAGAAATGGTGCCAAACGGTTGCAAATGCTCCCCTGAGAGGTTTGGCGGTTGAAAGAGAAGGCTTTTTATCACAGGACAAGAAATCAACCCTCGACACCTTAACCGGCAGAAAAAGATTTTTTTGAAAAAATCCCTAAGCCCCGGGGTCACAATTTCATCAAAAATCTGACCTTCGGCAATTCACTCTGAAATGGTGCCAAACGGTTGCAAATGCTCCCCTGAGAGGTTTGGCGGTCGAAACAGAAGGCTTTTTATCACAGGAGAAGAAATCAACCCTCGACACCTTAACCGGCAGAAAAATATTTTTTTGAAAAAATCCCTAAGCCCCGGGGTCACAATTTCATCAAAAATCTGACTTTCGGCAATTCACTCAGAAATGGTGCCAAACGGTTGCAAATGCTCCCCTGAGAGGTTTGGCGGACGAAACAGAAGGCTATTTATCACAGGAAAAGAAATCAGCCCTCGACACCTTAACCGGCAGGAAAAGATTTTTTTGAAAAAACCCCTAAGCCCCGGGGTCACAATTTCATCAAAAATCTCACGTTCTCTAATTCACTCAGAAATTGTGCCAAACGGTTGCAAATGCTCCCCTGAGAGGTTTGGCGGTCGAAACAGAAGGCTTTTTATCACAGGAAAAGAAATCAGCCCTCGACAACTTAACCGGCAGAAAAAGATTTTTTTCAAAAAATCCCTAAGCCCCGGGGTCACAATTTCATCAAAAATCTGACTTTCGGCAATTCACTCAGAAATGGTGCCAAATGGTTGCAAATGCTCCCGTGAGAGGTTTGGCGGTCGAAACAGAAGGCTTTTTATCACAGGAAAAGAAATCAGCCCTCGACAACTTAACCGGCAGAAAAAGATTTTTTTGAAAAAATCCCTAAGGCCCGGTGTCACAATTTCATCAAAAATCTGACTTTCGGCAATTCACTCAGAAATGGTGCCAAACGGTTGCAAATGCTCCCCTGAGAGGTTTGGCGGTCGAAACAGAAGGCTTTTTATCACAGGACAAGAAATCAACCCTCGACACCTTAACCGGCCAAAAAATATTTTTTTGAAAAAATCCCTAAGCCCCGGGGTCACAATTTCATCAAAAATCTGACTTTCGGCAATTCACTCTGGAATGGTGCCAAACGGTTGCAAATGCTCCCCTGAGAGGTTTGGCGGACGAAACAGAAGGCTATTTATCACAGGAAAAGAAATCAGCCCTCGACACCTTAACCGGCAGAAAAAGATTTTTTTGAAAAGATCCCTAAGCCCCGGGGTCACAATTTCATCAAAAATCTGACTTTCGGCAATTCACTCAGAAATGTTGCCAAACGGTTGCAAATGCTCCCCTGAGAGGTTTGGCGCTCGAAACAGAAGGCTTTTTATCACAGGAAAAGAAATCAGCCCTCGACAACTTAACCGGGAGAAAAAAATTTTTTTGAAAAAATCCCTAAGCCCCGGGGTCACAATTTCATCAAAAATCTCAAGTTCTCTAATTGACTCAGAAATCGTGCCAAACGGTTGCAAATGCTCCCCTGAGAGGTTTGGCGGTCGAAAGAGAAGGCTTTTTATCACAGGACAAGAAATCAACCCTCGACACCTTAACCGGCAGAAAAAGATTTTTTTGAAAAAATCCCTAAGCCCCGGGGTCACAATTTCATCAAAAATCTGACCTTCAGCAATTCACTCTGAAATGGTGCCAAACGGTTGCAAATGCTCCCCTGATAGGTTTGGCGGACGAAACAGAAGGCTTTTTATCACAGGAAAAGAAATCAGCCCTCGACAACTTAACCGGCAGAAAAAGATTTTTTTGAAAAAATCCCTAAGCCCCGGGGTCACAATTTCATCAAAAATCTGACTTTCGGCAATTCACTCAGAAATGGTGCCAAACGGTTGCAAATGCTCCCCTGAGAGGTTTGGCGGTTGAAAGAGAAGGCTTTTTATCACAGGACAAGAAATCAACCCTCGACACCTTAACCGGCAGAAAAATATTTTTTTGAAAAAATCCCTAAGCCCCGGGGTCACAATTTCATCAAAAATCTGACTTTCGGCAATTCACTCAGAAATGGAGCCAAACGGTTGCAAATGCTCCCCTGAGAGGTTTGGCGGACGAAACAGAAGGCTATTTATCACAGGAATAGAAATCAGCCCTCGACACCTTAACCGGCAGGAAAAGATTTTTTTGAAAAAACCCCTAAGCCCCGGGGTCACAATTTCATCAAAAATCTCACGTTCTCTAATTCACTCAGAAATTGTGCCAAACGGTTGCAAATGCTCCCCTGAGAGGTTTGGCGGTCGAAACAGAAGGCTTTTTATCACAGGAAAAGAAATCAGCCCTCGACAACTTAACCGGCAGAAAAAGATTTTTTTGAAAAAATCTCTAAGGCCCGGTGTCACAATTTCATCAAAAATCTGACATTCGGCAATTCACTCAGAAATGGTGCCAAACGGTTTCAAATGCTCCCCTGAGAGGTTTGGCGGTCGAAAGAAAAGGCTTTTTATCACAGGAAAAGAAATCAGCCCTCGACAACTTAACCGGCAGATATTTTTTTTTTTGAAAAAATCCCTAAGCCCCGGGGTCACAATTTCATCAAAAATCTCACGTTCTCTAATTGACTCAGAAATCGTGCCAAACGGTTGCAAAAGCTCCCCTGAGAGGTTTGGCGGTCGAAACAGAAGGCAGATTATCACAGGAAAAGAAATCAGCCCTCGACACCTTAACCGGGAGAAAAAGATTTTTTTGAAAAAATCGCTAAGCCCCGGGGTCACAATTTCATCAAAAATCTCACGTTCTCTCATTCACTCAAAAATGGTGCCAAACGGTTGCAAATGCTCCCCTGAGAGGTTTGGCGGTCGAAACAGAAGGCTTTTTATCACAGGACGAGAAATCAGCCCTCGACAACTTAACCGGCAGAAAAAGATTTTTTTGAAAAAATCCCTAACCCCGGGGTCACAATTTCATCAAAAATCTGACTTTCGGCAAGTCACTCAGAAATGGTGCCAAACGGTTGCAAATGCTCCCCTGAGAGGTTTGGCGGTCGAAACAGAAGGCTTTTTATCACAGGAAAAGAAATCAGCCCTCGACAACTTAACCGGCAGAAAAAGATTTTTTTGAAAAAATCCCTAAGCCCCGGGGTCACAATTTCATCAAAAATCTCACGTTCTCTAATTCACTCAGAAATGGTGCCAAACGGTTGCAAATGCTCCCCTGAGAGGTTTGGCGGTCGAAACAGAAGGCTTTTTATCACAGGACAAGAAATCAGCCCTCGACACCTTAACCGGCAGAAAAAGATTTTTTTGAAAAAATCCCTAAGCCCCGGGGTCACAATTTCATCAAAAATCTGACTTTCGGCAATTCACTCAGAAATGGTGCCAAACGGTTGCAAATGCTCCCCTGAGAGGTTTGGCGGTCGAAAGAGAAGGCTTTTTATCACAGGACAAGAAATCAACCCTCGACACCTTAACCGGCAGAAAAAGATTTTTTTGAAAAAATCCCTAAGCCCCGGGGTCACAATTTCATCAAAAATCTGACTTTCGGCAATTCACTCAGAAATGGTGCCAAACGGTTGCAAATGCTCCCGTGAGAGGTTTGGCGGTCGAAACAGAAGGCTTTTTATCACAGGAAAAGAAATCAGCCCTCGACAACTTAACCGGCAGAAAAAGATTTTTTTGAAAAAATCCCTAAGCCCCGGTGTCACAATTTCATCAAAAATCTGACTTTCGGCAATTCACTCAGAAATGGTGCCAAACGGTTTCAAATGCTCCCCTGAGAGGTTTGGCGGTCGAAACAAAAGGCTTTTTATCACAGGAAAAGAAATCAGCCCTCGATAACTTAACCGGCAGAAATTTTTTTTTTTGAAAAAATCCCTAAGCCCCGGGGTCACAATTTCATCAAAAATCTCACGTTCTCTAATTGACTCAGAAATCATGCCAAACGGTTGCAAAAGCTCCCCTGAGAGGTTTGGCGGTCGAAACAGAAGGCAGATTATCACAGGAAAAGAAATCAGCCCTCGACACCTTAACCGGGAGAAAAAGATTTTTTTGAAAAAATCCCTAAGCCCCGGGGACACAATTTCATCAAAAATCTCACGTTCTCTCATTCACTCAAAAATGGTGCCAAACGGTTGCAAATGCTCCCCTGAGAGGTTTGGCGGTCGAAACAGAAGGCTTTTTATCACAGGACGAGAAATCAGCCCTCGACAACTTAACCGGCAGAAAAAGATTTTTTTGAAAAAATCCCTAACCCCGGGGTCACAATTTCATCAAAAATCTGACTTTCGGCAATTCGCTCAGAAATGGTGCCAAACGGTTGCAAATGCTCCCCTGAGAGGTTTGGCGGTCGAAACAGAAGGCTATTTATCACAGGACAAGAAATCAACCCTCGACACCTTAACCGGCAGAAAAAGATTTTTTTGAAAAAATCCCTAAGCCCCGGGGTCACAATTTCATCAAAAATCTCACGTTCTCCAATTGACGCAAAAATGGTGCCAAACGGTTGCAAATGGTCCCCTGAGAGGTTTGGCGGTCGAAACAGAAGGATATTTAGCACAGGAAAAGAAATCATCCCTCGACACCTTAACCGGCAGAAAAAGATTTTTTTGAAAAAATTCCTAAGCCCCGGGGTCACAATTTCATCAAAAATCTGACTTTCGGCAATTCACTCAGAAATGGTGCCAAACGGTTGCAAATGCTCTCCTGAGAGATTTGGCGGTCGAAACAGAAGGCTTTTTATCACAGGACAAGAAATCAGCCCTCGACAACTTAACCGGCACAAAATGATTTTCTTGAAAAAATCCCTAAGCCCCGGGGTCACAATTTCATCAAAAATCTGACTTTCGGCAATTCACTCAGAAATGGTGCCAAACGGTTGCAAATGCTCCCCTGAGAGGTTTGGCGGTCGAAACAGAAGGCTATTTATCACAGGTCAAGAAATCAGCCTTCGACAACTTAACCGGCAGAAAAAGATTTTTTTGAAAAAATCCCTAAGCCCCGGGGTCACAATTTCATCAAAAATCTGACTTTCGGCAATTCACTCTGAAATGGTGCCAAACGGTTGCAAATGCTCCCCTGATAGGTTTGGCGGACGAAACAGAAGGCTTTTTATCACAGGAAAAGAAATCAGCCCTCGACAACTTAACCGGCAGAAAAAGATTTTTTTGAAAAAATCCCTAAGCCCCGGGGTCACAATTTCATTAAAAATCTGACTTTCGGCAATTCACTCAGAAATGGTGCCAAACGGTTGCAAATGCTCCCCTGAGAGGTTTGGCGGACGAAACAGAAGGCTATTTATCACAGGAATAGAAATCAGCCCTCGACACCTTAACCGGCAGGAAAAGATTTTTTTGAAAAAACCCCTAAGCCCCGGGGTCACAATTTCATCAAAAATCTCACGTTCTCTAATTCACTCAGAAATTGTGCCAAACGGTTGCAAATGCTCCCCTGAGAGGTTTGGCGGTCGAAAAAGAAGGCTTTTTATCACAGGAAAAGAAATCAGCCCTCGACAACTTAACCGGCAGAAAAAGATTTTTTTCAAAAAATCCCTAAGCCCCGGGGTCACAATTTCATCAAAAATCTGATTTCGGCAATTCACTCAGAAATGGTGCCAAACGGTTGCAAATGCTCCCGTGAGAGGTTTGGCGGTCGAAACAGAAGGCTTTTTATCACAGGAAAAGAAATCAACCCTCGACAACTTAACCGGCAGAAAAAGATTTTTTTGAAAAAATCCCTAAGGCCCGGTGTCACAATTTCATCAAAAATCTCACGTTCTCTAATTGACTCAGAAATCGTGCCAAACGGTTGCAAAAGCTCCCCTGAGAGGTTTGGCGGTCGAAACAGAAGGCAGATTATCACAGGAAAAGAAATCAGCCCTCGACACCTTAACCGGGAGAAAAAGATTTTTTTGAAAAAATCCCTAAGCCCCGGGGTCACAATTTCATCAAAAATCTCACGTTCTCTCATTCACTCAAAAATGGTGCCAAACGGTTGCAAATGCTCCCCTGAGAGGTTTGGCGGTCGAAACAGAAGGCTTTTTATCACAGGACGAGAAATCAGCCCTCGACAACTTAACCGGCAGAAAAAGATTTTTTTGAAAAAATCCCTAACCCCGGGGTCACAATTTCATCAAAAATCTGACTTTCGGCAATTCACTCAGAAATGGTGCCAAACGGTTGCAAATGCTCCCCTGAGAGGTTTGGCGGTCGAAACAGAAGGCTTTTTATCACAGGAAAAGAAATCAGCCCTCGACAACTTAACCGGCAGAAAAAGATTTTTTTGAAAAAATCCCTAAGCCCCGGGGTCACAATTTCATCAAAAATCTCACGTTCTCTAATTCACTCAGAAATGGTGCCAAACGGTTGCAAATGCTCCCCTGAGAGGTTTGGCGGTCGAAACAGAAGGCTTTTTATCACAGGACAAGAAATCAGCCCTCGACACCTTAACCGGCAGAAAAAGATTTTTTTGAAAAAATCCCTAAGCCCCGGGGTCACAATTTCATCAAAAATCTGACTTTCGGCAATTCACTCAGAAATGGTGCCAAACGGTTGCAAATGCTCCCCTGAGAGGTTTGGCGGTCGAAAGAGAAGGCTTTTTATCACAGGACAAGAAATCAACCCTCGACACCTTATCCGGCAGACAAAGATTTTTTTGAAAAAATCCCTAAGCCCCGGGGTCACAATTTCATCAAAAATCTGAGCTTCGGCAATTCACTCAGAAATGGTGCCAAACGGTTGCAAATGCTCCCCTGAGAGGTTTGGCGGTCGAAACAGAAGGCTATTTATCACAGGACAAGAAATCAACCCTCGACACCTTAACCGGCAGAAAAAGATTTTTTTGAAAAAATCCCTAAGCCCCGGGGTCACAATTTCATCAAAAATCTCACGTTCTCCAATTGACGCAAAAATGGTGCCAAACGGTTGCAAATGGTCCCCTGAGAGGTTTGGCGGTCGAAACAGAAGGCTATTTATCACAGGAAAAGAAATCAGCCCTCGACACCTTAACCGGCAGAAAAAGATTTTTTTGAAAAAATTCCTAAGCCCCGGGGTCACAATTTCATCAAAAATCTGACTTTCGGCAATTCACTCAGAAATGGTGCCAAACGGTTGCAAATGCTCCCCTGAGAGATTTGGTGGTCGAAACAGAAGGCTTTTTATCACAGGACAAGAAATCAGCCCTCGACAACTTAACCGGCAGAAAATGATTTTCTTGAAAAAATCCCTAAGCACCGGGGTCACAATTTCATAAAAAATCTCACGTTCTCTAATTCACTCAGAAATGGTGCCAAACGGTCGCAAATGCTCCCCTGAGAGGTTTGGCGGTCGAAACAGAAGGCTATTTATCACAGGAAAAGAAATCAGCCCTCGACACCTTAACCAGCAGAAAAAGATTTTTTTGAAAAAATCCCTAAGCCCCGGGGTCACAATTTCATCAAAAATCTGACTTTCGGCAATTCACTCTGGAATGGTGCCAAACGGTTGCAAATGCTCCCCTGAGAGGTTTGGCGGACGAAACAGAAGGCTATTTATCACAGGAAAAGAAATCAGCCCTCGACACCTTAACCGGCAGAAAAAGATTTTTTTGAAAAGATCCCTAAGCCCCGGGGTCACAATTTCATCAAAAATCTGACTTTCGGCAATTCACTCAGAAATGTTGCCAAACGGTTGCAAATGCTCCCCTGAGAGGTTTGGCGGTCGAAACAGGAAGGCTTTTTATCACAGGAAAAGAAATCAGCCCTCGACAACTTAACCGGCAGAAATTTTTTTTTTTGAAAAAACCCCTAAGCCCCGGGGTCACAATTTCATCAAAAATCTCAAGTTCTCTAATTGACTCAGAAATCGTGCCAAACGGTTGCAAATGCTCCCCTGAGAGGTTTGGCGGTCGAAAGAGAAGGCTTTTTATCACAGGACAAGAAATCAACCCTCGACACCTTAACCGGCAGAAAAAGATTTTTTTGAAAAAATCCCTAAGCCCCGGGGTCACAATTTCATCAAAAATCTGACCTTCGGCAATTCACTCTGAAATGGTGCCAAACGGTTGCAAATGCTCCCCTGATAGGTTTGGCGGACGAAACAGAAGGCTTTTTATCACAGGAAAAGAAATCAGCCCTCGACAACTTAACCGGCAGAAAAAGATTTTTTTGAAAAAATCCCTAAGCCCCGGGGTCACAATTTCATCAAAAATCTGACTTTCGGCAATTCACTCAGAAATGGTGCCAAACGGTTGCAAATGCTCCCCTGAGAGGTTTGGCGGTTGAAAGAGAAGGCTTTTTATCACAGGACAAGAAATCAACCCTCGACACCTTAACCGGCAGAAAAAGATTTTTTTGAAAAAATCCCTAAGCCCCGGGGTCACAATTTCATCAAAAATCTGACCTTCGGCAATTCACTCTGAAATGGTGCCAAACGGTTGCAAATGCTCCCCTGAGAGGTTTGGCGGTCGAAACAGAAGGCTTTTTATCACAGGACAAGAAATCAACCCTCGACACCTTAACCGGCAGAAAAATATTTTTTTGAAAAAATCCCTAAGCCCCGGGGTCACAATTTCATCAAAAATCTGACTTTCGGCAATTCACTCAGAAATGTTGCCAAACGGTTGCAAATGCTCCCCTGAGAGGTTTGGCGGTCGAAACAGGAAGGCTTTTTATCACAGGAAAAGAAATCAGCCCTCGACAACTTAACCGGCAGAAAATTTTTTTTTTGAAAAAATCCCTAAGCCCCGGGGTCACAATTTCATCAAAAATCTCAAGTTCTCTAATTGACTCAGAAATCGTGCCAAACGGTTGCAAATGCTCCCCTGAGAGGTTTGGCGGTCGAAAGAGAAGGCTTTTTATCACAGGACAAGAAATCAACCCTCGACACCTTAACCGGCAGAAAAAGATTTTTTTGAAAAAATCCCTAAGCCCCGGGGTCACAATTTCATCAAAAATCTGACCTTCGGCAATTCACTCTGAAATGGTGCCAAACGGTTGCAAATGCTCCCCTGATAGGTTTGGCGGACGAAACAGAAGGCTTTTTATCACAGGAAAAGAAATCAGCCCTCGACAACTTAACCGGCAGAAAAAGATTTTTTTGAAAAAATCCCTAAGCCCCGGGGTCACAATTTCATCAAAAATCTGACTTTCGGCAATTCACTCAGAAATGGTGCCAAACGGTTGCAAATGCTCCCCTGAGAGGTTTGGCGGTTGAAAGAGAAGGCTTTTTATCACAGGACAAGAAATCAACCCTCGACACCTTAACCGGCAGAAAAAGATTTTTTTGAAAAAATCCCTAAGCCCCGGGGTCACAATTTCATCAAAAATCTGACCTTCGGCAATTCACTCTGAAATGGTGCCAAACGGTTGCAAATGCTCCCCTGAGAGGTTTGGCGGTCGAAACAGAAGGCTATTTATCACAGGAAAAGAAATCAGCCCTCGACAGCTTAACCGGCAGAAAAAGATTTTTTTGAAAAAATCCCTAAGCCCCGGGGTCACAATTTCATCAAAAGTCTGACTTTCGGCAATTCACTCAGAAATGGTGCCAAACGGTTGCAAATGCTCCCCTGAGAGGTTTGGCGGACGAAACAGAAGGCTATTTATCACAGGAATAGAAATCAGCCCTCGACACCTTAACCGGCAGGAAAAGATTTTTTTGAAAAAACCCCTAAGCCCCGGGGTCACAATTTCATCAAAAATCTCACGTTCTCTAATTCACTCAGAAATTGTGCCAAACGGTTGCAAATGCTCCCCTGAGAGGTTTGGCGGTCGAAACAGAAGGCTTTTTATCACAGGAAAAGAAATCAGCCCTCGACAACTTAACCGGCAGAAAAAGATTTTTTTCAAAAAATCCCTAAGCCCCGGGGTCACAATTTCATCAAAAATCTGACTTTCGGCAATTCACTCAGAAATGGTGCCAAACGGTTGCAAATGCTCCCGTGAGAGGTTTGGCGGTCGAAACAGAAGGCTTTTTATCACAGGAAAAGAAATCAGCCCTCGACAACTTAACCGGCAGAAAAAGATTTTTTTGAAAAAATCCCTAAGGCCCGGTGTCACAATTTCATCAAAAATCTGACTTTCGGCAATTCACTCAGAAATGGTGCCAAACGGTTTCAAATGCTCCCCTGAGAGGTTTGGCGGTCGAAACAAAAGGCTATTTATCACAGGAAAAGAAATCAGCCCTCGACACCTTAACTGGCAGAAAAAGATTTTTTTGAAAAAATCCCTAAGCCCCGGGGTCACAATTTCATCAAAAATCTGACTTTCGGCAATTCACTCAGAAATGGTGCCAAACGGTTGCAAATGCTCCCCTGAGAGGTTTGGCGGTCGAAACAGAAGGCTTTTTATCACAGGACAAGAAATCAGCCCTCAACACCTTAACCGGCAGAAAAATATTTTTTTAAAAAAATCCCTAAGCCCCGGGGTCACAATTTCATCAAAAATCTGACTTTCGGCAATTCACTCAGAAATAGTGCCAAACGGTTGCAAATGCTCCCCTGAGAGGTTTGGCGGACGAAACAGAAGGCTATTTATCACAGGAAAAGAAATCAGCCCTCGACAACTTAACCGGCAGAAAATTTTTTTTTTGAAAAAATCCCTAAGCCCCGGGGTCACAATTTCATCAAAAATCTCAAGTTCTCCAATTGACTCAGAAATCGTGCCAAACGGTTGCAAAAGCTCCCCTTAGAGGTTTGGCGGTCGAAACAGAAGGCAGTTTATCACAGGAATAGAAATCAGCCCTCGACACCTTAACCGGCAGAAAAAGATTTTTTTGAAAAAACCCCTAAGCCCCGGGGTCACAATTTCATCAAAAATCTCACGTTCTCTAATTCACTCAGAAATTGTGCCAAACGGTTGCAAATGCTCCCCTGAGAGGTTTGGCGGTCGAAACAGAAGGCTTTTTATCACAGGAAAAGAAATCAGCCCTCGACAACTTAACCGGCAGAAAAAGATTTTTTTGAAAAAATCCCTAAGCCCCGGGGTCACAATTTCATCAAAAATGTGACTTTCGGCAATTCACTCAGAAATGGTGCCAAACGGTTGCAAATGCTCCCCTGAGAGGTTTGGCGGTCGAAACAGAAGGCTTTTTATCACAGGAAAAGAAATCAGCCCTCGACAACTTAACCGGCAGAAAAAGATTTTTTTGAAAAAATCCCTAAGCCCCGGGGTAACAATTTCATCAAAAATCTGACTTTCGGCAATTCACTCAGAAATGGTGCCAAACGGTTGCAAATGCTCCCCTGAGAGGTTTGGCGGTCGAAACAGAAGGCTATTTATCACAGGAAAAGAAATCAGCCCTCGACACCTTAACCGGCAGAAAAAGATTTTTTTGAAAAAAATCCTAAGCCCCGGGGTCACAATTTCATCAAAAATCTGACCTTCGGCAATTCACTCTGAAATGGTGCCAAACGGTTGCAAATGCTCCCCTGAGAGGTTTGGCGGTCGAAACAGAAGGCTTTTTATCACAGGACAAGAAATGAACCCTTGACACCTTAACCGGCAGAAAAATATTTTTTTGAAAAAATCCCTAAGCCCCGGGGTCACAATTTCATCAAAAATCTGACTTTCGGCAATTCACTCAGAAATGGTGCCAAACGGTTGCAAATGCTCCCCTGAGAGGTTTGGCGGACGAAACAGAAGGCTATTTATCACAGGAAAAGAAATCAGCCCTCGACAACTTAACCGGCAGAAAATATTTTTTTTGAAAAAATCCCTAAGCCCCGGGGTCACAATTTCATCAAAAATCTCAAGTTCTCTAATTGACTCAGAAATCGTGCCAAACGGTTGCAAAAGCTCCCCTTAGAGGTTTGGCGGTCGAAACAGAAGGCAGTTTATCACAGGAATAGAAATCAGCCCTCGACACCTTAACCGGCAGAAAAAGATTTTTTTGAAAAAACCCCTAAGCCCCGGGGTCACAATTTCATCAAAAATCTCACGTTCTCTTATTCACTCAGAAATTGTGCCAAACGGTTGCAAATGCTCCCCTGAGAGGTTTGGCGGTCGAAACAGAAGGCTTTTTATCACAGGAAAAGAAATCAGCCCTCGACAACTTAACCGGCAGAAAAAGATTTTTTTGAAAAAATCCCTAAGCCCCGGGGTCACAATTTCATCAAAAATGTGACTTTCGGCAATTCACTCAGAAATGGTGCCAAACGGTTGCAAATGCTCCCCTGAGAGGTTTGGCGGTCGAAACAGAAGGCTTTTTATCACAGGAAAAGAAATCAGCCCTCGACAACTTAACCGGCAGAAAAAGATTTTTTTGAAAAAATCCCTAAGGCCCGGTGTCGGAATTTCATCAAAAATCTGACTTTCGGCAATTCACTCAGAAATGGTGCCAAACGGTTTCAAATGCTCCCCTGAGAGGTTTGGCGGTCGAAACAAAAGGCTATTTATCACAGGAAAAGAAATCAGCCCTCGACACCTTAACCGGCAGAAAAAGATTTTTTTGAAAGAAAACCCTAAGCCCCGGGGTCACAATTTCATCAAAAATCTGACTTTCGGCAATTCACTCAGAAATGGTGCCAAACGGTTGCAAATGCTCCCCTGAGAGGTTTGGCGGTCGAAACAGAAGGCTTTTTATCACAGGACAAGAAATCAGCCCTCGACACCTTAACCGGCAGAAAAAGATTTTTTTGAAAAAATCCCTAAGCCCCGGGGTCACAATTTCATCAAAAATCTGACTTTCGGCAATTCACTCAGAAATGGTGCCAAACGGTTGCAAATGCTCCCCTGAGAGGTTTGGCGGTCGAAACAGAAGGCTATTTATCACAGGACAAGAAATCAACCCTCGACACCTTAACCGGCCGAAAAAGATTTTTTTGAAAAAATCCCTAAGCCCCGGGGTCACAATTTCATCAAAAATCTCACGTTCTCTAATTCACTCAGAAATGGTGCCAAACGGTTGCAAATGCTCCCCTGAGAGGTTTGGCGGTCGAAACAGAAGGCTATTTATCACAGGAAAAGAAATCAGCCCTCGACACCTTAACCGGCAGAAAAAGATTTTTTTGAAAAAATCCCTAAGCCCCGGGGTCACAATTTCATCAAAAATCTGACTTTCGGCAATTCACTCAGAAATGGTGCCAAACGGTTGCAAATGCTCCCCTGAGAGGTTTGGCGGTCGAAAGAGAAGGCTTTTTATCACAGGACAAGAAATCAACCCTCGACACCTTAACTGGCATAAAAAGATTTTTTTGAAAAAATCCCTAAGCCCCGGGGTCACAATTTCATCAAAAATCTGACTTTCGGCAATTCACTCAGAAATGGTGCCAAACGGTTGCAAATGCTCCCCTGAGAGATTTGGTGGTCGAAACAGAAGGCTTTTTATCACAGGACAAGAAATCAGCCCTCGACAACTTAACCGGCAGAAAATGATTTTCTTGAAAAAATCCCTAAGCACCGGGGTCACAATTTCATAAAAAATCTCACGTTCTCTAATTCACTCAGAAATGGTGCCAAACGGTCGCAAATGCTCCCCTGAGAGGTTTGGCGGTCGAAACAGAAGGCTATTTATCACAGGAAAAGAAATCAGCCCTCGACACCTTAACCAGCAGAAAAAGATTTTTTTGAAAAAATCCCTAAGCCCCGGGGTCACAATTTCATCAAAAATCTGACTTTCGGCAATTCACTCTGGAATGGTGCCAAACGGTTGCAAATGCTCCCCTGAGAGGTTTGGCGGACGAAACAGAAGGCTATTTATCACAGGAAAAGAAATCAGCCCTCGACACCTTAACCGGCAGAAAAAGATTTTTTTGAAAAGATCCCTAAGCCCCGGGGTCACAATTTCATCAAAAATCTGACTTTCGGCAATTCACTCAGAAATGTTGCCAAACGGTTGCAAATGCTCCCCTGAGAGGTTTGGCGGTCGAAACAGGAAGGCTTTTTATCACAGGAAAAGAAATCAGCCCTCGACAACTTAACCGGCAGAAATTTTTTTTTTTGAAAAAATCCCTAAGCCCCGGGGTCACAATTTCATCAAAAATCTCAAGTTCTCTAATTGACTCAGAAATCGTGCCAAACGGTTGCAAATGCTCCCCTGAGAGGTTTGGCGGTCGAAAGAGAAGGCTTTTTATCACAGGACAAGAAATCAACCCTCGACACCTTAACCGGCAGAAAAAGATTTTTTTGAAAAAATCCCTAAGCCCCGGGGTCACAATTTCATCAAAAATCTGACCTTCGGCAATTCACTCTGAAATGGTGCCAAACGGTTGCAAATGCTCCCCTGATAGGTTTGGCGGACGAAACAGAAGGCTTTTTATCACAGGAAAAGAAATCAGCCCTCGACAACTTAACCGGCAGAAAAAGATTTTTTTGAAAAAATCCCTAAGCCCCGGGGTCACAATTTCATCAAAAATCTGACTTTCGGCAATTCACTCAGAAATGGTGCCAAACGGTTGCAAATGCTCCCCTGAGAGGTTTGGCGGTTGAAAGAGAAGGCTTTTTATCACAGGACAAGAAATCAACCCTCGACACCTTAACCGGCAGAAAAAGATTTTTTTGAAAAAATCCCTAAGCCCCGGGGTCACAATTTCATCAAAAATCTGACCTTCGGCAATTCACTCTGAAATGGTGCCAAACGGTTGCAAATGCTCCCCTGAGAGGTTTGGCGGTCGAAACAGAAGGCTTTTTATCACAGGACAAGAAATCAACCCTCGACACCTTAACCGGCAGAAAAATATTTTTTTGAAAAAATCCCTAAGCCCCGGGGTCACAATTTCATCAAAAATCTGACTTTCGGCAATTCACTCAGAAATGTTGCCAAACGGTTGCAAATGCTCCCCTGAGAGGTTTGGCGGTCGAAACAGGAAGGCTTTTTATCACAGGAAAAGAAATCAGCCCTCGACAACTTAACCGGCAGAAAATTTTTTTTTTGAAAAAATCCCTAAGCCCCGGGGTCACAATTTCATCAAAAATCTCAAGTTCTCTAATTGACTCAGAAATCGTGCCAAACGGTTGCAAATGCTCCCCTGAGAGGTTTGGCGGTCGAAAGAGAAGGCTTTTTATCACAGGACAAGAAATCAACCCTCGACACCTTAACCGGCAGAAAAAGATTTTTTTGAAAAAATCCCTAAGCCCCGGGGTCACAATTTCATCAAAAATCTGACCTTCGGCAATTCACTCTGAAATGGTGCCAAACGGTTGCAAATGCTCCCCTGATAGGTTTGGCGGACGAAACAGAAGGCTTTTTATCACAGGAAAAGAAATCAGCCCTCGACAACTTAACCGGCAGAAAAAGATTTTTTTGAAAAAATCCCTAAGCCCCGGGGTCACAATTTCATCAAAAATCTGACTTTCGGCAATTCACTCAGAAATGGTGCCAAACGGTTGCAAATGCTCCCCTGAGAGGTTTGGCGGTTGAAAGAGAAGGCTTTTTATCACAGGACAAGAAATCAACCCTCGACAGCTTAACCGGCAGAAAAAGATTTTTTTGAAAAAATCCCTAAGCCCCGGGGTCACAATTTCATCAAAAGTCTGACTTTCGGCAATTCACTCAGAAATGGTGCCAAACGGTTGCAAATGCTCCCCTGAGAGGTTTGGTGGACGAAACAGAAGGCTATTTATCACAGGAATAGAAATCAGCCCTCGACACCTTAACCGGCAGGAAAAGATTTTTTTGAAAAAACCCCTAAGCCCCGGGGTCACAATTTCATCAAAAATCTCACGTTCTCTAATTCACTCAGAAATTGTGCCAAACGGTTGCAAATGCTCCCCTGAGAGGTTTGGCGGTCGAAACAGAAGGCTTTTTATCACAGGAAAAGAAATCAGCCCTCGACAACTTAACCGGCAGAAAAAGATTTTTTTCAAAAAATCCCTAAGCCCCGGGGTCACAATTTCATCAAAAATCTGACTTTCGGCAATTCACTCAGAAATGGTGCCAAACGGTTGCAAATGCTCCCGTGAGAGGTTTGGCGGTCGAAACAGAAGGCTTTTTATCACAGGAAAAGAAATCAGCCCTCGACAACTTAACCGGCAGAAAAAGATTTTTTTGAAAAAATCCCTAAGGCCCGGTGTCACAATTTCATCAAAAATCTGACTTTCGGCAATTCACTCAGAAATGGTGCCAAACGGTTTCAAATGCTCCCCTGAGAGGTTTGGCGGTCGAAACAAAAGGCTATTTATCACAGGAAAAGAAATCAGCCCTCGACACCTTAACTGGCAGAAAAAGATTTTTTTGAAAAAATCCCTAAGCCCCGGGGTCACAATTTCATCAAAAATCTGACTTTCGGCAATTCACTCAGAAATGGTGCCAAACGGTTGCAAATGCTCCCCTGAGAGGTTTGGCGGTCGAAACAGAAGGCTTTTTATCACAGGACAAGAAATCAGCCCTCAACACCTTAACCGGCAGAAAAATATTTTTTTAAAAAAATCCCTAAGCCCCGGGGTCACAATTTCATCAAAAATCTGACTTTCGGCAATTCACTCAGAAATAGTGCCAAACGGTTGCAAATGCTCCCCTGAGAGGTTTGGCGGACGAAACAGAAGGCTATTTATCACAGGAAAAGAAATCAGCCCTCGACAACTTAACCGGCAGAAAATTTTTTTTTTGAAAAAATCCCTAAGCCCCGGGGTCACAATTTCATCAAAAATCTCAAGTTCTCCAATTGACTCAGAAATCGTGCCAAACGGTTGCAAAAGCTCCCCTTAGAGGTTTGGCGGTCGAAACAGAAGGCAGTTTATCACAGGAATAGAAATCAGCCCTCGACACCTTAACCGGCAGAAAAAGATTTTTTTGAAAAAACCCCTAAGCCCCGGGGTCACAATTTCATCAAAAATCTCACGTTCTCTAATTCACTCAGAAATTGTGCCAAACGGTTGCAAATGCTCCCCTGAGAGGTTTGGCGGTCGAAACAGAAGGCTTTTTATCACAGGAAAAGAAATCAGCCCTCGACAACTTAACCGGCAGAAAAAGATTTTTTTGAAAAAATCCCTAAGCCCCGGGGTCACAATTTCATCAAAAATGTGACTTTCGGCAATTCACTCAGAAATGGTGCCAAACGGTTGCAAATGCTCCCCTGAGAGGTTTGGCGGTCGAAACAGAAGGCTTTTTATCACAGGAAAAGAAATCAGCCCTCGACAACTTAACCGGCAGAAAAAGATTTTTTTGAAAAAATCCCTAAGCCCCGGTGTCGCAATTTCATCAAAAATCTGACTTTCGGCAATTCACTCAGAAATGGTGCCAAACGGTTTCAAATGCTCCCCTGAGAGGTTTGGCGGTCGAAACAAAAGGCTATTTATCACAGGAAAAGAAATCAGCCCTCGACACCTTAACCGGCAGAAAAAGATTTTTTTGAAAGAAAACCCTAAGCCCCGGGGTCACAATTTCATCAAAAATCTGACTTTCGGCAATTCACTCAGAAATGGTGCCAAACGGTTGCAAATGCTCCCCTGAGAGGTTTGGCGGTCGAAACAGAAGGCTTTTTATCACAGGACAAGAAATCAGCCCTCGACACCTTAACCGGCAGAAAAAGATTTTTTTGAAAAAATCCCTAAGCCCCGGGGTCACAATTTCATCAAAAATCTGACTTTCGGCAATTCACTCAGAAATGGTGCCAAACGGTTGCAAATGCTCCCCTGAGAGGTTTGGCGGTCGAAACAGAAGGCTATTTATCACAGGACAAGAAATCAACCCTCGACACCTTAACCGGCCGAAAAAGATTTTTTTGAAAAAATCCCTAAGCCCCGGGGTCACAATTTCATCAAAAATCTCACGTTCTCTAATTCACTCAGAAATGGTGCCAAACGGTTGCAAATGCTCCCCTGAGAGGTTTGGCGGTCGAAACAGAAGGCTATTTATCACAGGAAAAGAAATCAGCCCTCGACACCTTAACCGGCAGAAAAAGATTTTTTTGAAAAAATCCCTAAGCCCCGGGGTCACAATTTCATCAAAAATCTGACTTTCGGCAATTCACTCAGAAATGGTGCCAAACGGTTGCAAATGCTCCCCTGAGAGGTTTGGCGGTCGAAAGAGAAGGCTTTTTATCACAGGACAAGAAATCAACCCTCGACACCTTAACTGGCATAAAAAGATTTTTTTGAAAAAATCCCTAAGCCCCGGGGTCACAATTTCATCAAAAATCTGACCTTCGGCAATTCACTCTGAAATGGTGCCAAACGGTTGCAAATGCTCCCCTGAGAGGTTTGGCGGACGAAACAGAAGGCTTTTTATCACAGGAAAAGAAATCAGCCCTCGACAACTTAACCGGCAGAAAAAGATTTTTTTGAGAAAATCCCTAATGCCCGGGCTCACAATTTCATCAAAAATCTAACGTTCTCTCATTCACTCAAAAATGGTGCCAAACGGTTGCAAATGCTCCCCTGAGAGGTTTGGCGGTCGAAACAGAAGGCTATTTATCACAGGACAAGAAATCAACCCTCAACACCTTAACCGGCAGAAAAAGATATTTTTGAAAAAATCCCTAAGCCCCGGGGTCACAATTTCATCAAAAATCTCACGTTCTCCAATTGACGCAAAAATGGTGCCAAACGGTTGCAAATGCTCCCCTGAGAGGTTTGGCGGTCGAAACAGAAGGCTTTTTATCACAGGACAAGAAATCAACCCTCGACACCTTAACCGGCAGAAAAAGATTTTTTTGAAAAAATCCCTAAGCCCCGGGGTCACAATTTCATCAAAAATCTGACTTTCGGCAATTCACTCAGAAATGGTGCCAAACGGTTGCAAATGCTCCCCTGACAGGTTTGGCGGACGAAACAGAAGGCTATTTATCACAGGAATAGAAATCAGCCCTCGACACCTTAACCGGCAGGAAAAGATTTTTTTGAAAAAACCCCTAAGCCCCGGGGTCACAATTTCATCAAAAATCTCACGTTCTCTAATTCACTCAGAAATTGTGCCAAACGGTTGCAAATGCTCCCCTGAGAGGTTTGGCGGTCGAAACAGAAGGCTTTTTATCACAGGAAAAGAAATCAGCCCTCGACAACTTAACCGGCAGAAAAAGATTTTTTTCAAAAAATCCCTAAGCCCCGGGGTCACAATTTCATCAAAAATTTGACTTTCGGCAATTCACTCAGAAATGGTGCCAAACGGTTGCAAATGCTCCCGTGAGAGGTTTGGCGGTCGAAACAGAAGGCTTTTTATCACAGGAAAAGAAATCAGCCCTCGACAACTTAACCGGCAGAAAAAGATTTTTTTGAAAAAATCCCTAAGCCCCGGGGTCACAATTTCATCAAAAATCTGACTTTCGGCAATTCACTCAGAAATGGTGCCAAACGGTTTCAAATGCTCCCCTGAGAGGTTTGGCGGTCGAAACAAAAGGCTATTTATCACAGGAAAAGAAATCAGCCCTCGACACCTTAACTGGCAGAAAAAGATTTTTTTGAAAAAATCCCTAAGCCCCGGGGTCACAATTTCATCAAAAATCTGACTTTCGGCAATTCACTCAGAAATGGTGCCAAACGGTTGCAAATGCTCCCCTGAGAGGTTTGGCGGTCGAAACAGAAGGCTTTTTATCACAGGACAAGAAATCAGCCCTCAACACCTTAATCGGCAGAAAAAGATTTTTTTGAAAAAATCCCTAAGCCCCGGGGTCACAATTTCATCAAAAATCTGACTTTCGGCAATTCACTCAGAAATGGTGCCAAACGGTTTCAAATGCTCCCCTGAGAGGTTTGGCGGTCGAAACAGAAGGCAGTTTATCACAGGAAAAGAAATCAGCCCTCGACAAGTTAACCGGCAGAAAAAGATTTTTTTGAAAAAATCCCTAAGCCCCGGGGTCACAATTTCATCAAAAATCTGACTTTCGGCAATTCACTCAGAAATGGTGCCAAACGGTTTCAAATGCTCCCCTGAGAGGTTTGGCGGTCGAAACAAAAGGCTATTTATCACAGGAAAAGAAATCAGCCCTCGACACCTTAACTGGCAGAAAAAGATTTTTTTGAAAAAATCCCTAAGCCCCGGGGTCACAATTTCATCAAAAATCTGACTTTCGGCAATTCACTCAGAAATGGTGCCAAACGGTTGCAAATGCTCCCCTGAGAGGTTTGGCGGTCGAAACAGAAGGCTTTTTATCACAGGACAAGAAATCAGCCCTCAACACCTTAACCGGCAGAAAAATATTTTTTTGAAAAAATCCCTAAGCCCCGGGGTCACAATTTCATCAAAAATCTGACTTTCGGCAATTCACTCAGAAATAGTGCCAAACGGTTTGAAATGCTCCCCTGAGAGGTTTGGCGGACGAAACAGAAGGCTATTTATCACAGGAAAAGAAATCAGCCCTCGACAACTTAACCGGCAAAAAATTTTTTTTTTGAAAAAATCCCTAAGCCCCGGGGTCACAATTTCATCAAAAATCTCAAGTTCTCTAATTGACTCAGAAATCGTGCCAAACGGTTGCAAAAGCTCCCCTTAGAGGTTTGGCGGTCGAAACAGAAGGCAGTTTATCACAGGAATAGAAATCAGCCCTCGACACCTTAACCGGCAGAGAAAGATTTTTTTGAAAAAACCGCTAAGCCCCGGGGTCACAATTTCATCAAAAATCTCACGTTCTCTAATTCACTCAGAAATTGTGCCAAACGGTTGCAAATGCTCCCCTGAGAGGTTTGGCGGTCGAAACAGAAGGCTTTTTATCACAGGAAAAGAAATCAGCCCTCGACAACTTAACCGGCAGAAAAAGATTTTTTTGAAAAAATCCCTAAGCCCCGGTGTCACAATTTCATCAAAAATCTGACTTTCGGCAATTCACTCAGAAATGGTGCCAAACGGTTTCAAATGCTCCCCTGAGAGGTTTGGCGGTCGAAACAAAAGGCTTTTTATCACAGGAAAAGAAATCAGCCCTCGATAACTTAACCGGCAGAAATTTTTTTTTTTGAAAAAATCCCTAAGCCCCGGGGTCACAATTTCATCAAAAATCTCACGTTCTCTAATTTACTCAGAAATCATGCCAAACGGTTGCAAAAGCTCCCCTGAGAGGTTTGGCGGTCGAAACAGAAGGCAGATTATCACAGGAAAAGAAATCAGCCCTCGACACCTTAACCGGGAGAAAAAGATTTTTTTGAAAAAATCCCTAAGCCCCGGGGACACAATTTCATCAAAAATCTCACGTTCTCTCATTCACTCAAAAATGGTGCCAAACGGTTGCAAATGCTCCCCTGAGAGGTTTGGCGGTCGAAACAGAAGGCTTTTTATCACAGGACGAGAAATCAGCCCTCGACAACTTAACCGGCAGAAAAAGATTTTTTTGAAAAAATCCCTAACCCCGGGGTCACAATTTCATCAAAAATCTGACTTTCGGCAATTCGCTCAGAAATGGTGCCAAACGGTTGCAAATGCTCCCCTGAGAGGTTTGGCGGTCGAAACAGAAGGCTATTTATCACAGGACAAGAAATCAACCCTCGACACCTTAACCGGCAGAAAAAGATTTTTTTGAAAAAATCCCTAAGCCCCGGGGTCACAATTTCATCAAAAATCTCACGTTCTCCAATTGACGCAAAAATGGTGCCAAACGGTTGCAAATGGTCCCCTGAGAGGTTTGGCGGTCGAAACAGAAGGATATTTATCACAGGAAAAGAAATCAGCCCTCGACAACTTAACCGGCAGAAAAAGATTTTTTTGAAAAAATCCCTAAGCCCCGGGGTCACAATTTCATCAAAAATGTGACTTTCGGCAATTCACTCAGAAATGGTGCCAAACGGTTGCAAATGCTCCCCTGAGAGGTTTGGCGGTCGAAACAGAAGGCTTTTTATCACAGGAAAAGAAATCAGCCCTCGACAACTTAACCGGCAGAAAAAGATTTTTTTGAAAAAATCCCTAAGCCCCGGGGTAACAATTTCATCAAAAATCTGACTTTCGGCAATTCACTCAGAAATGGTGCCAAACGGTTGCAAATGCTCCCCTGAGAGGTTTGGCGGTCGAAACAGAAGGCTATTTATCACAGGAAAAGAAATCAGCCCTCGACACCTTAACCGGCAGAAAAAGATTTTTTTGAAAAAAATCCTAAGCCCCGGGGTCACAATTTCATCAAAAATCTGACCTTCGGCAATTCACTCTGAAATGGTGCCAAACGGTTGCAAATGCTCCCCTGAGAGGTTTGGCGGTCGAAACAGAAGGCTTTTTATCACAGGACAAGAAATGAACCCTTGACACCTTAACCGGCAGAAAAATATTTTTTTGAAAAAATCCCTAAGCCCCGGGGTCACAATTTCATCAAAAATCTGACTTTCGGCAATTCACTCAGAAATGGTGCCAAACGGTTGCAAATGCTCCCCTGAGAGGTTTGGCGGACGAAACAGAAGGCTATTTATCACAGGAAAAGAAATCAGCCCTCGACAACTTAACCGGCAGAAAATATTTTTTTTGAAAAAATCCCTAAGCCCCGGGGTCACAATTTCATCAAAAATCTCAAGTTCTCTAATTGACTCAGAAATCGTGCCAAACGGTTGCAAAAGCTCCCCTTAGAGGTTTGGCGGTCGAAACAGAAGGCAGTTTATCACAGGAATAGAAATCAGCCCTCGACACCTTAACCGGCAGAAAAAGATTTTTTTGAAAAAACCCCTAAGCCCCGGGGTCACAATTTCATCAAAAATCTCACGTTCTCTTATTCACTCAGAAATTGTGCCAAACGGTTGCAAATGCTCCCCTGAGAGGTTTGGCGGTCGAAACAGAAGGCTTTTTATCACAGGAAAAGAAATCAGCCCTCGACAACTTAACCGGCAGAAAAAGATTTTTTTGAAAAAATCCCTAAGCCCCGGGGTCACAATTTCATCAAAAATGTGACTTTCGGCAATTCACTCAGAAATGGTGCCAAACGGTTGCAAATGCTCCCCTGAGAGGTTTGGCGGTCGAAACAGAAGGCTTTTTATCACAGGAAAAGAAATCAGCCCTCGACAACTTAACCGGCAGAAAAAGATTTTTTTGAAAAAATCCCTAAGGCCCGGTGTCGCAATTTCATCAAAAATCTGACTTTCGGCAATTCACTCAGAAATGGTGCCAAACGGTTTCAAATGCTCCCCTGAGAGGTTTGGCGGTCGAAACAAAAGGCTATTTATCACAGGAAAAGAAATCAGCCCTCGACACCTTAACCGGCAGAAAAAGATTTTTTTGAAAGAAAACCCTAAGCCCCGGGGTCACAATTTCATCAAAAATCTGACTTTCGGCAATTCACTCAGAAATGGTGCCAAACGGTTGCAAATGCTCCCCTGAGAGGTTTGGCGGTCGAAACAGAAGGCTTTTTATCACAGGACAAGAAATCAGCCCTCGACACCTTAACCGGCAGAAAAAGATTTTTTTGAAAAAATCCCTAAGCCCCGGGGTCACAATTTCATCAAAAATCTGACTTTCGGCAATTCACTCAGAAATGGTGCCAAACGGTTGCAAATGCTCCCCTGAGAGGTTTGGCGGTCGAAACAGAAGGCTATTTATCACAGGACAAGAAATCAACCCTCGACACCTTAACCGGCCGAAAAAGATTTTTTTGAAAAAATCCCTAAGCCCCGGGGTCACAATTTCATCAAAAATCTCACGTTCTCTAATTCACTCAGAAATGGTGCCAAACGGTTGCAAATGCTCCCCTGAGAGGTTTGGCGGTCGAAACAGAAGGCTATTTATCACAGGAAAAGAAATCAGCCCTCGACACCTTAACCGGCAGAAAAAGATTTTTTTGAAAAAATCCCTAAGCCCCGGGGTCACAATTTCATCAAAAATCTGACTTTCGGCAATTCACTCAGAAATGGTGCCAAACGGTTGCAAATGCTCCCCTGAGAGGTTTGGCGGTCGAAAGAGAAGGCTTTTTATCACAGGACAAGAAATCAACCCTCGACACCTTAACTGGCATAAAAAGATTTTTTTGAAAAAATCCCTAAGCCCCGGGGTCACAATTTCATCAAAAATCTGACCTTCGGCAATTCACTCAGAAATGGTGCCAAACGGTTGCAAATGCTCCCCTGAGAGGTTTGGCGGACGAAACAGAAGGCTTTTTATCACAGGAAAAGAAATCAGCCCTCGACAACTTAACCGGCAGAAAAATATTTTTTTGAAAAAATCCCTAATGCCCCGGCTCACAATTTCATCAAAAATCTAACGTTCTCTCATTCACTCAAAAATGGTGCCAAACGGTTGCAAATGCTCCCCTGAGAGGTTTGGCGGTCGAAACAGAAGGCTTTTTATCAGAGGAAAAGAAATCAGCCCTCGACACCTTAACCGGCAGAAAAAGATTTTTTTGAAAAAATCCCTAAGCCCCGGGGTCACAATTTCATCAAAAATCTGACTTTCGGCAATTCACTCAGAAATGGTGCCAAACGGTTGCAAATGCTCCCCTGAGAGGTTTGGCGGTCGAAACAGAAGGCTATTTATCACAGGACAAGAAATCAACCCTCAACACCTTAACCGGCAGAAAAAGATTTTTTTGAAAAAATCCCTAAGCCCCGGGGTCACAATTTCATCAAAAATCTCACGTTCTCCAATTGACGCAAAAATGGTGCCAAACGGTTGCAAATGGTCCCCTGAGAGGTTTGGCGGTCGAAACAGAAGGCTATTTATCACAGGAAAAGAAATCAGCCCTCGACACCTTAACCGGCAGAAAAAGATTTTTTTGAAAAAATCCCTAACCCCGGGGTCACAATTTCATCAAAAATCTCACGTTCTCTAAATCACTCAAAAATGGTGCCAAACGGTTGCAAATGCTCCCCTGAGAGGTTTGGCGGTCGAAACAGAAGGCTATTTATCAAAGGAAAAGAAATCAGCCCTCGACAGCTTAACCGGCAGAAAAAGATTTTTTTGAAAAAATCCCTAAGCCCCGGGGTCACAATTTCATCAAAAATCTCACGTTCTCTAATTCACTCAAAAATGGTGCCAAACGGTTGCAAATGCTCCCCTGGGAGGTTTGGCGGTCGAAACAGAAGGCTTTTTATCACAATAAAAGAAATCAGCCCTCAACAACGTAACCGGCAGAAAAAGATTTTTTTGAAAAAATCCCTAAGCCCCGGGGTCACAATTTCATCAAAAATCTGACTTTCGGCAATTCACTCAGAAATGGTGCCAAACGGTTGCAAATGCTCCCCTGAGAGGTTTGGCGGTCGAAACAGAAGGCTATTTATCAAAGGAAAAGAAATCAGCCCTCGACAGCTTAACCGGCAGAAAAAGATTTTTTTGAAAAAATCCCTAAGCCCCGGGGTCACAATTTCATCAAAAATCTGACTTTCAGCAATTCACTCAGAAATGGTGCCAAACGGTTGCAAATGCTCCCCTGAGAGGTTTGGCGGTCGAAACAAAAGGCTTTTTATCACAAGACAAGAAATCAACCCTCGACAACTTAACCGGCAGAAAAAGATTTTTTTGAAAAAATCCCTAAGCCCCGGGGTCACAATTTCATCAAAAATCTCACGTGCTCCAATTAACGCAAAAATGGTGCCAAACGGTTGCAAATGCTCCCCTGAGAGGTTTGGCGGTCGAAACAGAAGGCTATTTATCACAGGAAAAGAAATCAGCCCTCGACACCTTAACCGGCAGAAAAAGATTTTTTTGAAAAAATCCCTAACCCCGGGGTCACAATTTCATCAAAAATCTCACGTTCTCTAATTCACTCAGAAATGGTGCCAAACGGTTGCAAATACTCCCCTGAGATGTTTGGCGGTCGAAACAGAAGGCTTTTTATCACAGGAAAAGAAATCAGCCATCAACAACTTAACCGGCAGAAAAAGATTTTTTTGAAAAAATCCCTAAGCCCCGGGGTCACAATTTCATCTAAAATCTGACTTTCGGCAATTCACTAAGAAATGGTGCCAAACGGTTGCAAATGCTCCCCTGAGAGGTTTGGCGGTCGAAACAGAAGGCTTTTTATCACAGGAAAAGAAATCAGCCCTCGACAACTTAACCGGCAGAATTTTTTTTTTTTGAAAAAATCCCTAACCCCGGGGACACAATTTCATCAAAAATCTCACGTTCTCTAATTGACTCAGAAATGGTGCCAAACGGTTGCAAAAGCTCCCCTGAGAGGTTTGGCGGTCGAAACAGAAGGCAGTTTATCACAGCAAAAGAAATAAGCCCTCGACACCTTAACCGGCAGAAAAATATTTTTTTGAAAAAATCCCTAAGCCCCGGGGTCACAATTTCATCAAAAATCTGACTTTTGGCAATTCACTCAGAAATGGTGCCAAACGGTTGCAAATGCTCCCCTGAGAGGTTTGGCGGTCGAAACAGAAGGCTATTTATCACAGGAAAAGAAATCAGCCCTCGACACCTTAACCGGCAGAAAAAGATTTTTTTGAACAAATCCCTAAGCCCCGGGGTCACAATTTCATCAAAAATCTGACTTTCAGCAATTCACTCAGAAATGGTGCCAAACGGTTGCAAATGCTCCCCTGAGAGGTTTGGCGGTCGAAACAAATGGCTTTTTATCACAGGACAAGAAATCAACCCTCGACACCTTAACCGGCAGAAACAGTTTTTTTTGAAAAAATCCCTAAACCCCGGGTTCTCAATTTCATCAAAAATCTCACGTTCTCTAATTGACTCAGAAATGGTGCCAAACGGTTGCAAATGCTCCCCTGAGAGGTTTGGCGGTCGAAACAGAAGGCTATTTATCACAGGAAAAGAAATCAGCCCTCGACAGCTTAACCGGCAGAAAAAGATTTTTTTGAAAAAATCCCTAAGCCCGGGTTCACAATTTCATCAAAAATCTCATGTTCTCCAATTGATGCAAAAATGGTGCCAAACGGTTGCAAATGCTCCCCTGAGAGGTTTGGCGGTCGAAACAGAAGGCTGTTTATCACAGGAAAAGAAATCAGCCGTCGACACCTTAACCGGCAGATAAAGATTTTTTTGAAAAAATGCCTAAGACCCGGGGTCACAATTTCATCAAAAATCTCACGTTCTCTAATTGACTCAGAACTGGTGCCAAACGGTTGCAAAAGCTCCCCTGAGAGGTTTGGCGGTCGAAACAGAAGGCAGTTTTTCACAGGAAAAGAAATCAGCCCTCGACACCTTAACCGGCAGAAAAAGATTTTTTTGAAAAAATCCCTAAGCCCCGGGGTCACAATTTCATCAAAAATCTCATGTTCTCTCATTCACTCAAAAATGGTGCCAAACGGTTGCAAATGCTCCCCTGAGAGGTTTGGCGGTCGAAACAGAAGGCTTTTTATCACAGGACGAGAAATCAGCCCTCGACAACTTAACCGGCAGAAAAAGATTTTTTTCAAAAAATTCCCTAACCCCGGGGTCACAATTTCATCAAAAATCTCACGTTCTCTTATTCACTCAGAAATTGTGCCAAACGGTTGCAAATGCTCCCCTGAGAGGTTTGGCGGTCGAAACAGAAGGCAGTTTATCACAGGAAAAGAAATCAGCCCTCGACAAGTTAACCGGCAGAAAAAGATTTTTTTGAAAAAATCCCTAAGCCCCGGGGTCACAATTTCATCAAAAATCTGACTTTCGGCAATTCACTCAGAAATGGTGCCAAACGGTTGCAAGTGCTCCCCTGAGAGGTTTGGCGGTCGAAACAGAAGGCTTTTTATCACAGGAAAAGAAATCAGCCCTTGACAACTTAACCGGCAGAAAAAGATTTTTATGAAAAAATCCCTAAGCCTCGGGGTCACAATTTCATCAAAAATCTGACTTTCGGCAATTCACTCAGAAATGGTGCCAAACGGTTACAAATGCTCCCCTGAGAGGTTTGGCGGTCGAAACAGAAGGCTATTTATCAAAGGAAAATAAATCAGCCCCCGACACCTTAACCGGCAGAAAAAGATTTTTTTGAAAAAATCCCTAAGACCCGGGGTCACAATTTCATCAAAAATCTGACTTTCGGTAATTCACTCAGAAATGGTGCCAAACGGTTGCAAATGCTCCCCTGAGAGGTTTGGCGGTCGAAACAGAAGGCTTTTTAGCACAGGAAAAGAAATCAGCCCTCGACAACTTATCCGGCAGAAAATTTTTTGTTTGAAAAAATCCTTAAGCCCCGGGGTCACAATTTCTTCAAAAATCTCACGTTCTCTAATTCACTCAGAAATTGTGCCAAACGGTTGCAAATGCTCCCCTGAGAGGTTTGGCGGTCGAAACAGAAGGTTTTTTATCACAGGAAAAGAAATCAGTCCTCGACAACTTAACCGGCAGAAAAAGATTTTTTTGAAAAAATCCCTAAGCCCCGGGGTCACAATTTCATCAAAAATCTCACGTTCTCTAATTCACTCAGAAATGGTGCCAAACGGTTGCAAATGCTCCCCTGAGAGGTTTGGCGGTCGAAACAGAAGGCTTTTTATCACAGGACGAGAAATCAGCCCTCGACAACTTAACCGGCAGAAAAAGATTTTTTTCAAAAAATTCCCTAACCCCGGGGTCACAATTTCATCAAAAATCTCACGTTCTCTTATTCACTCAGAAATTGTGCCAAACGGTTGCAAATGCTCCCCTGAGAGGTTTGGCGGTCGAAACAGAAGGCAGTTTATCACAGGAAAAGAAATCAGCCCTCGACACCTTAACCGGCAGAAAAAGATTTTTTTGAAAAAATCCCTAACCCCGGGGTCACAATTTCATCAAAAATCTCACGTTCTCTAATTCACTCAGAAATGGTGCCAAACGGTTGCAAATACTCCCCTGAGAGGTTTGGCGGTCGAAACAGAAGGCTTTTTATCACAGGAAAAGAAATCAGCCATCAACAACTTAACCGGCAGAAAAAGATTTTTTTGAAAAAATCCCTAAGCCCCGGGGTCACAATTTCATCTAAAATCTGACTTTCGGCAATTCACTAAGAAATGGTGCCAAACGGTTGCAAATGCTCCCCTGAGAGGTTTGGCGGTCGAAACAGAAGGCTTTTTATCACATGAAAAGAAATCAGCCCTCGACAACTTAACCGGCAGAATTTTTTTTTTTTGAAAAGATCCCTAACCCCGGGGACACAATTTCATCAAAAATCTCACGTTCTCTAATTGACTCAGAAATGGTGCCAAACGGTTGCAAAAGCTCCCCTGAGAGGTTTGGCGGTCGAAACAGAAGGCAGTTTATCACAGCAAAAGAAATAAGCCCTCGACACCTTAACCGGCAGAAAAATATTTTTTTGAAAAAATCCCTAAGCCCCGGGGTCACAATTTCATCAAAAATCTGACTTTTGGCAATTCACTCAGAAATGGTGCCAAACGGTTGCAAATGCTCCCCTGAGAGGTTTGGCGGTCGAAACAAATGGATTTTTATCACAGGACAAGAAATCAACCCTCGACACCTTAACCGGCAGAAACAGTTTTTTTTGAAAAAATCCCTAAACCCCGGGTTCTCAATTTCATCAAAAATCTCACGTTCTCTAATTGACTCAGAAATGGTGCCAAACGGTTGCAAATGCTCCCCTGAGAGGTTTGGCGGTCGAAACAGAAGGCTATTTATCACAGGAAAAGAAATCAGCCCTCGACAGCTTAACCGGCAGAAAAAGATTTTTTTGAAAAAATCCCTAAGCCCGGGTTCACAATTTCATCAAAAATCTCATGTTCTCCAATTGATGCAAAAATGGTGCCAAACGGTTGCAAATGCTCCCCTGAGAGGTTTGGCGGTCGAAACAGAAGGCTGTTTATCACAGGAAAAGAAATCAGCCGTCGACACCTTAACCGGCAGATAAAGATTTTTTTGAAAAAATGCCTAAGACCCGGGGTCACAATTTCATCAAAAATCTCACGTTCTCTAATTGACTCAGAACTGGTGCCAAACGGTTGCAAAAGCTCCCCTGAGAGGTTTGGCGGTCGAAACAGAAGGCAGTTTTTCACAGGAAAAGAAATCAGCCCTCGACACCTTAACCGGCAGAAAAAGATTTTTTTGAAAAAATCCCTAAGCCCCGGGGTCACAATTTCATCAAAAATCTCATGTTCTCTCATTCACTCAAAAATGGTGCCAAACGGTTGCAAATGCTCCCCTGAGAGGTTTGGCGGTCGAAACAGAAGGCTTTTTATCACAGGACGAGAAATCAGCCCTCGACAACTTAACCGGCAGAAAAAGATTTTTTTCAAAAAATTCCCTAACCCCGGGGTCACAATTTCATCAAAAATCTCACGTTCTCTTATTCACTCAGAAATTGTGCCAAACGGTTGCAAATGCTCCCCTGAGAGGTTTGGCGGTCGAAACAGAAGGCAGTTTATCACAGGAAAAGAAATCAGCCCTCGACAAGTTAACCGGCAGAAAAAGATTTTTTGAAAAAATCCCTAAGCCCCGGGGTCACAATTTCATCAAAAATCTGACTTTCGGCAATTCACTCAGAAATGGTGCCAAACGGTTGCAAGTGCTCCCCTGAGAGGTTTGGCGGTCGAAACAGAAGGCTTTTTATCACAGGAAAAGAAATCAGCCCTCGACAACTTAACCGGCAGAAAAAGATTTTTATGAAAAAATCCCTAAGCCTCGGGGTCACAATTTCATCAAAAATCTGACTTTCGGCAATTCACTCAGAAATGGTGCCAAACGGTTACAAATGCTCCCCTGAGAGGTTTGGCGGTCGAAACAGAAGGCTATTTATCAAAGGAAAATAAATCAGCCCCCGACACCTTAACCGGCAGAAAAAGATTTTTTTGAAAAAATCCCTAAGACCCGGGGTCACAATTTCATCAAAAATCTGACTTTCGGTAATTCACTCAGAAATGGTGCCAAACGGTTGCAAATGCTCCCCTGAGAGGTTTGGCGGTCGAAACAGAAGGCTTTTTAGCACAGGAAAAGAAATCAGCCCTCGACAACTTATCCGGCAGAAAATTTTTTGTTTGAAAAAATCCTTAAGCCCCGGGGTCACAATTTCTTCAAAAATCTCACGTTCTCTAATTCACTCAGAAATTGTGCCAAACGGTTGCAAATGCTCCCCTGAGAGGTTTGGCGGTCGAAACAGAAGGTTTTTTATCACAGGAAAAGAAATCAGTCCTCGACAACTTAACCGGCAGAAAAAGATTTTTTTGAAAAAATCCCTAAGCCCCGGGGTCACAATTTCATCAAAAATCTCACGTTCTCTAATGCACTCAGAAATGGTGCCAAACGGTTGCAAATGCTCCCCTGAGAGGTTTGGCGGTCGAAACAGAAGGCTTTTTATCACAGGACGAGAAATCAGCCCTCGACAACTTAACCGGCAGAAAAAGATTTTTTTCAAAAAATTCCCTAACCCCGGGGTCACAATTTCATCAAAAATCTCACGTTCTCTTATTAACTCAGAAATTGTGCCAAACGGTTGCAAATGCTCCCCTGAGAGGTTTGGCGGTCGAAACAGAAGGCAGTTTATCACAGGAAAAGAAATCAGCCCTCGACAAGTTAACCGGCAGAAAAAGATTTTTTTGAAAAAATCCCTAAGCCCCGGGGTCACAATTTCATCAAAAATCTCACGTTCTCTAATTCACTCAGAAATGGTGCCAAACGGTTGCAAATGCTCCCCTGAGAGGTTTGGCGGTCGAAACAGAAGGCTTTTTATCACAGGACGAGAAATCAGCCCTCGACAACTTAACCGGCAGAAAAAGATTTTTTTCAAAAAATTCCCTAACCCCGGGGTCACAATTTCATCAAAAATCTCACGTTCTCTTATTCACTCAGAAATTGTGCCAAACGGTTGCAAATGCTCCCCTGAGAGGTTTGGCGGTCGAAACAGAAGGCAGTTTATCACAGGAAAAGAAATCAGCCCTCGACACCTTAACCGGCAGAAAAAGATTTTTTTGAAAAAATCCCTAACCCCGGGGTCACAATTTCATCAAAAATCTCACGTTCTCTAATTCACTCAGAAATCGTGCCAAACGGTTGCAAATACTCCCCTGAGAGGTTTGGCGGTCGAAACAGAAGGCTTTTTATCACAGGAAAAGAAATCAGCCATCAACAACTTAACCGGCAGAAAAAGATTTTTTTGAAAAAATCCCTAAGCCCCGGGGTCACAATTTCATCTAAAATCTGACTTTCGGCAATTCACTAAGAAATGGTGCCAAACGGTTGCAAATGCTCCCCTGAGAGGTTTGGCGGTCGAAACAGAAGGCTTTTTATCACATGAAAAGAAATCAGCCCTCGACAACTTAACCGGCAGAATTTTTTTTTTTTGAAAAGATCCCTAACCCCGGGGACACAATTTCATCAAAAATCTCACGTTCTCTAATTGACTCAGAAATGGTGCCAAACGGTTGCAAAAGCTCCCCTGAGAGGTTTGGCGGTCGAAACAGAAGGCAGTTTATCACAGCAAAAGAAATAAGCCCTCGACACCTTAACCGGCAGAAAAATATTTTTTTGAAAAAATCCCTAAGCCCCGGGGTCACAATTTCATCAAAAATCTGACTTTTGGCAATTCACTCAGAAATGGTGCCAAACGGTTGCAAATGCTCCCATGAGAGGTTTGGCGGTCGAAACAGAAGGCTATTTATCACAGGAAAAGAAATCAGCCCTCGACACCTTAACCGGCAGAAAAAGATTTTTTTGAACAAATCCCTAAGCCCCGGGGTCACAATTTCATCAAAAATCTGACTTTCAGCAATTCACTCAGAAATGGTGCCAAACGGTTGCAAATGCTCCCCTGAGAGGTTTGGCGGTCGAAACAAATGGATTTTTATCACAGGACAAGAAATCAACCCTCGACACCTTAACCGGCAGAAACAGTTTTTTTTGAAAAAATCCCTAAACCCCGGGTTCTCAATTTCATCAAAAATCTCACGTTCTCTAATTGACTCAGAAATGGTGCCAAACGGTTGCAAATGCTCCCCTGAGAGGTTTGGCGGTCGAAACAGAAGGCTATTTATCACAGGAAAAGAAATCAGCCCTCGACAGCTTAACCGGCAGAAAAAGATTTTTTTGAAAAAATCCCTAAGCCCGGGTTCACAATTTCATCAAAAATCTCATGTTCTCCAATTGATGCAAAAATGGTGCCAAACGGTTGCAAATGCTCCCCTGAGAGGTTTGGCGGTCGAAACAGAAGGCAG
The DNA here is from genome assembly GCF_964106645.2 of Podarcis pityusensis. Classification (NCBI taxonomy): domain Eukaryota; kingdom Metazoa; phylum Chordata; class Lepidosauria; order Squamata; family Lacertidae; genus Podarcis; species Podarcis pityusensis. Next base: position 85,345,834 of record NC_138032.1, on the reverse strand, counting down.
TTTTTCACAGGAAAAGAAATCAGCCCTCGACACCTTAACCGGCAGAAAAAGATTTTTTTGAAAAAATCCCTAAGCCCCGGGGTCACAATTTCATCAAAAATCTCATGTTCTCTCATTCACTCAAAAATGGTGCCAAACGGTTGCAAATGCTCCCCTGAGAGGTTTGGCGGTCGAAACAGAAGGCTTTTTATCACAGGACGAGAAATCAGCCCTCGACAACTTAACCGGCAGAAAAAGATTTTTTTCAAAAAATTCCCTAACCCCGGGGTCACAATTTCATCAAAAATCTCACGTTCTCTTATTCACTCAGAAATTGTGCCAAACGGTTGCAAATGCTCCCCTGAGAGGTTTGGCGGTCGAAACAGAAGGCAGTTTATCACAGGAAAAGAAATCAGCCCTCGACAAGTTAACCGGCAGAAAAAGATTTTTTTGAAAAAATCCCTAAGCCCCGGGGTCACAATTTCATCAAAAATCTGACTTTCGGCAATTCACTCAGAAATGGTGCCAAACGGTTGCAAATGATCCCCTGAGAGGTTTGGCGGTCGAAACAGAAAGGTTTTTATCACAGGACAAGAAATCAGCCCTCGACAACTTAACCGGCAGAAAAATACTTTTTTGAAAAAACCCCTAAACCCCGGGGTCACAATTTCATCAAAAATCTGACTTTCGGCTATTCACTCAGAAGTGGTGCCAAACAGTTGCAAATGCTCCCCTGAGAGGTTTGGCGGTCGAAACAGAAGGCATTTTATCACAGGACGAGAAATCTGCCCTCGACAACTTAACCGGCAGAAAAAGATTTTTTTGAAAAAATCCCTAAGACCCGGGGTCACAATTTCATCAAAAATCTCACGTTCTCCAATTGACGAAAAAATGGTGCAAACGGTTGCAAATGCTCCCCTGAGAGGTTTGGCGGTCGAAACAGAAGGCATTTTATCACAGGAAAAGAAATCAGCCCTCGACACCTTAACCGGAAGAAAAAGATTTTTTTGAAAAAATCCCTAAGCCCCGGGGTCACAATTTCATCAAAAATCGGACTTTCGGCAATTCTCGCAGAAATGGTACCAAACGGTTGCAAGTGCTCCCCTGAGAGGTTTGGCGGTCGAAACAGAAGGCTTTTTATCACAGGAAAAGAAATCAGTCTTTGACAATTTAACCGGCAGAAAAAGATTTTTTTGAAAAAATCCCTAAGCCCCGGGGTCACAATTTCATCAAAAATCTCACGTTCTCTAATTCACTCAGAAATGGTGCCAAACGGTTGCAAATGCTCCCCTGAGAGGTTTGGCGGTCGAAACAGAAGGCAGTTTATCACAGGAAGAGAAATCAGCCCTCGACACCTTAACCGGCAGAAAAAGATTTTTTTGAAAAAATCCCTAAGCCCCGGGGTCACAATTTCATCAAAAATCTGACTTTCGGCAATTCACTCAGAAATGGTGCCAAATGGATGCAAATGCTCCCCTGAGAGGTTTGGCGGTCGAAACAGAAGGCTATTTATCACAGGAAAAGAAATCAGCCCTCGACACCTTAAGCGGAAGAAAAAGATTTTTTTGAAAAAATCCCTTAGCGCCGGGGTCACAATTTCATCAAAAATCGGGCTTTCGGCAATTCACTCAGAAATGGTGCCAAACGGTTGCAAATGCTCCCGTGAGAGGTTTGGCGGTCGAAACAGAAGGCTTTTTATCACAGGACAAGAAATCAGCCCTCGACAACTTAACCGGCAGAAAAAGATTTTTTTGAAAAAATCCCTAAGCCCCGGGGTCACAATTTCATCAAAAACCTCACGTTCTCTAATTCTCTCAGAAATGGTGCCAAACGGTTGCAAATGCTCCCCTGAGAGGTTTGGCGGTCGAAACAGAAGGCTATTTATCACAGGAAAAGAAATTAGCCCTCGACACCTTAACCGGCAGAAAAAGATTTTTTTGAAAAAATCCCTAAGCCCCGGGGTCACAATTTCATCAAAAATCTGACTTTCGGCAATCACTCAGAAATGGTGCCAAAAGGTTGCAAATGCTCCCCTGAGAGGTTTGGCGGTCGAAACAGAAGGCTTTTTATCACAGGACAAGAAATCAACCCTCGACAACTTAACTGGCAGAAAAAGATTTTTTTGAAAAAAACCATAAGCCCCGGGGTCACAATTTCATCAAAAATCTCACGTTCTCTAATTCACTCAGAAATGGTGCCAAACGGTTGCAAATGCTCCCCTGAGAGGTTTGGCGTTTGAAACAGAAGGCTATTTATCACAGGAAAAGAAATTAGCCCTCGACACCTTAACCGGCAGGAAAAGATTTTTTTGAAAAAATCCCTAAGCCAAATGGGTCACAATTTCATCAAAAATCTGACTTTCGGCAATTCACTCAGAAATGGTGCCAAACGGTTGCAAATGCTCCCCTGAGAGGTTTGGCGGTCGAAACAGAAGGCTTTTTAGCACAGGACAAGAAATCAACCCTCGACACCTTAACCGGCAGAAAAAGATTTTTTTGAAAAAATCCCTAAGCCCCGGGGTCACAATTTCATCAAAAATCTGACTTTCGGCGATTCACTCAGAAATGGTGCCAAACGGTTGCAAATGCTCCCCTGAGAGGTTTGGCGGTCGAAACAGATGGCTATTTATCACAGGAAAAGAAATCAGCCCTCGACACCTTAACCGGCAGAAAAAGATTTTTTTGAAAAAATCCCTAAGCCCCGGGGTCACAATTTCATCAAAAATCTGACTTTCGGCAATTCACTCAGAAATGGTGCCAAACGGTTGCAAATGCTCCCCTGAGAGGTTTGGCGGTCGAAACAGAAGGCTTTTTATCACAGGAAAAGAAATCAGCCCTCGACAACTTATCCGGCAGAAAAAGATTTTTTTTAAAAAAATCCCTAAGCCCCGGGCTCACAATTTCATCAAAAATCTCACGTTCTCTACTTCACTCAGAAATGGTGCCAAACGGTTGCAAATGCTCCCCTGAGAGGTTTGGCGTTCGAAACAGAAGGCTATTTATCACAGGAAAAGAAATCAGCCCTCGACACCTTAACCGGCAGAAAAAGATTTTTTTGAAAAAATCCCTAAGCCCCGGGGTCACAATTTCATCAAAAATCTGACTTTCAGCAATTCACTCAGAAATGGTGCCAAACAGTTGCAAATGCTCCCCTGAGAGGTTTGGCGGTCGAAACAGAAGGCTATGTATCACAGGAAAAGAAATCAGCCCTCGAGACCTTAACCGGCAGAAAAAGATTTTTTTGAAAAAATCCCTAAGCCCCGGGGTCACAATTTCATCAAAAATCTGACCTTCGGCAATTCACTCAGAAATGGTGCCAAACGGTTGCACATGCTCCCCTGAGAGGTTTGGCGGTCGAAACAGAAGGCTTTTTATCACAGGAAAAGAAATCAGCCCTCGACAACTTAACCGGCAGAAAATCTTTTTTTTGAAAAAATCCCTAAGCCCCGGGGTCACAATTTCCTCGAAAATCTGACTTTCGGCAATTCACTCAGAAATGGTGCCAAACGGTTGCAAATGATCCCCTGAGAGGTTTGGTGGTCGAAACAGAAGGCTTTTTATCACAGAACAAGAAATCAGCCCTCGACAACTTAACCGGCAGAAAAAGATTTTTTTGAAAAAATCCCTAAGCCCCGGGGTCACAATTTCATCAAAAATCTCACGTTCTATAATTCACTCAGAAATGGTGCCAAACGGTTGCAAATGCTCCCCTGAGAGGTTTGGCGGTCGAAACAGAAGGCTTTTTATCACAGGAAAAGAAATCAGCCCTCGACAACTTAACCGGCAGAAAAAGATTTTTTTGAAAAAATCCCTAAGCCCCGGGGTCACAATTTCATCAAAAATCTCACGTTCTCTAATTCACTCAGAAATGGTGCCAAACGGTTGCAAATGCTCCCCTGAGAGGTTTGGCGGTCGAAACAGAAGGCTTTTTATCACAGGAAAAGAAATCCGCCCTCGACAACTTAACCGGCAGAAAACGATTTTTTTGAAAAAATCCCTAAGCCCCGGGGTCACAATTTCCTCGAAAATCTGACTTTCGGCAATTCACTCAGAAATGGTGCCAAACGGTTGCAAATGATCCCCTGAGAGGTTTGGTGGTCGAAACAGAAGGCTTTTTATCACAGGACAAGAAATCAGCCCTCGACAACTTAACCGGCAGAAAAAGATTTTTTTGAAAAAATCCCTAAGCCCCGGGGTCACAATTTCATCAAAAATCTCACGTTCTTTAATTCACTCAGAAATGGTGCCAAACGGTTGCAAATGCTCCCCTGAGAGGTTTGGCGGTCGAAACAGAAGGCTTTTTATCACAGGAAAAGAAATCAGCCCTTGACAACTTAACCGGCAGAAAAAGATTTTTTTGAAAAAATCCCTAAGCCCCGGGGTCACAATTTCATCAAAAAACTGACTTTCGGCAATTCACTCAGAAATGGTGCCAAACGGTTGCAAATGCTCCCCTGAGAGGTTTGGCGGTCGAAACAGAAGGCTTTTTATCACAGGAAAAGAAATCAGCCCTCGACAACTTAACCGGCAGAAAAAGATTTTTTTGAAAAAATCCCTAAGCCCCGGGGTCACAATTTCATAAAAAATCTCACGTTCTCTAATTCACTCAGAAATGGTGCCAAACGGTTGCAAATGCTCCCCTGAGAGGTTTGGCTGTCGAAATAGAAGGCTATTTATCACAGGAAAAGAAATCAGCCCTCGACACCTTAACCGGCAGAAAAAGATTTTTTTGAAAAAATCCCTAAGCCCCGGGGTCACAATTTCATCAAAAATCTCACGTTCTCTAATTCACTCAGAAATTGTGCCAAACAGTTGCAAATGCTCCCCTGAGAGGTTTGGCGGTCGAAACAGAAGGCTTTTTATCACAGGAAAAGAAATCAGTCCTCGACAACTTAACCGGCAGAAAAAGATTTTTTTGAAAAAATCCCTAAGCCCCGGGGTCACAATTTCCTCAAAAATCTCACGTTCTCTAATTCACTCAGAAATGGTGCCAAACGGTTGCAAATGCTCCCCTGAGAGGTTTGGCGGTCGAAACAGAAGGCTATGTATCACAGGAAAAGAAATCAGCCCTCGACACCTTAACCGGCAGAAAAAGATTTTTTTGAAAAAATCCCTAAGCCCCGGGGTCACAATTTCATCAAAAATCTGACCTTCGGCAATTCACTCAGAAATGGTGCCAAACGGTTGCACATGCTCCCCTGAGAGGTTTGGCGGTCGAAACAGAAGGCTTTTTATCACAGGAAAAGAAATCAGCCCTCGACAACTTAACCGGCAGAAAATCTTTTTTTTGAAAAAATCCCTAAGCCCCGGGGTCACAATTTCATCAAAAATCTCACGTTCTCTAATTCACTCAGAAATTGTGCCAAACCGTTGCAAATGCTCCCCTGAGAGGTTTGGCGGTCGAAACAGAAGGCTATTTATCACAGGAAAAGAAATCAGCCCTCGACAACTTAACCGGCAGAAAAAGATTTTTTTGAAAAAATCCCTAAGCCCCGGGGTCACAATTTCATCAAAAATCTCACGTTCTTTAATTGACTCAGAAATGGTGCCAAACGGTTGCAAATGCTCCCCTGAGAGGTTTGGCGGTCGAAACAGAAAGCTATTTATCACAGGAAAAGAAATCAGCCCTCGACAGCTTAACCGGCAGAAAAATATTTTTTTTTTCAAAAAATCCCTAAGCCCCGGGGTCACAATTTCATCAAAAATCTGACTTTCGGCAATTCACTCAGAAAATGGTGCCAAACGGTTCCAAATGCTCCCCTGAGAGGTTTGGCTGTCGAAACAGAAGGCTATTTATCACAGGAAAAGAAATCAGCCCTCAACACCTTAACCGGCAGAAAAATATTTTTTTGAAAAAATCCCTAAGCCCCGGGGTCAGAATTTCATCAAAAATCTGACTTTCGGCAATTCACTCAGAAATTGTGCCAAACGGTTGCAAATGCTCCCCTGAGAGGTTTGGCGGTCGAAACAGAAGGCTTTTTATCACAGGAAAAGAAATCAGCCCTCGACAACTTAACCGGCAGAAAAAGATTTTTTTGAAAAAATCCCTAAGCCCCGGAGTCACAATTTCATCAAAAATCTCACGTTCTCTAATTCACTCAGAAATGGTGCCAAACGGTTGCAAATCCTCCCCTGAGAGGTTTGGCGGTCGAAACATAAGGCTTTTTATCACAGGAAAAGAAATCCGCCCTCGACAACTTAACCGGCAGAAAACGATTTTTTTGAAAAAATCCCTAAGCCCCGGGGTCACAATTTCCTCGAAAATCTGACTTTCGGCAATTCACTCAGAAATGGTGCCAAACGGTTGCAAATGATCCCCTGAGAGGTTTGGTGGTCGAAACAGAAGGCTTTTTATCACAGGACAAGAAATCAGCCCTCGACAACTTAACCGGCAGAAAAAGATTTTTTTGAAAAAATCCCTAAGCCCCGGGGTCACAATTTCATCAAAAATCTCACGTTCTTTAATTCACTCAGAAATGGTGCCAAACGGTTGCAAATGCTCCCCTGAGAGGTTTGGCGGTCGAAACAGAAGGCTTTTTATCACAGGAAAAGAAATCAGCCCTCGACAACTTAACCGGCAGAAAAAGATTTTTTTGAAAAAATCCCTAAACCCCGGGGTCACAATTTCATCAAAAATCTCACGTTCTCTAATTCACTCAGAAATGGTGCCAAACGGTTGCAAATGCTCCCCTGAGAGGTTTGGCGGTCGAAACAGAAGGCTTTTTATCACAGGAAAAGAAATCCGCCCTCGACAACTTAACCGGCAGAAAACGATTTTTTTGAAAAAATCCCTAAGCCCCGGGGTCACAATTTCCTCGAAAATCTGACTTTCGGCAATTCACTCAGAAATGGTGCCAAACGGTTGCAAATGCTCCCCTGAGAGGTTTGGCGGTCGAAACAGAAGGCTTTTTATCACAGGAAAAGAAATCCGCCCTCGACAACTTAACCGGCAGAAAACGATTTTTTTGAAAAAATCCCTAAGCCCCGGGGTCACAATTTCCTCGAAAATCTCACGTTCTCTAATTCACTCAGAAATGGTGCCAAAACGGTTGCAAATGCTCCCCTGAGAGGTTTGGCGGTCGAAACAGAAGGCTTTTTATCACAGGAAAAGAAATCCGTCCTCGACAACTTAACCGGCAGAAAACGATTTTTTTGAAAAAATCCCTAAGCCCCGGGGTCACAATTTCCTCGAAAATCTGACTTTCGGCAATTCACTCAGAAATGGTGCCAAACGGTTGCAAATGATCCCCTGAGAGGTTTGGTGGTCGAAACAGAAGGCTTTTTATCACAGGACAAGAAATCAGCCCTCGACAACTTAACCGGCAGAAAAAGATTTTTTTGAAAAAATCCCTAAGCCCCGGGGTCACAATTTCATCAAAAATCTCACGTTCTTTAATTCACTCAGAATTGGTGCAAAACGGTTGCAAATGCTCCCCTGAGAGGTTTGGCGGTCGAAACAGAAGGCTTTTGATCACAGGAAAAGAAATCAGCCCTCGACAACTTAACCGGCAGAAAAAGATTTTTTTGAAAAAATCCCTAAGCCCCGGGGTCACAATTTCATCAAAAATCTCACGTTCTCTAATTCACTCAGAAATGGTGCCAAACGGTTGCAAATGCTCCCCTGAGAGGTTTGGCGGTCGAAACAGAAGGCTTTTTATCACAGGAAAAGAAATCCGCCCTCGACAACTTAACCGGCAGAAAACGATTTTTTTGAAAAAATCCCTAAGCCCCGGGGTCACAATTTCATCAAAAATCTCACGTTCTTTAATTCACTCAGAAATGGTGCCAAACGGTTGCAAATGCTCCCCTGAGAGGTTTGGCGGTCGAAACAGAAGGCTTTTTATCACAGGAAAAGAAATCAGCCCTCGACAACTTAACCGGCAGAAAAAGATTTTTTTGAAAAAATCCCTAAGCCCCGGGGTCACAATTTCATCAAAAATCTCACGTTCTCTAATTCACTCAGAAATGGTGCCAAACGGTTGCAAATGCTCCCCTGAGAGGTTTGGCGGTCGAAACAGAAGGCTTTTTATCACAGGAAAAGAAATCCGCCCTCGACAACTTAACCGGCAGAAAAACGATTTTTTTGAAAAAATCCCTAAGCCCCGGGGTCACAATTTCCTCGAAAATCTGACTTTCGGCAATTCACTCAGAAATGGTGCCAAACGGTTGCAAATGATCCCCTGAGAGGTTTGGTGGTCGAAACAGAAGGCTTTTTATCACAGGACAAGAAATCAGCCCTCGACAACTTAACCGGCAGAAAAAGATTTTTTTGAAAAAATCCCTAAGCCCCGGGGTCACAATTTCATCAAAAATCTCACGTTCTTTAATTCACTCAGAAATGGTGCCAAACGGTTGCAAATGCTCCCCTGAGAGGTTTGGCGGTCGAAACAGAAGGCTTTTTATCACAGGAAAAGAAATCAGCCCTTGACAACTTAACCGGCAGAAAAAGATTTTTTTGAAAAAATCCCTAAGCCCCGGGGTCACAATTTCATCAAAAATCTGACTTTCGGCAATTCACTCAGAAATGGTGCCAAACGGTTGGAAATGATCCCCTGAGAGGTTAGGTGGTCGAAACAGAAGGCTTTTTATCATAGGACAAGAAATCAGCCCTCGACAACTTAACCGGCAGAAAAAGATTTTTGTGAAAAAACCCCTAAGCCCCGGGGTCACAATTTCATCAAAAATCTGACTTTCGGCAATTCACTCAGAAATGGTGCCAAACGGTTGCAAATGCTCCCCTGAGAGGTTTGGCGGTCGAAAAAGAAGGCATTTTATCACAGGAAAAGAAATCAGCCCTCGACAACTTAACCGGCAGAAAAAGATTTTTTTGAAAAAATCCCTAAGCCCTGGGGTCACAATTTCATCAAAAATCTGACTTTCGGCAATTCACTCAGAAATGGTGCCAAACGGTTGCAAATGCTCCCCTGAGAGGTTTGGCTGTCGAAACAGAAGGCTATTTATCACAGGAAAAGAAATCAGCCCTCGACACCTTAACCGGCAGAAAAAGATTTTTTTGAAAAAATCCCTAAGCCCCGGGGTCACAATTTCATCAAAAATCTCACGTTCTCTAATTCACTCAGAAATTGTGCCAAACAGTTGCAAATGCTCCCCTGAGAGGTTTGGCGGTCGAAACAGAAGGCTTTTTATCACAGGAAAAGAAATCAGTCCTCGACAACTTAACCGGCAGAAAAAGATTTTTTTGAAAAAATCCCTAAGCCCCGGGGTCACAATTTCCTCAAAAATCTCACGTTCTCTAATTCACTCAGAAATGGTGCCAAACGGTTGCAAATGCTCCCCTGAGAGGTTTGGCGGTCGAAACAGAAGGCTATTTATCACAGGAAAAGAAATTAGCCCTCGACACCTTAACCGGCAGAAAAAGATTTTTTTGAAAAAATCCCTAAGCCCCGGGGTCACAATTTCATCAAAAATCTGACTTTCGGCAATTCACTCAGAAATGGTGCCAAACAGTTGCAAATGCTCCCCTGAGAGGTTTGGCGGTCGAAACAGAAGGCTATGTATCACAGGAAAACAAATCAGCCCTCGACACCTTAACCGGCAGAAAAAGATTTTTTTGAAAAAATCCCTAAGCCCCGGGGTCACAATTTCATCAAAAATCTGACCTTCGGCAATTCACTCAGAAATGGTGCCAAACGGTTGCACATGCTCCCCTGAGAGGTTTGGCGGTCGAAACAGAAGGCTTTTTATCACAGGAAAAGAAATCAGCCCTCGACAACTTAACCGGCAGAAAATCTTTTTTTTGAAAAAATCCCTAAGCCCCGGGGTCACAATTTCATCAAAAATCTCACGTTCTCTAATTCACTCAGAAATTGTGCCAAACCGTTGCAAATGCTCCCCTGAGAGGTTTGGCGGTCGAAACAGAAGGCTATTTATCACAGGAAAAGAAATCAGCCCTCGACAACTTAACCGGCAGAAAAAGATTTTTTTGAAAAAATCCCTAAGCCCCGGGGTCACAATTTCATCAAAAATCTCACGTTCTTTAATTGACTCAGAAATGGTGCCAAACGGTTGCAAATGCTCCCCTGAGAGGTTTGGCGGTCGAAACAGAAAGCTATTTATCACAGGAAAAGAAATCAGCCCTCGACAGCTTAACCGGCAGAAAAATATTTTTTTGAAAAAATCCCTAAGCCCCGGGGTCACAATTTCATCAAAAATCTGACTTTCGGCAATTCACTCAGAAAATGGTGCCAAACGGTTCCAAATGCTCCCCTGAGAGGTTTGGCTGTCGAAACAGAAGGCTATTTATCACAGGAAAAGAAATCAGCCCTCGACACCTTAACCGGCAGAAAAATATTTTTTTGAAAAAATCCCTAAGCCCCGGGGTCACAATTTCATCAAAAATCTCACGTTCTCTAATTCACTCAGAAATTGTGCCAAACAGTTGCAAATGCTCCCCTGAGAGGTTTGGCGGTCGAAACAGAAGGCTTTTTATCACAGGAAAAGAAATCAGTCCTCGACAACTTAACCGGCAGAAAAAGATTTTTTTGAAAAAATCCCTAAGCCCCGGGGTCACAATTTCATCAAAAATCTGACTTTCGGCAATTCACTCAGAAATGGTGCCAAACAGTTGCAAATGCTCCCCTGAGAGGTTTGGCGGTCGAAACAGAAGGCTATGTATCACAGGAAAACAAATCAGCCCTCGACACCTTAACCGGCAGAAAAAGATTTTTTTGAAAAAATCCCTAAGCCCCGGGGTCACAATTTCATCAAAAATCTGACCTTCGGCAATTCACTCAGAAATGGTGCCAAACGGTTCCAAATGCTCCCCTGAGAGGTTTGTCGGTCGAAACAGAAGGCTATTTATCACAGGAAAAGAAATCAGCCCTCGACAACTTAACCGGCAGAAAATCTTTTTTTTGAAAAAATCCCTAAGCCCCGGGGTCACAATTTCATCAAAAATCTCACGTTCTTTAATTGACTCAGAAATTGTGCCAAACAGTTGCAAATGCTCCCCTGAGAGGTTTGGCGGTCGAAACAGAAGGCTATGTATCACAGGAAAACAAATCAGCCCTCGACAGCTTAACCGGCAGAAAAAGATTTTTTTGAAAAAATCCCTAAGCCCCGGGGTCACAATTTCATCAAAAATCTGACCTTCGGCAATTCACTCAGAAATTGTGCCAAACGGTTGCACATGCTCCCCTGAGAGGTTTGTCGGTCGAAACAGAAGGCTATTTATCACAGGAAAACAAATCAGCCCTCGACACCTTAACCGGCAGAAAAAGATTTTTTTGAAAAAATCCCTAAGCCCCGGGGTCACAATTTCATCAAAAATCTGACCTTCGGCAATTCACTCAGAAATGGTGCCAAACGGTTGCACATGCTCCCCTGAGAGGTTTGGCGGTCGAAACAGAAGGCTATGTATCACAGGAAAACAAATCAGCCCTCGACACCTTAACCGGCAGAAAAATATTTTTTTGAAAAAATCCCTAAGCCCCGGGGTCACAATTTCATCAAAAATCTCACGTTCTCTAATTCACTCAGAAAATGGTGCCAAACGGTTGCACATGCTCCCCTGAGAGGTTTGGCGGTCGAAACAGAAGGCTATTTATCACAGGAAAAGAAATCAGCCCTCGACACCTTAACCGGCAGAAAATCTTTTTTTTGAAAAAATCCCTAAGCCCCGGGGTCACAATTTCATCAAAAATCTCACGTTCTCTAATTCACTCAGAAATGGTGCCAAACGGTTGCAAATGCTCCCCTGAGAGGTTTGGCGGTCGAAACAGAAGGCTATTTATCACAGGAAAAGAAATTAGCCCTCGACACCTTAACCGGCAGAAAAAGATTTTTTTGAAAAAATCCCTAAGCCCCGGGGTCACAATTTCATCAAAAATCTGACTTTCGGCAATTCACTCAGAAATGGTGCCAAACAGTTGCAAATGCTCCCCTGAGAGGTTTGGCGGTCGAAACAGAAGGCTATGTATCACAGGAAAACAAATCAGCCCTCGACACCTTAACCGGCAGAAAAAGATTTTTTTGAAAAAATCCCTAAGCCCCGGGGTCACAATTTCATCAAAAATCTGACCTTCGGCAATTCACTCAGAAATGGTGCCAAACGGTTGCACATGCTCCCCTGAGAGGTTTGGCGGTCGAAACAGAAGGCTTTTTATCACAGGAAAAGAAATCAGCCCTCGACAACTTAACCGGCAGAAAATCTTTTTTTTGAAAAAATCCCTAAGCCCCGGGGTCACAATTTCATCAAAAATCTCACGTTCTCTAATTCACTCAGAAATTGTGCCAAACCGTTGCAAATGCTCCCCTGAGAGGTTTGGCGGTCGAAACAGAAGGCTATTTATCACAGGAAAAGAAATCAGCCCTCGACAACTTAACCGGCAGAAAAAGATTTTTTTGAAAAAATCCCTAAGCCCCGGGGTCACAATTTCATCAAAAATCTCACGTTCTTTAATTGACTCAGAAATGGTGCCAAACGGTTGCAAATGCTCCCCTGAGAGGTTTGGCGGTCGAAACAGAAAGCTATTTATCACAGGAAAAGAAATCAGCCCTCGACAGCTTAACCGGCAGAAAAATATTTTTTTGAAAAAATCCCTAAGCCCCGGGGTCACAATTTCATCAAAAATCTGACTTTCGGCAATTCACTCAGAAAATGGTGCCAAACGGTTCCAAATGCTCCCCTGAGAGGTTTGGCTGTCGAAACAGAAGGCTATTTATCACAGGAAAAGAAATCAGCCCTCGACACCTTAACCGGCAGAAAAATATTTTTTTGAAAAAATCCCTAAGCCCCGGGGTCACAATTTCATCAAAAATCTGACTTTCGGCAATTCACTCAGAAATGGTGCCAAACGGTTGCAAATGCTCCCCTGAGAGGTTTGGCGGTCGAAACAAAAGGCTTTTTATCACAGGAAAAGAAATCCGCCCTCGACAACTTAACCGGCAGAAAACGATTTTTTTGAAAAAATCCCTAAGCCCCGGGGTCACAATTTCCTCGAAAATCTGACTTTCGGCAATTCACTCAGAAATGGTGCCAAACGGTTGCAAATGATCCCCTGAGAGGTTTGGTGGTCGAAACAGAAGGCTTTTTATCACAGGAAAAGAAATCAGCCCTCGACAACTTAACCGGCAGAAAAAGATTTTTTTGAAAAAATCCCTAAGCCCCGGGGTCACAATTTCATCAAAAATCTCACGTTCTTTAATTCACTCAGAAATGGTGCCAAACGGTTGCAAATGCTCCCCTGAGAGGTTTGGCGGTCGAAACAGAAGTCTTTTTATCACAGGAAAAGAAATCAGCCCTCGACAACTTAACCGGCAGAAAAAGATTTTTTTGAAAAAACCCCTAAGCCCCGGGGTCACAATTTCATCAAAAATCTGACTTTCGGCAATTGACTCAGAAATGGTGCCAAACGGTTGCAAATGCTCCCCTGAGAGGTTTGGCGGTCGAAAAAGAAGGCTTTTTATCACAGGAAAAGAAATCAGCCCTCGACAACTTAACCGGCAGAAAAAGATTTTTTTCAAAAAAATCCCTAAGCCCTGGGGTCACAATTTCATCAAAAATCTGACTTTCGGCAATTCACTCAGAAATGGTGCCAAACGGTTGCAAATGCTCCCCTGAGAGGTTTGGCTGTCGAAACAGAAGGCTATTTATCACAGGAAAAGAAATCAGCCCTCGACACCTTAACCGGCAGAAAAAGATTTTTTTGAAAAAATCCCTAAGCCCCGGGGTCACAATTTCATCAAAAATCTCACGTTCTCTAATTCACTCAGAAATTGTGCCAAACAGTTGCAAATGCTCCCCTGAGAGGTTTGGCGGTCGAAACAGAAGGCTTTTTATCACAGGAAAAGAAATCAGTCCTCGACAACTTAACCGGCAGAAAAAGATTTTTTTGAAAAAATCCCTAAGCCCCGGGGTCACAATTTCCTCAAAAATCTCACGTTCTCTAATTCACTCAGAAATGGTGCCAAACGGTTGCAAATGCTCCCCTGAGAGGTTTGGCGGTCGAAACAGAAGGCTATTTATCACAGGAAAAGAAATTAGCCCTCGACACCTTAACCGGCAGAAAAAGATTTTTTTGAAAAAATCCCTAAGCCCCGGGGTCACAATTTCATCAAAAATCTGACTTTCGGCAATTCACTCAGAAATGGTGCCAAACAGTTGCAAATGCTCCCCTGAGAGGTTTGGCGGTCGAAACAGAAGGCTATGTATCACAGGAAAACAAATCAGCCCTCGACACCTTAACCGGCAGAAAAAGATTTTTTTGAAAAAATCCCTAAGCCCCGGGGTCACAATTTCATCAAAAATCTCACGTTCTCCAATTGACGCAAAAATGGTGCCAAACGGTTGGAAATGATCCCCTGAGAGGTTTGGCGGTCGAAACAGAAGGCTTTTTATCACAGGAAAAGAAATCAGCCCTCGACAACTTAACCGGCAGAAAATCTTTTTTTTGAAAAAATCCCTAAGCCCCGGGGTCACAATTTCATCAAAAATCTCACGTTCTCTAATTCACTCAGAAATTGTGCCAAACCGTTGCAAATGCTCCCCTGAGAGGTTTGGCGGTCGAAACAGAAGGCTATTTATCACAGGAAAAGAAATCAGCCCTCGACAACTTAACCGGCAGAAAAAGATTTTTTTGAAAAAATCCCTAAGCCCCGGGGTCACAATTTCATCAAAAATCTCACGTTCTTTAATTGACTCAGAAATGGTGCCAAACGGTTGCAAATGCTCCCCTGAGAGGTTTGGCGGTCGAAACAGAAAGCTATTTATCACAGGAAAAGAAATCAGCCCTCGACAGCTTAACCGGCAGAAAAATATTTTTTTGAAAAAATCCCTAAGCCCCGGGGTCACAATTTCATCAAAAATCTGACTTTCGGCAATTCACTCAGAAAATGGTGCCAAACGGTTCCAAATGCTCCCCTGAGAGGTTTGGCTGTCGAAACAGAAGGCTATTTATCACAGGAAAAGAAATCAGCCCTCGACACCTTAACCGGCAGAAAAATATTTTTTTGAAAAAATCCCTAAGCCCCGGGGTCACAATTTCATCAAAAATCTGACTTTCGGCAATTCACTCAGAAATGGTGCCAAACGGTTGCAAATGCTCCCCTGAGAGGTTTGGCGGTCGAAACAAAAGGCTTTTTATCACAGGAAAAGAAATCCGCCCTCGACAACTTAACCGGCAGAAAACGATTTTTTTGAAAAAATCCCTAAGCCCCGGGGTCACAATTTCCTCGAAAATCTGACTTTCGGCAATTCACTCAGAAATGGTGCCAAACGGTTGCAAATGATCCCCTGAGAGGTTTGGTGGTCGAAACAGAAGGCTTTTTGTCACAGGAAAAGAAATCAGCCCTCGACAACTTAACCGGCAGAAAAAGATTTTTTTGAAAAAATCCCTAAGCCCCGGGGTCACAATTTCATCAAAAATCTCACGTTCTTTAATTCACTCAGAAATGGTGCCAAACGGTTGCAAATGCTCCCCTGAGAGGTTTGGCGGTCGAAACAGAAGTCTTTTTATCACAGGAAAAGAAATCAGCCCTCGACAACTTAACCGGCAGAAAAAGATTTTTTTGAAAAAATCCCTAAGCCCCGGGGTCACAATTTCATCAAAAATCTCACGTTCTCTAATTCACTCAGAAATGGTGCCAAACGGTTGCAAATGATCCCCTGAGAGGTTAGGTGGTCGAAACAGAAGGCTTTTTATCATAGGACAAGAAATCAGCCCTCAACAACTTAACCGGCAGAAAAAGATTTTTGTGAAAAAACCCCTAAGCCCCGGGGTCACAATTTCATCAAAAATCTGACTTTCGGCAATTCACTCAGAAATGGTGCCAAACGGTTGCAAATGCTCCCCTGAGAGGTTTGGCGGTCGAAAAAGAAGGCTTTTTATCACAGGAAAAGAAATCAGCCCTCGACAACTTAACCGGCAGAAAAAGATTTTTTTGAAAAAATCCCTAAGCCCTGGGGTCACAATTTCATCAAAAATCTGACTTTCGGCAATTCACTCAGAAATGGTGCCAAACGGTTGCAAATGCTCCCCTGAGAGGTTTGGCTGTCGAAACAGAAGGCTATTTATCACAGGAAAAGAAATCAGCCCTCGACACCTTAACCGGCAGAAAAAGATTTTTTTTGAAAAAATCCCTAAGCCCCGGGGTCACAATTTCATCAAAAATCTCACGTTCTCTAATTCACTCAGAAATTGTGCCAAACAGTTGCAAATGCTCCCCTGAGAGGTTTGGCGGTCGAAACAGAAGGCTTTTTATCACAGGAAAAGAAATCAGTCCTCGACAACTTAACCGGCAGAAAAAGATTTTTTTGAAAAAATCCCTAAGCCCCGGGGTCACAATTTCCTCAAAAATCTCACGTTCTCTAATTCACTCAGAAATGGTGCCAAACGGTTGCAAATGCTCCCCTGAGAGGTTTGGCGGTCGAAACAGAAGGCAGTTTATCACAGGAAAAGAAATCAGCCCTCGACACCTTAACCGGTAGAAAAAAATTTTTTTGAAAAAATCCCTAAGCCCCGGGGTCACAATTTCATCAAAAATCTGACTTTCGGCAATTCACTCAGAAATGGTGCCAAACGGTTGTAAATGATCCCCTGAGAGGTTTGGTGGTCGAAACAGAAGGCTTTTTATCACAGGACAAGAAATCAGCCCTCGACAACTTAACCGGCAGAAAAAGATTTTTTTGAAAAAATCCCTAAGCCCCGGGGTCACAATTTCATCAAAAATCTCACGTTCTGTAATTCACTCAGAAATGGTGCCAAACGGTTGCAAATGCTCCCCTGAGAGGTTTGGCGGTCGAAACAGAAGGCTTTTTATCACAGGAAAAGAAATCAGCCCTCGACACCTTAACCGGCAGAAAAAGATTTTTTTGAAAAAATCCCTAAGCCCCGGGGTCACAATTTCATCAAAAATCTCACGTTCTCTAATTCACTCAGAAATTGTGCCAAACAGTTGCAAATGCTCCCCTGAGAGGTTTGGCGGTCGAAACAGAAGGCTTTTTATCACAGGAAAAGAAATCAGTCCTCGACAACTTAACCGGCAGAAAAAGATTTTTTTGAAAAAATCCCTAAGCCCCGGGGTCACAATTTCCTCAAAAATCTCACGTTCTCTAATTCACTCAGAAATGGTGCCAAACGGTTGCAAATGCTCCCCTGAGAGGTTTGGCGGTCGAAACAGAAGGCTATGTATCACAGGAAAACAAATCAGCCCTCGACACCTTAACCGGCAGAAAAAGATTTTTTTGAAAAAATCCCTAAGCCCCGGGGTCACAATTTCATCAAAAATCTGACCTTCGGCAATTCACTCAGAAATGGTGCCAAACGGTTGCACATGCTCCCCTGAGAGGTTTGGCGGTCGAAACAGAAGGCTTTTTATCACAGGAAAAGAAATCAGCCCTCGACAACTTAACCGGCAGAAAATCTTTTTTTTGAAAAAATCCCTAAGCCCCGGGGTCACAATTTCATCAAAAATCTCACGTTCTCTAATTCACTCAGAAATTGTGCCAAACCGTTTCAAATGCTCCCCTGAGAGGTTTGGCGGTCGAAACAGAAGGCTATTTATCACAGGAAAAGAAATCAGCCCTCGACAACTTAACCGGCAGAAAAAGATTTTTTTGAAAAAATCCCTAAGCCCCGGGGTCACAATTTCATCAAAAATCTCACGTTCTTTAATTGACTCAGAAATGGTGCCAAACGGTTGCAAATGCTCCCCTGAGAGGTTTGGCGGTCGAAACAGAAAGCTATTTATCACAGGAAAAGAAATCAGCCCTCGACAGCTTAACCGGCAGAAAAATATTTTTTTGAAAAAATCCCTAAGCCCCGGGGTCACAATTTCATCAAAAATCTGACTTTCGGCAATTCACTCAGAAAATGGTGCCAAACGGTTCCAAATGCTCCCCTGAGAGGTTTGGCTGTCGAAACAGAAGGCTATTTATCACAGGAAAAGAAATCAGCCCTCGACACCTTAACCGGCAGAAAAATATTTTTTTGAAAAAATCCCTAAGCCCCGGGGTCACAATTTCATCAAAAATCTGACTTTTGGAAATTCACTCAGAAATGGTGCCAAACGGTTGCAAATGCTCCCCTGAGAGGTTTGGCGGTCGAAACAGAAGGCTTTTTATCACAGGAAAAGAAATCAGTCCTCGACAACTTAACCGGCAGAAAAAGATTTTTTTGAAAAAATCCCTAAGCCCCGGGGTCACAATTTCATCAAAAATCTGACTTTTGGAAATTCACTCAGAAATTGTGCCAAACAGTTGCAAATGCTCCCCTGAGAGGTTTGGCGGTCGAAACAGAAGGCTTTTTATCACAGGAAAAGAAATCAGTCCTCGACAACTTAACCGGCAGAAAAAGATTTTTTTGAAAAAATCCCTAAGCCCCGGGGTCACAATTTCCTCAAAAATCTCACGTTCTCTAATTCACTCAGAAATGGTGCCAAACGGTTGCAAATGCTCCCCTGAGAGGTTTGGCGGTCGAAACAGAAGGCTATTTATCACAGGAAAAGAAATTAGCCCTCGACACCTTAACCGGCAGAAAAAGATTTTTTTGAAAAAATCCCTAAGCCCCGGGGTCACAATTTCATCAAAAATCTGACTTTCGGCAATTCACTCAGAAATGGTGCCAAACAGTTGCAAATGCTCCCCTGAGAGGTTTGGCGGTCGAAACAGAAGGCTATGTATCACAGGAAAACAAATCAGCCCTCGACACCTTAACCGGCAGAAAAATATTTTTTTGAAAAAATCCCTAAGCCCCGGGGTCACAATTTCATCAAAAATCTGACCTTCGGCAATTCACTCAGAAATGGTGCCAAACGGTTGCACATGCTCCCCTGAGAGGTTTGGCGGTCGAAACAGAAGGCTTTTTATCACAGGAAAAGAAATCAGCCCTCGACAACTTAACCGGCAGAAAATCTTTTTTTTGAAAAAATCCCTAAGCCCCGGGGTCACAATTTCATCAAAAATCTCACGTTCTCTAATTCACTCAGAAATTGTGCCAAACCGTTGCAAATGCTCCCCTGAGAGGTTTGGCGGTCGAAACAGAAGGCTATTTATCACAGGAAAAGAAATCAGCCCTCGACAACTTAACCGGCAGAAAAAGATTTTTTTGAAAAAATCCCTAAGCCCCGGGGTCACAATTTCATCAAAAATCTCACGTTCTTTAATTGACTCAGAAATGGTGCCAAACGGTTGCAAATGCTCCCCTGAGAGGTTTGGCGGTCGAAACAGAAAGCTATTTATCACAGGAAAAGAAATCAGCCCTCGACAGCTTAACCGGCAGAAAAATATTTTTTTGAAAAAATCCCTAAGCCCCGGGGTCACAATTTCATCAAAAATCTGACTTTCGGCAATTCACTCAGAAAATGGTGCCAAACGGTTCCAAATGCTCCCCTGAGAGGTTTGGCTGTCGAAACAGAAGGCTATTTATCACAGGAAAAGAAATCAGCCCTCGACACCTTAACCGGCAGAAAAATATTTTTTTGAAAAAATCCCTAAGCCCCGGGGTCACAATTTCATCAAAAATCTGACTTTCGGCAATTCACTCAGAAATGGTGCCAAACGGTTGCAAATGCTCCCCTGAGAGGTTTGGCGGTCGAAACAAAAGGCTTTTTATCACAGGAAAAGAAATCCGCCCTCGACAACTTAACCGGCAGAAAACGATTTTTTTGAAAAAATCCCTAAGCCCCGGGGTCACAATTTCCTCGAAAATCTGACTTTCGGCAATTCACTCAGAAATGGTGCCAAACGGTTGCAAATGATCCCCTGAGAGGTTTGGTGGTCGAAACAGAAGGCTTTTTATCACAGGAAAAGAAATCAGCCCTCGACAACTTAACCGGCAGAAAAAGATTTTTTTGAAAAAATCCCTAAGCCCCGGGGTCACAATTTCATCAAAAATCTGACTTTCGGCAATTCACTCAGAAATGGTGCCAAACGGTTGCAAATGCTCCCCTGAGAGGTTTGGCGGTCGAAAAAGAAGGCTTTTTATCACAATAAAAGAAATCAGCCCTCGACAACTTAACCGGCAGAAAAAGATTTTTTTGAAAAAATCCCTAAGCCCTGGGGTCACAATTTCATCAAAAATCTGACTTTCGGCAATTCACTCAGAAATGGTGCCAAACGGTTGCAAATGCTCCCCTGAGAGGTTTGGCTGTCGAAACAGAAGGCTATTTATCACAGGAAAAGAAATCAGCCCTCGACACCTTAACCGGCAGAAAAAGATTTTTTTTGAAAAAATCCCTAAGCCCCGGGGTCACAATTTCATCAAAAATCTCACGTTCTCTAATTCACTCAGAAATTGTGCCAAACAGTTGCAAATGCTCCCCTGAGAGGTTTGGCGGTCGAAACAGAAGGCTTTTTATCACAGGAAAAGAAATCAGTCCTCGACAACTTAACCGGCAGAAAAAGATTTTTTTGAAAAAATCCCTAAGCCCCGGGGTCACAATTTCCTCAAAAATCTCACGTTCTCTAATTCACTCAGAAATGGTGCCAAACGGTTGCAAATGCTCCCCTGAGAGGTTTGGCGGTCGAAACAGAAGGCTATTTATCACAGGAAAAGAAATTAGCCCTCGACACCTTAACCGGCAGAAAAAGATTTTTTTGAAAAAATCCCTAAGCCCCGGGGTCACAATTTCATCAAAAATCTGACTTTCGGCAATTCACTCAGAAATGGTGCCAAACAGTTGCAAATGCTCCCCTGAGAGGTTTGGCGGTCGAAACAGAAGGCTATGTATCACAGGAAAACAAATCAGCCCTCGACACCTTAACCGGCAGAAAAAGATTTTTTTGAAAAAATCCCTAAGCCCCGGGGTCACAATTTCATCAAAAATCTGACCTTCGGCAATTCACTCAGAAATGGTGCCAAACGGTTGCACATGCTCCCCTGAGAGGTTTGGCGGTCGAAACAGAAGGCTTTTTATCACAGGAAAAGAAATCAGCCCTCGACAACTTAACCGGCAGAAAATCTTTTTTTTGAAAAAATCCCTAAGCCCCGGGGTCACAATTTCATCAAAAATCTCACGTTCTCTAATTCACTCAGAAATTGTGCCAAACCGTTGCAAATGCTCCCCTGAGAGGTTTGGCGGTCGAAACAGAAGGCTATTTATCACAGGAAAAGAAATCAGCCCTCGACAACTTAACCGGCAGAAAAAGATTTTTTTGAAAAAATCCCTAAGCCCCGGGGTCACAATTTCATCAAAAATCTCACGTTCTTTAATTGACTCAGAAATGGTGCCAAACGGTTGCAAATGCTCCCCTGAGAGGTTTGGCGGTCGAAACAGAAAGCTATTTATCACAGGAAAAGAAATCAGCCCTCGACAGCTTAACCGGCAGAAAAATATTTTTTTGAAAAAATCCCTAAGCCCCGGGGTCACAATTTCATCAAAAATCTGACTTTCGGCAATTCACTCAGAAAATGGTGCCAAACGGTTCCAAATGCTCCCCTGAGAGGTTTGGCTGTCGAAACAGAAGGCTATTTATCACAGGAAAAGAAATCAGCCCTCGACACCTTAACCGGCAGAAAAATATTTTTTTGAAAAAATCCCTAAGCCCCGGGGTCACAATTTCATCAAAAATCTGACTTTCGGCAATTCACTCAGAAATGGTGCCAAACGGTTGCAAATGCTCCCCTGAGAGGTTTGGCGGTCGAAACAAAAGGCTTTTTATCACAGGAAAAGAAATCCGCCCTCGACAACTTAACCGGCAGAAAACGATTTTTTTGAAAAAATCCCTAAGCCCCGGGGTCACAATTTCCTCGAAAATCTGACTTTCGGCAATTCACTCAGAAATGGTGCCAAACGGTTGCAAATGATCCCCTGAGAGGTTTGGTGGTCGAAACAGAAGGCTTTTTATCACAGGAAAAGAAATCAGCCCTCGACAACTTAACCGGCAGAAAAAGATTTTTTTGAAAAAATCCCTAAGCCCCGGGGTCACAATTTCATCAAAAATCTCACGTTCTTTAATTCACTCAGAAATGGTGCCAAACGGTTGCAAATGCTCCCCTGAGAGGTTTGGCGGTCGAAACAGAAGTCTTTTTATCACAGGAAAAGAAATCAGCCCTCGACAACTTAACCGGCAGAAAAAGATTTTTTTGAAAAAATCCCTAAGCCCCGGGGTCACAATTTCATCAAAAATCTCACGTTCTCTAATTCACTCAGAAATGGTGCCAAACGGTTGCAAATGATCCCCTGAGAGGTTAGGTGGTCGAAACAGAAGGCTTTTTATCATAGGACAAGAAATCAGCCCTCAACAACTTAACCGGCAGAAAAAGATTTTTGTGAAAAAACCCCTAAGCCCCGGGGTCACAATTTCATCAAAAATCTGACTTTCGGCAATTCACTCAGAAATGGTGCCAAACGGTTGCAAATGCTCCCCTGAGAGGTTTGGCGGTCGAAAAAGAAGGCTTTTTATCACAATAAAAGAAATCAGCCCTCGACAACTTAACCGGCAGAAAAAGATTTTTTTGAAAAAATCCCTAAGCCCTGGGGTCACAATTTCATCAAAAATCTGACTTTCGGCAATTCACTCAGAAATGGTGCCAAACGGTTGCAAATGCTCCCCTGAGAGGTTTGGCTGTCGAAACAGAAGGCTATTTATCACAGGAAAAGAAATCAGCCCTCGACACCTTAACCGGCAGAAAAAGATTTTTTTTGAAAAAATCCCTAAGCCCCGGGGTCACAATTTCATCAAAAATCTCACGTTCTCTAATTCACTCAGAAATTGTGCCAAACAGTTGCAAATGCTCCCCTGAGAGGTTTGGCGGTCGAAACAGAAGGCTTTTTATCACAGGAAAAGAAATCAGTCCTCGACAACTTAACCGGCAGAAAAAGATTTTTTTGAAAAAATCCCTAAGCCCCGGGGTCACAATTTCCTCAAAAATCTCACGTTCTCTAATTCACTCAGAAATGGTGCCAAACGGTTGCAAATGCTCCCCTGAGAGGTTTGGCGGTCGAAACAGAAGGCAGTTTATCACAGGAAAAGAAATCAGCCCTCGACACCTTAACCGGTAGAAAAAAATTTTTTTGAAAAAATCCCTAAGCCCCGGGGTCACAATTTCATCAAAAATCTGACTTTCGGCAATTCACTCAGAAATGGTGCCAAACGGTTGTAAATGATCCCCTGAGAGGTTTGGTGGTCGAAACAGAAGGCTTTTTATCACAGGAGAAGAAATCAGCCCTCGACAACTTAACCGGCAGAAAAAGATTTTTTTGAAAAAATCCCTAAGCCCCGGGGTCACAATGTCATCAAAAATCTCACGTTCTGTAATTCACTCAGAAATGGTGCCAAACGGTTGCAAATGCTCCCCTGAGAGGTTTGGCGGTCGAAACAGAAGGCTTTTTATCACAGGAAAAGAAATCAGCCCTCGACAACTTAACCGGCAGAAAAAGATTTTTTTGAAAAAATCCCTAAGCCCCGGGGTCACAATTTCATCAAAAATCGGACTTTCGGCAATTCACTCAGAAATGGTGCCAAACGGTTGCAAATGCTCCCCTGAGAGGTTTGGCGGTCGAAACAGAAGGCTTTTTATCACAGGAAAAGAAATCAGCCCTCGACACCTTAACCGGCAGAAAAAGATTTTTTTGAAAAAATCCCTAAGCCCCGGGGTCACAATTTCATCAAAAATCTGACTTTCGGCAATTCACTCCGAAATGGTGCCAAACAGTTGCAAATGCTCCCCTGAGAGGTTTGGCGGTCGAAACAGAAGGCTTTTTATCACAGGAAAAGAAATCAGCCCTCGACAACTTAACCGGCAGAAAAAGATTTTTTTGAAAAAATCCCTAAGCCCCGGGGTCACAATTTCATCAAAAATCTCACGTTCTCTAATTCACTCAGAAATTGTGCCAAACGGTTGCAAATGCTCCCCTGAGAGGTTTGGCGGTCGAAACAGAAGGCTTTTTATCACAGGAAAAGAAATCAGCCCTCGACACCTTAACCGGCAGAAAAAGATTTTTTTGAAAAAATCCCTAAGCCCCGGGGTCACAATTTCATCAAAAATCTGACTTTCGGCAATTCACTCAGAAATGGTGCCAAACGGTTGCAAATGCTCCCCTGAGAGGTTTGGCTGTCGAAACAGAAGGCTTTTTATCACAGGAAAAGAAATCAGCCCTCGACACCTTAACCGGCAGAAAAAGATATTTTTGAAAAAATCCCTAAGCCCCGGGGTCACAATTTCATCAAAAATCTCACGTTCTCTAATTCACTCAGAAATTGTGCCAAACGGTTACAAATGCTCCCCTGAGAGGTTTGGCGGTCGAAACAGAAGGCTTTTTATCACAGGAAAAGAAATCAGCCCTCGACAACCTAACCGGCAGAAAAAGATTTTTTTGAAAAAATCCCTAAGCCCCGGGGTCACAATTTCCTCAAAAATCTCAGGTTCTCTAATTCACTCAGAAATGGGGCCAAACGGTTGCAAATGCTCCCCTGAGAGGTTTGGCAGTCGAAACAGAAGGCAGTTTATCACAGGAAAAGAAATCAGCCCTCGACACCTTAACCGGTAGAAAAATTTTTTTTTGAAAAAATCCTTAAGCCCCGGGGTCACAATTTCATCAAAAATCTGACTTTCGGGAATTCACTCAGAAATGGTGCCAAACGGTTGCAAATGATCCCCTGAGAGGTTTGGTGGTCGAAACAGAAGGCTTTTTATCACAGGACAAGAAATCAGCCCTCGACAACTTAACCGGCAGAAAAAGATTTTTTTGAAAAAATCCCTAAGCCCCGGGGTCACAATTTCATCAAAAATCTCACGTTCTTTAATTCACTCAGAAATGGTGCCAAACGGTTGCAAATGCTCCCCTGAGAGGTTTGGCGGTCGAAACAGAAGGCTTTTTATCACAGGAAAAGAAATCAGCCCTCGACAACTTAACCGGCAGAAAAAGATTTTTTTGAAAAAATCCCTAAGCCCCGGGGTCACAATTTCATCAAAAATCTGACTTTCGGCAATTCACTCAGAAATGGTGCCAAACGGTTGCAAAAAATCCCCTGAGAGGTTTGGTGGTCGAAACAGAAGGCTTTTTATCACAGGACAAGAAATCAGCCCTCGTCAACTTAACCGGCAGAAACTTTTTTTTTTGAAAAAATCCCTAAGCCCCGGGGTCACAATTTCATCAAAAATCTCACGTTCTCTAATTCACTCAGAAATTGTGCCAAACGGTTGCAAATGATCCCCTGAGAGGTTTGGCGGTCGAAACAGAAGGCTTTTTATCACAGGAAAAGAAATCAGCCCTCGACAACTTAACCGGCAGAAAAAGATTTTTTTGAAAAAATCCCTAAGCCCCGGGGTCACAATTTCATCAAAAATCTCACGTTCTCTAATTCACTCAGAAATGGTGCCAAACGGTTGCAAATGCTCCCCTGAGAGGTTTGGCGGTCGAAACAGAAGGCAGTTTATCACAGGAAAACAAATCAGCCCTCGACACCTTAACCGGCAGAAAAAGATTTTTTTGAAAAAATCCCTAAGCCCCGGGGTCACAATTTCATCAAAAATCTGACTTTCGGCAATTCACTCAGAAATGGTGCCAAACAGTTGCAAATGCTCCCCTGAGAGGTTTGGCGGTCGAAACAGAAGGCTTTCTATCACAGGACGAGAAATCAGCCCTCGACAACTTAACCGGCAGAAAAAGATTTTTTTGAAAAAATCCCTAAACCCCGGGGTCACAATTTAATCTAAAATCTGACTTATGGCAATTCACTCAGAAATGGTGCCAAACAGTTGCAAATGCTCCCCTGAGGTTTGGCGGTCGAAACAGAAGGCTTTATATCACAGGACGAGAAATCAGCGCTCGCAACTTAACCGGCAGAAAAAGATTTTTTTGAAAAAATCCCTAAGCCCCGGGGTCACAATTTCATCAAAAATCTGACTTTCGGCAATTCACTCAGAAATCGTGCCAAACAGTTGCAAATGCTCCCCTGAGGTTTGGCGGTCGAAACAGAAGGCTTTATATCACAGGACGAGAAATCAGCCCTCGCAACTTAACCAGCAGAAAAAGATTTTTTTGAAAAAATCCCTAAACCCCGGGGTCACAATTTCATTAAAAATCTCACGTTCTCTAATTCACTCAGAAATGGTGCCAAACAGTTGCAAATGCTCCCCTGAGAGGTTTGGCGGTTGAAACAGAAGGCAGTTTATCACAGGAAAAGAAATCAGCCCTCGACACCTTAACCAGCAGAAAAAGATTTTTTTGAAAAAATCCCTAAGCCCCGGGGTCACAATTTCATCAAAAATCTGACTTTCGGCAATTCACTCAGAAATGGTGCCAAACGGTTGCAAATGATCCCCTGAGAGGTTTGGTGGTCGAAACAGAAGGCTTTTTATCACAGCACAAGAAATCAGCCCTCGACAACTTAACCGGCAGAGAAAGATTTTTTTGAAAAAACCCCTAAGCCCCGGGGTCACAATTTCATCAAAAATCTGACTTTCGGCAATTCACTCAGAAATGGTGCCAAACAGTTGCAAATGCTCCCCTGAGAGGTTTGGCGGTCGAAACAGAAGGCTATTTATCACAGGAAAACAAATCAGCCCTCGACACCTTAATCGGCAGAAAAAGATTTTTTTGAAAAAATCCCTAAGCCCCGGGGTCACAATTTCATCAAAAATCTCACGTTCTCTAATTCACTCAGAAATGGTGCCAAACGGTTGCAAATGCTCCCCTGAGAGGTTTGGCAGTCGAAACAGAAGGCAGTTTATCACAGGAAAAGAAATCAGCCCTCGACACCTTAACCAGCAGAAAAAGATTTTTTTGAAAAAACCCCAAAGCCCCGGGATCACAATTTCATCAAAAATCTGACTTTCGGCAGTTCACTCAGAAATGGTGCCAAACAGTTGCAAATGCTCCCCTGAGAGGTTTGGCGGTCGAAACAGAAGGCAGTTTATCACAGGAAAAGAAATCAGCCCTCGACACCTTAACCGGCAGAGAAAGATTTTTTTGAAAAAACCCCTAAGCCCCGGGGTCACAATTTCATCAAAAATCTGACTTTCGGCAGTTCACTCAGAAATGGTGCCAAACAGTTGCAAATGCTCCCCTGAGAGGTTTGGCGGTCGAAACAGAAGGCTTTTTATCACAGGACGAGAAATCAGCCCTCGACAACTTAACCGGCAGAAAAAGATTTTTTTGAAAAAATCCCTAAGCCCCGGGGTCACAATTTAATCTAAAATCTGACTTTCGGCAATTCACTGAGAAATGGTGCCAAACAGTTGCAAATGCTCCCCTGTGGTTTGGCGGTCGAAACAGAAGGCTTTATATCACAGGACGAGAAATCAGCGCTCGCAACTTAACCGGCAGAAAAAGATTTTTTTGAAAAAATCCCTAAGCCCCGGGGTCACAATTTCATCAATAATCTGACTTTCGGCAATTCACTCAGAAATCGTGCCAAACAGTTGCAAATGCTCCCCTGAGAGGTTTGGCGGTCGAAACAGAAGGCTTTTTATCACAGGACGAGAAATCAGCCCTCGACAACTTAACCGGCAGAAAAAGATTTTTTTGCAAAAATCCCTAAACCCCGGGGTCACAATTTCATCAAAAATCTGACTTTCGGCAATTCACTCAGAAATGGTGCCAAACAGTTACAAATTCTCCCCTGAGAGGTTTGGCGGTCGAAACAGAAGGCTTTATATCACAGGACGAGAAATCAGCCCTCGCAACTTAACCAGCAGAAAAAGATTTTTTTGAAAAAATCCCTAAGACCCGGGGTCACAATTTCATTAAAAATCTCACGTTCTCTAATTCACTCAGAAATGGTACCAAACAGTTGCAAATGCTCCCCTGAGAGGTTTGGCGGTTGAAACAGAAGGCAGTTTATCACAGGAAAAGAAATCAGCCCTCGACACCTTAACCGGCAGAAAAAGATTTGTTTGAAAAAATCCCTAAGCCCCGGGGTCACAATTTCATCAAAAATCTGACTTTCGGCAATTCACTCAGAAATGTTGCCAAACAGTTGCAAATGATCCCCTGAGAGGTTTGGCGGTCGAAACAGAAGGCTTTTTATCACAGCACAAGAAATCAGCCCTCGACAACTTAACCGGCAGAGAAAGATTTTTTTGAAAAAATCCCTAAGCCCCGGGGTCACAATTTCATCAAAAATCTCACGTTCTCTAATTCACTCAGAAATGGTGCCAAACGGTTGCAAATGCTCCCCTGAGAGGTTTGGCAGTCGAAACAGAAGGCAGTTTATCACAGGAAAAGAAATCAGCCCTCGACACCTTAACCGGCAGAAAAAGATTTTTTTGAAAAAACCCCTAAGCCCCGGGGTCACAATTTCATCAAAAATCTGACTTTCGGCAGTTCACTCAGAAATGGTGCCAAACAGTTGCAAATGCTCCCCTGAGAGGTTTGGCGGTCGAAACAGAAGGCAGTTTATCACAGGAAAAGAAATCAGCCCTCGACACCTTAACCGGCAGAGAAAGATTTTTTTGAAAAAACCCCTAAGCCCCGGGGTCACAATTTCATCAAAAATCTGACTTTCGGCAGTTCACTCAGAAATGGTGCCAAACAGTTGCAAATGCTCCCCTGAGAGGTTTGGCGGTCGAAACAGAAGGCTTTTTATCACAGGACGAGAAATCAGCCCTCGACAACTTAACCGGCAGAAAAAGATTTTTTTGAAAAAATCCCTAAGCCCCGGGGTCACAATTTCATCAAAAATCTGACTTTCGGCAATTCAATCAGAAATGGTGCCAAACAGTTGCAAATGCTCCCCTGAGAGGTTTGGCGGTCGAAACAGAAACCTTTTTATCATAGGACGAGAAATCAGCCCTCGACAACTTAACCGGCAGAAAAAGATTTTTTTGAAAAAATCCCTAAGCCCCGGGGTCACAATTTCATCAAAAATCTGACTTTCGGCAATTCACTCAGAAATGGTGCCAAACGGTTGCAAATGCTCCCCTGAGAGGTTTGGCGGTCGAAACAGAAGGCTTTTTATCACAGGACGAGAAATCAGCCCTCGACAACTTAACCGGCAGAAAAAGATTTTTTTGAAAAAATCCCTAAGCCCCGGGGTCACAATTTCATCAAAAATCTCACTTTCAGGGGTTCAGGGACAGAGGCACAGGGTAGGCAGGAGATGGAGAGCGATGGGGATGAATCCCAGGACAGCGAGGAAGAGGATGACAATGACTCTAGAGATTCCATGAGTCTTTCCAGCGAATCAGAGGATTCCCAGAAGGGGGCGCCGGTGGTCAAGGCCAGGGGAGCCGCAGGGGGGACGTGTCAGGAGCAGGGGGCCAGCGGGGGATCCCAAAGTGGCAGCTGGGCGTCAGGACCAGCCTCCCCGCCAGAGTGCAGCGAAGGGGGTGGAGGTTCCAGCGTATCAGGGGAGGCGGCTTCGGCAGTAGAGAAAGGAGGGAGGTCGGAGCAAGCCACCCTCCCGGAAGGGGAGGGGAGTAGTGAAGGGAGTAGCGTAGCTGTCAAAAGGAAAGTTAGAGGTTGGGCGCGCGTGCCAAGTTCAAATGTAGAGGCGCGCGGAAGTACAGGGAGCCCGGAGGAGGGGCCAGGTCCCAAAGCCCGCAGGAGGGGGCAAGAGCAGTCTGATTCCGCGTCGGAGGAATCCAGGAGGGGCGAAACCCCAGCGGGCAGAAAGACCCTGCGGAAAAGGAAAGAGAGAAAGAGGTGGAGCAGCGCAAGCCTCTTAAACTGGTGCAGGGGAGGGACGGATTCAGAAGGGACTTCAGCGGTCTAAGCCTAGCAGACATAGGGCTGCGCGCCTCGGATCTGAAGCAAACAATGAACTGCAATAAACACTTTTGTATATAAGAAAAGAAAGGCGTTGGTCTTTTGTGAGCTGAGACTTGAGGCAGCCCTGACAGTAAGTCCCTTCTCCAAAACTGCAAAAAAAATTTTTTTTGCAAAGCTCACGAAGTTTGGCAGACATGACTACTGAGGAGCAGATAACGACCCTGCAAAACGCAGTCGCTGAACTCTCCGTTGCAGTACGGGTCTCTCAGAAGACAGTTGCCGAAGCAGAAGCGCGATGCCAGGATCTGCAAGCCAGGTGGGATCAGGCGTGCAAACAGGGGTTCCCGGGGTCCAGAGCAGAGGGAATCGGTCTCGGACGGAGGGGGGGCAATTTAGTAGCCCACTTCGATGGGAACCTGAAGCATTATCCCAATTTCAGAGCAGACGTCCTATACGCGCTGCATTTGCTTCGAAAAGACTTCAAAGATGAGGAGGAGAAAGTAGGCTTTATTGTGTCCCATTTGCATGGGGAAGCTAGAACCTGGTTACGCAATTTGTGGCGCGAAGATGGTCTTGCCCGCAGGGACTCTGACGAATTTATCAAAGCCATGGACGCTTGCTTCCAATCTACCGTTGACGTTGATGTGGCGCGCCAGGAGATGCATGGATTGCGGCAGGGCAAGGCTACAGTGCGTCAGTACCATTCTCGCTTTTTTGCATTGCTGAATGTGCTGGGCTGGGAAAAGGACTCCCTGGCAGTGAGAGACTTGTTCTGGGAGGGGCTTCATGGCTCAGTAAAAGATGAGCTGGCTAGGGGAGACAGACCTCAAACCCTAGCAGACGTCGTGCAGAGGGCACTCACGATAGGGGTGCGCCACGAAGAACGCCCTTGGCACAGTGAGGAGGGGCGTCACGTCCGCCCACCAGCTAGAGCGCCTCCTTTTCTTCTTCCCAGGGACCTGGGACGTACAAATCCCTCGCCTATGCTGAAGGGAGGGGAGGAACCAATGGATCTGGGTGGTGCAAAGGCTCAGCCAGCTGCCGGAGCCTCAGCGTCCGGAGCAGTCAAGGCGAAGCCTCCTAGAGGGACCAGGAAGTGTTACATCTGTGACAGTGCACAGCACATGGCTAAAGAGTGTCCCCAGAGGCTCCAGAAGCACACTGCAGCCTTAGCAACAGTAACAGGGGAAGCGTTCCAAGGAGAACAGTTTCAGGGAAACGAGAATGCCTGGCTGGAAGCAGAGATGCTGGGGCTCCGCCAGGCAAGTCAGTGAAGCAGTCCCCAGCGCTTTTGCAGCCTACAGACCCCTTACCACCCAAGCCAGTGGTGCAGCTCACTGCTACTCTCCAGCTACCTAATGGACTCACCCTGGAAGTCCCCATTACGATTGACTCAGGGAGCAACGCAGACTTCGTGGGGATGCAGTTCATCAAGCAGCATCGCATAGCGCTACTACCAGCCACGCTGCCTCTGAACGTCGTCACGGTAGATGGCAGAAAGTTGCTGGGTGGGCAAGTGGTACAACAGACGCCACCCATGCTGCTGAAAATTGGGAATCATCGCGAGGTCATCAGTTTCAATGTCACCCAACTGTCAGACACGCCTATAGTGTTAGGCATGAGTTGGCTGGATAGACACAGCCCATCATTAGCATGGTACCAGCGGCAGCTCACCTTTGGCTCGTCCTACTGCGCACAACATTGCATCCAGACCGGCCAGGAGGAGGAGGGCCAGGAGGAAGGGCAACAGTTGCATCTAGGCATGGTGCAGGCAGTGCCCCACAAGTACAAGGGGTTTTTGGAGGTCTTCTGCGAAAAGGAAGCTGACCAATTACCACCCCACCGGCCCTACGACTGTGCAATTGACCTCTTACCAGGGGCGACGCTGCTGACTGCGAAGCTGTATTCCATGTCTGAAGATGAGATGCAGGAACTCCGGGAGTTCATAGATCACAATTTGAAGCGGGGATTCATCCGAGAATCCAAGGCCGTGGGGGGCAGTCCTGTGTTTTTCGTGAAGAAGAAGGACACGCCCCAAAAAAGGCTCATTGTGGACTATAGGGCCATCAACTCGATGACAAAGCCCAAGGCCTTCCCCATGCCCAAGATTGACGACCTGCTCGCGACGGTGAGGAAGGGGAGGATCTTCACCAAGTTGGATCTACGCGGAGCATACAATCTAATACGCATGAGGGAAGGTGACGAGTGGAAGACGGCCATGTTCACGCCGCTGGGCACCTATGAATACAGAGTTATGCCGTTTGGTCTCCAAAATGGCTCCCACTGTTTCCAAGCATTCATGCACCACGTGCTAGCAGGACTCCTCTACAAGAAGTGCGTATGCTTCCTCGACGACATTCTGATCTTCTCAGAATCGCAGGAGACTCACGAGAGAGACGTAAAGGAGGTCCTGCAGAGGCTACGGGAGCACAGACTCTACGCCAAACTGGAGAAGTGCCAGTTCGACGTGACGGAGGTGGATTTCCTGGGCTACCGGCTGTCCGACAAGGGACTAGCCATGGACAGCGCCAAAGTCCGTGCGGTGTTGGACTGGAATAGCCCGCGCAATCGGAAGGAGGTCCAGAGGTTCGTCGGTTTCGCCAACTTTTACCGCAAGTTCATCAGGGGTTTCGCGAAAGAGACGGCAGCTATCACGGACACCCTCAGTTCCAAGAAGAAAAAGTTCACCTGGACGGACCAGGCGGAGCAGTCCTTCAGGAGACTTAAGAGTCTCTTCGCGTCCGAATACCAGCTGCTACACGTGAATCCCAGCAGGCCCATGCGGGTTGAGACTGACGCATCTGACAGAGCAGTGGGGGCCGTCCTCTTGCAGGAAGATCCGCAAGGGAACTGGAGGCCCTGCGCTTTCTATTCCCGGAAGCTCAGCAAGTCGGAACAGAACTACACCATCTGGGACAGGGAGTTGTTGGCCATCCACGCGGCTTTCAAGGCGTGGCGGCACTTCCTTATCGGAGCCAAGCACACCGTGCAGGTCCGCACGGACCACAAGAACCTAGAGTATTGGCGCACGGCGAAGCTCCAGAGCCAGAGGCACATGAGATGGGCGGAGTTCTTTGCGGATTTCGATTTCCGGATAGAGTATATCCCGGGAGACAACAACGTCATAGCGGATGCGCTCTCCAGGAAACCGCAGTATCTCGAGGAAGCGGCACCAGTGGCAGCCAGGCACATTTTCGCACCGCAAGCGTGGGCGTGCGCTTCCGCCGCCGTGGACCTGGACGCGGTACGACGCGCGCTACAGACGGATCCGTTCGCACAATCCAAGATGGAGGAGGTGCGAAGAGGGACAGCAAAGGACGGCGAATTCCAGATACGCGACGGCCTGCTGACCCGCAAAGGTGCTCTCTACGTGCCGGGAGACGATCTCCGCGCGAAGGTTTTACAGCAGTTACACGACGCACCCAGCGCGGGTCACTTCGGCAAAGAAAAGACGGCGGACTTAGTAGCCAGAGACTTTTGGTGGCCCCAGATGCGGGGAGAGGTCGCAGATTACGTCGCCAGGTGTGACACTTGTCAGAGGTCCAAGCCAGTGCACAAGAAGCCAGCGGGATTGCTGGAACCGCTGGAGACGCCACTACAGCCGTGGGAAAGGGTGGCGCTGGACTTTGTTACTGATCTGTCCAGTTCGCGGGGCAAGACGGCGGTGCTTGTGGTTGTAGACCTGTTCACCAAGATGGCGCACTTCATTCCTTGCGCGAAGGTGGCAACAGCGGAACAGACCGCCAAGCTGTTCATAGACCACGTGTTCCGGGTGCACGGCTTACCGCGCGCGGTCCATCCTGTCCGACCGGGGTCGCCAATTCATTTCCAGTTTCTGGCAGAAGCTCCTGGGCATCCTGAATGTCAAGATCAACTTAGCGTCGGCGAGACACCCGCAAACCAACGGCCAAGCGGAGAGGGTCAACGCCATCATGCAGCAGTACCTGCGATGTTACGCCAATCAAAAGCCTGCAACTTGGGTGGACTACTTACCGATGGCCGAGTTTGCCTACAACAACACGAAGCACGCGTCAACGGGGGTGACACCGTTCTTCGCCAACAATGGGCGACATCCCAGAACCTTCCCGGGGTTGGAGACAACGACGCAGGGGGAGTCGCAGGGAGCTGAGCATTTAGCAGCAGAATTGCAGGAGGTCCACGAGGAGCTACGACGGCACTTGGAACTAGCTAAACACGCCTACAAAGTGCAGGCAGACAGGCACAGGAGGGCAGGACAAGACATCCAGGTGGGGGACTGGGTATGGTTAGCAGCCCAGGCGGTGCCGGCCAAGTCGTTAGCTAAGAAGAAGCTAGGACACAAACAGCTAGGGCCATACCAAGTTGAGGGCAGGATCAATCCCGTAGCTTTTCGGTTGACCCTCCCAGAAGGTTCCCGAATGCACCCGGTCTTTCATAGGTCGGTGCTTACACCCTACAAGGCCCCACACAGATTTCAGGAGCCAGGGACGGCACCAGACCCACGTAGAGAGTCACCAGGGGGGGGGGAAGTCACCGAGGACCCCGACACTCAACGAGGTCACGGAAATTCTGGACTCGAGATGGGGGGAGGAGGGAGTGGAATACCTCCTCGCCAGGGAAGGTACCCCGGCCAGCGCCAACAGTTGGGTGCCAGATTATGCTCTGGAGGAACCTCTTCTTAAAGACGAGTTCCATGCACTCTTCCCACACAGGCCCATGCCAGAGGAGTATTTTGACGACTGGCTTTTTACGCCCACACTTTCAGGCAGCACCTTCCGGGGGTTCTCCTCCGCAGAGGAGACCACGCCGGAATCGAGCCCTCCAAGGGGATCGTGCTCGGGGGTGGACACGGACCGCTCTTATTGGTGGGACGATCAACCAGAAGTGGGGTGGCGAAGGGGGCCTTGGCAAGCAGCATCGCCGGAAGTAACAGGGGGAGGGAAGGGTTTGGATGTGTTGGGGGAGGACCCCGGTTTCGAGCACGCATACACTGAACTGGAAGCAGAGGAGATCGACGTCGATGAACTGTATCCAGCATCTACCCCCGCTACAACGGAGCTCCCGGAACCTGCGCCCGAGCAGCGGGAGGGGGAAGGGGGGGCTTCGAGGGGGGGATGGATGTCAGGGGTTCAGGGACAGAGGCACAGGGTAGGCAGGAGATGGAGAGCGATGGGGATGAATCCCAGGACAGCGAGGAAGAGGATGACAATGACTCTAGAGATTCCATGAGTCTTTCCAGCGAATCAGAGGATTCCCAGAAGGGGGCGCCGGTGGTCAAGGCCAGGGGAGCCCCAGGGGGGACGTGTCAGGAGCAGGGGGCCAGCGGGGGATCCCAAAGTGGCAGCTGGGCGTCAGGACCAGCCTCCCCAGCAGAGTGCAGCGAAGGGGGTGGAGGTTCCAGTGTATCAGGGGAGGCGGCTCCGGCAGTAGAGAAAGGAGGGAGGTCGGAGCAAGCCACCCTCCCGGAAGGGGAGGGGAGTAGTGAAGGGAGTAGCGTAGCTGTCAAAAGGAAAGTTAGAGGTTGGGCGCGCGTGCCAAGTTCAAATGTAGAGGCGCGCGGAAGTACAGGGAGCCCGGAGGAGGGGCCAGGTCCCAAAGCCCGCAGGAGGGGGCAAGAGCAGTCTGATTCCGCGTCGGAGGAATCCAGGAGGGGCGAAACCCCAGCGGGCAGAAAGACCCTGCGGAAAAGGAAAGAGAGAAAGAGGTGGAGCAGCGCAAGCCTCTTAAACTGGTGCAGGGGAGGGACGGATTCAGAAGGGACTTCAGCGGTCTAAGCCTAGCAGACATAGGGCTGCGCGCCTCGGATCTGAAGCAAACAATGAACTGCAATAAACACTTTTGTATATAAGAAAAGAAAGGCGTTGGTCTTTTGTGAGCTGAGACTTGAGGAAGCCCTGACACTCACGTTCTCCAATTGACGCAAAAATGGTGCAAAACGGTTGCAAATGCTCCCCTGAGAGGTTTGGCGGTCGAAACAGAAGGCTATTTATCACAGGAAAAGAAATCAGCCCTCGACACCTTAACCGGCAGAAAAAGATTTTTTTGAAAAAATCCCTAAGCCCCGGGGTCACAATTTCATCAAAAATCTGACTTTCGGCAATTCACTCAGAAATGGTGCCAAACGGTTGCAAATGCTCCCCTGAGAGGTTTGGCGGTGGAAACAGAAGGCTTTTTATCACAGGAAAAGAAATCAGCCCTCGACCACTTAACCGGCAGAAATTTTTTTTTTTGAAAAAATCCCTAAGCCCCGGGGTCACAATTTCATCAAAAATCTCACGTTCTCTCATTCACTCAGAAATTGTGCCAAACGGTTGCAAATGCTCCCCTGAGAGGTTTGGCGGTCGAAACAGTAGGCTTTTTATCACAGGACAAGAAATCAGCCCTCGACAACGTAACCGGCAGAAAAAGATTTTTTTGAAAAAATCCCTAAGCCCCGGGGTCACAATTTCATCAAAAATCTCACGTTCTCTAATTCACTCAGAAATGGTGCCAAACGGTTGCAAATGCTCCCCTGAGAGGTTTGGCGGTCGAAACAGAAGGCAGTTTATCACAGGAAAAGAAATCAGCCCTCGACACCTTAACCGGCAAAAAAGATTTTTTTGAAAAAATCCCTAAGCCCCGGGGTCACAATTTCAACAAAAATCTCATGTTCTCTAATTCACTCAGAAATGGTGCCAAACGGTTGCAAATGCTCCCCTGAGAGGTTTGGCGGTCGAAACAGAAGGCTTTTTATCACAGGACAAGAAATCAGCCCTCGACAACTAAACCGGCCGAAAAAAATTGTTTTGAAAAAATCCCTAAGCCCCGGGGTCACAATTTCATCAAAAATCTCTCGTTCTCTAATTCACTCAGTAATGGTGCCAAACGGCTGCAAATGCTCCCCTGAGAGGTGTGGCGGTCGAAACAGAAGGCTTTTTATCACAGGAAAAGAAATCAGCCCTCGACATCTTAACCGGCAGAAAAAGATTTTTTTGAAAAAATCCCTAAGCCCCGGGGTCACAATTTCGTCAAAAATCTGACTTTCGGCAATTCACTCAGAAATGGTGCCAAACGGTTGCAAATGCTCCCCTGAGAGGTTTGGCGGTCGAAACAGAAGGCTATTTATCACAGGAAAAGAAATCAGCCCTCGACACCTTAACCGGCAGAAAAATATTTTTTTGAAAAAATCCCTAAGCCCCGGGGTCACAATTTCATCAAAAATCTGACTTTCGGCAATTCACTCAGAAATGGTGCCAAACGGTTGCAAATGCTCCCCTGAGAGGTTTGGCGGTCGAAACAGAAAGCTATTTATTACAGGAAAAGAAATCAGCCCTCGACACCTTAACCCGCAGAAAAAGATTTTTTTGAAAAAATCCCTAAGCCCCGGGGTCACAATTTCCTCAAAAATCTCACGTTCTCTAATTCACTCAGAAATTGTGCCAAACGGTTGCAAATGCTCCCCTGAGAGGTGTGGCGGTCGAAACAGAAGGCTTTTTATCATAGGAAAATAAATCAGCCCTCGACAACTTAACCGGCAGAAAAAGATTTTTTTTGAAAAAATTCCTAAGCCCCGGGGTCACAATTTCCTCAAAAATCTCACGTTCTCTAATTCACTCAGAAATGGTGCCAAACGGTTGCAAATGCTCCCCTGAGAGGTTTGGCGGTCGAAACAGAAGGCAGTTTATCACAGGAAAAGAAATCAGCCCTCGACACCTTAACCGGCAGAAAAAGATTTTTTTGAAAAAATCCCTAAGCCCCGGGGTCACAATTTCATCAAAAATCTGACTTTCGGCAATTGACTCAGAAATGGTGCCAAACGGTTGCAAATGCTCCCCTGAGAGGTTTGGCGGTCGAAACAGAAGGCTTTTTATCACAGGACAAGAAATCAGCCCTCGACAACTTAACCGACCGAAAAAAAATTGTTTTGAAAAAATCCCTAAGCCCCGGGGTCACAATTTCATCAAAAATCTCTCGTTCTCTAATTCACTCAGTAATGGTGCCAAACGGCTGCAAATGCTCCCCTGAGAGGTTTGGCGGTCGAAACAGAAGGCTTTTTATCACAGGAAAAGAAATCAGCCCTCGACATCTTAACCGGCAGAAAAAGATTTTTTTGAAAAAATCCCTAAGCCCCGGGGTCACAATTTCGTCAAAAATCTGACTTTCGGCAATTCACTCAGAAATGGTGCCAAACGGTTGCAAATGCTCCCCTGAGAGGTTTGGCGGTCGAAACAGAAGGCTATTTATCACAGGAAAAGAAATCAGCCCTCGACACCTTAACCGGCAGAAAAATATTTTTTTGAAAAAATCCCTAAGCCCCGGGGTCACAATTTCCTCAAAAATCTCACGTTCTCTAATTCACTCAGAAATGGTGCCAAACGGTTGCAAATGCTCCCCTGAGAGGTTTGGCGGTCGAAACAGAAGGCTTTCTATCACAGGACGAGAAATCAGCCCTCGACAACTTAACCGGCAGAAAAAGATTTTTTTGAAAAACTCCCTAAACCCCGGGGTCACAATTTCATCAAAAATCTGACTTTCGGCAATTCACTCAGAAATGGTGCCAAACGGTTGCAAATGCTCCCCTGAGAGGTTTGGCGGTCGAAACAGAAGGCTATTTATCACAGGAAAAGAAATCAGCCCTCGACACCTTAACCGGCAGAAAAAGATTTTTTTGAAAAAATCCCTAAGCCCCGGGGTCACAATTTCACCAAAAATCTGACTTTCGGCAATTCACTCAGAAATGGTGCCAAACGGTTGCAAATGCTCCCCTGAGAGGTTTGGCGGTCGAAACAGAAGGCTTTTTATCACAGGAAAAGAAATCAGCCCTCGACACCTTAACCGGCAGAAAAAGATTTTTTTTGAAAAAATCCCTAAGCCCCGGGGTCACAATTTCATCAAAAATCTCACGTTCTCTAATTCACTCAGAAATGGTGCCAAACGGTTGCAAATGCTCCCCTGAGAGGTTTGGCGGTCAAAACAGAAGGCAGTTTATCACAGGAAAAGAAATCAGCCCTCGACACCTTAACCGGCAGAAAAAGATTTTTTTGAAAAAATCCCTAAGCCCCGGGGTCACAATTTCATCAAAAATCTGACTTTCGGCAATTGACTCAGAAATGGTGCCAAACGGTTGCAAATGATCCCCTGAGAGGTTTGGCGGCCGAAACAGAAGGCTTTTTATCACAGGACAAGAAATCAGCCCTCAACAACTTAACCGGCAGAAAAAGATTTTTTTGAAAAAATCCCTAAGCCCCGGGGTCACAATTTCCTCAAAAATCTCACGTTCTCTAATTCACTCAGAAATGGTGCCAAACGGTTGCAAATGCTCCCCTGAGAGGTTTGGTGGTCGAAACAGAAGGCTTTTTATCACAGGAAAAGAAATCAGCCCTCGACAACTTAACCGGCAGAAAAAGATTTTTTTGAAAAAATCCCTAAGGCCCGGGGTCACTATTTCCTCAAAAATCTCACGTTCTCTAATTCACTCAGAAATGGTGCCAAACGGTTGCAAATGCTCCCCTGAGAAGTTTGGCGGTCGAAACAGAAGGAAGTTTATCACAGGAAAAGAAATCAGCCCTAGACACCGTAACCGGCAGAAAAAGATTTGTTTGAAAAAATCCCTAAGCCCCGGGGTCACAATTTCATCAAAAATCTGACTTTCGGCAATTCCCTCAGAAATGGTGCCAAACGGTTGCAAATGCTCCCCTGAGAGGTTTGGCGGTCGAAACAGAAGGCTATGTATCACAGGAAAAGAAATCAGCCCTCGACACCTTAACCGGCAGAAAAAGATTTTTTTGAAAAAATCCCTAAGCCCCGGGGTCACAATTTCCTCAAAAATCTCACGTTCTCTAATTCACTCAGAAATGGTGCCAAACGGTTGCAAATGCTCCCCTGAGAGGTTTGGCGGTCGAAACAGAAGGCTTTCTATCACAGGACGAGAAATCAGCCCTCGACAACTTAACCGGCAGAAAAAGATTTTTTTGAAAAACTCCCTAAACCCCGGGGTCACAATTTCATCAAAAATCTGACTTTCGGCAATTCACTCAGAAATGGTGCCAAACGGTTGCAAATGCTCCCCTGAGAGGTTTGGCGGTCGAAACAGAAGGCTATTTATCACAGGAAAAGAAATCAGCCCTCGACACCTTAACCGGCAGAAAAAGATTTTTTTGAAAAAATCCCTAAGCCCCGGGGTCACAATTTCACCAAAAATCTGACTTTCGGCAATTCACTCAGAAATGGTGCCAAACGGTTGCAAATGCTCCCCTGAGAGGTTTGGCGGTCGAAACAGAAGGCTTTTTATCACAGGAAAAGAAATCAGCCCTCGACACCTTAACCGGCAGAAAAAGATTTTTTTTGAAAAAATCCCTAAGCCCCGGGGTCACAATTTCCTCAAAAATCTCACGTTCTCTAATTCACTCAGAAATGGTGCCAAACGGTTGCAAATGCTCCCCTGAGAAGTTTGGCGGTCGAAACAGACGGAAGTTTATCACAGGAAAAGAAATCAGCCCTAGACACCGTAACCGGCAGAAAAAGATTTGTTTGAAAAAATCCCTAAGCCCCGGGGTCACAATTTCATCAAAAATCTGACTTTCGGCAATTCCCTCAGAAATGGTGCCAAACGGTTGCAAATGCTCCCCTGAGAGGTTTGGCGGTCGAAACAGAAGGCTATGTATCACAGGAAAAGAAATCAGCCCTCGACACCTTAACCGGCAGAAAAAGATTTTTTTGAAAAAATCCCTAAGCCCCGGGGTCACAATTTCCTCAAAAATCTCACGTTCTCTAATTCACTCAGAAATGGTGCCAAACGGTTGCAAATGCTCCCCTGAGAGGTTTGGCGGTCGAAACAGAAGGCTTTCTATCACAGGACGAGAAATCAGCCCTCGACAACTTAACCGGCAGAAAAAGATTTTTTTGAAAAACTCCCTAAACCCCGGGGTCACAATTTCATCAAAAATCTGACTTTCGGCAATTCACTCAGAAATGGTGCCAAACGGTTGCAAATGCTCCCCTGAGAGGTTTGGCGGTCGAAACAGAAGGCTATTTATCACAGGAAAAGAAATCAGCCCTCGACACCTTAACCGGCAGAAAAAGATTTTTTTGAAAAAATCCCTAAGCCCCGGGGTCACAATTTCACCAAAAATCTGACTTTCGGCAATTCACTCAGAAATGGTGCCAAACGGTTGCAAATGCTCCCCTGAGAGGTTTGGCGGTCGAAACAGAAGGCTTTTTATCACAGGAAAAGAAATCAGCCCTCGACACCTTAACCGGCAGAAAAAGATTTTTTTTGAAAAAATCCCTAAGCCCCGGGGTCACAATTTCATCAAAAATCTCACGTTCTCTAATTCACTCAGAAATGGTGCCAAACGGTTGCAAATGCTCCCCTGAGAGGTTTGGCGGTCAAAACAGAAGGCAGTTTATCACAGGAAAAGAAATCAGCCCTCGACACCTTAACCGGCAGAAAAAGATTTTTTTGAAAAAATCCCTAAGCCCCGGGGTCACAATTTCATCAAAAATCTGACTTTCGGCAATTGACTCAGAAATGGTGCCAAACGGTTGCAAATGATCCCCTGAGAGGTTTGGCGGCCGAAACAGAAGGCTTTTTATCACAGGACAAGAAATCAGCCCTCAACAACTTAACCGGCAGAAAAAGATTTTTTTGAAAAAATCCCTAAGCCCCGGGGTCACAATTTCCTCAAAAATCTCACGTTCTCTAATTCACTCAGAAATGGTGCCAAACGGTTGCAAATGCTCCCCTGAGAGGTTTGGTGGTCGAAACAGAAGGCTTTTTATCACAGGAAAAGAAATCAGCCCTCGACAACTTAACCGGCAGAAAAAGATTTTTTTGAAAAAATCCCTAAGGCCCGGGGTCACTATTTCCTCAAAAATCTCACGTTCTCTAATTCACTCAGAAATGGTGCCAAACGGTTGCAAATGCTCCCCTGAGAAGTTTGGCGGTCGAAACAGAAGGAAGTTTATCACAGGAAAAGAAATCAGCCCTAGACACCGTAACCGGCAGAAAAAGATTTGTTTGAAAAAATCCCTAAGCCCCGGGGTCACAATTTCATCAAAAATCTGACTTTCGGCAATTCCCTCAGAAATGGTGCCAAACGGTTGCAAATGCTCCCCTGAGAGGTTTGGCGGTCGAAACAGAAGGCTATGTATCACAGGAAAAGAAATCAGCCCTCGACACCTTAACCGGCAGAAAAAGATTTTTTTGAAAAAATCCCTAAGCCCCGGGGTCACAATTTCATTAAAAATCTCACGTTCTCTAATTCACTCAGAAATTGTGCCAAACGGTTGCAAATGCTCCCCTGAGAGGTTTGGCGGTCACAATTTCATCAAAAATCTGACTTTCGGCAGTTCACTCAGAAATGGTGCCAAACAATTGCAAATGCTCCCCTGAGAGGTTTGGCGGTCGAAACAGAAGGCTTTTTATCACAGGACAAGAAATCAGCCCTCGACAACTTAACCGGCAGGAAAAGATTTTTTTGAAAAAATCCCTAAGCCCCGGGGTCACAATTTCATCAAAAATCTGACTTTCGGCAGTTCACTCAGAAATGGTGCCAAACAATTGCAAATGCTCCCCTGAGAGGTTTGGCGGTCGAAACAGAAGGCTATTTATCACAGGAAAAGAAATCAGCCCTTGACACCTTAACCGACAGAAAAAGATTTTTTTGAAAAAATCCCTAAGCCCCGGGGACACAATTTCATCAAAAATCGGACTTTCGGCAATTCACTCAGAAATGGTGCCAAACGGTTGCAAATGCTCCCCTGAGAGGTTTGGCGGTCGAAACAGAAGGCTATTTATCACAGGAAAAGAAATCAGCCCTCGACAACTTAACCGGCAGGAAAAGATTTTTTTGAAAAAATCCCTAAGCCCCGGGGTCACAATTTCATCAAAAATCTGACTTTCGGCAGTTCACTCAGAAATGGTGCCAAACAATTGCAAATGCTCCCCTGAGAGGTTTGGCGGTCGAAACAGAAGGCTATTTATCACAGGAAAAGAAATCAGCCCTTGACACCTTAACCGACAGAAAAAGATTTTTTTGAAAAAATCCCTAAGCCCCGGGGTCACAATTTCATCAAAAATCGGACTTTCGGCAATTCACTCAGAAATGGTGCCAAACGGTTGCAAATGCTCCCCTGAGAGGTTTGGCGGTCGAAACAGAAGGCTATTTATCACAGGACAAGAAATCAGCCCTCGACACCTTAATCGGCAGAAAAAGATTTTTTTGAAAAAATCCCTAAGCCCCGGGGTCACAATTTCATCAAAAATCTGACTTTCGGCAGTTCACTCAGAAATGGTGCCAAACAATTGCAAATGCTCCCCTGAGAGGTTTGGCGGTCGAAACAGAAGGCTATTTATCACAGGAAAAGAAATCAGCCCTTGACACCTTAACCGACAGAAAAAGATTTTTTTGAAAAAATCCCTAAGCCCCGGGGTCACAATTTCATCAAAAATCGGACTTTCGGCAATTCACTCAGAAATGGTGCCAAACGGTTGCAAATGCTCCCCTGAGAGGTTTGGCGGTCGAAACAGAAGGCTATTTATCACAGGAAAAGAAATCAGCCCTCGACAACTTAACCGGCAGGAAAAGATTTTTTTGAAAAAATCCCTAAGCCCCGGGGTCACAATTTCATCAAAAATCTGACTTTCGGCAGTTCACTCAGAAATGGTGCCAAACAATTGCAAATGCTCCCCTGAGAGGTTTGGCGGTCGAAACAGAAGGCTATTTATCACAGGAAAAGAAATCAGCCCTTGACACCTTAACCGACAGAAAAAGATTTTTTTGAAAAAATCCCTAAGCCCCGGGGTCACAATTTCATCAAAAATCGGACTTTCGGCAATTCACTCAGAAATGGTGCCAAACGGTTGCAAATGCTCCCCTGAGAGGTTTGGCGGTCGAAACAGAAGGCTATTTATCACAGGAAAAGAAATCAGCCCTCGACACCTTAATCGGCAGAAAAAGATTTTTTTGAAAAAATCCCTAAACCCTGGTGGCACAATTTCATCAAAAATCTGACTTTCGGCAATTCACTCAGAAATGGTGCCAAATGGTTGCAAATGCTCCCCTGAGAGGTTTGGCGGTCGAAACAGAAGGCTTTTTATCACAGGACAAGAAATCAACCCTCGACAACTAAACCGGCAGGAAAAGATTTTTTTGAAAAAATCCCTAAGCCCCGGGGTCACAATTTCATCAAAAATCTGACTTTCGGCAGTTCACTCAGAAATGGTGCCAAACAATTGCAAATGCTCCCCTGAGAGGTTTGGCGGTCGAAACAGAAGGCTATTTATCACAGGAAAAGAAATCAGCCCTTGACACCTTAACCGACAGAAAAAGATTTTTTTGAAAAAATCCCTAAGCCCCGGGGTCACAATTTCATCAAAAATCGGACTTTCGGCAATTCACTCAGAAATGGTGCCAAACGGTTGCAAATGCTCCCCTGAGAGGTTTGGCGGTCGAAACAGAAGGCTATTTATCACAGGAAAAGAAATCAGCCCTCGACACCTTAATCGGCAGAAAAAGATTTTTTTGAAAAAATCCCTAAGCCCCGGGGTCACAATTTCATCAAAAATCGGACTTTCGGCAATTCACTCAGAAATGGTGCCAAACGGTTGCAAATGCTCCCCTGAGAGGTTTGGCGGTCGAAACAGAAGGCTATTTATCACAGGACAAGAAATCAGCCCTCGACACCTTAATCGGCAGAAAAAGATTTTTTTGAAAAAATCCCTAAGCCCCGGGGTCACAATTTCATCAAAAATCTGACTTTCGGCAGTTCACTCAGAAATGGTGCCAAACAATTGCAAATGCTCCCCTGAGAGGTTTGGCGGTCGAAACAGAAGGCTATTTATCACAGGAAAAGAAATCAGCCCTTGACACCTTAACCGACAGAAAAAGATTTTTTTGAAAAAATCCCTAAGCCCCGGGGTCACAATTTCATCAAAAATCGGACTTTCGGCAATTCACTCAGAAATGGT
The DNA here is from genome assembly GCF_964106645.2 of Podarcis pityusensis. Classification (NCBI taxonomy): domain Eukaryota; kingdom Metazoa; phylum Chordata; class Lepidosauria; order Squamata; family Lacertidae; genus Podarcis; species Podarcis pityusensis. The sequence continues at coordinate 85,301,311 of NC_138032.1, read as the reverse complement.
GCCAAACGGTTGCAAATGCTCCCCTGAGAGGTTTGGCGGTCGAAACAGAAGGCTATTTATCACAGGAAAAGAAATCAGCCCTCGACAACTTAACCGGCAGGAAAAGATTTTTTTGAAAAAATCCCTAAGCCCCGGGGTCACAATTTCATCAAAAATCTGACTTTCGGCAGTTCACTCAGAAATGGTGCCAAACAATTGCAAATGCTCCCCTGAGAGGTTTGGCGGTCGAAACAGAAGGCTATTTATCACAGGAAAAGAAATCAGCCCTTGACACCTTAACCGACAGAAAAAGATTTTTTTGAAAAAATCCCTAAGCCCCGGGGTCACAATTTCATCAAAAATCGGACTTTCGGCAATTCACTCAGAAATGGTGCCAAACGGTTGCAAATGCTCCCCTGAGAGGTTTGGCGGTCGAAACAGAAGGCTATTTATCACAGGAAAAGAAATCAGCCCTCGACACCTTAATCGGCAGAAAAAGATTTTTTTGAAAAAATCCCTAAACCCTGGTGGCACAATTTCATCAAAAATCTGACTTTCGGCAATTCACTCAGAAATGGTGCCAAATGGTTGCAAATGCTCCCCTGAGAGGTTTGGCGGTCGAAACAGAAGGCTTTTTATCACAGGACAAGAAATCAACCCTCGACAACTTAACCGGCAGGAAAAGATTTTTTTGAAAAAATCCCTAAGCCCCGGGGTCACAATTTCATCAAAAATCTGACTTTCGGCAGTTCACTCAGAAATGGTGCCAAACAATTGCAAATGCTCCCCTGAGAGGTTTGGCGGTCGAAACAGAAGGCTATTTATCACAGGAAAAGAAATCAGCCCTTGACACCTTAACCGACAGAAAAAGATTTTTTTGAAAAAATCCCTAAGCCCCGGGGTCACAATTTCATCAAAAATCGGACTTTCGGCAATTCACTCAGAAATGGTGCCAAACGGTTGCAAATGCTCCCCTGAGAGGTTTGGCGGTCGAAACAGAAGGCTATTTATCACAGGAAAAGAAATCAGCCCTCGACACCTTAATCGGCAGAAAAAGATTTTTTTGAAAAAATCCCTAAACCCTGGGGGCACAATTTCATCAAAAATCTGACTTTCGGCAATTCACTCAGAAATGGTGCCAAACGGTTTCAAATGCTCCCCTGAGAGGTTTGGCGGTCGAAACAGAAGGCTTTTTATCACAGGACAAGAAATCAACCCTCGACAACTTAACCGGCAGAAAAAGATTTTTTTGAAAAAATCCCTAAGCCCCGGGGTCACAATTTCATCAAAAATCTGACTTTCGGCAATTCACTCCGAAATGGTGCCAAACGGTTGCAAGTGCTCCCCTGAGAGGTTTGGCGGTCGAAACAGAAGGCTATTTATTACAGGAAAAGAAATCAGCCCTCGACAACTTAACCGGCAGAAAAAGATTTTTTTGAAAAAATCCCTAAGCCCCGGGGTCACAATTTCATCAAAAATCTGACTTTCGGCAATTCCCTCAGAAATGGTGCCAAACGGTTGCAAATGCTCCCCTGAGAGGTTTGGCGGTCGAAACAGAAGGCTATGTATCACAGGAAAAGAAATCAGCCCTCGACACCTTAACCGGCAGAAAAAGATTTTTTTGAAAAAATCCCTAAGCCCCGGGGTCACAATTTCATTAAAAATCTCACGTTCTCTAATTCACTCAGAAATTGTGCCAAACGGTTGCAAATGCTCCCCTGAGAGGTTTGGCGGTCACAATTTCATCAAAAATCTGACTTTCGGCAGTTCACTCAGAAATGGTGCCAAACAATTGCAAATGCTCCCCTGAGAGGTTTGGCGGTCGAAACAGAAGGCTATTTATCACAGGAAAAGAAATCAGCCCTTGACACCTTAACCGACAGAAAAAGATTTTTTTGAAAAAATCCCTAAGCCCCGGGGTCACAATTTCATCAAAAATCGGACTTTCGGCAATTCACTCAGAAATGGTGCCAAACGGTTGCAAATGCTCCCCTGAGAGGTTTGGCGGTCGAAACAGAAGGCTATTTATCACAGGAAAAGAAATCAGCCCTCGACACCTTAATCGGCAGAAAAAGATTTTTTTGAAAAAATCCCTAAACCCTGGTGGCACAATTTCATCAAAAATCTGACTTTCGGCAATTCACTCAGAAATGGTGCCAAATGGTTGCAAATGCTCCCCTGAGAGGTTTGGCGGTCGAAACAGAAGGCTTTTTATCACAGGACAAGAAATCAACCCTCGACAACTTAACCGGCAGGAAAAGATTTTTTTGAAAAAATCCCTAAGCCCCGGGGTCACAATTTCATCAAAAATCTGACTTTCGGCAGTTCACTCAGAAATGGTGCCAAACAATTGCAAATGCTCCCCTGAGAGGTTTGGCGGTCGAAACAGAAGGCTATTTATCACAGGAAAAGAAATCAGCCCTTGACACCTTAACCGACAGAAAAAGATTTTTTTGAAAAAATCCCTAAGCCCCGGGGTCACAATTTCATCAAAAATCGGACTTTCGGCAATTCACTCAGAAATGGTGCCAAACGGTTGCAAATGCTCCCCTGAGAGGTTTGGCGGTCGAAACAGAAGGCTATTTATCACAGGAAAAGAAATCAGCCCTCGACACCTTAATCGGCAGAAAAAGATTTTTTTGAAAAAATCCCTAAACCCTGGGGGCACAATTTCATCAAAAATCTGACTTTCGGCAATTCACTCAGAAATGGTGCCAAACGGTTTCAAATGCTCCCCTGAGAGGTTTGGCGGTCGAAACAGAAGGCTTTTTATCACAGGACAAGAAATCAACCCTCGACAACTTAACCGGCAGAAAAAGATTTTTTTGAAAAAATCCCTAAGCCCCGGGGTCACAATTTCATCAAAAATCTGACTTTCGGCAATTCACTCCGAAATGGTGCCAAACGGTTGCAAGTGCTCCCCTGAGAGGTTTGGCGGTCGAAACAGAAGGCTATTTATTACAGGAAAAGAAATCAGCCCTCGACAACTTAACCGGCAGAAAAAGATTTTTTTGAAAAAATCCCTAAGCCCCGGGGTCACAATTTCATCAAAAATCTCACGTTCTCTAATTCACTCAGAAATGGTGCCAAACGGTTGTAAATACTCCCCTGAGATGTTTGGCGGTCGAAACAGAAGGCTTTTTATCACAGGAAAAGAAATCAACCCTCAACAACTTAACCGGCAGAAAAAGATTTTTTTGAAAAAATCCCTAAGCCCCGGGGTCACAATTTCATCAAAAATCTGACTTTCGGCAATTAACTCCGAAATGGTGCCAAACGGTTGCAAATGCTCCCCTGAGAGGTTTGGCGGTCGAAACAGAAGGCTTTTTATCACAGGAAAAGAAATCAACCCTCAACAACTTAACCGGCAGAAAAAGATTTTTTTGAAAAAACCCCTAAGCCCCGGGGTCACAATTTCATCAAAAATCTGACTTTCGGCAATTCACTCCGAAATGGTGCCAAACGGTTGCAAATGCTCCCCTGAGAGGTTTGGCGGTCGAAACAGAAGGCTTTTTATCACAGGAAAAGAAATCAACCCTCGACAACTTAACCGGCAGAAAAAGATTTTTTTGAAAAAATCCCTAAGCCCCGGGGTCACAATTTCATTAAAAATCTGAGTTTCGGCAATTCACTCAGAAATGGTGCCAAACGGTTGCAAATGCTCCCCTGAGAGGTATTTCGGTCGAAACAGAAGGCTATGTATCACAGGAAAAGAAATCATCCCTCGACACTTTAACCGGCAGAAAAAGATTTTTTTGAAAAAATCCCTAAGCCCCGGGGTCACAATTTCATCAAAAATCTGACTTTCGGCAATTCACTCAGAAATGGTGCCAAACGGTTGCAAGTGCTCCCCTGAGAGGTTTGGCGGTCGAAACAGAAGGCTTTTTATCACAGGATAAGAAATCAGCCCTCGACAACTTAACCGGCAGAAAAAGATTTTTTTGAAAAAATCCCTAACCCCCGGGGTCACAATTTCATCAAAAATCTGACTTTCGGCAATTCACTCAGAAATGGTGCCAAACGGTTGCAAATGCTCCCCTGAGAGGTTTGGTGGTCGAAACAGAAGGCTATTTATAACAGGAGAAGAAATCAGCCCTCGACAACTTAACCGGCAGAAATTTTTTTTTTTGAAAAAATCCCTAACCCCCGGGGTCACAATTTCATCAAAAATCTGACTTTCGGCAATTCACTCAGAAATGGTGCCAAACGGTTGCAAGTGCTCCCCTGAGAGGTTTGGCGGTCGAAACAGAAGGCTTTTTATCACAGGAAAAGAAATCAGCCCTCGACAACTTAACCGGCAGAAAAAGATTTTTTTGAAAAAATCCCTAAGCCCCGGGGTCACAATTTCATCAAAAATCTCACGTTCTCTAATTCACTCAGAAATGGTGCCAAACGGTTGTAAATACTCCCCTGAGAGGTTTGGCGGTCGAAACAGAAGGCTTTTTATCACAGGAAAAGAAATCAGCCCTCGACAACTTAACCGGCAGAAAAAGATTTTTTTGAAAAAACCCCTAAACCCCGGGGTCACAATTTCATCAAAAATCTGACTTTCGGCAATTCACTCAGAAATGGTGCCAAACGGTTGCAAATGCTCCCCTGTGAGGTTTGGCGGTCGAAACAGAAGGCTTTTTATCACAGGACAAGAAATCAACCCTCGACAACTTAACCGGCAGAAAAAGATTTTTTTGAAAAAACCCCTAAACCCCGGGGTCACAATTTCATCAAAAATCTGAGTTTCGGCAATTCACTCAGAAATCTTGCCAAACGGTTGCAAATGCTCTCCTGAGAGGTTTGTCGGTCGAAACAGAAGGCTATGTATCACAGGAAAAGAAATCAGCCCTCGACACCTTAACTGGCAGAAAAAGATTTTTTTGAAAAAATCCCTAAGCCCCGGGGTCACAATTTCATCAAAAATCTGACTTTCGGCAATTCACTCCGAAATGGTGCCAAACGGTTGCAAATGCTCCCCTGAGAAGTTTGGCGGTCGAAACAGAAGGCTTTTTATCACAGGACAAGAAATCAGCCCTCGACAACTTAACCGGCAGAAAAAGATTTTTTTGAAAAAATCCCTAAGGCCCGGGGTCACAATTTCATCAAAAATCTGAGTTTCGGCAATTCACTCAGAAATGGTGCCAAACGGTTGCAAATGCTCCCCTGAGAGGTTTGGCGGTCGAAACAGAAGGCTATTTATTACAGGAAAAGAAATCAGCCCTCGACACCTTAACCGGCAGAAAAATATTTTTTTGAAAAAAGCCCTAAGCCACGGGGTCACAATTTCATCAAAAATCTGACTTTCAGCAATTCACTCAGAAATGGTGCCAAACGGTTGCAAATGCTCCCCTGAGAGGTTTGGCGCTCGAAACAGAAGGCTTTTTATCACAGGAAAAATAATCAGCCCTCGACACCGTAACCGGTAGAAAAAGATTTTTTTGAAAAAATCCCTAAGGCCCGGGGTCACAATTTCATCAAAAATCTGACTTTCGGCAATTCACTCCGAAATGGTGCCAAACGGTTGCAAGTGCTCCCCTGAGAGGTTTGGCGGTCGAAACAGAAGGCTATTTATTACAGGAAAAGAAATCAGCCCTCGACAGCTTAACCGGCAGAAAAAGATTTTTTTGAAAAAATCCCTAAGCCCCGGGGTCACAATTTCATCAAAAATCTCACGTTCTCTAATTCACTCAGAAATGGTGCCAAACGGTTGTAAATGCTCCCCTGAGAGGTTTGGCGGTCGAAACAGAAGGCTATGTATCACAGGAAAAGAAATCAGCCTTCGACACCTTAACTGGCAGAAAAAGATTTTTTTGAAAAAATCCCTAAGCCCCGGGGTCACAATTTCATCAAAAATCTCACGTTCTCCAATTCACTCAGAAATGGTGCCAAACGGTTGCAAATGATCCCCTGAGAGGTTTGGCGGTCGAAACAGAAGGCTTTTTATCACAGGACAAGAAATCAGCCCTCGACAACTTAACCGGCAGAAAAAGATTTCTTTGAAAAAATCCCTAAGGCCCGGGGTCACAATTTCATCAAAAATCTGACTTTCGGCAATTCACTCAGAAATGGTGCCAAACGGTTGCAAATGCTCCCCTGAGAGGTTTGGCGGTCGAAACAGAAGGCTATTAATTACAGGAAAAGAAATCAGCCCTCGACACCTTAACCGGCAGAAAAATATTTTTTTGAAAAAAGCCCTAAGCCACGGGGTCACAATTTCATCAAAAATCTGACTTTCAGCAATTCACTCAGAAATGGTGCCAAACGGTTGCAAATGCTCCCCTGAGAGGTTTGGCGGTCGAAACAGAAGGCTTTTTATCACAGGAAAAATAATCAGCCCTCGACACCGTAACCGGTAGAAAAAGATTTTTTTGAAAAAATCCCTAAGGCCCGGGGTCACAATTTCATCAAAAATCTGACTTTCGGCAATTCACTCCGAAATGGTGCCAAACGGTTGCAAGTGCTCCCCTGAGAGGTTTGGCGGTCGAAACAGAAGGCTATTTATTACAGGAAAAGAAATCAGCCCTCGACAACTTAACCGGCAGAAAAAGATTTTTTTGAAAAAATCCCTAAGCCCCGGGGTCACAATTTCATCAAAAATCTCACGTTCTCTAATTCACTCAGAAATGGTGCCAAACGGTTGTAAATACTGCCCTGAGATGTTTGGCGGTCGAAACAGAAGGCTTTTTATCACAGGAAAAGAAATCAACCCTCAACAACTTAACAGGCAGAAAAGGATTTTTTTGAAAAAATCCCTAAGCCCCGGGGTCACAATTTCATCAAAAATCTGACTTTCGGCAATTCACTCCGAAATGGTGCCAAACGGTTGCAAATGCTCCCCTGAGAGGTTTGGCGGTCGAAACAGAAGGCTTTTTATCACAGGAAAAGAAATCAACCCTCAACAACTTAACCGGCAGAAAAAGATTTTTTTGAAAAAACCCCTAAGCCCCGGGGTCACAATTTCATCAAAAATCTGACTTTCGGCAATTCACTCAGAAATCTTGCCAAACGGTTGCAAATGCTCCCCTGAGAGGTTTGGCGGTCGAAACAGAAGGCTTTTTATCACAGGACAAGAAATCAGCCCTCGACAACTTAACCGGCAGAAAAAGATTTTTTTGAAAAAATCCCTAAGGCCCGGGGTCACAATTTCATCAAAAATCTGACTTTCGGCAATTCACTCAGAAATGGTGCCAAACGGTTGCAAGTGCTCCCCTGAGAGGTTTGGCGGTCGAAACAGAAGGCTATTTATCACAGGAAAAGAAATCAGCCCTCGACACCTTAACCGGCAGAAAAAGATTTTTTTGAAAAAATCCCTAAGCCCCGGGGTCACAATTTCATCAAAAATCTGACTTTCGGCAATTCACTCAGAAATGGTGCCAAACGGTTGCAAATGCTCCCCTGAGAGGTTTGGCGGTCGAAACAGAAGGCTTTTTATCACAGGAAAAATAATCAGCCCTCGACACCGTAACCGGCAGAAAAAGATTTTTTTGAAAAAATCCCTAAGCCCCGGGGTCACAATTTCATCAAAAATCTGACTTTCGGCAATTCACTCCGAAATGGTGCCAAACGGTTGCAAATGCTCCCCTGAGAGGTTTGGCGGTCGAAACAGAAGGCTTTTTATCACAGGAAAAGAAATCAACCCTCGACAACTTAACCGGCAGAAAAAGATTTTTTTGAAAAAATCCCTAAGCCCCGGGGTCACAATTTCATTAAAAATCTCAGTTTCGGCAATTCACTCAGAAATGGTGCCAAACGGTTGCAAATGCTCCCCTGAGAGGTATTTCGGTCGAAACAGAAGGCTATGTATCACAGGAAAAGAAATCAGCCCTCGACACTTTAACCGGCAGAAAAAGATTTTTTTGAAAAAATCCCTAAGCCCCGGGGTCACAATTTCATCAAAAATCTGACTTTCGGCAATTCACTCAGAAATGGTGCCAAACGGTTGCAAGTGCTCCCCTGAGAGGTTTGGCGGTCGAAACAGAAGGCTTTTTATCACAGGATAAGAAATCAGCCCTCGACAACTTAACCGGCAGAAAAAGATTTTTTTGAAAAAATCCCTAAGCCCCGGGGTCACAATTTCATCAAAAATCTGACTTTCGGCAATTCACTCAGAAATGGTGCCAAACGGTTGCAAATGCTCCCCTGAGAGGTTTGGCGGTCGAAACAGAAGGCTATTTATAACAGGAGAAGAAATCAGCCCTCGACAACTTAACCGGCAGAAATTTTTTTTTTTTAAAAAATCCCTAAGCCCCGGGGTCACAATTTCATCAAAAATCTCACGTTCTCTAATTCACTCAGAAATTGTGCCAAACGGTTGCAAGTGCTCCCCTGAGAGGTTTGGCGGTCGAAACAGAAGGCTTTTTATCACAGGAAAAGAAATCAGCCCTCGACAACTTAACCGGCAGAAAAAGATTTTTTTGAAAAAATCCCTAAGCCCCGGGGTCACAATTTCATCAAAAATCTCACGTTCTCTAATTCACTCAGAAATGGTGCCAAACGGTTGTAAATACTCCCCTGAGAGGTTTGGCGGTCGAAACAGAAGGCTTTTTATCACAGGAAAAGAAATCAGCCCTCGACAACTTAACCGGCAGAAAAAGATTTTTTTGAAAAAACCCCTAAGCCCCGGGGTCACAATTTCATCAAAAATCTGACTTTCGGCAATTCACTCAGAAATCTTGCCAAACGGTTGCAAATGCTCTCCTGAGAGGTATTTCGGTCGAAACAGAAGGCAGTTTATCACAAGAAAAGAAATCAGCCCTCGACACCTTAACCGACAGAAAAAGATTTTTTTGAAAAAATCCCTAAGCCCCGGGGTCACAATTTCATAAAAAATCTGGCTTTCGGCAATTCACTCAGAAATGGTGCCAAACGGTTGCAAGTGCTCCCCTGAGAGGTTTGGCGGTCGAAACAGAAGGCTATTTATTACAGGAAAAGAAATCAGCCCTCGACACCTTAACCGGCAGAAGAATATTTTTTTGAAAAAATCCCTAAGCCCCGGGGACACAATTTCATCAAAAATCTGACTTTCAGCAATTCACTCAGAAACGGTGCCAAACGGTTGCAAATGCTTCCCTGTGAGGTTTGGCGGTCGAAACAGAAGACTTTTTATCACAGGACAAGAAATCAACCCTCGACAACTTAACCGGCAGAAAAAGATTTTTTTGAAAAAACCCCTAAACCCCGGGGTCACAATTTCATCAAAAATCTGAGTTTCGGCAATTCACTCAGAAATCTTGCCAAACGGTTGCAAATGCTCTCCTGAGAGGTTTGTCGGTCGAAACAGAAGGCTATGTATCACAGGAAAAGAAATCAGCCCTCGACACCTTAACTGGCAGAAAAAGATTTTTTTGAAAAAATCCCTAAGCCCCGGGGTCACAATTTCATCAAAAATCTGACTTTCGGCAATTCACTCAGAAATGGTGCCAAACGGTTGCAAATGCTCCCCTGAGAGGTTTGGCGGTCGAAACAGAAGTCTTTTTATCACAGGACAAGAAATCAACCCTCGACACCTTATCCGGCATAACAAGATTTTTTTGAAAAAATCCCTAAGCCCCGGGGTCACAATTTCATCAAAAATCTGACTTTCGGCAATTCACTCCGAAATGGTGCCAAACGGTTGCAAATGCTCCCCTGAGAAGTTTGGCGGTCGAAACAGAAGGCTTTTTATCACAGGACAAGAAATCAGCCCTCGACAACTTAACCGGCAGAAAAAGATTTTTTTGAAAAAATCCCTAAGGCCCGGGGTCACAATTTCATCAAAAATCTGACTTTCGGCAATTCACTCAGAAATGGTGCCAAACGGTTGCAAATGCCCCCCTGAGAGGTTTGGCGGTCGAAACAGAAGGCTATTTATTACAGGAAAAGAAATCAGCCCTCGACACCTTAACCGGCAGAAAAATATTTTTTTGAAAAAAGCCCTAAGCCACGGGGTCACAATTTCATCAAAAATCTGACTTTCAGCAATTCACTCAGAAATGGTGCCAAACGGTTGCAAATGCTCCCCTGAGAGGTTTGGCGCTCGAAACAGAAGGCTTTTTATCACAGGAAAAGAAATCAACCATCAACAACTTAACCGGCAGAAAAAGATTTTTTTGAAAAAACCCCTAAGCCCCGGGGTCACAATTTCATCAAAAATCTCACGTTCTCCAATTGACGCAAAAATGGGGCCAAACGGTTGCGAATGCTCCCCTGAGAGGTTTGGCGGTCGAAACAGAAGGCTTTTTATAACAGGACAAGAAATCAGCCCTCGACAACTTAACCGGCAGAAAAAGATTTTTTTGAAAAAATCCCTAAGCCCCGGGGTCACAATTTCATCAAAAATCTGACTTTCGGCAATTCACTCAGAAATGGTGCCAAACGGTTGCAAATGCTCCCCTGAGAGGTTTGGCGGTCGAAACAGAAGGCTATTTATTACAGGAAAAGAAATCAGCCCTCGACACCTTAACCGGCAGAAAAATATTTTTTTGAAAAAATCCCTAAGCCCCGGGGTCACAATTTCATCAAAAATCTGACTTTCGGCAATTCACTCCGAAATGGTGCCAAACGGTTGCAAATGCTCCCCTGAGAGGTTTGGCGGTCGAAACAGAAGGCTTTTTATCACAGGAAAAGAAATCAACCCTCGACAACTTAACCGGCAGAAAAAGATTTTTTTGAAAAAATCCCTAAGCCCCGGGGTCACAATTTCATTAAAAATCTGAGTTTCGGCAATTCACTCAGAAATGGTGCCAAACGGTTGCAAATGCTCCCCTGAGAGGTATTTCGGTCGAAACAGAAGGCTATGTATCACAGGAAAAGAAATCAGCCCTCGACACTTTAACCGGCAGAAAAAGATTTTTTTGAAAAAATCCCTAAGCCCCGGGGTCACAATTTCATCAAAAATCTGACTTTCGGCAATTCACTCAGAAATGGGGCCAAACGGTTGCAAGTGCTCCCCTGAGAGGTTTGGCGGTCGAAACAGAAGGCTTTTTATCACAGGATAAGAAATCAGCCCTCGACAACTTAACCGGCAGAAAAAGATTTTTTTGAAAAAATCCCTAAGCCCCGGGGTCACAATTTCATCAAAAATCTGACTTTCGGCAATTCACTCAGAAATGGTGCCAAACGGTTGCAAATGCTCCCCTGAGAGGTTTGGCGGTCGAAACAGAAGGCTATTTATAACAGGAGAAGAAATCAGCCCTCGACAACTTGACCGGCAGAAATTTTTTTTTTTGAAAAAATCCCTAAGCCCCGGGGTCACAATTTCATCAAAAATCTCACGTTCTCTAATTCACTCAGAAATGGTGCCAAACGGTTGTAAATACTCCCCTGAGAGGTTTGGCGGTCGAAACAGAAGGCTTTTTATCACAGGAAAAGAAATCAGCCCTCGACAACTTAACCGGCAGAAAAAGGTTTTTTTGAAAAAATCCCTAAGCCCTGGGGTCACAATTTCATAAAAAATCTGACTTTCAGCATTTCACTCAGAAACGGTGCCAAACGGTTGCAAATGCTCCCCTGTGAGGTTTGGCGGTCGAAACAGAAGGCTTTTTATCACAGGAGAAGAATTCAACCCTCGACACCTTAACCGGCAGAAAAATATTTTTTTGAAAAAATCCCTAAGCCCCGGGGTCACAATTTCATCAAAAATCTGACTTTCGGCAATTCACTCCGAAATGGTGCCAAACGGTTGCAAATGCTCCCCTGAGAGGTTTGACGGTCGAAACAGAAGGCTTTTTATCACAGGAAAAGAAATCAACCCTCGACAACTTAACCGGCAGAAAAAGATTTTTTTGAAAAAATCCCTAAGCCCCGGGGTCACAATTTCATTAAAAATCTGAGTTTCGGCAATTCACTCAGAAATGGTGCCAAACGGTTGCAAATGCTCCCCTGAGAGGTTTGTCGGTCGAAACAGAAGGCTATGTATCACAGGAAAAGAAATCAGCCTTCGACACCGTAACCGGAAGAAAAAGATTTTTTTGAAAAAATCCCTAAGCCCCGGGGTCACAATTTCATCAAAAATCTGACTTTCGGCAATTCACTCAGAAATGGTGCCAAACGGTTGCAAGTGCTCCCCTGAGAGGTATTTCCGTCGAAACAGAAGGCTATGTATCACAGGACAAGAAATCAGCCCTCGACAACTTAACCGGCAGAGAAAGATTTTTTTGAAAAAATCCCTAAGCCCCGGGGTCACTATTTCATCAAAAATCTGACTTTCGGCAATTCACTCAGAAACGGTGCCAAACGGTTGCAAATGCTCCCCTGAGAGGTTTGGCGGTCGAAACAGAAGGCTTTTTATCACAGGACAAGAAATCAACCCTCGACACCTTAACCGGCAGAAAAAGATTTTTTTGAAAAAACCCCTAAGCCCCGGGGTCACAATTTCATCAAAAATCTGAGTTTCGGCAATTCACTCAGAAATCTTGCCAAACGGTTGCAAATGCTCTCCTGAGAGGTATTTCGGTCGAAACAGAAGGCAGTTTATCAAAGGAAAAGAAATCAGCCCTCGACAACTTAACCGGCAGAAAAAGATTTTTTTGAAAAAACCCCTAAGCCCCGGGGACACAATTTCATAAAAAATCTGACTTTCAGCAATTCACTCCGAAATGGTGCCAAACGGTTGCAAATGCTCCCCTCTGAGGTTTGGCGGTCAAAACAGAAGGCTTTTTATCACAGGACAAGAAATCAACCCTGGACAACTTAACCGGCAGAAAAAGATTTTTTTGAAAAAACCCCTAAGCCCCGGGGTCACAATTTCATCAAAAATCTGAGTTTCGGCAATTCACTCAGAAATCTTGCCAAACGGTTGCAAATGCTCTCCTGAGAGGTTTGTCGGTCGAAACAGAAGGCTATGTATCACAGGAAAAGAAATCAGCCTTCGACACCTTAACCGGAAGAAAAAGATTTTTTTGAAAAAAACCCTAAGCCCCGGGGTCACAATTTCATCAAAAATCTGACTTTCGGCAATACACTCCGAAATGGTGCCAAACGGTTGCAAGTGCATCCCTGAGAGGTTTGGCGGTCGAAACAGAAGGCTTTTTATCACAGGACAAGAAATCAGCCCTCGACAACTTAACCGGCAGAAAAAGATTTTTTTGAAAAAATCCCTAAGCCCCGGGGTCACAATTTCATCAAAAATCTGACTTTCGGCAATTCACTCAGAAATTGTGCCAAACGGTTGCAAATGATTCCCTGAGAGGTTTGGCGGTCGAAACAGAAGGCTTTTTATCACAGGACAAGAAATCAGCCCTCGACAACTTAACCGGCAGAAAAAGATTTTTTTGAAAAAATCCCTAAGCCCCGGGGTCACAATTTCATCAAAAATCTGACTTTCGGCAATTCACTCAGAAACGGTGCCAAACGGTTGCAAATGCTCCCCTTAGAGGTTTGGCGGTCGAAACAGAAGGCTATTTATCACAGGAAAAGAAATCAGCCCTCGACACCTTAACCGGCAGAAAAAGATTTTTTTGAAAAAATCCCTAAGCCCTGGGGTCACAATTTCATCAAAAATCTGACTTTCGGCAATTCACTCAGAAATGGTTCCAAACGGTTGCAAGTGCTCCCCTGAGAGGTATTTCGGTCGAAACAGAAGGCTATGTATCACAGGAAAAGAAATCAGCCCTCGACACCTTAACCGGCAGAAAAAGATTTTTTTGAAAAAATCCCTAAGCCCCGGGGTCACAATATCATCAAAAATCTGACTTTCGGCAATTCACTCAGAAATGGTGCCAAACGGTTGCAAATGCTCCGCTGAGAGGTTTGGCGGTCGAAACAGAAGGCTTTTTATCACAGGAAAAGAAATCAGCCCTCGACAACTTAACCGGCAGAAAATTTTTTTTTTGAAAAAATCCCACAATTTCATCAAAAATCTCACGTTCTCTAATTCACTCAGAAATTGTGCAAAACGGTTGCAAGTGCTCCCCTGAGAGGTTTGGCGGTCGAAACAGAAGGCTTTTTATCACAGGACAAGAAATCAGCCCTCGACAACTTAACCGGCAGAAAAAGATTTTTTTGAAGAAATGCCTAAGCCCCGGGGACACAATTTCATCAAAAATCTGACTTTCAGCAATGCACTCAGAAACGGTGCCAAACGGTTGCAAATGCTCCCCTGTGAGGTTTGGCGGTCGAAACAGAAGGCTTTTTATCACAGGACAAGAAATCAACCCTCGACAACTTAACCGGCAGAAAAAGATTTTTTTGAAAAAACGCCTAAGCCCCGGGGTCACAATTTCATCAAAAATCTGAGTTTCGGCAATTCACTCAGAAATCTTGCCAAACGGTTGCAAATGCTCTCCTGAGAGGTATTTCGGTCGAAACAGAAGGCTATGTATCACAGGAAAAGAAATCAGCCTTCGACACCTTAACCGGCAGAAAAAGATTTTTTTGAAAAAATCCCTAAGCCCCGGGGTCACAATTTCATCAAAAATCTGACTTTCGGCAATTCACTCAGAAATGGTGCCAAACGGTTGCAAATGCTCCCCTGAGAGGTTTGGCGGTCGAAACAGAAGGCTTTTTATCACAGGAAAAGAAATCAGCCCTCGACAACTTAACCGGCAGAAATTTTTTTTTTTGAAAAAATCCCTAAGCCCCGGGGTCACAATTTCATCAAAAATCTCACGTTCTCTAATTCACTCAGAAATTGTGCCAAACGGTTGCAAGTGCTCCCCTGAGAGGTTTGGCGGTCGAAACAGAAGGCTTTTTATCACAGGAAAAGAAATCAGCCCTCGACAACTTAACCGGCAGAAAAAGATTTTTTTGAAAAAATCCCTAAGCCCTGGGGTCACAATTTCATAAAAATTCTGGCTTTCGGCAATTCACTCAGAAATGGTGCCAAACGTTTGCAAGTGCTCCCCTGAGAGGTTTGGCGGTCGAAACAGAAGGCTTTTTATCACAGGACAAGAAATCAGCCCTCGACAACTTAACCGGCAGAAAAAGATTTTTTTGAAAAAATCCCTAAGCCCCGGGGACACAATTTCATCAAAAATCTGACTTTCAGCAATTCACTCAGAAACGGTGCCAAACGGTTGCAAATGCTCCCCTGTGAGGTTTGGCGGTCAAAACAGAAGGCTTTTTATCACAGGACAAGAAATCAACCCTCGACAACTTAACCGGCAGAAAAAGATTTTTTTGAAAAAACCCCTAAGCCCCGGGGTCACAATTTCATCAAAAATCTGACTTTCGGCAATTCACTCAGAAATCTTGCCAAACGGTTGCAAATGCTCTCCTGAGAGGTATTTCGGTCGAAACAGAAGGCAGTTTATCACAGGAAAAGAAATCAGCCCTCGACACCTTAACCGACAGAAAAAGACTTTTTTGAAAAAATCCCTAAGCCCTGGGGTTACAATTTCATAAAAAATCTGGCTTTCGGCAATTCACTCAGAAATGGTGCCAAGCGGTTGCAAGTGCTCCCCTGAGAGGTTTGGCGGTCGAAACAGAAGGCTATTTATTACAGGAAAAGAAATCAGCCCTCGACACTTTAACCGGCAGAAAAATATTTTTTTGAAAAAATCCCTAAGCCCCGGGGACACAATTTCATCAAAAATCTGACTTTCAGCAATTCACTCAGAAACGGTGCCAAACGGTTGCAAATGCTCCCCTGTGAGGTTTGGCGGTCGAAACAGAAGGCTTTTTATCACAGGACAAGAAATCAACCCTCGACAACTTAACTGGCAGAAAAAGATTTTTTTTAAAATACCCCTAAGCCCCGGGGTCACAATTTCATCAAAAATCTGAGTTTCGGCAATTTACTCAGAAATCTTGCAAAACGGTTGCAAATGCTCTCCTGAGAGGTTTGTCGGTCGAAACAGAAGGCTATGTATCACAGGAAAAGAAATCAGCCTTCGACACCTTAACCGGAAGAAAAAGATTTTTTTGAAAAAATCCCTAAGCCCCGGGGTCACAATTTCATCAAAAATCTGACTTTCGGCAATTCACTCAGAAATGGTGCCAAACGGTTGCAAGTGCTCCCCTGAGAGGTTTGGCGGTCGAAACAGAATGCTTTTTATCACAGGACAAGAAATCAGCCCTCGACAACTTAACCGGCAGAAAAAGATTTTTTTGAAAAAATCCCTAAGCCCCGGGGTCACAATTTCATCAAAAATCTGACTTTCGGCAATTCACTCAGAAACGGTGCCAAACGGTTGCAAATGCTCCCCTGAGAGGTTTGGCGGTCGAAACAGAAGGCTATTTATCACAGTAAAGAAATCAGCCCTCGACACCTTAACCGGCAGAAAAAGATTTTTTTGAAAAAATCCCTAAGCCCTGGGGTCACAATTTCATCAAAAATCTGACTTTCGGCAATTCACTCAGAAATGGTGCCAAACGGTTGCAAATGCTCCCCTGAGAGGTTTGGCGGTCGAAACAGAAGGCTATTTATCACAGTAAAGAAATCAGCCCTCGACACCTTAACCGGCAGAAAAAGATTTTTTTGAAAAAATCCCTAAGCCCTGGGGTCACAATTTCATCAAAAATCTGACTTTCGGCAATTCACTCAGAAATGGTGCCAAACGGTTGCAAATGCTCCCCTGAGAGGTTTGGCGGTCGAAACAGAAGGCTATTTATCAGAGGAAAAGGAATCAGCCTTCGACAACTTAACCGGCAGAAAAAGATTTTTTTGAAAAAATCCCTAGGCCCTGGGGTCACAATTTCATAAAAAATCTGGCTTTCGGCAATTCACTCAGAAATGGTGCCAAACGGTTGCAAGTGCTCCCCTGAGAGGTTTGGCGGTCGAAACAGAAGGCTTTTTATCACAGGACAAGAAATCAGCCCTCGACAACTTAACCGGCAGAAAAAGATTTTTTTGAAAAAATCCCTAAGCCCCGGGGACACAATTTCATCAAAAATCTGACTTTCAGCAATGCACTCAGAAACGGTGCCAAACGGTTGCAAATGCTCCCCTGTGAGGTTTGGCGGTCGAAACAGAAGGCTTTTTATCACAGGACAAGAAATCAACCCTCGACAACTTAACCGGCAGAAAAAGATTTTTTTGAAAAAACGCCTAAGCCCCGGGGTCACAATTTCATCAAAAATCTGACTTTCGGCAATTCACTCAGAAATGGTGCCAAACGGTTGCAAATGCTCCCCTGAGAGGTTTGGCGGTCGAAACAGAAGGCTTTTTATCACAGGAAAAGAAATCAGCCCTCGACAACTTAACCGGCAGAAATTTTTTTTTTTGAAAAAATCCCTAAGCCCCGGGGTCACAATTTCATCAAAAATCTCACGTTCTCTAATTCACTCAGAAATTGTGCCAAACGGTTGCAAGTGCTCCCCTGAGAGGTTTGGCGGTCGAAACAGAAGGCTTTTTATCACAGGAAAAGAAATCAGCCCTCGACAACTTAACCGGCAGAAAAAGATTTTTTTGAAAAAATCCCTAAGCCCTGGGGTCACAATTTCATAAAAATTCTGGCTTTCGGCAATTCACTCAGAAATGGTGCCAAACGTTTGCAAGTGCTCCCCTGAGAGGTTTGGCGGTCGAAACAGAAGGCTTTTTATCACAGGACAAGAAATCAGCCCTCGACAACTTAACCGGCAGAAAAAGATTTTTTTGAAAAAATCCCTAAGCCCCGGGGTCACAATTTCATCAAAAATCTGACTTTCGGCAATTCACTCAGAAATCTTGCCAAACGGTTGCAAATGCTCTCCTGAGAGGTATTTCGGTCGAAACAGAAGGCAGTTTATCACAGGAAAAGAAATCAGCCCTCGACACCTTAACCGACAGAAAAAGACTTTTTTGAAAAAATCCCTAAG
The DNA here is from genome assembly GCF_964106645.2 of Podarcis pityusensis. Taxonomy (NCBI): domain Eukaryota; kingdom Metazoa; phylum Chordata; class Lepidosauria; order Squamata; family Lacertidae; genus Podarcis; species Podarcis pityusensis. Next base: position 85,283,626 of record NC_138032.1, on the reverse strand, counting down.
CCCTGGGGTTACAATTTCATAAAAAATCTGGCTTTCGGCAATTCACTCAGAAATGGTGCCAAGCGGTTGCAAGTGCTCCCCTGAGAGGTTTGGCGGTCGAAACAGAAGGCTATTTATTACAGGAAAAGAAATCAGCCCTCGACACTTTAACCGGCAGAAAAATATTTTTTTGAAAAAATCCCTAAGCCCCGGGGACACAATTTCATCAAAAATCTGACTTTCAGCAATTCACTCAGAAACGGTGCCAAACGGTTGCAAATGCTCCCCTGTGAGGTTTGGCGGTCGAAACAGAAGGCTTTTTATCACAGGACAAGAAATCAACCCTCGACAACTTAACTGGCAGAAAAAGATTTTTTTTAAAATACCCCTAAGCCCCGGGGTCACAATTTCATCAAAAATCTGAGTTTCGGCAATTTACTCAGAAATCTTGCAAAACGGTTGCAAATGCTCTCCTGAGAGGTTTGTCGGTCGAAACAGAAGGCTATGTATCACAGGAAAAGAAATCAGCCTTCGACACCTTAACCGGAAGAAAAAGATTTTTTTGAAAAAATCCCTAAGCCCCGGGGTCACAATTTCATCAAAAATCTGACTTTCGGCAATTCACTCAGAAATGGTGCCAAACGGTTGCAAGTGCTCCCCTGAGAGGTTTGGCGGTCGAAACAGAATGCTTTTTATCACAGGACAAGAAATCAGCCCTCGACAACTTAACCGGCAGAAAAAGATTTTTTTGAAAAAATCCCTAAGCCCCGGGGTCACAATTTCATCAAAAATCTGACTTTCGGCAATTCACTCAGAAACGGTGCCAAACGGTTGCAAATGCTCCCCTGAGAGGTTTGGCGGTCGAAACAGAAGGCTATTTATCACAGTAAAGAAATCAGCCCTCGACACCTTAACCGGCAGAAAAAGATTTTTTTGAAAAAATCCCTAAGCCCTGGGGTCACAATTTCATCAAAAATCTGACTTTCGGCAATTCACTCAGAAATGGTGCCAAACGGTTGCAAATGCTCCCCTGAGAGGTTTGGCGGTCGAAACAGAAGGCTATTTATCACAGTAAAGAAATCAGCCCTCGACACCTTAACCGGCAGAAAAAGATTTTTTTGAAAAAATCCCTAAGCCCTGGGGTCACAATTTCATCAAAAATCTGACTTTCGGCAATTCACTCAGAAATGGTGCCAAACGGTTGCAAATGCTCCCCTGAGAGGTTTGGCGGTCGAAACAGAAGGCTATTTATCAGAGGAAAAGGAATCAGCCTTCGACAACTTAACCGGCAGAAAAAGATTTTTTTGAAAAAATCCCTAGGCCCTGGGGTCACAATTTCATAAAAAATCTGGCTTTCGGCAATTCACTCAGAAATGGTGCCAAACGGTTGCAAGTGCTCCCCTGAGAGGTTTGGCGGTCGAAACAGAAGGCTTTTTATCACAGGACAAGAAATCAGCCCTCGACAACTTAACCGGCAGAAAAAGATTTTTTTGAAAAAATCCCTAAGCCCCGGGGACACAATTTCATCAAAAATCTGACTTTCAGCAATGCACTCAGAAACGGTGCCAAACGGTTGCAAATGCTCCCCTGTGAGGTTTGGCGGTCGAAACAGAAGGCTTTTTATCACAGGACAAGAAATCAACCCTCGACAACTTAACCGGCAGAAAAAGATTTTTTTGAAAAAACGCCTAAGCCCCGGGGTCACAATTTCATCAAAAATCTGACTTTCGGCAATTCACTCAGAAATGGTGCCAAACGGTTGCAAATGCTCCCCTGAGAGGTTTGGCGGTCGAAACAGAAGGCTTTTTATCACAGGAAAAGAAATCAGCCCTCGACAACTTGACCGGCAGAAATTTTTTTTTTTGAAAAAATCCCTAAGCCCCGGGGTCACAATTTCATCAAAAATCTCACGTTCTCTAATTCACTCAGAAATTGTGCCAAACGGTTGCAAGTGCTCCCCTGAGAGGTTTGGCGGTCGAAACAGAAGGCTTTTTATCACAGGAAAAGAAATCAGCCCTCGACAACTTAACCGGCAGAAAAAGATTTTTTTGAAAAAATCCCTAAGCCCTGGGGTCACAATTTCATAAAAATTCTGGCTTTCGGCAATTCACTCAGAAATGGTGCCAAACGTTTGCAAGTGCTCCCCTGAGAGGTTTGGCGGTCGAAACAGAAGGCTTTTTATCACAGGACAAGAAATCAGCCCTCGACAACTTAACCGGCAGAAAAAGATTTTTTTGAAAAAATCCCTAAGCCCCGGGGTCACAATTTCATCAAAAATCTGACTTTCGGCAATTCACTCAGAAATCTTGCCAAACGGTTGCAAATGCTCTCCTGAGAGGTATTTCGGTCGAAACAGAAGGCAGTTTATCACAGGAAAAGAAATCAGCCCTCGACACCTTAACCGACAGAAAAAGACTTTTTTGAAAAAATCCCTAAGCCCTGGGGTTACAATTTCATAAAAAATCTGGCTTTCGGCAATTCACTCAGAAATGGTGCCAAGCGGTTGCAAGTGCTCCCCTGAGAGGTTTGGCGGTCGAAACAGAAGGCTATTTATTACAGGAAAAGAAATCAGCCCTCGACACTTTAACCGGCAGAAAAATATTTTTTTGAAAAAATCCCTAAGCCCCGGGGACACAATTTCATCAAAAATCTGACTTTCAGCAATTCACTCAGAAACGGTGCCAAACGGTTGCAAATGCTCCCCTGTGAGGTTTGGCGGTCGAAACAGAAGGCTTTTTATCACAGGACAAGAAATCAACCCTCGACAACTTAACTGGCAGAAAAAGATTTTTTTTAAAATACCCCTAAGCCCCGGGGTCACAATTTCATCAAAAATCTGAGTTTCGGCAATTTACTCAGAAATCTTGCCAAACGGTTGCAAATGCTCTCCTGAGAGGTTTGTCGGTCGAAACAGAAGGCTATGTATCACAGGAAAAGAAATCAGCCTTCGACACCTTAACCGGAAGAAAAAGATTTTTTTGAAAAAATCCCTAAGCCCCGGGGTCACAATTTCATCAAAAATCTGACTTTCGGCAATTCACTCAGAAATGGTGCCAAACGGTTGCAAGTGCTCCCCTGAGAGGTTTGGCGGTCGAAACAGAATGCTTTTTATCACAGGACAAGAAATCAGCCCTCGACAACTTAACCGGCAGAAAAAGATTTTTTTGAAAAAATCCCTAAGCCCCGGGGTCACAATTTCATCAAAAATCTGACTTTCGGCAATTCACTCAGAAACGGTGCCAAACGGTTGCAAATGCTCCCCTGAGAGGTTTGGCGGTCGAAACAGAAGGCTATTTATCACAGTAAAGAAATCAGCCCTCGACACCTTAACCGGCAGAAAAAGATTTTTTTGAAAAAATCCCTAAGCCCTGGGGTCACAATTTCATCAAAAATCTGACTTTCGGCAATTCACTCAGAAATGGTGCCAAACGGTTGCAAATGCTCCCCTGAGAGGTTTGGCGGTCGAAACAGAAGGCTTTTTATCACAGGACAAGAAATCAGCCCTCGACAACTTAACCGGCAGAAAAAGATTTTTTTGAAAAAATCCCTAAGCCCCGGGGACACAATTTCATCAAAAATCTGACTTTCAGCAATGCACTCAGAAACGGTGCCAAACGGTTGCAAATGCTCCCCTGTGAGGTTTGGCGGTCGAAACAGAAGGCTTTTTATCACAGGACAAGAAATCAACCCTCGACAACTTAACCGGCAGAAAAAGATTTTTTTGAAAAAACGCCTAAGCCCCGGGGTCACAATTTCATCAAAAATCTGAGTTTCGGCAATTCACTCAGAAATCTTGCCAAACGGTTGCAAATGCTCTCCTGAGAGGTATTTCGGTCGAAACAGAAGGCTATGTATCACAGGAAAAGAAATCAGCCTTCGACACCTTAACCGGCAGAAAAAGATTTTTTTGAAAAAATCCCTAAGCCCCGGGGTCACAATTTCATCAAAAATCTGACTTTCGGCAATTCACTCAGAAATGGTGCCAAACGGTTGCAAATGCTCCCCTGAGAGGTTTGGCGGTCGAAACAGAAGGCTTTTTATCACAGGAAAAGAAATCAGCCCTCGACAACTTAACCGGCAGAAATTTTTTTTTTTGAAAAAATCCCTAAGCCCCGGGGTCACAATTTCATCAAAAATCTCACGTTCTCTAATTCACTCAGAAATTGTGCCAAACGGTTGCAAGTGCTCCCCTGAGAGGTTTGGCGGTCGAAACAGAAGGCTTTTTATCACAGGAAAAGAAATCAGCCCTCGACAACTTAACCGGCAGAAAAAGATTTTTTTGAAAAAATCCCTAAGCCCTGGGGTCACAATTTCATAAAAATTCTGGCTTTCGGCAATTCACTCAGAAATGGTGCCAAACGTTTGCAAGTGCTCCCCTGAGAGGTTTGGCGGTCGAAACAGAAGGCTTTTTATCACAGGACAAGAAATCAGCCCTCGACAACTTAACCGGCAGAAAAAGATTTTTTTGAAAAAATCCCTAAGCCCCGGGGACACAATTTCATCAAAAATCTGACTTTCAGCAATTCACTCAGAAACGGTGCCAAACGGTTGCAAATGCTCCCCTGTGAGGTTTGGCGGTCAAAACAGAAGGCTTTTTATCACAGGACAAGAAATCAACCCTCGACAACTTAACCGGCAGAAAAAGATTTTTTTGAAAAAACCCCTAAGCCCCGGGGTCACAATTTCATCAAAAATCTGACTTTCGGCAATTCACTCAGAAATCTTGCCAAACGGTTGCAAATGCTCTCCTGAGAGGTATTTCGGTCGAAACAGAAGGCAGTTTATCACAGGAAAAGAAATCAGCCCTCGACACCTTAACCGACAGAAAAAGACTTTTTTGAAAAAATCCCTAAGCCCTGGGGTTACAATTTCATAAAAAATCTGGCTTTCGGCAATTCACTCAGAAATGGTGCCAAGCGGTTGCAAGTGCTCCCCTGAGAGGTTTGGCGGTCGAAACAGAAGGCTATTTATTACAGGAAAAGAAATCAGCCCTCGACACTTTAACCGGCAGAAAAATATTTTTTTGAAAAAATCCCTAAGCCCCGGGGACACAATTTCATCAAAAATCTGACTTTCAGCAATTCACTCAGAAACGGTGCCAAACGGTTGCAAATGCTCCCCTGTGAGGTTTGGCGGTCGAAACAGAAGGCTTTTTATCACAGGACAAGAAATCAACCCTCGACAACTTAACTGGCAGAAAAAGATTTTTTTTAAAATACCCCTAAGCCCCGGGGTCACAATTTCATCAAAAATCTGAGTTTCGGCAATTTACTCAGAAATCTTGCCAAACGGTTGCAAATGCTCTCCTGAGAGGTTTGTCGGTCGAAACAGAAGGCTATGTATCACAGGAAAAGAAATCAGCCTTCGACACCTTAACCGGAAGAAAAAGATTTTTTTGAAAAAATCCCTAAGCCCCGGGGTCACAATTTCATCAAAAATCTGACTTTCGGCAATTCACTCAGAAATGGTGCCAAACGGTTGCAAGTGCTCCCCTGAGAGGTTTGGCGGTCGAAACAGAATGCTTTTTATCACAGGACAAGAAATCAGCCCTCGACAACTTAACCGGCAGAAAAAGATTTTTTTGAAAAAATCCCTAAGCCCCGGGGTCACAATTTCATCAAAAATCTGACTTTCGGCAATTCACTCAGAAACGGTGCCAAACGGTTGCAAATGCTCCCCTGAGAGGTTTGGCGGTCGAAACAGAAGGCTATTTATCACAGTAAAGAAATCAGCCCTCGACACCTTAACCGGCAGAAAAAGATTTTTTTGAAAAAATCCCTAAGCCCTGGGGTCACAATTTCATCAAAAATCTGACTTTCGGCAATTCACTCAGAAATGGTGCCAAACGGTTGCAAATGCTCCCCTGAGAGGTTTGGCGGTCGAAACAGAAGGCTATTTATCAGAGGAAAAGGAATCAGCCTTCGACAACTTAACCGGCAGAAAAAGATTTTTTTGAAAAAATCCCTAGGCCCTGGGGTCACAATTTCATAAAAAATCTGGCTTTCGGCAATTCACTCAGAAATGGTGCCAAACGGTTGCAAGTGCTCCCCTGAGAGGTTTGGCGGTCGAAACAGAAGGCTTTTTATCACAGGACAAGAAATCAGCCCTCGACAACTTAACCGGCAGAAAAAGATTTTTTTGAAAAAATCCCTAAGCCCCGGGGACACAATTTCATCAAAAATCTGACTTTCAGCAATGCACTCAGAAACGGTGCCAAACGGTTGCAAATGCTCCCCTGTGAGGTTTGGCGGTCGAAACAGAAGGCTTTTTATCACAGGACAAGAAATCAACCCTCGACAACTTAACCGGCAGAAAAATATTTTTTTGAAAAAACGCCTAAGCCCCGGGGTCACAATTTCATCAAAAATCTGAGTTTCGGCAATTCACTCAGAAATCTTGCCAAACGGTTGCAAATGCTCTCCTGAGAGGTATTTCGGTCGAAACAGAAGGCAGTTTATCACAGGAAAAGAAATCAGCCCTCGACACCTTAACCGACAGAAAAAGATTTTTTTGAAAAAATCCCTAAGCCCTGGGGTCACAATTTCATAAAAAATCTGGCTTTCGGCAATTCACTCAGAAATGGTGCCAAACGGTTGCAAGTGCTCCCCTGAGAGGTTTGGCGGTCGAAACAGAAGGCTATTTATTACAGGAAAAGAAATCAGCCCTCGACACCTTAACCGGCAGAAAAATATTTTTTTGAAAAAATCCCTAAGCCCCGGGGACACAATTTCATCAAAAATCTGACTTTCAGCAATTCACTCAGAAACGGTGCCAAACGGTTGCAAATGCTCCCCTGTGAGGTTTGGCGGTCGAAACAGAAGGCTTTTTATCACAGGACAAGAAATCAACCCTCGACAACTTAACCGGCAGAAAAAGATTTTTTTGAAAATACCCCTAAGCCCCGGGGTCACAATTTCATCAAAAATCTGAGTTTCGGCAATTTACTCAGAAATCTTGCCAAACGGTTGCAAATGCTCCCCTGAGAGGTTTGGCGGTCGAAACAGAAGGCTATTTATTACAGGAAAAGAAATCAGCCCTCGACACCTTAACCGGCAGAAAAATATTTTTTTGAAAAAATCCCTAAGCCCCGGGGTCACAATTTCATCAAAAATCTGACTTTCGGCAATTTACTCAGAAATGGTGCCAAACGGTTGCAAATGCTCCCCTGAGAGGTTTGGCGGTCGAAACAGAAGGCTTTTTATCACAGGAAAAATAATCAGCCCTCGACACCGTAACCGGCAGAAAAAGTTTTTTTTCAAAAAATCCCTAAGCCCCGAGGTCACAATTTCATCAAAAATCTGACTTTCGGCAATTCACTCAGAAATGGTGCCAAACGGTTGCAAATGATTCCCTGAGAGGTTTGGCGGTCGAAACAGAAGGCTTTTTATCACAGGAAAAGAAATCAGCCCTCGACACCTTAACCGGAAGAAAAAGATTTTTTTGAAAAAATCCCTAAACCCCGGGGGTCACAATTTCATCAAAAATCTGACTTTCGGCAATTCACTCAGAAATGGTGCCAAACGGTTGCAAGTACTCCCCTGAGAGGTTTGGCGGTCGAAACAGAAGGCTTTTTATCACAGGAAAAGAAATCAGCCCTTGACAACTTAACCAGCAGAAAAAGATTTTTTTGAAAAAATCCCTAAGCCCCGGGGTCACAATTTCATCAAAAATCTGACTTTCGGCAATTCACTCAGAAATGGTGCCAAACGGTTGCAAATGCTCCCCTGAGAGGTTTGGCGGTCGAAACAGAAGGCTTTTTATCACAGGAAAAGAAATCAGCCCTCGACACCTTAACCGGCAGAAAAAGATTTTTTTGAAAAAATCCCTAAGCCCCGGGGGTCACAATTTCATCAAAAATCTGACTTTCGGCAATTCACTCAGAAATGGTGCCAAACGGTTGCAAGTACTCCCCTGAGAGGTTTGGCGGTCGAAACAGAAGGCTTTTTATCACAGGACAAGAAATCAGCCCTCGACACCTTAACCGGCAGAAAAAGATTTTTTTGAAAAAACCCCTAAGCCCCGTGATCACAATTTCATCAAAAATCTGACTTTCGGCAATTCACTCAGAAATCTTGTCAAACGGTTGCAAATGCTCTCCTGAGAGGTATTTCGGTCGAAACAGAAGGCTATGTATCACAGGAAAAGAAATCAGCCCTCGACACCTTAACCGGCAGAAATTTTTTTTTTTGAAAAAATCCCTAAGCCCCGGGGTCACAATTTCATCAAATATCTCACGTTCTCTAATTCACTCAGATATTGTGCCAAACGGTTGCAAATGCTCCCCTGAGAGGTTTGGCGGTCGAAACAGAAGGCTTTTTATCACAGGAAAAGAAATCAGCCCTCGACAACTTAACCGGCAGAAATTTTTTTTTTTGAAAAAATCCCTAAGCCCCGGGGTCACAATTTCATCAAATATCTCACGTTCTCTAATTCACTCAGATATTGTGCCAAACGGTTGCAAATGCTCCCCTGAGAGGTTTGGCGGTCGAAACAGAAGGCTTTTTATCACAGGAAAAGAAATCAGCCCTCGACAACTTAACCGGCAGAAAAAGGTTTTTTTGAAGAAATCCCTAAGCCCCGGGGTCACAATTTCATCAAAAATCTGACTTTCGGCAATTCACTCCGAAATGGTGCCAAACGGTTGCAAATGCTCCCCTGAGAGGTTTGGCGGTCGAAACAGAAGGCTTTTTATCACAGGAAAAGATATCAACCCTCGACAACTTAACCGGCAGAAAAAGATTTTTTTGAAAAAACCCCTAAGCCCCGGGGTCACAATTTCATCAAAAATCTGACTTTCGGCAATTCACTCAGAAATGGTACCAAACGGTTGCAAATGCTCCCCTGAGAGGTATTTCGGTCGAAACAGAAGGCTATGTATCACAGGAAAAGAAATCAGCCCTCGACACCTTAACCGGCAGAAAAAGATTTTTTTCAAAAATTCCCTAAGCCCCGAGGTCACAATTTCATCAAAAATCTGACTTTCGGCAATTCACTCAGAAATGGTGCCAAACGGTTGCAAATGCTCCCCTGAGAGGTTTGGCGGTCGAAACAGAAGGCTTTTTATCACAGGAAAAGAAATCAGCCCTCAACAACTTAACCGGCAGAAAAATTTTTTTTTGAAAAAATCCCTAAGCCCCGGGGTCACAATTTCATCAAAAATCTCACGTTCTCTAATTCACTCAGAAATTGTGCCAAACGGTTGCAAATGTTCCCCTGAGAGGTTTGGCGGTCGAAACAGAAGGCTTTTTATCACAGGAAAAGAAATCAGCCCTCGACAACTTAACCGGCAGAAAAAGATTTTTTTGAAAAAATCCCTAAGCCCCGGGGTCACAATTTCATCAAAAATCTGACTTTCGGCAATTCACTCAGAAATGGTGCCAAACGGTTGCAAATGCTCCCCTGAGAGGTTTGGCGGTCGAAACAGAAGGCTTTTTATCACAGGAAAAGAAATCAGCCCTCGACATCTTAACCGGCAGAAAAAAATTTTTTTAAAAAAATCCCTAAGCCCCGGGGTCACAATTTCATCAAAAATCTGACTTTCGGCAATTCACTCAGAAATGGTGCCAAACGGTTGCAAATGCTCCCCTGAGAGGTTTGACGTTCGAAACAGAAGGCTATTTATCACAGGAAAAGAAATCAGCCCTCGACACCTTAACCGGCAGAAAAATATTTTTTTGAAAAAATCCCTAAGCCCCGGGGTCACAATTTAATCAAAAATCTGACTTTCGGCAATTCACTCAGAAATGGTGCCAAACGGTTGCAAATGCTCCCCTGAGAGGTTTGGCGGTCGAAACAGAAGGCTTTTTATCACAGGACAAGAAATCAGCCCTCAACAACTTAACCGGCAGAAATTTTTTTTTTTGAAAAAATCCCTAAGCCCCGGGGTCACAATTTCATCAAAAATCTGACTTTCGGCAATTCACTCAGAAATGGTGCCAAACCGTTGCAAATGCTCCCCTGAGAGGTTTGGCGGTCGAAACAGAAGGCTTTTTATCACAGGAAAAGAAATCAGCCCTCGATAACTTAAACGGCAGAAAAAGATTTTTTTGAAAAAATCCCTAAGCCCCGGGGTCACAATTTCATCAAAAATCTGACTTTCGGCAATTCACTCAGAAATGGTGCCAAACGGTTGAAAATGCTCCCCTGAGAGGTTTGGCGGTCGAAACAGAAGGCTTTTTATCACAGGAAAACAAATCAGCCCTCGATATCTTAACCGGCAGAAAAAGATTTTTTTGGAAAAAATCCCTAAGCCCCGGGGTCACAATTTCATCAAAAATCTCACGTTCTCTAATTCACTCAGAAATGGTGCCAAACGGTTGCAAATGCTCCCCTGAGAGGTTTGGCGGTCGAAACAGAAGGCTTTTTATCACAGGAAAAGAAATCAGCCCTCGACATCTTAACCGGCAGAAAAAAATTTTTTTAAAAAAATCCCTAAGCCCCGGGGTCACAATTTCATCAAAAATCTGACTTTCGGCAATTCACTCAGAAATGGTGCCAAACGGTTGCAAATGCTCCCCTGAGAGGTTTGACGTTCGAAACAGAAGGCTATTTATCACAGGAAAAGAAATCAGCCCTCGACACCTTAACCGGCAGAAAAATATTTTTTTGAAAAAATCCCTAAGCCCCGGGGTCACAATTTAATCAAAAATCTGACTTTCGGCAATTCACTCAGAAATGGTGCCAAACGGTTGCAAATGCTCCCCTGAGAGGTTTGGCGGTCGAAACAGAAGGCTTTTTATCACAGGACAAGAAATCAGCCCTCAACAACTTAACCGGCAGAAATTTTTTTTTTTGAAAAAATCCCTAAGCCCCGGGGTCACAATTTCATCAAAAATCTGACTTTCGGCAATTCACTCAGAAATGGTGCCAAACCGTTGCAAATGCTCCCCTGAGAGGTTTGGCGGTCGAAACAGAAGGCTTTTTATCACAGGAAAAGAAATCAGCCCTCGATAACTTAAACGGCAGAAAAAGATTTTTTTGAAAAAATCCCTAAGCCCCGGGGTCACAATTTCATCAAAAATCTGACTTTCGGCAATTCACTCAGAAATGGTGCCAAACGGTTGAAAATGCTCCCCTGAGAGGTTTGGCGGTCGAAACAGAAGGCTTTTTATCACAGGAAAACAAATCAGCCCTCGACAACTTAACCGGCAGAAAAAGATTTTTTTGGAAAAAATCCCTAAGCCCCGGGGTCACAATTTCATCAAAAATCTCACGTTCTCTAATTCACTCAGAAATGGTGCCAAACGGTTGCAAAAGCTCCCCTGAGAGTTTTGGCGGTCGAAACAGAAGGCAGTTTATCACAGGAAAAGAAATCAGCCCTCGACACCTTAACCGGCAGAAAAAGATTTTTTTGAAAAAATCCCTAAGCCCCGGGGTCACAATTTCATCAAAAATCTGACTTTCGGCAATTCACTCAGAAATGGTGCCAAATGGTTGCAAATGCTCCCCTGAGAGGTTTGGCGGTCGAAACAGAAGGCTATTTATCACAGGAAAAGAAATCAGCCCTCGACACCTTAACCGGCAGAAAAAGATTTTTTTGAAAAAATCCCTCAGCCCCGGAGTGACAATTTCATCAAAAATCTGACTTTCGGCAATTCACTCAGAAATGGTGCCAAACCGTTGCAAATGCTCCCCTGAGAGGTTTGGCGGTCGAAACAGAAGGCTTTTTATCACAGGAAAAGAAATCAGCCCTCAACATCTTAACTGGCAGAAAAATTTTTTTTTGAAAAAATCCCTAAGCCCCGGGGTCACAATTTCATCAAAAATCTGACTTTCGGCAATTCACTCAGAAATGGTGCCAAACGGTTGCAAATGCTCCCCTGAGAGGTTTGACGGTCGAAACAGAAGGCTATTTATCACAGGAAAAGAAATCAGCCCTCGACACCTTAACCGGCAGAAAAAGATTTTTTTGAAAAAATCCCTAAGCCCCGGGGTCACAATTTAATCAAAAATCTGACTTTCGGCAATTCACTCAGAAATGGTGCCAAACGGTTGCAAATGCTCCCCTGAGAGGTTTGGCGGTCGAAACAGAAGGCTATTTATCACAGGACAAGAAATCAGCCCTCAACAACTTAACCGGCAGAAATTTTTTTTTTTGAAAAAATCCCTAAGCCCCGGGGTCACAATTTCATCAAAAATCTGACTTTCGGCAATTCACTCAGAAATGGTGCCAAACCGTTGCAAATGCTCCCCTGAGAGGTTTGGCGGTCGAAACAGAAGGCTTTTTATCTCAGGAAAAGAAATCAGCCCTCGATAACTTAAACGGCAGAAAAAGCTTTTTTTGAAAAAATCCCTAAGCCCCGGGGTCACAATTTCATCAAAAATCTGACTTTCGGCAATTCACTCAGAAATGGTGCCAAACGGTTGCAAATGCTCCCCTGAGAGGTTTGGCGGTCGAAACAGAAGGCTATTTATCACAGGACAAGAAATCAGCCCTCAACAACTTAACCGGCAGAAATTTTTTTTTTTGAAAAAATCCCTAAGCCCCGGGGTCACAATTTCATCAAAAATCTGACTTTCAGCAATTCACTCAGAAATGGTGCCAAACGGTTGCAAATGCTCCCCTGAGAGGTTTGGCGGTCGAAACAGAAGGCTTTTTATCACAGGAAAAGAAATCAGCCCTCGACAACTTAACCGGCAGAAAAAAATTTTTTTGAAAAAATCCCTAAGCCCCGGGGTCACAATTTCATCAAAAATCTCACGTTCTCTAATTCACTCAGAAATTGTGCCAAACGGTTGCAAATGTTCCCCTGAGAGGTTTGGCGGTCGAAACAGAAGGCTTTTTATCACAGGAAAAGAAATCAGCCCTCGACAACTTAACCGGCAGAAAAAGATTTTTTTGAAAAAATCCCTAAGCCCCGGGGTCACAATTTCATGAAAAATCTGACTTTCGGCAATTCACTCAGAAATGGTGCCAAGCGGTTGCAAATGCTCCCCTGAGAGGTTTGGCGATCGAAACAGAAGGCTTTTTATCACAGGAAAAGAAATCAGCCCTCGACATCTTAACCGGCAGAAAAATTTTTTTTTTGAAAAAAACCCTAAGCCCCGGGGTCACAATTTCATCAAAAATCTGACTTTCGGCAATTCACTCAGAAATGGTGCCAAACGGTTGCAAATGCTCCCCTGAGAGGTTTGACGTTCGAAACAGCAGGCTATTTATCACAGGAAAAGAAATCAGCCCTCGACACCTTAACCGGCAGAAAAAGATTTTTTTGAAAAAATCCCTAAGCCCCGGGGTCACAATTTCATCAAAAATCTGACTTTCGGCAATTCACTCCGAAATGGTGCCAAACGGTTGCAAATGCTCCCCTGAGAGGTTTGACGTTCGAAACAGAAGGCTATTTATCACAGGAAAAGAAATCAGCTCTCGACACCTTAACGGGCAGAAAAAGATTTTTTTGAAAAAATCCCTAAGCCCCGAGGTCACAATTTCATCAAAAATCTGACTTTCAGCAATTCACTCAGAAATGGTGCCAAACGGTTGCAAATGCTCCCCTGAGAGGTTTGGCGGTCGAAACAGAAGGCTTTTTATCACAGTAAAAGAAATTAGCCCTCGACATCTTAACCGGCAGAAAAAAATTTTTTTGAAAAATTCCCTAAGCCCCGAGGTCACAATTTCATCAAAAATCTGACTTTCGGCAATTCACTCAGAAATGGTGCCAAACGGTTGCAAATGCTCCCCTGAGAGGTTTGGCGGTCGAAACAGAAGGCTTTTTATCACAGGAAAAGTAATCAGCCCTCAACAACTTAACCGGCAGAAAAAAATTTTTTTGGAAAAAATCCCTAAGCCCCGGGGTCACAATTTCATCAAAAATCTCACGTTCTCTAATTCACTCAGAAATGGTGCCAAACGGTTGCAAAAGCTCCCCTGAGAGGTTTGGCGGTCGAAACAGAAGGCAGTTTATCACAGGAAAAGAAATCAGCCCTCGACACCTTAACCGGCAGAAAAAGATTTTTTTGAAAAAATCCCTAAGCCCCGGGGTCACAATTTCATCAAAAATCTGACTTTCGGCAATTCACTCAGAAATGTTGCCAAATGGTTGCAAATGCTCCCCTGAGAGGTTTGGCGGTCGAAACAGAAGGCTATTTATCACAGGAAAAGAAATCAGCCCTCGACACCTTAACCGGCAGAAAAAGATTTTTTTGAAAAAATCCCTCAGCCCCGGAGTGACAATTTCATCAAAAATCTGACTTTCGGCAATTCACTCAGAAATGGTGCCAAACCGTTGCAAATGCTCCCCTGAGAGGTTTGGCGGTCGAAACAGAAGGCTTTTTATCACAGGAAAAGAAATCAGCCCTCAACATCTTAACTGGCAGAAAAATTTTTTTTTTGAAAAAATCCCTAACCCCGGGGTCACAATTTCATCAAAAATCTGACTTTCGGCAATTCACTCAGAAATGGTGCCAAACGGTTGCAAATGCTCCCCTGAGAGGTTTGGTGGTCGAAACAGAAGGCTATTTATCACAGGACAAGAAATCAGCCCTCAACAACTTAACCGGCAGAAATTTTTTTTTTTGAAAAAATCCCTAAGCCCCGGGGTCACAATTTCATCAAAAATCTGACTTTCGGCAATTCACTCAGAAATGGTGCCAAACCGTTGCAAATGCTCCCCTGAGAGGTTTGGCGGTCGAAACAGAAGGCTTTTTATCACAGGAAAAGAAATCAGCCCTCGATAACTTAAACGGCAGAAAAAGCTTTTTTTGAAAAAATCCCTAAGCCCCGGGGTCACAATTTCATCAAAAATCTGACTTTCGGCAATTCACTCAGAAATGGTGCCAAACGGTTGCAAATGCTCCCCTGAGAGGTTTGGCGGTCGAAACAGAAGGCTATTTATCACAGGACAAGAAATCAGCCCTCAACAACTTAACCGGCAGAAATTTTTTTTTTTGAAAAAATCCCTAAGCCCCGGGGTCACAATTTCATCAAAAATCTGACTTTCGGCAATTCACTCAGAAATGGTGCCAAACCGTTGCAAATGCTCCCCTGAGAGGTTTGGCGGTCGAAACAGAAGGCTTTTTATCACAGGAAAAGAAATCAGCCCTCGATAACTTAAACGGCAGAAAAAGATTTTTTTGAAAAAAACCCCAAGCCCCGGGGTCACAATTTCATCAAAAATCTGACTTTCGGCAATTCACTCAGAAATGGTGCCAAACCGTTGCAAATGCTCCCCTGAGAGGTTTGGCGGTCGAAACAGAAGGCTTTTTATCACAGGAAAAGAAATCAGCCCTCGACAACTTAACCGGCAGAAAAAGATTTTTTTTGAAAAAATCCCTAAGCCCCGGGGTCACAATTTCATCAAAAATCTCACGTTCTCTAATTCACTCAGAAATGGTGCCAAACGGTTGCAAAAGCTCCCCTGAGAGGTTTGGCGGTCGAAACAGAAGGCAGTTTATCACAGGAAAAGAAATCAGCCCTCGACACCTTAACCGGCAGAAAAAGATTTTTTTGAAAAAATCCCTAAGCCCCGGGGTCACAATTTCATCAAAAATCTGACTTTCGGCAATTCACTCAGAAATGGTGCCAAACGGTTGCAAATGCTCCCCTGAGAGGTTTGGCGGTCGAAACAGAAGGCTATTTATCACAGGAAAAGAAATCAGCCCTCGACACCTTAACCAGCAGAAAAAGATTTTTTTGAAAAAATCCCTAAGCCCCGGGGTCACAATTTCATCAAAAATCTCACGTTCTCTCATTCACTCAAAAATGGTGCCACACGGTTGCAAATGCTCCCCTGAGAGGTTTTGCGGTCGAAACAGAAGGCTATTTATCACAGGAAAAGAAATCAGCCCTCGACACCTTAACCGGCAGAAAAAGATTTTTTTGAAAAAATCCCTAAGCCCCGGGGTCACAATTTCATCAAAAATCTCACGTTCTCTCATTCACTCAGAAATGGTGCCAAACGGTTGCAAATGCTCCCCTGAGAGGTTTGGCGGTCGAAACAGAAGGCTTTTTATCACAGGAAAAGAAATCAGCCCTCAACATCTTAACCGGCAGAAAAAAATTTTTTTGAAAAAATCCCTAAGCCCCGGGGTCACAATTTCATCAAAAATCTGACTTTCGGCAATTCACTCAGAAATGGTGCCAAACGGTTGCAAATGCTCCCCTGAGAGGTTTGACGGTCGAAACAGAAGGCTATTTATCACAGGAAAAGAAATCAGCCCTCGACACCTTAACGGGCAGAAAAATATTTCTTTGAAAAAATCCCTAAGCCCCGGGGTCACAATTTAATCAAAAATCTGACTTTCGGCAATTCACTCAGAAATGGTGCCAAACGGTTGCAAATGCTCCCCTGAGAGGTTTGGCGGTCGAAACAGAAGGCTTTTTATCACAGGACAAGAAATCAGCCCTCAACAACTTAACCGGCAGAAATTTTTCTTTTTGAAAAAATCCCTAAGCCCCGGGGTCACAATTTCATCAAAAATCTGACTTTCGGCAATTCACTCACAAATGGTGCCAAACGGTTGCAAATGCTCCCCTGAGAGGTTTGGCGGTCGAAACAGAAGGCTTTTTATCACAGGAAAAGAAATCAGCCCTCGATAACTTAAACGGCAGAAAAAGATTTTTTTGAAAAAATCCCTAAGCCCCGGGGTCACAATTTCATCAAAAATCTGACTTTCGGCAATTCACTCAGAAATGGTGCCAAACGGTTGCAAATGCTCCCCTGAGAGGTTTGGCGGTCGAAACAGAAGGCTTTTTATCACAGGAAAAGAAATCAGCCCTCGACAACTTAACCGGCAGAAAAAGATTTTTTTTGAAAAAATCCCTAAGCCCCGGGGTCACAATTTCATCAAAAATCTCACGTTCTCTAATTCACTCAGAAATGGTGCCAAACGGTTGCAAAAGCTCCCCTGAGAGGTTTGGCGGTCGAAACAGAAGGCAGTTTATCACAGGAAAAGAAATCAGCCCTCAACACCTTAACCGGCAGAAAAAGATTTTTTTGAAAAAATCCCTAAGCCCCGGGGTCACAATTTCATCAAAAATCTGACTTTCGGCAATTCACTCAGAAATGGTGCCAAACGGTTGCAAATGCTCCCCTGAGAGGTTTGGCGGTCGAAACAGAAGGCTTTTTATCACAGGAAAAGAAATCAGCCCTCGACAACTTAACCGGCAGAAAAAGATTTTTTTTGAAAAAATCCCTAAGCCCCGGGGGCACAATTTCATCAAAAATCTCACGTTCTCTAATTCACTCAGAAATGGTGCCAAACGGTTGCAAAAGCTCCCCTGAGAGGTTTGGCGGTCGAAACAGAAGGCAGTTTATCACAGGAAAAGAAATCAGCCCTCGACACCTTAACCGGCAGAAAAAGATTTTTTTGAAAAAATCCCTAAGCCCCGGGGTCACAATTTAATCAAAAATCTGACTTTCGGCAATTCACTCAGAAATGGTGCCAAACGGTTGCAAATGCTCCCCTGAGAGGTTTGGCGGTCGAAACAGAAGGCTTTTTATCACAGGACAAGAAATCAGCCCTCAACAACTTAACCGGCAGAAATTTTTCTTTTTGAAAAAATCCCTAAGCACCGGGGTCACAATTTCATCAAAAATCTGACTTTCGGCAATTCACTCAGAAATGGTGCCAAACGGTTGCAAATGCTCCCCTGAGAGGTTTGGCGGTCGAAACAGAAGGCTTTTTATCACAGGAAAAGAAATCAGCCCTCGATAACTTAAACGGCAGAAAAAGATTTTTTTGAAAAAATCCCTAAGCCCCGGGGTCACAATTTCATCAAAAATCTGACTTTCGGCAATTCACTCAGAAATGGTGCCAAACGGTTGCAAATGCTCCCCTGAGAGGTTTGGCGGTCGAAACAGAAGGCTTTTTATCACAGGAAAAGAAATCAGCCCTCGACAACTTAACCGGCAGAAAAAATTTTTTTTGAAAAAATCCCTAAGCCGCGGGGTCACAATTTCATCAAAAATCTCACGTTCTCTAATTCACTCAGAAATTGTGCCAAACGGTTGCAAATGGTCCCCTGAGAGGTTTGGCGGTCGAAACAGAAGGCAGTTTATCACAGGAAAAGAAATCAGCCCTCGACACCTTAACCGGCAGAAAAAGATTTTTTTGAAAAAAACCCTAAGCCCCGGGGTCACAATTTCATCAAAAATCTGACTTTCAGCAATTCACTCAGAAATGGTGCCAAACGGTTGCAAATGCTCCCCTGAGAGGTTTGGCGGTCGAAACAGAAGGCTTTTGATCACAGGAAAAGAAATCAGCCCTCGACAACTTAACCGGCAGAAAAAGATTTTTTTGAAAAAATCCCTAAGCCCCGGGGTCACAATTTCATCAAAAATCTGACTTTCGGCAATTCACTCAGAAATGGTGCCAAGCGGTTGCAAATGCTCCCCTAAGAGGTTTGGCGGTCGAAACAGAAGGCTTTTTATCACAGGAAAAGAAATCAGCCCTCGACAACTTAACCGGCAGAAAATTTTTTTTTTGAAAAAATCCCTAAGCCCCGGGGTCACAATTTCATCAAAAATCTCACGTTCTCTAATTCACTCAGAAATGGTGCCAAACGGTTGCAAAACCTCCCCTGAGAGGTTTGGCAGTCGAAACAGAAGGCAGTTTATCACAGGAAAAGAAATCAGCCCTCGACACCTTAACCGGCAGAAAAAGATTTTTTTGAAAAAATCCCTAAGCCCCGGGGTCACAATTTCATCAAAAATCTCACGTTCTCTCATTCACTCAAAAATGGTGCCAAACGGTTGCAAATGCTCCCCTGAGAGGTTTGGCGGTCGAAACAGAAGGCTTTTTATCACAGGACGAGAAATCAGCCCTCGACAACTTAACCGGCAGAAAAAGATTTTTTTGAAAAAATCCCTAAGCCCCGGGGTCACAATTTCATCAAAAATCTCACGTTCTCTAATTCACTCAGAAATGGTGCAAACGGTTGCAAAAGCTCCCCTGAGAGGTTTGGCGGTCGAAACAGAAGGCTATTTATCACAGGACAAGAAATCAGCCCTCGACACCTTAACCGGCAGAAAAAGATTTTTTTGAAAAAATCCCTAAGCCCCGGGGTCACAATTTCATCAAAAATCTGACTTTCGGCAATTCACTCAGAAATGGTGCCAAACGGTTGCAAATGCTCCCCTGAGAGGTTTGGCGGTCGAAACAGAAGGCTTTTTATCACAGGAAAAGAAATCAGCCCTCGACAACTTAACCGGCAGAAAAAATTTTTTTTGAAAAAATCCCTAAGCCGCGGGGTCACAATTTCATCAAAAATCTCACGTTCTCTAATTCACTCAGAAATTGTGCCAAACGGTTGCAAATGCTCCCCTGAGAGGTTTGGCGGTCGAAACAGAAGGCTTTTTATCACAGGAAAAGAAATCAGCCCTCGACAACTTAACCGGCAGAAAAATTTATTTTGGGAAAAAATCCCTAAGCCCCGGGGTCACAATTTCATCAAAAATCTCACATTCTCTAATTCACTCAGAAATGGTGCCAAACGGTTGCAAAACCTCCCCTGAGAGGTTTGGCGGTCGAAACAGAAGGCAGTTTATCACAGGAAAAGAAATCAGCCCTCGACACCTTAACCGGCAGAAAAAGATTTTTTTGAAAAAATCCCTAAGCCCCGGGGTCACAATTTCATCAAAAATCTCACGTTCTCTCATTCACTCAGAAATGGTGCCAAACGGTTGCAAAGGCTCCCCTGAGAGGTTTGGCGGTCGAAACAGAAGGCTTTTTATCACAGGAAAAGAAATCAGCCCTCGACAACTTAACCGGCAGAAAAATTTTTTTTTGAAAAAATCCCTAAGCCGCGGGGTCACAATTTCATCAAAAATCTCACGTTCTCTAATTCACTCAGAAATTGTGCCAAACGGTTGCAAATGGTCCCCTGAGAGGTTTGGCGGTCGAAACAGAAGGCTTTTTATCACAGGAAAAGAAATCAGCCCTCGACAACTTAACTGGCAGAAAAAGATTTTTTTGAAAAAATCCCTAAGCCCCGGGGTCACAATTTCATCAAAAATCTGACTTTCGGCAATTCACTCAGAAATGGTGCCAAGCGGTTGCAAATGCTCCCCTGACAGGTTTGGCGGTCGAAACAGAAGGCTTTTTATCAGAGGAAAAGAAATCAGCCCTTGACAACTTAACCGGCAGAAAATTTTTTTTTTTGAAAAAATCCCTAAGCCCCGGGGTCACAATTTCATCAAAAATCTCACGTTCTCTAATTCACTCAGAAATGGTGCCAAACGGTTGCAAAACCTCCCCTGAGAGGTTTGGCGGTCGAAACAGAAGGCAGTTTATCACAGGAAAAGAAATCAGCCCTCGACACCTTAACCGGCAGAAAAAGATTTTTTTGAAAAAAACCCTAAGCCCCGGGGTCACAATTTCATCAAAAATCTGACTTTCAGCAATTCACTCAGAAATGGTGCCAAACGGTTGCAAATGCTCCCCTGAGAGGTTTGGCGGTCGAAACAGAAGGCTTTTTATCACACGAAAAAAAATCAGCCCTCGACACCTTAACCGGCAGAAAAAGATTTTTTTGAAAAAATCCCTAAGCCCCGGGGTCACAATTTCATCAAAAATCTGACTTTCGGCAATTCACTCAGAAATGGTGCCAAACGGTTGCAAAAGCTCCCCTGAGAGGTTTGGCGGTAGAAACAGAAGGCTTTTTATCACAGGAAAAGAAATCAGCCCTCGACAACTTAACCGGCAGAAAAAGATTTTTTTGAAAAAATCCCTAAGCCCCGGGGTCACAATTTCATCAAAAATCTGACTTTCGGCAATTCACTCAGAAATGGTGCCAAGCGGTTGCAAATGCTGCCCTGAGAGGTTTGGCGGTCGAAACAGAAGGCTTTTTATCACAGGAAAAGAAATCAGCCCTCGACAACTTAACCGGCAGAAAATTTTTTTTTTGAAAAAATCCCTAAGCCCCGGGGTCACAATTTCATCAAAAATCTCACGTTCTCTAATTCACTCAGAAATGGTGCCAAACGGTTGCAAAACCTCCCCTGAGAGGTTTGGCAGTCGAAACAGAAGGCAGTTTATCACAGGAAAAGAAATCAGCCCTCGACACCTTAACCGGCAGAAAAAGATTTTTTTGAAAAAATCCCTAAGCCCCGGGGTCACAATTTCATCAAAAATCTCACGTTCTCTCATTCACTCAAAAATGGTGCCAAACGGTTGCAAATGCTCCCCTGACAGGTTTGGCGGTCGAAACAGAAGGCTTTTTGTCACAGGACGAGAAATCAGCCCTCGACAACTTAACCGGCAGAAAAAGATTTTTTTGAAAAAATCCCTAAGCCCCGGGGTCACAATTTCATCAAAAATCTGACTTTCGGCAATTCACTCAGAAATGGTGCCAAGCGGTTGCAAATGCTCCCCTGAGAGGTTTGGCGGTCGAAACAGAAGGCTTTTTATCACAGGAAAAGAAATCAGCCCTCGACAACTTAACCGGCAGAAAATTTTTTTTTTGAAAAAATCCCTAAGCCCCGGGGTCACAATTTCATCAAAAATCTCACGTTCTCTCATTCACTCAGAAATGGTGCCAAACGGTTGCAAAACCTCCCCTGAGAGGTTTGGCAGTCGAAACAGAAGGCTTTTTATCACAGGACGAGAAATCAGCCCTCGACAACTTAACAGGCAGAAAAAGAGGTTTTTTGAAAAAATCCCTACGCCCCGGGGTCACAATTTCATCAAAAATCTCACGTTCTCTAATTCACTCAGAAATGGTGCCAAACGGTTGCAAAAGCTCCCCTGAGAGGTTTGGCGGTCGAAACAGAAGGCTATTTATCAAAGGAAAAGAAATCAGCCCTCGACACCTTAACCGGCAGAAAAAGATTTTTTTGAAAAAATCCCTAAGCCCCGGGGTCACAATTTCATCAAAAATCTGACTTTCGGCAATTCACTCAGAAATGGTGCCAAGCGGTTGCAAATGCTCCCCTGAGAGGTTTGGCGGTCGAAACAGAAGGCTTTTTATCACAGGAAAAGAAATCAGCCCTCGACACCTTAACCGGCAGAAAAAGATTTTTTTGAAAAAATCCCTAAGCTCCGGGGTCACAATTTCATCAAAAATCTCACGTTCTCTCATTCACTCAAAAATGGTGCCAAACGGTTGCAAATGCTCCCCTGAGAGGTTTGGCGGTCGAAACAGAAGGCTTTTTATCACAGGACGAGAAATCAGCCCTCGACAACTTAACAGGCAGAAAAAGAGGTTTTTTGAAAAAATCCCTACGCCCCGGGGTCACAATTTCATCAAAAATCTCACGTTCTCTAATTCACTCAGAAATGGTGCCAAACGGTTGCAAAAGCTCCCCTTAGAGGTTTGGCGGTCGAAACAGAAGGCTATTTATCACAGGAAAAGAAATCAGCCCTCGACACCTTAACCGGCAGAAAATTTTTTTTTAAAAAAAATCCCTAAGCCCCGGGGTCACAATTTCATAAAAAATCTCACGTTCTCTCATTCACTCAGAAATGGTGCCAAACGGTTGCAAAACCTCCCCTGAGAGGTTTGGCAGTCGAAACAGAAGGCAGTTTATCACAGGAAAAGAAATCAGCCCTCGACACCTTAACCGGCAGAAAAAGATTTTTTTGAAAAAATCCCTAAGCCCCGGGGTCACAATTTCATCAAAAATCTCACGTTCTCTCATTCACTCAAAAATGGTGCCAAACGGTTGCAAATGCTCCCCTGAGAGGTTTGGCGGTCGAAACAGAAGGCTTTTTATCACAGGACGAGAAATCAGCCCTCGACAACTTAACAGGCAGAAAAAGAGGTTTTTTGAAAAAATCCCTACGCCCCGGGGTCACAATTTCATCAAAAATCTCACGTTCTCTAATTCACTCAGAAATGGTGCCAAACGGTTGCAAAAGCTCCCCTGAGAGGTTTGGCGGTCGAAACAGAAGGCTATTTATCACAGGAAAAGAAATCAGCCCTCGACACCTTAACCGGCAGAAAAAGATTTTTTTGAAAAAATCCCTAAGCCCCGGGGTCACAATTTCATCAAAAATCTGACTTTCGGCAATTCACTCAGAAATGGTGCCAAACGGTTGCAAATGCTCCCCTGAGAGGTTTGGCGGTCGAAACAGAAGGCTTTTTATCACAGGAAAAGAAATCAGCCCTCGACAACTTAACCGGCAGAAAAAGATTTTTTTGAAATAATCCCTAAGCCCCGGGGTCACAATTTCATCAAAAATCTGACTTTCGGCAATTCACTCAGAAATGGTGCCAAGCGGTTGCAAATGCTCCCCTGAGAGGTTTGGCGGTCGAAACAGAAGGCTTTTTATCACAGGAAAAGAAATCTGCCCTCGACAACTTAACCGGCAGAAAAAGATTTTTTTGAAAAAATCCCTAAGCCCCGGGGTCACAATTTCATCAAAAATCTCACGTTCTCTAATTCACTCAGAAATTGTGCCAAACGGTTGCATATGGTCCCCTGAGAGGTTTGGCGGTCGAAACAGAAGGCTTTTTATCACAGGACGAGAAATCAGCCCTCGACAACTTAACCGGCAGAAAAAGATTTTTTTGAAAAAATCCCTAAGCCCCGGGGTCACAATTTCATCAAAAATCTGACTTTCGGCAATTCACTCAGAAATGGTGCCAAGCGGTTGCAAATGCTCCCCTGAGAGGTTTGGCGGTCGAAACAGAAGGCTTTTTATCACAGGAAAAGAAATCAGCCCTCGACAACTTAACCGGCAGAATTTTTTTTTTTTGAAAAAATCCCTAAGCCCCGGGGTCACAATTTCATAAAAAATCTCACGTTCTCTCATTCACTCAGAAATGGTGCCAAACGGTTGCAAAACCTCCCCTGAGAGGTTTGGCAGTCGAAACAGAAGGCAGTTTATCACAGGAAAAGAAATCAGCCCTCGACACCTTAACCGGCAGAAAAAGATTTTTTTGAAAAAATCCCTAAGCCCCGGGGTCACAATTTCATCAAAAATCTCACGTTCTCTCATTCACTCAAAAATGGTGCCAAACGGTTGCAAATGCTCCCCTGAGAGGTTTGGCGGTCGAAACAGAAGGCTTTTTATCACAGGACGAGAAATCAGCCCTCGACAACTTAACAGGCAGAAAAAGAGGTTTTTTGAAAAAATCCCTACGCCCCGGGGTCACAATTTCATCAAAAATCTCACGTTCTCTAATTCACTCAGAAATGGTGCCAAACGGTTGCAAAAGCTCCCCTGAGAGGTTTGGCGGTCGAAACAGAAGGCTATTTATCAAAGGAAAAGAAATCAGCCCTCGACACCTTAACCGGCAGAAAAAGATTTTTTTGAAAAAATCCCTAAGCCCCGGGGTCACAATTTCATCAAAAATCTGACTTTCGGCAATTCACTCAGAAATGGTGCCAAGCGGTTGCAAAACCTCCCCTGAGAGGTTTGGCAGTCGAAACAGAAGGCAGTTTATCACAGGAAAAGAAATCAGCCCTCGACACCTTAACCGGCAGAAAAAGATTTTTTTGAAAAAATCCCTAAGCCCCGGGGTCACAATTTCATCAAAAATCTCACGTTCTCTCATTCACTCAAAAATGGTGCCAAACGGTTGCAAATGCTCCCCTGAGAGGTTTGGCGGTCGAAACAGAAGGCTTTTTTATCACAGGACGAGAAATCAGCCCTCGACAACTTAACAGGCAGAAAAAGAGGTTTTTTGAAAAAATCCCTACGCCCCGGGGTCACAATTTCATCAAAAATCTCACGTTCTCTAATTCACTCAGAAATGGTGCCAAACGGTTGCAAAAGCTCCCCTGAGAGGTTTGGCGGTCAAAACAGAAGGCTATTTATCACAGGAAAAGAAATCAGCCCTCGACACCTTAACCGGCAGAAAAAGATTTTTTTGAAAAAATCCCTAAGCCCCGGGGTCACAATTTCATCAAAAATCTGACTTTCGGCAATTCACTCAGAAATGGTGCCAAACGGTTGCAAATGCTCCCCTGAGAGGTTTGGCGGTCGAAACAGAAGGCTTTTTCTCACAGGAAAAGAAATCAGCCCTCGACAACTTAAGCGGCAGAAAAAGATTTTTTTGAAATAATCCCTAAGCCCCGGGGTCACAATTTCATCAAAAATCTGACTTTCGGCAATTCACTCAGAAATGGTGCCAAGCGGTTGCAAATGCTCCCCTGAGAGGTTTGGCGGTCGAAACAGAAGGCTTTTTATCACAGGAAAAGAAATCAGACCTCGACAACTTAACCGGCACAAAAAATTTTTTTTGAAAAAATCCCTAAGCCCCGGGGTCACAATTTCATCAAAAATCTCACGTTCTCTAATTCACTCAGAAATGGTGCCAAACGGTTGCAAAAGCTCCCCTGAGAGGTTTGGCGGTCGAAACAGAAGGCTATTTATCACAGGAAAAGAAATCAGCCCTCGACACCTTAACCGGCAGAAAAAGATTTTTTTGAAAAAATCCCTAAGCCCCGGGGTCACAATTTCATGAAAAATCTGACTTTCGGCAATTCACTCAGAAATTGTGCCAAACGGTTGCAAATGCTCCCCTGAGAGGTTTGGCGGTCGAAACAGAAGGCTTTTTATCACAGGAAAAGAAATCTGCCCTCGACAACTTAACCGGCAGAAAAAGATTTTTTTGAAAAAATCCCTAAGCCCCGTGGTCACAATTTCATCAAAAATCTCACGTTCTCTAATTCACTCAGAAATTGTGCCAAACGGTTGCAAATGGTCCCCTGAGAGGTTTGGCGGTCGAAACAGAAGGCTTTTTATCAAAGGAAAAGAAATCTGCCCTCGACAACTTAACCGGCAGAAAAAGATTTTTTTGAAAAAATCCCTAAGCCCCGGGGTCAAAATTTCATCAAAAATCTGACTTTCGGCAATTCACTCAGAAATGGTGCCAAGCAGTTGCAAATGCTCCCCTGAGAGGTTTGGCGGTCGAAACAGAAGGCTTTTTATCACAGGAAAAGAAATCAGCCCTCGACAACTTAACCGGCAGAAATTTTTTTTTTTTTGAAAAAATCCCTAAGCCCCGGGGTCACAATTTCCTCAAAAATCTCACGTTCTCTAATTCACTCAGAAATGGTGCCAAACGGTTGCAAATGCTCCCCTGAGAGGTTTGGCGGTCGAAACAGAAGGCTATTTATCACAGGAAAAGAAATCAGCCCTCGACACCTTAACCGGCAGAAAAAGATTTTTTTGAAAAAATCCCTAAGCCCCGGGGTCACAATTTCATCAAAAATCTGACTTTCGGCAATTCACTCAGAAATGGTGCCAAACGGTTGCAAATGCTCCCCTGACAGGTTTGGCGGTCGAAACAGAAGGCTTTTTGTCACAGGACGAGAAATCAGCCCTCGACAACTTAACCGGCAGAAAAAGATTTTTTTGAAAAAATCCCTAAGCCCCGGGGTCACAATTTCATCAAAAATCTGACTTTCGGCAATTCACTCAGAAATGGTGCCAAGCGGTTGCAAATGCTCCCCTGAGAGGTTTGGCGGTCGAAACAGAAGGCTTTTTATCACAGGAAAAGAAATCAGCCCTCGACAACTTAACCGGCAGAAAATTTTTTTTTTGAAAAAATCCCTAAGCCCCGGGGTCACAATTTCATCAAAAATCTCACGTTCTCTCATTCACTCAAAAATGGTGCCAAACGGTTGAAAATGCTCCCCTGAGAGGTTTGGTGGTCGAAACAGAAGGCTAGTTATCAATGGAAAAGAAATCAGCCCTCAACAACTTAACCGGCAGAAAAAGATTTTTTTGAAAAAACCCCTAAGCCCGGGGGTCACAATTTCATCAAAAATCTGACTTTCGGCAATTCACTCAGAAATGGTGCCAAACGGTTGCAAATGCTCCCCTGAGAGGTTTGGCGGTCGAAACAGAAGGCTTTTTATCACAGGAAAAGAAATCAGACCTCGACAACTTAACCGGCACAAAAATTTTTTTTTGAAAAAATCCCTAAGCCCCGGGGTCACAATTTCATCAAAAATCTCACGTTCTCTAATTCACTCAGAAATGGTGCCAAACGGTTGCAAAAGCTCCCCTGAGAGGTTTGGCGGTCGAAACAGAAGGCTATTTATCACAGGAAAAGAAATCAGCCCTCGACACCTTAACCGGCAGAAAAAGATTTTTTTGAAAAAATCCCTAAGCCCCGGGGTCACAATTTCATGAAAAATCTGACTTTCGGCAATTCACTCAGAAATTGTGCCAAACGGTTGCAAATGCTCCCCTGAGAGGTTTGGCGGTCGAAACAGAAGGCTTTTTATCACAGGAAAAGAAATCTGCCCTCGACAACTTAACCGGCAGAAAAAGATTTTTTTGAAAAAATCCCTAAGCCCCGGGGTCACAATTTCATCAAAAATCTCACGTTCTCTAATTCACTCAGAAATTGTGCCAAACGGTTGCAAATGGTCCCCTGAGAGGTTTGGCGGTCGAAACAGAAGGCTTTTTATCACAGGAAAAGAAATCTGCCCTCGACAACTTAACCGGCAGAAAAAGATTTTTTTGAAAAAATCCCTAAGCCCCGGGGTCAAAATTTCATCAAAAATCTGACTTTCGGCAATTCACTCAGAAATGGTGCCAAGCAGTTGCAAATGCTCCCCTGAGAGGTTTGGTGGTCGAAACAGAAGGCTTTTTATCACAGGAAAAGAAATCAGCCCTCGACAACTTAACCGGCAGAAATTTTTTTTTTTTGAAAAAATCCCTAAGCCCCGGGGTCACAATTTCCTCAAAAATCTCACGTTCTCTAATTCACTCAGAAATGGTGCCAAACGGTTGCAAATGCTCCCCTGAGAGGTTTGGCGGTCGAAACAGAAGGCTATTTATCACAGGAAAAGAAATCAGCCCTCGACACCTTAACCGGCAGAAAAAGATTTTTTTGAAAAAATCCCTAAGCCCCGGGGTCACAATTTCATCAAAAATCTGACTTTCGGCAATTCACTCAGAAATGGTGCCAAACGGTTGCAAATG
Organism: Podarcis pityusensis; assembly: GCF_964106645.2. Lineage (NCBI taxonomy): Eukaryota > Metazoa > Chordata > Lepidosauria > Squamata > Lacertidae > Podarcis > Podarcis pityusensis. The sequence continues at coordinate 85,255,822 of NC_138032.1, read as the reverse complement.
CTCCCCTGACAGGTTTGGCGGTCGAAACAGAAGGCTTTTTGTCACAGGACGAGAAATCAGCCCTCGACAACTTAACCGGCAGAAAAAGATTTTTTTGAAAAAATCCCTAAGCCCCGGGGTCACAATTTCATCAAAAATCTGACTTTCGGCAATTCACTCAGAAATGGTGCCAAGCGGTTGCAAATGCTCCCCTGAGAGGTTTGGCGGTCGAAACAGAAGGCTTTTTATCACAGGAAAAGAAATCAGCCCTCGACAACTTAACCGGCAGAAAATTTTTTTTTTGAAAAAATCCCTAAGCCCCGGGGTCACAATTTCATAAAAAATCTCACGTTCTCTCATTCACTCAGAAATGGTGCCAAACGGTTGCAAAACCTCCCCTGAGAGGTTTGGCAGTCGAAACAGAAGGCAGTTTATCACAGGAAAAGAAATCAGCCCTCGACACCTTAACCGGCAGAAAAAGATTTTTTTGAAAAAATCCCTAAGCCCCGGGGTCACAATTTCATCAAAAATCTCACGTTCTCTCATTCACTCAAAAATGGTGCCAAACGGTTGCAAATGCTCCCCTGAGAGGTTTGGTGGTCGAAACAGAAGGCTTTTTATCACAGGACGAGAAATCAGCCCTCGACAACTTAACAGGCAGAAAAAGAGGTTTTTTGAAAAAATCCCTACGCCCCGGGGTCACAATTTCATCAAAAATCTCACGTTCTCTAATTCACTCAGAAATGGTGCCAAACGGTTGCAAAAGCTCCCCTGAGAGGTTTGGCGGTCGAAACAGAAGGCTATTTATCAAAGGAAAAGAAATCAGCCCTCGACACCTTAACCGGCAGAAAAAGATTTTTTTGAAAAAATCCCTAAGCCCCGGGGTCACAATTTCATCAAAAATCTGACTTTCGGCAATTCACTCAGAAATGGTGCCAAGCGGTTGCAAATGCTCCCCTGAGAGGTTTGGCGGTCGAAACAGAAGGCTTTTTATCACAGGAAAAGAAATCAGCCCTCGACAACTTAACCGGCAGAAAATTTTTTTTTTAAAAAAATCCCTAAGCCCCGGGGTCACAATTTCATAAAAAATCTCACGTTCTCTCATTCACTCAGAAATGGTGCCAAACGGTTGCAAAACCTCCCCTGAGAGGTTTGGCAGTCGAAACAGAAGGCAGTTTATCACAGGAAAAGAAATCAGCCCTCGACACCTTAACCGGCAGAAAAAGATTTTTTTGAAAAAATCCCTAAGCCCCGGGGTCACAATTTCATCAAAAATCTCACGTTCTCTCATTCACTCAAAAATGGTGCCAAACGGTTGCAAATGCTCCCCTGAGAGGTTTGGCGGTCGAAACAGAAGGCTTTTTATCACAGGAAAAGAAATCTGCCCTCGACAACTTAACCGGCAGAAAAAGATTTTTTTGAAAAAATCCCTAAGCCCCGGGGTCACAATTTCATCAAAAATCTCACGTTCTCTAATTCACTCAGAAATGGTGCCAAACGGTTGCAAAAGCTCCCCTGAGAGGTTTGGCGGTCGAAACAGAAGGCTATTTATCACAGGAAAAGAAATCAGCCCTCGACACCTTAACCGGCAGAAAAAGATTTTTTTGAAAAAATCCCTAAGCCCCGGGGTCACAATTTCATGAAAAATCTGACTTTCGGCAATTCACTCAGAAATTGTGCCAAACGGTTGCAAATGCTCCCCTGAGAGGTTTGGCGGTCGAAACAGAAGGCTTTTTATCACAGGAAAAGAAATCTGCCCTCGACAACTTAACCGGCAGAAAAAGATTTTTTTGAAAAAATCCCTAAGCCCCGGGGTCACAATTTCATCAAAAATCTCACGTTCTCTAATTCACTCAGAAATTGTGCCAAACGGTTGCAAATGGTCCCCTGAGAGGTTTGGCGGTCGAAACAGAAGGCTTTTTATCACAGGACGAGAAATCAGCCCTCGACAACTTAACCGGCAGAAAAAGATTTTTTTGAAAAAATCCCTAAGCCCCGGGGTCACAATTTCATCAAAAATCTGACTTTCGGCAATTCACTCAGAAATGGTGCCAAGCGGTTGCAAATGCTCCCCTGAGAGGTTTGGCGGTCGAAACAGAAGGCTTTTTATCACAGGAAAAGAAATCAGCCCTCGACAACTTAACCGGCAGAATTTTTTTTTTTTGAAAAAATCCCTAAGCCCCGGGGTCACAATTTCATAAAAAATCTCACGTTCTCTCATTCACTCAGAAATGGTGCCAAACGGTTGCAAAACCTCCCCTGAGAGGTTTGGCAGTCGAAACAGAAGGCAGTTTATCACAGGAAAAGAAATCAGCCCTCGACACCTTAACCGGCAGAAAAAGATTTTTTTGAAAAAATCCCTAAGCCCCGGGGTCACAATTTCATCAAAAATCTCACGTTCTCTCATTCACTCAAAAATGGTGCCAAACGGTTGCAAATGCTCCCCTGAGAGGTTTGGCGGTCGAAACAGAAGGCTTTTTATCACAGGACGAGAAATCAGCCCTCGACAACTTAACAGGCAGAAAAAGAGGTTTTTTGAAAAAATCCCTACGCCCCGGGGTCACAATTTCATCAAAAATCTCACGTTCTCTAATTCACTCAGAAATGGTGCCAAACGGTTGCAAAAGCTCCCCTGAGAGGTTTGGCGGTCGAAACATAAGGCTATTTATCAAAGGAAAAGAAATCAGCCCTCGACACCTTAACCGGCAGAAAAAGATTTTTTTGAAAAAATCCCTAAGCCCCGGGGTCACAATTTCATCAAAAATCTGACTTTCGGCAATTCACTCAGAAATGGTGCCAAGCGGTTGCAAAACCTCCCCTGAGAGGTTTGGCAGTCGAAACAGAAGGCAGTTTATCACAGGAAAAGAAATCAGCCCTCGACACCTTAACCGGCAGAAAAAGATTTTTTTGAAAAAATCCCTAAGCCCCGGGGTCACAATTTCATCAAAAATCTCACGTTCTCTCATTCACTCAAAAATGGTGCCAAACGGTTGCAAATGCTCCCCTGAGAGGTTTGGCGGTCGAAACAGAAGGCTTTTTATCACAGGACGAGAAATCAGCCCTCGACAACTTAACAGGCAGAAAAAGAGGTTTTTTGAAAAAATCCCTACGCCCCGGGGTCACAATTTCATCAAAAATCTCACGTTCTCTCATTCACTCAAAAATGGTGCCAAACGGTTGCAAAAGCTCCCCTGAGAGGTTTGGCGGTCGAAACAGAAGGCTTTTTATCACAGGAAAAGAAATCAGCCCTCGACAACTTAACCGGCAGAAAATTTTTTTTTTGAAAAAATCCCTAAGCCCCGGGGTCACAATTTCATAAAAAATCTCACGTTCTCTCATTCACTCAGAAATGGTGCCAAACGGTTGCAAAACCTCCCCTGAGAGGTTTGGCAGTCGAAACAGAAGGCAGTTTATCACAGGAAAAGAAATCAGCCCTCGACACCTTAACCGGCAGAAAAAGATTTTTTTGAAAAAATCCCTAAGCCCCGGGGTCACAATTTCATCAAAAATCTCACGTTCTCTCATTCACTCAAAAATGGTGCCAAACGGTTGCAAATGCTCCCCTGAGAGGTTTGGTGGTCGAAACAGAAGGCTTTTTATCACAGGACGAGAAATCAGCCCTCGACAACTTAACAGGCAGAAAAAGAGGTTTTTTGAAAAAATCCCTACGCCCCGGGGTCACAATTTCATCAAAAATCTCACGTTCTCTAATTCACTCAGAAATGGTGCCAAACGGTTGCAAAAGCTCCCCTGAGAGGTTTGGCGGTCGAAACAGAAGGCTATTTATCAAAGGAAAAGAAATCAGCCCTCGACACCTTAACCGGCAGAAAAAGATTTTTTTGAAAAAATCCCTAAGCCCCGGGGTCACAATTTCATCAAAAATCTGACTTTCGGCAATTCACTCAGAAATGGTGCCAAGCGGTTGCAAATGCTCCCCTGAGAGGTTTGGCGGTCGAAACAGAAGGCTTTTTATCACAGGAAAAGAAATCAGCCCTCGACAACTTAACCGGCAGAAAATTTTTTTTTTAAAAAAATCCCTAAGCCCCGGGGTCACAATTTCATAAAAAATCTCACGTTCTCTCATTCACTCAGAAATGGTGCCAAACGGTTGCAAAACCTCCCCTGAGAGGTTTGGCAGTCGAAACAGAAGGCAGTTTATCACAGGAAAAGAAATCAGCCCTCGACACCTTAACCGGCAGAAAAAGATTTTTTTGAAAAAATCCCTAAGCCCCGGGGTCACAATTTCATCAAAAATCTCACGTTCTCTCATTCACTCAAAAATGGTGCCAAACGGTTGCAAATGCTCCCCTGAGAGGTTTGGCGGTCGAAACAGAAGGCTTTTTATCACAGGAAAAGAAATCTGCCCTCGACAACTTAACCGGCAGAAAAAGATTTTTTTGAAAAAATCCCTAAGCCCCGGGGTCACAATTTCATCAAAAATCTCACGTTCTCTAATTCACTCAGAAATGGTGCCAAACGGTTGCAAAAGCTCCCCTGAGAGGTTTGGCGGTCGAAACAGAAGGCTATTTATCACAGGAAAAGAAATCAGCCCTCGACACCTTAACCGGCAGAAAAAGATTTTTTTGAAAAAATCCCTAAGCCCCGGGGTCACAATTTCATGAAAAATCTGACTTTCGGCAATTCACTCAGAAATTGTGCCAAACGGTTGCAAATGCTCCCCTGAGAGGTTTGGCGGTCGAAACAGAAGGCTTTTTATCACAGGAAAAGAAATCTGCCCTCGACAACTTAACCGGCAGAAAAAGATTTTTTTGAAAAAATCCCTAAGCCCCGGGGTCACAATTTCATCAAAAATCTCACGTTCTCTAATTCACTCAGAAATTGTGCCAAACGGTTGCAAATGGTCCCCTGAGAGGTTTGGCGGTCGAAACAGAAGGCTTTTTATCACAGGACGAGAAATCAGCCCTCGACAACTTAACCGGCAGAAAAAGATTTTTTTGAAAAAATCCCTAAGCCCCGGGGTCACAATTTCATCAAAAATCTGACTTTCGGCAATTCACTCAGAAATGGTGCCAAGCGGTTGCAAATGCTCCCCTGAGAGGTTTGGCGGTCGAAACAGAAGGCTTTTTATCACAGGAAAAGAAATCAGCCCTCGACAACTTAACCGGCAGAATTTTTTTTTTTTGAAAAAATCCCTAAGCCCCGGGGTCACAATTTCATAAAAAATCTCACGTTCTCTCATTCACTCAGAAATGGTGCCAAACGGTTGCAAAACCTCCCCTGAGAGGTTTGGCAGTCGAAACAGAAGGCAGTTTATCACAGGAAAAGAAATCAGCCCTCGACACCTTAACCGGCAGAAAAAGATTTTTTTGAAAAAATCCCTAAGCCCCGGGGTCACAATTTCATCAAAAATCTCACGTTCTCTCATTCACTCAAAAATGGTGCCAAACGGTTGCAAATGCTCCCCTGAGAGGTTTGGCGGTCGAAACAGAAGGCTTTTTATCACAGGACGAGAAATCAGCCCTCGACAACTTAACAGGCAGAAAAAGAGGTTTTTTGAAAAAATCCCTACGCCCCGGGGTCACAATTTCATCAAAAATCTCACGTTCTCTAATTCACTCAGAAATGGTGCCAAACGGTTGCAAAAGCTCCCCTGAGAGGTTTGGCGGTCGAAACATAAGGCTATTTATCAAAGGAAAAGAAATCAGCCCTCGACACCTTAACCGGCAGAAAAAGATTTTTTTGAAAAAATCCCTAAGCCCCGGGGTCACAATTTCATCAAAAATCTGACTTTCGGCAATTCACTCAGAAATGGTGCCAAGCGGTTGCAAAACCTCCCCTGAGAGGTTTGGCAGTCGAAACAGAAGGCAGTTTATCACAGGAAAAGAAATCAGCCCTCGACACCTTAACCGGCAGAAAAAGATTTTTTTGAAAAAATCCCTAAGCCCCGGGGTCACAATTTCATCAAAAATCTCACGTTCTCTCATTCACTCAAAAATGGTGCCAAACGGTTGCAAATGCTCCCCTGAGAGGTTTGGCGGTCGAAACAGAAGGCTTTTTATCACAGGACGAGAAATCAGCCCTCGACAACTTAACAGGCAGAAAAAGAGGTTTTTTGAAAAAATCCCTACGCCCCGGGGTCACAATTTCATCAAAAATCTCACGTTCTCTAATTCACTCAGAAATGGTGCCAAACGGTTGCAAAAGCTCCCCTGAGAGGTTTGGCGGTCGAAACAGAAGGCTATTTATCACAGGAAAAGAAATCAGCCCTCGACACCTTAACCGGCAGAAAAAGATTTTTTTGAAAAAATCCCTAAGCCCCGGGGTCACAATTTCATCAAAAATCTGACTTTCGGCAATTCACTCAGAAATGGTGCCAAACGGTTGCAAATGCTCCCCTGAGAGGTTTGGCGGTCGAAACAGAAGGCTTTTTCTCACAGGAAAAGAAATCAGCCCTCGACAACTTAACCGGCAGAAAAAGATTTTTTTGAAATAATCCCTAAGCCCCGGGGTCACAATTTCATCAAAAATCTGACTTTCGGCAATTCACTCAGAAATGGTGCCAAGCGGTTGCAAATGCTCCCCTGAGAGGTTTGGCGGTCGAAACAGAAGGCTTTTTATCACAGGAAAAGAAATCAGACCTCGACAACTTAACCGGCACAAAAAAATTTTTTTGAAAAAATCCCTAAGCCCCGGGGTCACAATTTCATCAAAAATCTCACGTTCTCTAATTCACTCAGAAATGGTGCCAAACGGTTGCAAAAGCTCCCCTGAGAGGTTTGGCGGTCGAAACAGAAGGCTATTTATCACAGGAAAAGAAATCAGCCCTCGACACCTTAACCGGCAGAAAAAGATTTTTTTGAAAAAATCCCTAAGCCCCGGGGTCACAATTTCATGAAAAATCTGACTTTCGGCAATTCACTCAGAAATTGTGCCAAACGGTTGCAAATGCTCCCCTGAGAGGTTTGGCGGTCGAAACAGAAGGCTTTTTATCACAGGAAAAGAAATCAGCCCTCGACAACTTAACCGGCAGAAATTTTTTTTTTTTGAAAAAATCCCTAAGCCCCGGGGTCACAATTTCCTCAAAAATCTCACGTTCTCTAATTCACTCAGAAATGGTGCCAAACGGTTGCAAATGCTCCCCTGAGAGGTTTGGCGGTCGAAACAGAAGGCTATTTATCACAGGAAAAGAAATCAGCCCTCGACACCTTAACCGGCAGAAAAAGATTTTTTTGAAAAAATCCCTAAGCCCCGGGGTCACAATTTCATCAAAAATCTGACTTTCGGCAATTCACTCAGAAATGGTGCCAAACGGTTGCAAATGCTCCCCTGAGAGGTTTGGCGGTCGAAACAGAAGGCTTTTTATCACACGAAAAAAAATCAGCCCTCGACACCTTAACCGGCAGAAAAAGATTTTTTTGAAAAAATCCCTAAGCCCCGGGGTCACAATTTCATCAAAAATCTGACTTTCGGCAATTCACTCAGAAATGGTGCCAAACGGTTGCAAATGCTCCCCTGAGAGGTTTGGCGGTCGAAACAGAAGGCTTTTTATCACAGGACGAGAAATCAGCCCTCGACAACTTAACAGGCAGAAAAAGAGGTTTTTTGAAAAAATCCCTACGCCCCGGGGTCACAATTTCATCAAAAATCTCACGTTCTCTAATTCACTCAGAAATGGTGCCAAACGGTTGCAAAAGCTCCCCTGAGAGGTTTGGCGGTCGAAACAGAAGGCTATTTATCAAAGGAAAAGAAATCAGCCCTCGACACCTTAACCGGCAGAAAAAGATTTTTTTGAAAAAATCCCTAAGCCCCGGGGTCACAATTTCATCAAAAATCTGACTTTCGGCAATTCACTCAGAAATGGTGCCAAACGGTTGCAAATGCTCCCCTGAGAGGTTTGGCGGTCGAAACAGAAGGCTTTTTATCACAGGAAAAGAAATCTGCCCTCGACAACTTAACCGGCAGAAAAAGATTTTTTTGAAAAAATCCCTAAGCCCCGGGGTCACAATTTCATCAAAAATCTCACGTTCTCTAATTCACTCAGAAATTGTGCCAAACGGTTGCAAATGGTCCCCTGAGAGGTTTGGCGGTCGAAACAGAAGGCTTTTTATCACAGGAAAAGAAATCTGCCCTCGACAACTTAACCGGCAGAAAAAGATTTTTTTGAAAAAATCCCTAAGCCCCGGGGTCAAAATTTCATCAAAAATCTGACTTTCGGCAATTCACTCAGAAATGGTGCCAAGCAGTTGCAAATGCTCCCCTGAGAGGTTTGGCGGTCGAAACAGAAGGCTTTTTATCACAGGAAAAGAAATCAGCCCTCGACAACTTAACCTGCAGAAATTTTTTTTTTTTGAAAAAATCCCTAAGCCCCGGGGTCACAATTTCCTCAAAAATCTCACGTTCTCTAATTCACTCAGAAATGGTGCCAAACGGTTGCAAATGCTCCCCTGAGAGGTTTGGCGGTCGAAACAGAAGGCTATTTATCACAGGAAAAGAAATCAGCCCTCGACACCTCAACCGGCAGAAAAAGATTTTTTTGAAAAAATCCCTAAGCCCCGGGGTCACAATTTCATCAAAAATCTGACTTTCGGCAATTCACTCAGAAATGGTGCCAAACGGTTGCAAATGCTCCCCTGAGAGGTTTGGCGGTCGAAACAGAAGGCTTTTTATCACACGAAAAAAAATCAGCCCTCGACACCTTAACCGGCAGAAAAAGATTTTTTTGAAAAAATCCCTAAGCCCCGGGGTCACAATTTCATCAAAAATCTCACGTTCTCTAATTCACTCAGAAATGGTGCCAAACGGTTGCAAAACCTCCCCTGAGAGGTTTGGCAGTCGAAACAGAAGGCAGTTTATCACAGGAAAAGAAATCAGCCCTCGACACCTTAACCGGCAGAAAAAGATTTTTTTGAAAAAATCCCTAAGCCCCGGGGTCACAATTTCATCAAAAATCTCACGTTCTCTCATTCACTCAAAAATGGTGCCAAACGGTTGCAAAAGCTCCCCTGAGAGGTTTGGCGGTCGAAACAGAAGGCTTTTTATCACAGGAAAAGAAATCAGCCCTCGACAACTTAACCGGCAGAAATTTTTTTTTTTGAAAAAATCCCTAAGCCCCGGGGTCACAATTTCATTAAAAATCTCACATTCTCTCATTCACTCAGAAATGGTGCCAAACGGTTGCAAAACCTCCCCTGAGAGGTTTGGCGGTCGAAACAGAAGGCTTTTTATCACAGGAAAAGAAATCAGCCCTCGACAACTTAACCGGCAGAAAAAGATTTTTTTGAAAAAATCCCTAAGCCCCGGGGTCACAATTTCATCAAAAATCTGACTTTCGGCAATTCACTCAGAAATGGTGCCAAGCGGTTGCAAATGCTCCCCTGAGAGGTTTGGCGGTCGAAACAGAAGGCTTTTTATCACAGGAAAAGAAATCAGCCCTCGACAACTTAACCGGCAGAAAATTGTTTTTTTGAAAAAATCCCTAAGCCCCGGGGTCACAATTTCATAAAAAATCTCACGTTCTCTCATTCACTCAGAAATGGTGCCAAACGGTTGCAAAACCTCCCCTGAGAGGTTTGGCAGTCGAAACAGAAGGCAGTTTATCACAGGAAAAGAAATCAGCCCTCGACACCTTAACCGGCAGAAAAAGATTTTTTTGAAAAAATCCCTAAGCCCCGGGGTCACAATTTCATCAAAAATCTCACTTTCTCTCATTCACTCAGAAATGGTGCAAAACGGTTGCAAATGCTCCCCTGAGAGGTTTGGCGGTCGAAACAGAAGGCTTTTTATCACAGGACGAGAAATCAGCCCTTGACAACTTAACCGGCAGAAAAAGATTTTTTTGAAAAAATCCCCAAGCCCCGGGGTCACAATTTCATCAAAAATCTCACGTTCTCTAATTCACTCAGAAATGGTGCCAAACGGTTGCAAATGCTCCCCTGAGAGGTTTGGCGGTCGAAACAGAAGGCTATTTATCACAGGAAAAGAAATCAGCCCTCGACACCTTAACCGGCAGAAAAAGATTTTTTTGAAAAAATCCCTAAGCCCCGGGGTCACAATTTCATCAAAAATCTGACTTTCGGCAATTCACTCAGAAATGGTGCCAAACGGTTGCAAATGCTCCCCTGAGAGGTTTGGCGGTCGAAACAGAAGGCTTTTTATCACAGGAAAAGAAATCAGCCCTCGACAACTTAACCGGCAGAAAAAGATTTTTTTGAAATAATCCCTAAGCCCCGGGGTCACAATTTCATCAAAAATCTGACTTTCGGCAATTCACTCAGAAATGGTGCCAAGCGGTTGCAAATGCTCCCCTGAGAGGTTTGGCGGTCGAAACAGAAGGCTTTTTATCACAGGAAAAGAAATCAGACCTCGACAACTTAACCGGCACAAAAAAATTTTTTTGAAAAAATCCCTAAGCCCCGGGGTCACAATTTCATCAAAAATCTCACGTTCTCTAATTCACTCAGAAATGGTGCCAAACGGTTGCAAAAGCTCCCCTGAGAGGTTTGGCGGTCGAAACAGAAGGCTATTTATCACAGGAAAAGAAATCAGCCCTCGACACCTTAACCGGCAGAAAAAGATTTTTTTGAAAAAATCCCTAAGCCCCGGGGTCACAATTTCATGAAAAATCTGACTTTCGGCAATTCACTCAGAAATTGTGCCAAACGGTTGCAAATGCTCCCCTGAGAGGTTTGGCGGTCGAAACAGAAGGCTTTTTATCACAGGAAAAGAAATCTGCCCTCGACAACTTAACCGGCAGAAAAAGATTTTTTTGAAAAAATCCCTAAGCCCCGGGGTCACAATTTCATCAAAAATCTCACGTTCTCTAATTCACTCAGAAATTGTGCCAAACGGTTGCAAATGGTCCCCTGAGAGGTTTGGCGGTCGAAACAGAAGGCTTTTTATCACAGGACGAGAAATCAGCCCTCGACAACTTAACCGGCAGAAAAAGATTTTTTTGAAAAAATCCCTAAGCCCCGGGGTCACAATTTCATCAAAAATCTGACTTTCGGCAATTCACTCAGAAATGGTGCCAAGCGGTTGCAAATGCTCCCCTGAGAGGTTTGGCGGTCGAAACAGAAGGCTTTTTATCACAGGAAAAGAAATCAGCCCTCGACAACTTAACCGGCAGAATTTTTTTTTTTTGAAAAAATCCCTAAGCCCCGGGGTCACAATTTCATAAAAAATCTCACGTTCTCTCATTCACTCAGAAATGGTGCCAAACGGTTGCAAAACCTCCCCTGAGAGGTTTGGCAGTCGAAACAGAAGGCAGTTTATCACAGGAAAAGAAATCAGCCCTCGACACCTTAACCGGCAGAAAAAGATTTTTTTGAAAAAATCCCTAAGCCCCGGGGTCACAATTTCATCAAAAATCTCACGTTCTCTCATTCACTCAAAAATGGTGCCAAACGGTTGCAAATGCTCCCCTGAGAGGTTTGGCGGTCGAAACAGAAGGCTTTTTATCACAGGACGAGAAATCAGCCCTCGACAACTTAACAGGCAGAAAAAGAGGTTTTTTGAAAAAATCCCTACGCCCCGGGGTCACAATTTCATCAAAAATCTCACGTTCTCTAATTCACTCAGAAATGGTGCCAAACGGTTGCAAAAGCTCCCCTGAGAGGTTTGGCGGTCGAAACAGAAGGCTATTTATCAAAGGAAAAGAAATCAGCCCTCGACACCTTAACCGGCAGAAAAAGATTTTTTTGAAAAAATCCCTAAGCCCCGGGGTCACAATTTCATCAAAAATCTGACTTTCGGCAATTCACTCAGAAATGGTGCCAAGCGGTTGCAAAACCTCCCCTGAGAGGTTTGGCAGTCGAAACAGAAGGCAGTTTATCACAGGAAAAGAAATCAGCCCTCGACACCTTAACCGGCAGAAAAAGATTTTTTTGAAAAAATCCCTAAGCCCCGGGGTCACAATTTCATCAAAAATCTCACGTTCTCTCATTCACTCAAAAATGGTGCCAAACGGTTGCAAATGCTCCCCTGAGAGGTTTGGCGGTCGAAACAGAAGGCTTTTTATCACAGGACGAGAAATCAGCCCTCGACAACTTAACAGGCAGAAAAAGAGGTTTTTTGAAAAAATCCCTACGCCCCGGGGTCACAATTTCATCAAAAATCTCACGTTCTCTAATTCACTCAGAAATGGTGCCAAACGGTTGCAAAAGCTCCCCTGAGAGGTTTGGCGGTCGAAACAGAAGGCTATTTATCACAGGAAAAGAAATCAGCCCTCGACACCTTAACCGGCAGAAAAAGATTTTTTTGAAAAAATCCCTAAGCCCCGGGGTCACAATTTCATCAAAAATCTGACTTTCGGCAATTCACTCAGAAATGGTGCCAAACGGTTGCAAATGCTCCCCTGAGAGGTTTGGCGGTCGAAACAGAAGTCTTTTTCTCACAGGAAAAGAAATCAGCCCTCGACAACTTAACCGGCAGAAAAAGATTTTTTTGAAATAATCCCTAAGCCCCGGGGTCACAATTTCATCAAAAATCTGACTTTCGGCAATTCACTCAGAAATGGTGCCAAGCGGTTGCAAATGCTCCCCTGAGAGGTTTGGCGGTCGAAACAGAAGGCTTTTTATCACAGGAAAAGAAATCAGACCTCGACAACTTAACCGGCACAAAAAAAATTTTTTGAAAAAATCCCTAAGCCCCAGGGTCACAATTTCATCAAAAATCTCACGTTCTCTAATTCACTCAGAAATGGTGCCAAACGGTTGCAAAAGCTCCCCTGAGAGGTTTGGCGGTCGAAACAGAAGGCTATTTATCACAGGAAAAGAAATCAGCCCTCGACAACTTAACCGGCAGAAAAAGATTTTTTTGAAAAAATCCCTAAGCCCCGGGGTCAAAATTTCATCAAAAATCTGACTTTCGGCAATTCACTCAGAAATGGTGCCAAGCAGTTGCAAATGCTCCCCTGAGAGGTTTGGCGGTCGAAACAGAAGGCTTTTTATCACAGGAAAAGAAATCAGCCCTCGACAACTTAACCGGCAGAATTTTTTTTTTTTTGAAAAAATCCCTAAGCCCCGGGGTCACAATTTCCTCAAAAATCTCACGTTCTCTAATTCACTCAGAAATGGTGCCAAACGGTTGCAAATGCTCCCCTGAGAGGTTTGGCGGTCAAAACAGAAGGCTATTTATCACAGGAAAAGAAATCAGCCCTCGACACCTTAACCGGCAGAAAAAGATTTTTTTGAAAAAATCCCTAAGCCCCGGGGTCACAATTTCATCAAAAATCTGACTTTCGGCAATTCACTCAGAAATGGTGCCAAACGGTTGCAAATGCTCCCCTGAGAGGTTTGGCGGTCGAAACAGAAGGCTTTTTATCACACGAAAAAAAATCAGCCCTCGACACCTTAACCGGCAGAAAAAGATTTTTTTGAAAAAATCCCTAAGCCCCGGGGTCACAATTTCATCAAAAATCTGACTTTCGGCAATTCACTCAGAAATGGTGCCAAACGGTTGCAAATGCTCCCCTGAGAGGTTTGGCGGTCGAAACAGAAGGCTTTTTATCACAGGACGAGAAATCAGCCCTCGACAACTTAACAGGCAGAAAAAGAGGTTTTTTGAAAAAATCCCTACGCCCCGGGGTCACAATTTCATCAAAAATCTCACGTTCTCTAATTCACTCAGAAATGGTGCCAAACGGTTGCAAAAGCTCCCCTGAGAGGTTTGGCGGTCGAAACAGAAGGCTATTTATCAAAGGAAAAGAAATCAGCCCTCGACACCTTAACCGGCAGAAAAAGATTTTTTTGAAAAAATCCCTAAGCCCCGGGGTCACAATTTCATGAAAAATCTGACTTTCGGCAATTCACTCAGAAATTGTGCCAAACGGTTGCAAATGCTCCCCTGAGAGGTTTGGCGGTCGAAACAGAAGGCTTTTTATCACAGGAAAAGAAATCTGCCCTCGACAACTTAACCGGCAGAAAAAGATTTTTTTGAAAAAATCCCTAAGCCCCGGGGTCACAATTTCATCAAAAATCTCACGTTCTCTAATTCACTCAGAAATTGTGCCAAACGGTTGCAAATGGTCCCCTGAGAGGTTTGGCGGTCGAAACAGAAGGCTTTTTATCACAGGAAAAGAAATCTGCCCTCGACAACTTAACCGGCAGAAAAAGATTTTTTTGAAAAAATCCCTAAGCCCCGGGGTCAAAATTTCATCAAAAATCTGACTTTCGGCAATTCACTCAGAAATGGTGCCAAGCAGTTGCAAATGCTCCCCTGAGAGGTTTGGCGGTCGAAACAGAAGGCTTTTTATCACAGGAAAAGAAATCAGCCCTCGACAACTTAACCGGCAGAAATTTTTTTTTTTTGAAAAAATCCCTAAGCCCCGGGGTCACAATTTCCTCAAAAATCTCACGTTCTCTAATTCACTCAGAAATGGTGCCAAACGGTTGCAAATGCTCCCCTGAGAGGTTTGGCGGTCGAAACAGAAGGCTATTTATCACAGGAAAAGAAATCAGCCCTCGACACCTTAACCGGCAGAAAAAGATTTTTTTGAAAAAATCCCTAAGCCCCGGGGTCACAATTTCATCAAAAATCTGACTTTCGGCAATTCACTCAGAAATGGTGCCAAACGGTTGCAAATGCTCCCCTGAGAGGTTTGGCGGTCGAAACAGAAGGCTTTTTATCACACGAAAAAAAATCAGCCCTCGACACCTTAACCGGCAGAAAAAGATTTTTTTGAAAAAATCCCTAAGCCCCGGGGTCACAATTTCATCAAAAATCTCACGTTCTCTCATTCACTCAAAAATGGTGCCAAACGGTTGCAAAAGCTCCCCTGAGAGGTTTGGCGGTCGAAACAGAAGGCTTTTTATCACAGGAAAAGAAATCAGCCCTCGACAACTTAACCGGCAGAAAATTGTTTTTTTGAAAAAATCCCTAAGCCCCGGGGTCACAATTTCATAAAAAATCTCACGTTCTCTCATTCACTCAGAAATGGTGCCAAACGGTTGCAAAACCTCCCCTGAGAGGTTTGGCAGTCGAAACAGAAGGCAGTTTATCACAGGAAAAGAAATCAGCCCTCGACACCTTAACCGGCAGAAAAAGATTTTTTTGAAAAAATCCCTAAGCCCCGGGGTCACAATTTCATCAAAAATCTCACTTTCTCTCATTCACTCAGAAATGGTGCAAAACGGTTGCAAATGCTCCCCTGAGAGGTTTGGCGGTCGAAACAGAAGGCTTTTTATCACAGGACGAGAAATCAGCCCTTGACAACTTAACCGGCAGAAAAAGATTTTTTTGAAAAAATCCCCAAGCCCCGGGGTCACAATTTCATCAAAAATCTCACGTTCTCTAATTCACTCAGAAATGGTGCCAAACGGTTGCAAAAGCTCCCCTGAGAGGTTTGGCGGTCGAAACAGAAGGCTATTTATCACAGGAAAAGAAATCAGCCCTCGACACCTTAACCGGCAGAAAAAGATTTTTTTGAAAAAATCCCTAAGCCCCGGGGTCACAATTTCATCAAAAATCTGACTTTCGGCAATTCACTCAGAAATGGTGCCAAGCGGTTGCAAATGCTCCCCTGAGAGGTTTGGCGGTCGAAACAGAAGGCTTTTTATCACACGAAAAAAAATCAGCCCTCGACACCTTAACCGGCAGAAAAAGATTTTTTTGAAAAAATCCCTAAGCCCCGGGGTCACAATTTCATCAAAAATCTGACTTTCGGCAATTCACTCAGAAATGGTGCCAAGCGGTTGCAAATGCTCCCCTGAGAGGTTTGGCGGTCGAAACAGAAGGCTTTTTATCACACGAAAAAAAATCAGCCCTCGACACCTTAACCGGCAGAAAAAGATTTTTTTGAAAAAATCCCTAAGCCCCGGGGTCACAATTTCATCAAAAATCTGACTTTCGGCAATTCACTCAGAAATGGTGCCAAACGGTTGCAAAAGCTCCCCTGAGAGGTTTGGCGGTCGAAACAGAAGGCTTTTTATCACAGGAAAAGAAATCAGCCCTCGACAACTTAACCGGCAGAAAAATATTTTTTTGAAAAAATCCCTAAGCCCCGGGGTCACAATTTCATCAAAAATCTGACTTTCGGCAATTCACTCAGAAATGGTGCCAAGCGGTTGCAAATGCTCCCCTGAGAGGTTTGGCGGTCGAAACAGAAGGCTTTTTATCACAGGAAAAGAAATCAGCCCTCGACAACTTAACCGGCAGAAAATTTTTTTTTTGAAAAAATCCCTAAGCCCCGGGGTCACAATTTCATCAAAAATCTCACGTTCTCTCATTCACTCAGAAATGGTGCCAAACGGTTGCAAAACCTCCCCTGAGAGGTTTGGCAGTCGAAACAGAAGGCAGTTTATCACAGGAAAAGAAATCAGCCCTCGACACCTTAACCGGCAGAAAAAGATTTTTTTGAAAAAATCCCTAAGCCCCGGGGTCACAATTTCATCAAAAATCTCACGTTCTCTCATTCACTCAGAAATGGTGCCAAACGGTTGCAAATGCTCCCCTGAGAGGTTTGGCGGTCGAAACAGAAGGCTTTTTATCACAGGACGAGAAATCAGCCCTTGACAACTTAACCGGCAGAAAAAGATTTTTTTGAAAAAATCCCTAAGCCCCGGGGTCACAATTTCATCAAAAATCTCACGTTCTCTAATTCACTCAGAAATGGTGCCAAACGGTTGCAAAAGCTCCCCTGAGAGGTTTGGCGGTCGAAACAGAAGGCTATTTATCACAGGAAAAGAAATCAGCCCTCGACACCTTAACCGGCAGAAAAAGATTTTTTTGAAAAAATCCCTAAGCCCCGGGGTCACAATTTCATCAAAAATCCGACTTTCGGCAATTCACTCAGAAATGGTGCCAAACGGTTGCAAATGCTCCCCTGAGAGGTTTGGCGGTCGAAACAGAAGGCTTTTTATCACACGAAAAAAATCAGCCCTTGACACCTTAACCGGCAGAAAAAGATTTTTTTGAAAAAATCCCTAAGCCCCGGGGTCACAATTTCATCAAAAATCTGACTTTCGGCAATTCACTCAGAAATGGTGCCAAGCGGTTGCAAATGCTCCCCTGAGAGGTTTGGCGGTCGAAACAGAAGGCTTTTTATCACACGAAAAAAAATCAGCCCTCGACACCTTAACCGGCAGAAAAAGATTTTCTTGAAAAAATCCCTAAGCCCCGGGGTCACAATTTCATCAAAAATCTGACTTTCGGCAATTCACTCAGAAATGGTGCCAAACGGTTGCAAAAGCTACCCTGAGAGGTTTGGCGGTCGAAACAGAAGGCTTTTTATCACAGGAAAAGAAATCAGCCCTCGACAACTTAACCGGCAGAAAAAGATTTTTTTGAAAAATTCCCTAAGCCCCGGGGTCACAATTTCATCAAAAATCTGACTTTCGGCAATTCACTCAGAAATGGTGCCAAGCGGTTGCAAATGCTCCCCTGAGAGGTTTGGCGGTCGAAACAGAAGGCTTTTTATCACAGGAAAAGAAATCAGCCCTCGACAACTTAACCGGCAGAAAATTTTTTTTTTGAAAAAATCCCTAAGCCCCGGGGTCACAATTTCATCAAAAATCTCACGTTCTCTAATTCACTCAGAAATGGTGCCAAACGGTTGCAAAACCTCCCCTGAGAGGTTTGGCAGTCGAAACAGAAGGCAGTTTATCACAGGAAAAGAAATCAGCCCTCGACACCTTAACCGGCAGAAAAAGATTTTTTTGAAAAAATCCCTAAGCCCCGGGGTCACAATTTCATCAAAAATCTCACGTTCTCTCATTCACTCAAAAATGGTGCCAAACGGTTGCAAATGCTCCCCTGAGAGGTTTGGCGGTCGAAACAGAAGGCTTTTTATCACAGGACGAGAAATCAGCCCTCGACAACTTAACCGGCAGAAAAAGATTTTTTTGAAAAAATCCCTAAGCCCCGGGGTCACAATTTCATCAAAAATCTCACGTTCTCTAATTCACTCAGAAATGGTGCCAAACGGTTGCAAAAGCTCCCCTGAGAGGTTTGGCGGTCGAAACAGAAGGCTATTTATCACAGGACAATAAATCAGCCCTCGACACCTTAACCGGCAGAAAAAGATTTTTTTGAAAAAATCCCTAAGCCCCGGGGTCACAATTTCATCAAAAATCTGACTTTCGGCAATTCACTCAGAAATGGTGCCAAACGGTTGCAAATGCTCCCCTGAGAGGTTTGGCGGTCGAAACAGAAGGCTTTTTATCACAGGAAAAGAAATCAGCCCTCGACAACTTAACCGGCAGAAAAAGATTTTTTTGAAAAAATCCCTAAGCCCCGACAATTTCATCAAAAATCTGACTTTCGGCAATTCACTCAGAAATGGTGCCAAGCGGTTGCAAATGCTCCCCTGAGAGGTTTGGCGGTCGAAACAGAAGGCTTTTTATCACAGGAAAAGAAATCAGCCCTCGACAACTTAACCGGCAGAAATTTTTTTTTTTGAAAAAATCCCTAAGCCCCGGGGTCACAATTTCATAAAAAATCTCACATTCTCTCATTCACTCAGAAATGGTGCCAAACGGTTGCAAAACCTCCCCTGAGAGGTTTGGCAGTCGAAACAGAAGGCAGTTTATCACAGGAAAAGAAATCAGCCCTCGACACCTTAACCGGCAGAAAAAGATTTTTTTGAAAAAATCCCTAAGCCCCGGGGTCACAATTTCATCAAAAATCTCACGTTCTCTCATTCACTCAAAAATGGTGCCAAACGGTTGCAAATGCTCCCCTGAGAGGTTTGGCGGTCGAAACAGAAGGCTTTTTATCACAGGACGAGAAATCAGCCCTCGACAACTTAACAGGCAGAAAAAGAGGTTTTTTGAAAAAATCCCTAAGCCCCGGGGTCACAATTACATCAAAAATCTCACGTTCTCTAATTCACTCAGAAATGGTGCCAAACGGTTGCAAAAGCTCCCCTGAGAGGTTTGGCGGTCGAAACAGAAGGCTATTTATCACAGGAAAAGAAATCAGCCCTCGACACCTTAACCGGCAGAAAAAGATTTTTTTGAAAAAATCCCTAAGCCCCGGGGTCACAATTTCATCAAAAATCTGACTTTCGGCAATTCACTCAGAAATGGTGCCAAGCGGTTGCAAATGCTCCCCTGACAGGTTTGGCGGTCGAAACAGATGGCTTTTTATCACAGGACGAGAAATCAGCCCTTGACAACTTAACCGGCAGAAAATTTTTTTTTTTGAAAAAATCCCTAAGCCCCGGGGTCACAATTTCATCAAAAATCTCACGTTCTCTAATTCACTCAGAAATGGTGCCAAACGGTTGCAAAAGCTCCCCTGAGAGGTTTGGCGGTCGAAACAGAAGGCAGTTTATCACAGGAAAAGAAATCAGCCCTCGACAACTTAACCGGCAGAAAAAGATTTTTTTGAAAAAATCCCTAAGCCCCGGGGTCACAATTTCATCAAAAATCTGACTTTCGGCAATTCACTCAGAAATGGTGCCAAGCGGTTGCAAATGCTCCCCTGAGAGGTTTGGCGGTCGAAACAGAAGGCTTTTTATCACAGGAAAAGAAATCAGCCCTCGACAACTTAACCGGCAGAAAATTTTTTTTTTGAAAAAATCCCTAAGCCCCGGGGTCACAATTTCATCAAAAATCTCACGTTCTCTAATTCACTCAGAAATGGTGCCAAACGGTTGCAAAACCTCCCCTGAGAGGTTTGGCAGTCGAAACAGAAGGCAGTTTATCACAGGAAAAGAAATGAGCCCTCGACACCTTAACCGGCAGAAAAAGATTTTTTTGAAAAAATCCCTAAGCCCCGGGGTCACAATTTCATCAAAAATCTCACGTTCTCTCATTCACTCAAAAATGGTGCCAAACGGTTGCAAATGCTCCCCTGAGAGGCTTGGCGGTCGAAACAGAAGGCTTTTTATCACAGGACGAGAAATCAGCCCTCGACAACTTAACCGGCAGAAAAAGATTTTTTTGAAAAAATCCCTAAGCCCCGGGGTCACAATTTCATCAAAAATCTCACGTTCTCTAATTCACTCAGAAATGGTGCCAAACGGTTGCAAAAGCTCCCCTGAGAGGTTTGGCGGTCGAAACAGAAGGCTATTTATCACAGGACAAGAAATCAGCCCTCGACACCTTAACCGGCAGAGAAAGATTTTTTTGAAAAAATCCCTAAGCCCCGGGGTCACAATTTCATCAAAAATCTGACTTTCGGCAATTCACTCAGAAATCTTGCCAAACGGTTGCAAATGCTCCCCTGAGAGGTTTGGCGGTCGAAACAGAAGGCTTTTTATCACAGGAAAAGAAATCAGCCCTCGACAACTTAACCGGCAGAAAAAGATTTTTTTGAAAAAATCCCTAAGTCCCGGGGTCACAATTTCATCAAAAATCTGACTTTCGGCAATTCACTCAGAAATGGTGCCAAGCGGTTGCAAATGCTCCCCTGAGAGGTTTGGCGGTCGAAACAGAAGGCTTTTTATCACAGGAAAAGAAATCAGCCCTCGACAACTTAACCAGCAGAAAAAAATTTTTTTGAAAAAATCCCTAAGCCCCGGGGTCACAATTTCATAAAAAATCTCACGTTCTCTCATTCATTCAGAAATGGTGCCAAACGGTTGCAAAACCTCCCCTGAGAGGTTTGGCAGTCGAAACAGAAGGCAGTTTATCACAGGAAAAGAAATCAGCCCTCGACACCTTAACCGGCAGAAAAAGATTTTTTTGAAAAAATCCCTAAGCCCCGGGGTCACAATTTCATCAAAAATCTCACGTTCTCTCATTCACTCAAAAATGGTGCCAAACGGTTGCAAATGCTCCCCTGAGAGGTTTGGCGGTCGAAACAGAAGGCTTTTTATCACAGGACGAGAAATCAGCCCTCGACAAATTAACAGGCAGAAAAAGAGATTTTTTGAAAAAATCCCTAAGCCCCGGGGTCACAATTTCATCAAAAATCTCACGTTCTCTCATTCATTCAGAAATGGTGCCAAACGGTTGCAAAACCTCCCCTGAGAGGTTTGGCAGTCGAAACAGAAGGCAGTTTATCACAGGAAAAGAAATCAGCCCTCGACACCTTAACCGGCAGAAAAAGATTTTTTTGAAAAAATCCCTAAGCCCCGGGGTCACAATTTCATCAAAAATCTCACGTTCTCTAATTCACTCAGAAATGGTGCCAAACGGTTGCAAAAGCTCCCCTGAGAGGTTTGGCGGTCGAAACAGAAGGCTATTTATCAAAGGAAAAGAAATCAGCCCTCGACACCTTAACCGGCAGAAAAAGATTTTTTTGAAAAAATCCCTAAGCCCCGGGGTCACAATTTCATCAAAAATCTGACTTTCGGCAATTCACTCAGAAATGGTGCCAAACGGTTGCAAATGCTCCCCTGAGAGGTTTGGCGGTCGAAACAGAAGGCTTTTTATCACACGAAAAAAAATCAGCCCTCGACACCTTAACCGGCAGAAAAAGATTTTTTTGAAAAAATCCCTAAGCCCCGGGTTCACAATTTCATCAAAAATCTGACTTTCGGCAATTCACTCAGAAATGGTGCCAAACGGTTGCAAAAGCTCCCCTGAGAGGTTTGGCGGTCGAAACAGAAGGCTTTTTATCACAGGAAAAGAAATCAGCCCTCGACAACTTAACCGGCAGAAAAAGATTTTTTTGAAAAAATCCCTAAGCCCCGGGGTCACAATTTCATCAAAAATCTCACGTTCTCTAATTCACTCAGAAATGGTGCCAAACGGTTGCAAAACCTCCCCTGAGAGGTTTGGCGGTCGAAACAGAAGGCAGTTTATCACAGGAAAAGAAATCAGCCCTCGACACCTTAACCGGCAGAAAAAGATTTTTTTGAAAAAATCCCTAAGCCCCGGGGTCACAATTTCATCAAAAATCTCACGTTCTCTCATTCACTCAAAAATGGTGCCAAACGGTTGCAAATGCTCCCCTGAGAGGTTTAGCGGTCGAAACAGAAGGCTTTTTATCACAGGAAAAGAAATCAGCCCTCGACAACTTAACCGGCAGAAATTTTTTTTTTTTTGAAAAAATCCCTAAGCCCCGGGGTCACAATTTCATCAAAAATCTCACGTTCTCTAATTCACTCAGAAATGGTGCCAAACGGTTGCAAAACCTCCCCTGAGAGGTTTGGCGGTCGAAACAGAAGGCAGTTTATCACAGGAAAAGAAATCAGCCCTCGACACCTTAACCGGCAGAAAAAGATTTTTTTGAAAAAATCCCTAAGCCCCGGGGTCACAATTTCATGAAAAATCTGACTTTCGGCAATTCACTCAGAAATGGTGCCAAACGGTTGCAAATGCTCCCCTGAGAGGTTTGGCGGTCGAAACAGAAGGCTTTTTATCACAGGAAAAGAAATCAGCCCTCGACAACTTAACTGGCAGAAAAAAATTTTTTTGAAAAAATCCCTAAGCCCCGGGGTCACAATTTCATCAAAAATCTCACGTTCTCTAATTCACTCAGAAATGGTGCCAAACGGTTGCAAATGGTCCCCTGAGAGGTTTGGCGGTCGAAACAGAAGGCTTTGTATCACAGGAAAAGAAATCTGCCCTCGACAACTTAACCGGCAGAAAAAGATTTTTTTGAAAAAATCCCTAAGCCCCGGGGTCACAATTTCATCAAAAATCTGACTTTCGGCAATTCACTCAGAAATGGTGCCAAGCGGTTGCAAATGCTCCCCTGACAGGTTTGGCGGTCGAAACAGAAGGCTTTTTATCACAGGAAAAGAAATCAGCCCTTGACAACTTAACCGGCAGAAATTTTTTTTTTTTGAAAAAATCCCTAAGCCCCGGGGTCACAATTTCATCAAAAATCTCACGTTCTCTAATTCACTCAGAAATGGTGCCAAACGGTTGCAAAACCTCCCCTGAGAGGTTTGGCGGTCGAAACAGAAGGCAGTTTATCACAGGAAAAGAAATCAGCCCTCGACACCTTAACCGGCAGAAAAAGATTTTTTTGAAAAAAACCCTAAGCCCCGGGGTCACAATTTCATCAAAAATCTGACTTCCGGCAATTCACTCAGAAATGGTGCCAAACGGTTGCAAATGCTCCCCTGAGAGGTTTGGCGGTCGAAACAGAAGGCTTTTTATCACACGAAAAAAAATCAGCCCTCGACACCTTAACCGGCAGAAAAAGATTTTTTTGAAAAAATCCCTAAGCCCCGGGGTCACAATTTCATCAAAAATCTGACTTTCGGCAATTCACTCAGAAATGGTGCCAAACGGTTGCAAATGCTCCCCTGAGAGGTTTGGCGGTCGAAACAGAAGGCAGTTTATCACAGGAAAAGAAATCAGCCCTCGACACCTTAACCGGCAGAAAAAGATTTTTTTGAAAAAATCCCTAAGCCCCGGGGTCACAATTTCATCAAAAATCTCACGTTCTCTCATTCACTCAAAAATGGTGCCAAACGGTTGCAAATGCTCCCCTGAGAGGTTTAGCGGTCAAAACAGAAGGCTTTTTATCACAGGAAAAGAAATCAGCCCTCGACAACTTAACCGGCAGAAATTTTTTTTTTTTTGAAAAAATCCCTAAGCCCCGGGGTCACAATTTCATCAAAAATCTCACGTTCTCTAATTCACTCAGAAATGGTGCCAAACGGTTGCAAAACCTCCCCTGAGAGGTTTGGCGGTCGAAACAGAAGGCAGTTTATCACAGGAAAAGAAATCAGCCCTCGACACCTTAACCGGCAGAAAAAAATTTTTTTTAAAAAATCCCTAAGCCCCGGGGTCACAATTTCATCAAAAATCTGACTTTCGGCAATTCACTCAGAAATGGTGCCAAACGGTTGCAAATGCTCCCCTGAGAGGTTTGGCGGTCGAAACAGAAGGCTTTTTATCACAGGAAAAGAAATCAGCCCTCGACAACTTAACTGGCAGAAAAAATTTTTTTTGAAAAAATCCCTAAGCCCCGGGGTCACAATTTCATCAAAAATCTCACGTTCTCTAATTCACTCAGAAATGGTGCCAAACGGTTGCAAATGGTCCCCTGAGAGGTTTGGCGGTCGAAACAGAAGGCTTTGTATCACAGGAAAAGAAATCAGCCCTCGACAACTTAACCGGCAGAAAAAGATTTTTTTGAAAAAATCACTAAGCCCCGGGGTCACAATTTCATCAAAAATCTGACTTTCGGCAATTCACTCAGAAATGGTGCCAAACGGTTGCAAATGCTCCCCTGAGAGGTATGGCGGTCGAAACAGAAGTCTTTTTATCACAGGAAAAGAAATCAGCCCTCGACAACTTACCCGGCAGAAAAAGATTTTTTTGAAAAAATCCCTAAGCCCCGGGGTCACAATTTCATGAAAAATCTGACTTTCGGCAATTCACTCAGAAATGGTGCCAAACGGTTGCAAATGCTCCCCTGAGAGGTTTGGCGGTCGAAACAGAAGGCTTTTTATCACACGAAAAAAAATCAGCCCTCGACACCTTAACCGGCAGAAAAAGATTTTTTTGAAAAAATCCCTAAGCCCCGGGGTCACAATTTCATCAAAAATCTGACTTTCGGCAATTCACTCAGAAATGGTGCCAAGCGGTTGCAAATGCTCCCCTGAGAGGTTTGGCGGTCGAAACAGAAGGCTTTTTATCACAGGAAAAGAAATCAGCCCTCGACAACTTAACCGGCAGAATTTTTTTTTTTTTGAAAAAATCCCTAAGCCCCGGGGTCACAATTTCATCAAAAATCTCACGTTCTCTAATTCACTCAGAAATGGTGCCAAACGGTTGCAAAACCTCCCCTGAGAGGTTTGGCGGTCGAAACAGAAGGCAGTTTATCACAGGAAAAGAAATCAGCCCTCGACACCTTAACCGGCAGAAAAAGATTTTTTTGAAAAAATCCCTAAGCCCCGGGGTCACAATTTCATCAAAAATCTCACGTTCTCTCATTCACTCAGAAATGGTGCCAAACGGTTGCAAAAGCTCCCCTGAGAGGTTTGGCGGTCGAAACAGAAGGCTTTTTATCACAGGAAAAGAAATCAGCCCTCGACAACTTAACCGGCAGAAAAAGATTTTTTTGAAAAAATCCCTAAGCCCCGGGGTCACAATTTCATCAAAAATCTCACGTTCTCTAATTCACTCAGAAATGGTGCCAAACGGTTGCAAAAGCTCCCCTGAGAGGTTTGGCGGTCGAAACAGAAGGCAGTTTATCACAGGAAAAGAAATCAGCCCTCGACAACTTAACCGGCAGAAAAAGATTTTTTTGAAAAAATCCCTAAGCCCCGGGGTCACAATTTCATCAAAAATCTGACTTTCGGCAATTCACTCAGAAATGGTGCCAAGCGGTTGCAAATGCTCCCCTGAGAGGTTTGGCGGTCGAAACAGAAGGCTTTTTATCACAGGAAAAGAAATCAGCCCTCGACAACTTAACCGGCAGAAATTTTTTTTTTGAAAAAATCCCTAAGCCCCGGGGTCACAATTTCATCAAAAATCTCACGTTCTCTAATTCACTCAGAAATGGTGCCAAACGGTTGCAAAACCTCCCCTGAGAGGTTTGGCAGTCGAAACAGAAGGCAGTTTATCACAGGAAAAGAAATCAGCCCTCGACACCTTAACCGGCAGAAAAAGATTTTTTTGAAAAAATCCCTAAGCCCCGGGGTCACAATTTCATCAAAAATCTCACGTTCTCTCATTCACTCAAAAATGGTGCCAAACGGTTGCAAATGCTCCCCTGAGAGGTTTGGCGGTCGAAACAGAAGGCTTTTTATCACAGGACGAGAAATCAGCCCTCGACAACTTAACCGGCAGAAAAAGATTTTTTTGAAAAAATCCCTAAGCCCCGGGGTCACAATTTCATCAAAAATCTCACGTTCTCTAATTCACTCAGAAATGGTGCCAAACGGTTGCAAAAGCTCCCCTGAGAGGTTTGGCGGTCGAAACAGAAGGCTATTTATCACAGGACAAGAAATCAGCCCTCGACACCTTAACCGGCAGAGAAAGATTTTTTTGAAAAAATCCCTAAGCCCCGGGGTCACAATTTCATCAAAAATCTGACTTTCGGCAATTCACTCAGAAATGGTGCCAAACGGTTGCAAATGCTCCCCTGAGAGGTTTGGCGGTCGAAACAGAAGGCTTTTTATCACAGGAAAAGAAATCAGCCCTCGACAACTTAACCGGCAGAAAAAGATTTTTTTGAAAAAATCCCTAAGTCCCGGGGTCACAATTTCATCAAAAATCTGACTTTCGGCAATTCACTCAGAAATGGTGCCAAGCGGTTGCAAAAGCTCCCCTGAGAGGTTTGGCGGTCGAAACAGAAGGCTTTTTATCACAGGAAAAGAAATCAGCCCTCGACAACTTAACCGGCAGAAAAAGATTTTTTTGAAAAAATCCCTAAGCCCCGGGGTCACAATTTCATTAAAAATCTCACGTTCTCTAATTCACTCAGAAATGGTGCCAAACGGTTGCAAAAGCTCCCCTGAGAGGTTTGGCGGTCGAAACAGAAGGCAGTTTATCACAGGAAAAGAAATCAGCCCTCGACAACTTAACCGGCAGAAAAAGATTTTTTTGAAAAACTCCCTAAGCCCCGGGGTCACAATTTCATCAAAAATCTGACTTTCGGCAATTCACTCAGAAATGGTGCCAAACGGTTGCAAAACCTCCCCTGAGAGGTTTGGCGGTTGAAACAGAAGGCTTTTTATCACAGGAAAAGAAATCAGCCCTCGACAACTTAACCAGCAGAAAATTTTTTTTTAAAAAAAATCCCTAAGCCCCGGGGTCACAATTTCATAAAAAATCTCACGTTCTCTCATTCACTCAGAAATGGTGCCAAACGGTTGCAAAACCTCCCCTGAGAGGTTTGGCAGTCGAAACAGAAGGCAGTTTATCACAGGAAAAGAAATCAGCCCTCGACACCTTAACCGGCAGAAAAAGATTTTTTTGAAAAAATCCCTAAGCCCCGGGGTCACAATTTCATCAAAAATCTCACGTTCTCTCATTCACTCAAAAATGGTGCCAAACGGTTGCAAATGCTCCCCTGAGAGGTTTAGCGATCGAAACAGAAGGCTTTTTATCACAGGAAAAGAAATCAGCCCTCGACAACTTAACCGGCAGAAATTTTTTTTTTTTGAAAAAATCCCTAAGCCCCGGGGTCACAATTTCATCAAAAATCTCACGTTCTCTAATTCACTCAGAAATGGTGCCAAACGGTTGCAAAACCTCCCCTGAGAGGTTTGGCGGTCGAAACAGAAGGCAGTTTATCACAGGAAAAGAAATCAGCCCTCGACACCTTAACCGGCAGAAAAAGATTTTTTTGAAAAAATCCCTAAGCCCCGGGGTCACAATTTCATGAAAAATCTGACTTTCGGCAATTCACTCAGAAATGGTGCCAAACGGTTGCAAATGCTCCCCTGAGAGGTTTGGCGGTCGAAACAGAAGGCTTTTTATCACAGGAAAAGAAATCAGCCCTCGACAACTTAACTGGCAGAAAATTTTTTTTTTGAAAAAATCCCTAAGCCCCGGGGTCACAATTTCATCAAAAATCTCACATTCTCTAATTCACTCAGAAATGGTGCCAAACGGTTGCAAATGGTCCCCTGAGAGGTTTGGCGGTCGAAACAGAAGGCTTTGTATCACAGGAAAAGAAATCTGCCCTCGACAACTTAACCGGCAGAAAAAGATTTTTTTGAAAAAATCCCTAAGCCCCGGGGTCACAATTTCATCAAAAATCTGACTTTCGGCAATTCACTCAGAAATGGTGCCAAGCGGTTGCAAATGCTCCCCTGAGAGGTTTGGCGGTCGAAACAGAAGGCTTTTTATCACAGGAAAAGAAATCAGCCCTCGACAACTTAACCGGCAGAAATTTTTTTTTTGAAAAAATCCCTAAGCCCCGGGGTCACAATTTCATCAAAAATCTCACGTTCTCTAATTCACTCAGAAATGGTGCCAAACGGTTGCAAAACCTCCCCTGAGAGGTTTGGCAGTCGAAACAGAAGGCAGTTTATCACAGGAAAAGAAATCAGCCCTCGACACCTTAACCGGCAGAAAAAGATTTTTTTGAAAAAATCCCTAAGCCCCGGGGTCACAATTTCATCAAAAATCTCACGTTCTCTCATTCACTCAAAAATGGTGCCAAACGGTTGCAAATGCTCCCCTGAGAGGTTTGGCGGTCGAAACAGAAGGCTTTTTATCACAGGACGAGAAATCAGCCCTCGACAACTTAACCGGCAGAAAAAGATTTTTTTGAAAAAATCCCTAAGCCCCGGGGTCACAATTTCATCAAAAATCTCACGTTCTCTAATTCACTCAGAAATGGTGCCAAACGGTTGCAAAAGCTCCCCTGAGAGGTTTGGCGGTCGAAACAGAAGGCTATTTATCACAGGACAAGAAATCAGCCCTCGACACCTTAACCGGCAGAGAAAGATTTTTTTGAAAAAATCCCTAAGCCCCGGGGTCACAATTTCATCAAAAATCTGACTTTCGGCAATTCACTCAGAAATGGTGCCAAACGGTTGCAAATGCTCCCCTGAGAGGTTTGGCGGTCGAAACAGAAGGCTTTTTATCACAGGAAAAGAAATCAGCCCTCGACAACTTAACCGGCAGAAAAAGATTTTTTTGAAAAAATCCCTAAGTCCCGGGGTCACAATTTCATCAAAAATCTGACTTTCGGCAATTCACTCAGAAATGGTGCCAAGCGGTTGCAAATGCTCCCCTGAGAGGTTTGGCGGTCGAAACAGAAGGCTTTTTATCACAGGAAAAGAAATCAGCCCTCGACAACTTAACCGGCAGAAATTTTTTTTTGAAAAAATCCCTAAGCCCCGGGGTCACAATTTCATCAAAAATCTCACGTTCTCTAATTCACTCAGAAATGGTGCCAAACGGTTGCAAAACCTCCCCTGAGAGGTTTGGCAGTCGAAACAGAAGGCAGTTTATCACAGGAAAAGAAATCAGCCCTCGACACCTTAACCGGCAGAAAAAGATTTTTTTGAAAAAATCCCTAAGCCCCGGGGTCACAATTTCATCAAAAATCTCACGTTCTCTCATTCACTCAAAAATGGTGCCAAACGGTTGCAAATGCTCCCCTGAGAGGTTTGGCGGTCGAAACAGAAGGCTTTTTATCACAGGACGAGAAATCAGCCCTCGACAACTTAACCGGCAGAAAAAGATTTTTTTGAAAAAATCCCTAAGCCCCGGGGTCACAATTTCATCAAAAATCTCACGTTCTCTAATTCACTCAGAAATGGTGCCAAACGGTTGCAAAAGCTCCCCTGAGAGGTTTGGCGGTCGAAACAGAAGGCTATTTATCACAGGACAAGAAATCAGCCCTCGACACCTTAACCGGCAGAGAAAGATTTTTTTGAAAAAATCCCTAAGCCCCGGGGTCACAATTTCATCAAAAATCTGACTTTCGGCAATTCACTCAGAAATGGTGCCAAACGGTTGCAAATGCTCCCCTGAGAGGTTTGGCGGTCGAAACAGAAGGCTTTTTATCACAGGAAAAGATATCAGCCCTCGACAACTTAACCGGCAGAAAAAGATTTTTTTGAAAAAATCCCTAAGTCCCGGGGTCACAATTTCATCAAAAATCTGACTTTCGGCAATTCACTCAGAAATGGTGCCAAGCGGTTGCAAATGCTCCCCTGAGAGGTTTGGCGGTCGAAACAGAAGGCTTTTTATCACAGGAAAAGAAATCAGCCCTCGACAACTTAACCGGCAGAATTTTTTTTTTTTTGAAAAAATCCCTAAGCCCCGGGGTCACAATTTCATCAAAAATCTCACGTTCTCTAATTCACTCAGAAATGGTGCCAAACGGTTGCAAAACCTCCCCTGAGAGGTTTGGCGGTCGAAACAGAAGGCAGTTTATCACAGGAAAAGAAATCAGCCCTCGACACCTTAACCGGCAGAAAAAGATTTTTTTGAAAAAATCCCTAAGCCCCGGGGTCACAATTTCATCAAAAATCTCACGTTCTCTCATTCACTCAGAAATGGTGCCAAACGGTTGCAAAAGCTCCCCTGAGAGGTTTGGCGGTCGAAACAGAAGGCTTTTTATCACAGGAAAAGAAATCAGCCCTCGACAACTTAACCGGCAGAAAAAGATTTTTTTGAAAAAATCCCTAAGCCCCGGGGTCACAATTTCATCAAAAATCTCACGTTCTCTAATTCACTCAGAAATGGTGCCAAACGGTTGCAAAAGCTCCCCTGAGAGGTTTGGCGGTCGAAACAGAAGGCAGTTTATCACAGGAAAAGAAATCAGCCCTCGACAACTTAACCGGCAGAAAAAGATTTTTTTGAAAAAATCCCTAAGCCCCGGGGTCACAATTTCATCAAAAATCTGACTTTCGGCAATTCACTCAGAAATGGTGCCAAACGGTTGCAAAACCTCCCCTGAGAGGTTTGGCGGTCGAAACAGAAGGCTTTTTATCACAGGAAAAGAAATCAGCCCTCGACAACTTAACCAGCAGAAAATTTTTTTTTTTTAAAAATCCCTAAGCCCCGGGGTCACAATTTCATAAAAAATCTCACGTTCTCTCATTCACTCAGAAATGGTGCCAAACGGTTGCAAAACCTCCCCTGAGAGGTTTGGCAGTCGAAACAGAAGGCAGTTTATCACAGGAAAAGAAATCAGCCCTCGACACCTTAACCGGCAGAAAAAGATTTTTTTGAAAAAATCCCTAAGCCCCGGGGTCACAATTTCATCAAAAATCTCACGTTCTCTCATTCACTCAAAAATGGTGCCAAACGGTTGCAAATGCTCCCCTGAGAGGTTTAGCGGTCGAAACAGAAGGCTTTTTATCACAGGAAAAGAAATCAGCCCTCGACAACTTAACCGGCAGAAATTTTTTTTTTTTGAAAAAATCCCTAAGCCCCGGGGTCACAATTTCATCAAAAATCTCACGTTCTCTAATTCACTCAGAAATGGTGCCAAACGGTTGCAAAACCTCCCCTGAGAGGTTTGGCGGTCGAAACAGAAGGCAGTTTATCACAGGAAAAGAAATCAGCCCTCGACACCTTAACCGGCAGAAAAAGATTTTTTTGAAAAAATCCCTAAGCCCCGGGGTCACAATTTCATGAAAAATCTCACGTTCTCTAATTCACTCAGAAATGGTGCCAAACGGTTGCAAATGGTCCCCTGAGAGGTTTAGCGGTCGAAACAGAAGGCTTTGTATCACAGGAAAAGAAATCTGCCCTCGACAACTTAACCGGCAGAAAAAGATTTTTTTGAAAAAATCCCTAAGCCCCGGGGTCACAATTTCATCAAAAATCTGACTTTCGGCAATTCACTCAGAAATGGTGCCAAGCGGTTGCAAATGCTCCCCTGACAGGTTTGGCGGTCGAAACAGAAGGCTTTTTATCACAGGACGAGAAATCAGCCCTCGACAACTTAACAGGCAGAAAAAGAGATTTTTTGAAAAAATCCCTAAGCCCCGGGGTCACAATTTCATCAAAAATCTCACGTTCTCTAATTCACTCAGAAATGGTGCCAAACGGTTGCAAAAGCTCCCCTGAGAGGTTTGGCGGTCGAAACAGAAGGCTATTCATCACAGGAAAAGAAATCAGCCCTCGACACCTTAACCGGCAGAAAAAGATTTTTTTGAAAAAATCCATAAGCCCCGGGGTCACAATTTCATCAAAAATCTGACTTTCGGCAATTCACTCAGAAATGGTGCCAAACGGTTGCAAATGCTCCCCTGAGAGGTTTGGCGGTCGAAACAGAAGGCTTTTTATCACAGGAAAAGAAATCAGCCCTCGACAACTTAACCGGCAGAAAAAGATTTTTTTGAAATAATCCCTAAGCCCCGGGGTCACAATTTCATCAAAAATCTGACTTTCGGCAATTCACTCAGAAATGGTGCCAAGCGGTTGCAAATGCTCCCCTGAGAGGTTTGGCGGTCGAAACAGAAGGCTTTTTATCACAGGAAAAGAAATCAGACCTCGACAACTTAACCGGCACAAATTTTTTTTTTTGAAAAAATCCCTAAGCCCCGGGGTCACAATTTCATCAAAAATCTCACGTTCTCTAATTCACTCAGAAATGGTGCCAAACGGTTGCAAAAGCTCCCCTGAGAGGTTTGGCGGTCGAAACAGAAGGCTATTTATCACAGGAAAAGAAATCAGCCCTCGACACCTTAACCGGCAGAAAAAGATTTTTTTGAAAAAATCCCTAAGCCCCGGGGTCACAATTTCATGAAAAATCTGACTTTCGGCAATTCACTCAGAAATTGTGCCAAACGGTTGCAAATGCTCCCCTGAGAGGTTTGGCGGTCGAAACAGAAGGCTTTTTATCACAGGAAAAGAAATCTGCCCTCGACAACTTAAGCGGCAGAAAAAGATTTTTTTGAAAAAATCCCTAAGCCCCGGGGTCACAATTTCATCAAAAATCTCACGTTCTCTAATTCACTCAGAAATTGTGCCAAACGGTTGCAAATGGTCCCCTGAGAGGTTTGGCGGTCGAAACAGAAGGCTTTTTATCACAGGAAAAGAAATCTGCCCTCGACAACTTAACCGGCAGAAAAAGATTTTTTTGAAATAATCCCTAAGCCCCGGGGTCACAATTTCATCAAAAATCTGACTTTCGGCAATTCACTCAGAAATGGTGCCAAACGGTTGCAAATGCTCCCCTGAGAGGTTTGGCGGTCGAAACAGAAGGCAGTTTATCACAGGAAAAGAAATCAGCCCTCGACACCTTAACCGGCAGAAAAAGATTTTTTTGAAAAAATCCCTAAGCCCCGGGGTCACAATTTCATCAAAAATCTCACTTTCTCTCATTCACTCAGAAATGGTGCCAAACGGTTGCAAATGCTCCCCTGAGAGGTTTGGCGGTCGAAACAGAAGGCTTTTTATCACAGGAAAAGAAATCAGCCCTCGACAACTTAACCGGCAGAAAAAGATTTTTTTGAAATAATCCCTAAGCCCCGGGGTCACAATTTCATCAAAAATCTGACTTTCGGCAATTCACTCAGAAATGGTGCCAAGCGGTTGCAAATGCTCCCCTGAGAGGTTTGGCGGTCGAAACAGAAGGCTTTTTATCACAGGAAAAGAAATCAGACCTCGACAACTTAACCGGCACAAATTTTTTTTTTTGAAAAAATCCCTAAGCCCCGGGGTCACAATTTCATCAAAAATCTCACGTTCTCTAATTCACTCAGAAATGGTGCCAAACGGTTGCAAAAGCTCCCCTGAGAGGTTTGGCGGTCGAAACAGAAGGCTATTTATCACAGGAAAAGAAATCAGCCCTCGACACCTTAACCGGCAGAAAAAGATTTTTTTGAAAAAATCCCTAAGCCCCGGGGTCACAATTTCATGAAAAATCTGACTTTCGGCAATTCACTCAGAAATTGTGCCAAACGGTTGCAAATGCTCCCCTGAGAGGTTTGGCGGTCGAAACAGAAGGCTTTTTATCACAGGAAAAGAAATCTGCCCTCGACAACTTAACCGGCAGAAAAAGATTTTTTTGAAAAAATCCCTAAGCCCCGGGGTCACAATTTCATCAAAAATCTCACGTTCTCTAATTCACTCAGAAATTGTGCCAAACGGTTGCAAATGGTCACCTGAGAGGTTTGGCGGTCGAAACAGAAGGCTTTTTATCACAGGAAAAGAAATCTGCCCTCGACAACTTAACCGGCAGAAAAAGATTTTTTTGAAATAATCCCTAAGCCCCGGGGTCACAATTTCATGAAAAATCTGACTTTCGGCAATTCACTCAGAAATTGTGCCAAACGGTTGCAAATGCTCCCCTGAGAGGTTTGGCGGTCGAAACAGAAGGCTTTTTATCACAGGAAAAGAAATCTGCCCTCGACAACTTAACCGGCAGAAAAAGATTTTTTTGAAAAAATCCCTAAGCCCCGGGGTCACAATTTCATCAAAAATCTCACGTTCTCTAATTCACTCAGAAATGGGGCCAAACGGTTGCAAATGGTCCCCTGAGAGGTTTGGCGGTCGAAACAGAAGGCTTTTTATCACAGGAAAAGAAATCTGCCCTCGACAACTTAACCGGCAGAAAAAGATTTTTTTGAAAAAATCCCTAAGCCCCGGGGTCACAATTTCATCAAAAATCTCACGTTCTCTCATTCACTCAGAAATGGTGCCAAACGGTTGCAAATGCTCCCCTGAGAGGTTTGGCGGTCGAAACAGAAGGCTTTTTATCACAGGACGAGAAATCAGCCCTCGACACCTTAACCGGCAGAAAAAGATTTTTTTGAAAAAATCCCTAAGCCCCGGGGTCACAATTTCATCAAAAATCTGACTTTCGGCAATTCACTCAGAAATGGTGCCAAGCGGTTGCAAATGCTCCCCTGAGAGGTTTGGCGGTCGAAACAGAAGGCTTTTTATCACACGAAAAAAAATTAGCCCTCGACACCTTAACCGGCAGAAAAAGATTTTTTTGAAAAAATCCCTAAGCCCCGGGGTCACAATTTCATCAAAAATCTGACTATCGGCAATTCACTCAGAAATGGTGCCAAACGGTTGCAAAAGCTCCCCTGAGAGGTTTGGCGGTCGAAACAGAAGGCTTTTTATCACAGGAAAAGAAATCAGCCCTCGACAACTTAACCGGCAGAAAATTTTTTTTTTGAAAAAATCCCTAAGCCCCGGGGTCACAATTTCATCAAAAATCTCACGTTCTCTAATTCACTCAGAAATGGTGCCAAACGGTTGCAAAACCTCCCCTGAGAGGTTTGGCAGTCGAAACAGAAGGCAGTTTATCACAGGAAAAGAAATCAGCCCTCGACACCTTAACCGGCAGAAAAAGATTTTTTTGAAAAAATCCCTAAGCCCCGGGGTCACAATTTCATCAAAAATCTCACGTTCTCTCATTCACTCAAAAATGGTGCCAAACGGTTGCAAATGCTCCCCTGAGAGGTTTGGCGGTCGAAACAGAAGGCTTTTTATCACAGGACGAGAAATCAGCCCTCGACAACTTAACCGGCAGAAAAAGATTTTTTTGAAAAAATCCCTAAGCCCCGGGGTCACAATTTCATCAAAAATCTCACGTTCTCTCATTCACTCAGAAATGGTGCCAAACGGTTGCAAATGCTCCCCTGAGAGGTTTGGCGGTCGAAACAGAAGGCTTTTTATCACAGGACGAGAAATCAGCCCTCGACACCTTAACCGGCAGAAAAAGATTTTTTTGAAAAAATCCCTAAGCCCCGGGGTCACAATTTCATCAAAAATCTGACTTTCGGCAATTCACTCAGAAATGGTGCCAAGCGGTTGCAAATGCTCCCCTGAGAGGTTTGGCGGTCGAAACAGAAGGCTTTTTATCACACGAAAAAAAATTAGCCCTCGACACCTTAACCGGCAGAAAAAGATTTTTTTGAAAAAATCCCTAAGCCCCGGGGTCACAATTTCATCAAAAATCTGACTATCGGCAATTCACTCAGAAATGGTGCCAAACGGTTGCAAAAGCTCCCCTGAGAGGTTTGGCGGTCGAAACAGAAGGCTTTTTATCACAGGAAAAGAAATCAGCCCTCGACAACTTAACCGGCAGAAAATTTTTTTTTTGAAAAAATCCCTAAGCCCCGGGGTCACAATTTCATCAAAAATCTCACGTTCTCTAATTTCCTCAGAAATGGTGCCAAACGGTTGCAAAACCTCCCCTGAGAGGTTTGGCAGTCGAAACAGAAGGCAGTTTATCACAGGAAAAGAAATCAGCCCTCGACACCTTAACCGGCAGAAAAAGATTTTTTTGAAAAAATCCCTAAGCCCCGGGGTCACAATTTCATCAAAAATCTCACGTTCTCTAATTCACTCAAAAATGGTGCCAAACGGTTGCAAATGCTCCCCTGAGAGGTTTGGCGGTCGAAACAGAAGGCTTTTTATCACAGGACGAGAAATCAGCCCTCGACAACTTAACCGGCAGAAAAAGATTTTTTTGAAAAAATCCCTAAGCCCCGGGGTCACAATTTCATCAAAAATCTCACGTTCTCTAATTCACTCAGAAATGGTGCCAAACGGTTGCAAAAGCTCCCCTGAGAGGTTTGGCGGTCGAAACAGAAGGCTATTTATCACAGGACAATAAATCAGCCCTCGACACCTTAACCGGCAGAAAAAGATTTTTTTGAAAAAATCCCTAAGCCCCGGGGTCACAATTTCATCAAAAATCTGACTTTCGGCAATTCACTCAGAAATGGTGCCAAACGGTTGCAAATGCTCCCCTGAGAGGTTTGGCGGTCGAAACAGAAGGCTTTTTATCACAGGAAAAGAAATCAGCCCTCGACAACTTAACCGGCAGAAAAAGATTTTTTTGAAAAAATCCCTAAGCCCCGGGGTCACAATTTCATCAAAAATCTGACTTTCGGCAATTCACTCAGAAATGGTGCCAAGCGGTTGCAAATGCTCCCCTGAGAGGTTTGGCGGTCGAAACAGAAGGCTTTTTATCACAGGAAAAGAAATCAGCCCTCGACAACTTAACCGGCAGAAAATTTTTTTTTTGAAAAAATCCCTAAGCCCCGGGGTCACAATTTCATCAAAAATCTCACGTTCTCTCATTCACTCAGAAATGGTGCCAAACGGTTGCAAAACCTCCCCTGAGAGGTTTGGCAGTCGAAACAGAAGGCAGTTTATCACAGGAAAAGAAATCAGCCCTCGACACCTTAACCGGCAGAAAAAGATTTTTTTGAAAAAATCCCTAAGCCCCGGGGTCACAATTTCATCAAAAATCTGACTATCGGCAATTCACTCAGAAATGGTGCCAAACGGTTGCAAAAGCTCCCCTGAGAGGTTTGGCGGTCGAAACAGAAGGCTTTTTATCACAGGAAAAGAAATCAGCCCTCGACAACTTAAGCGGCAGAAAAAGATTTTTTTGAAAAAATCCCTAAGCCCCGGGGTCACAATTTCATGAAAAATCTGACTTTCGGCAATTCACTCAGAAATGGTGCCAAGTGGTTGCAAATGCTCCCCTGAGAGGTTTGGCGGTCGAAACAGAAGGCTTTTTATCACAGGAAAAGAAATCAGCCCTCGACAACTTAACCGGCAGAAAAATTTTTTTTTGAAAAAATCCCTAAGCCCCGGGGTCACAATTTCATCAAAAATCTCACGTTCTCTAATTCACTCAGAAATGGTGCCAAACGGTTGCAAAACCTCCCCTGAGAGGTTTGGCAGTCGAAACAGAAGGCAGTTTATCACAGGAAAAGAAATCAGCCCTCGACACCTTAACAGGCAGAAAAAGATTTTTTTGAAAAAATCCCTAAGCCCCGGGGTCACAATTTCATCAAAAATCTCACGTTCTCTCATTCACTCAAAAATGGTGCCAAACGGTTGCAAATGCTCCCCTGAGAGGTTTGGCGGTCGAAACAGAAGGCTTTTTATCACAGGACGAGAAATCAGCCCTCGACAACTTAACCGGCAGAAAAAGATTTTTTTGAAAAAATCCCTTAGCCCCGGGGTCACAATTTCATCAAAAATCTCACGTTCTCTAATTCACTCAGAAATGGTGCCAAACGGTTGCAAAAGCTCCCCTGAGAGGTTTGGCGGTCGAAACAGAAGGCTATTTATCACAGGACAATAAATCAGCCCTCGACACCTTAACCGGCAGAAAAAGATTTTTTTGAAAAAATCCCTAAGCCCCGGGGTCACAATTTCATCAAAAATCTGACTTTCGGCAATTCACTCAGAAATGGTGCCAAACGGTTGCAAATGCTCCCCTGAGAGGTTTGGCGGTCGAAACAGAAGGCTTTTTATCACAGGAAAAGAAATCAGCCCTCGACAACTTAACCGGCAGAAAAAGATTTTTTTGAAAAAATCCCTAAGCCCCGGGGTCACAATTTCATCAAAAATCTGACTTTCGGCAATTCACTCAGAAATGGTGCCAAGCGGTTGCAAATGCTCCCCTGAGAGGTTTGGCGGTCGAAACAGAAGGCTTTTTATCACAGGAAAAGAAATCAGCCCTCGACAACTTAACCGGCAGAAAAATTTTTTTTTGAAAAAATCCCTAAGCCCCGGGGTCACAATTTCATCAAAAATCTCACGTTCTCTCATTCACTCAGAAATGGTGCCAAACGGTTGCAAAACCTCCCCTGAGAGGTTTGGCAGTCGAAACAGAAGGCAGTTTATCACAGGAAAAGAAATCAGCCCTCGACACCTTAACCGGCAGAAAAAGATTTTTTTGAAAAAATCCCTAAGCCCCGGGGTCACAATTTCATCAAAAATCTCACGTTCTCTCATTCACTCAAAAATGGTGCCAAACGGTTGCAAATGCTCCCCTGAGAGGTTTGGCGGTCGAAACAGAAGGCTTTTTATCACAGGACGAGAAATCAGCCCTCGACAACTTAACCGGCAGAAAAAGATTTTTTTGAAAAAATCCCTAAGCCCCGGCGTCACAATTTCATCAAAAATCTCACGTTCTCTAATTCACTCAGAAATGGTGCCAAACGGTTGCAAAAGCTCCCCTGAGAGGTTTGGCGGTCGAAACAGAAGGCTATTTATCACAGGACAATAAATCAGCCCTCGACACCTTAACCGGCAGAAAAAGATTTTTTTGAAAAAATCCCTAAGCCCCGGGGTCACAATTTCATCAAAAATCTGACTTTCGGCAATTCACTCAGAAATGGTGCCAAACGGTTGCAAATGCTCCCCTGAGAGGTTTGGCGGTCGAAACAGAAGGCTTTTTATCACAGGAAAAGAAATCAGCCCTCGACAACTTAACCGGCAGAAAAAGATTTTTTTGAAAAAATCCCTAAGCCCCGGGGTCACAATTTCATCAAAAATCTGACTTTCGGCAATTCACTCAGAAATGGTGCCAAGCGGTTGCAAATGCTCCCCTGAGAGGTTTGGCGGTCGAAACAGAAGGCTTTTTATCACAGGAAAAGAAATCAGCCCTCGACAACTTAACCGGCAGAAAATTTTTTTTTTGAAAAAATCCCTAAGCCCCGGGGTCACAATTTCATCAAAAATCTCACGTTCTCTCATTCACTCAGAAATGGTGCCAAACGGTTGCAAAACCTCCCCTGAGAGGTTTGGCAGTCGAAACAGAAGGCAGTTTATCACAGGAAAAGAAATCAGCCCTCGACACCTTAACCGGCAGAAAAAGATTTTTTTGAAAAAATCCCTAAGCCCCGGGGTCACAATTTCATCAAAAATCTCACGTTCTCTCATTCACTCAAAAATGGTGCCAAACGGTTGCAAATGCTCCCCTGAGAGGTTTGGCGGTCGAAACAGAAGGCTTTTTATCACAGGACGAGAAATCAGCCCTCGACACCTTAACCGGCAGAAAAAGAGGTTTTTTGAAAAAATCCCTAAGCCCCGGGGTCACAATTTCATCAAAAATCTCACGTTCTCTAATTCACTCAGAAATGGTGCCAAACGGTTGCAAAAGCTCCCATGAGAGGTTTGGCGGTCGAAACAGAAGGCTATTTATCACAGGAAAAGAAATCAGCCCTCGACACCTTAACCGGCAGAAAAAGATTTTTTTGAAAAAATCCCTAAGCCCCGGGGTCACAATTTCATCAAAAATCTGACTTTCGGCAATTCACTCAGAAATGGTGCCAAACGGTTGCAAATGCTCCCCTGAGAGGTTTGGCGGTCGAAACAGAAGGCTTTTTATCACAGGAAAAGAAATCAGCCCTCGACAACTTAACCGGCAGAAAAAGATTTTTTTGAAATAATCCCTAAGCCCCGGGGTCACAATTTCATCAAAAATCTGACTTTCGGCAATTCACTCAGAAATGGTGCCAAGCGGTTGCAAATGCTCCCCTGAGAGGTTTGTCGGTCGAAACAGAAGGCTTTTTATCACAGGAAAAGAAATCAGACCTCGACAACTTAACCGGCACAAAAAAATTTTTTTGAAAAAATCCCTAAGCCCCGGGGTCACAATTTCATCAAAAATCTCACGTTCTCTAATTCACTCAGAAATGGTGCCAAACGGTTGCAAAACCTCCCCTGAGAGGTTTGGCGGTCGAAACAGAAGGCTATTTATCACAGGAAAAGAAATCAGCCCTCGACACCTTAACCGGCAGAAAAAGATTTTTTTGAAAAAATCCCTAAGCCCCGGGATCACAATTTCATGAAAAATCTGACTTTCGGCAATTCACTCAGAAATGGTGCCAAACGGTTGCAAATGCTCCCCTGAGAGGTTTGGCGGTCGAAACAGAAGGCTTTTTATCACACGAAAAAAAATCAGCCCTCGACACCTTAACCAGCAGAAAAAGATTTTTTTGAAAAAATCCCTAAGCCCCGGGGTCACAATTTCATCAAAAATCTGACTTTCGGCAATTCACTCAGAAATGGTGCCACGCGGTTGCAAATGCTCCCCTGAGAGGTTTGGCGGTCGAAACAGAAGGCTTTTTATCACACGAAAAAAAATCAGCCCTCGACACCTTAACCGGCAGAAAAAGATTTTTTTGAAAAAATCCCTAAGCCCCGGGGTCACAATTTCATCAAAAATCTGACTTTCGGCAATTCACTCAGAAATGGTGCCAAACGGTTGCAAAAGCTCCCCTGAGAGGTTTGGCGGTCGAAACAGAAGGCTTTTTATCACAGGAAAAGAAATCAGCCCTCGACAACTTAACCGGCAGAAAAAGATTTTTTTGAAAAAATCCCTAAGCCCCGGGGTCACAATTTCATCAAAAATCTGACTTTCGGCAATTCACTCAGAAATGGTGCCAAGCGGTTGCAAATGCTCCCCTGAGAGGTTTGGCGGTCGAAACAGAAGGCTTTTTATCAAAGGAAAAGAAATCAGCCCTCGACAACTTAACCGGCAGAAAAAATTTTTTTTGAAAAAATCCCTAAGCCCCGGGGTCACAATTTCATCAAAAATCTCACGTTCTCTAATTCACTCAGAAATGGTGCCAAACGGTTGCAAAACCTCCCCTGAGAGGTTTGGCAGTCGAAACAGAAGGCAGTTTATCACAGGAAAAGAAATCAGCCCTCGACACCTTAACCGGCAGAAAAAGATTTTTTTGAAAAAATCCCTAAGCCCCGGGGTCACAATTTCATCAAAAATCTCACGTTCTCTCATTCACTCAAAAATGGTGCCAAACGGTTGCAAATGCTCCCGTGAGAGGTTTGGCGGTCGAAACAGAAGGCTTTTTATCACAGGACGAGAAATCAGCCCTCGACAACTTAACCGGCAGAAAAAGATTTTTTTGAAAAAATCCCTAAGCCCCGGGGTCACAATTTCATCAAAAATCTCACGTTCTCTAATTCACTCAGAAATGGTGCCAAACGGTTGCAAAAGCTCCCCTGAGAGGTTTGGCGGTCGAAACAGAAGGCTATGTATCACAGGACAAGAAATCAGCCCTCGACACCTTAACCGGCAGAAAAAGATTTTTTTGAAAAAATCCCTAAGCCCCGGGGTCACAATTTCATCAAAAATCTGACTTTTGGCAATTCACTCAGAAATGGTGCCAAACGGTTGCAAATGCTCCCCTGAGAGGTTTGGCGGTCGAAACAGAAGGCTTTTTATCACAGGACAAGAAATCAGCCCTCGACAACTTAACCGGCAGAAAAAGATTTTTTGGAAAAAATCCCTAAGCCTCGGCGTCACAATTTCATCCAAAATCTGACTTTTGGCAATTCACTCAGAAATGGTGCCAAACGGTTGCAAATGCTCCCCTGAGAGGTTTGGCAGTCGAAACAGAAGGCTTTTTATCACAGGAAAAGAAATCAGCCCTCGACAACTTAACCGGTAGAAAAAGATTTTTTTGAAAAAATCCCTAAGCCCCGGGGTCACCATTTCATCAAAAATATGACTTTCGGCAATTCACTCAGAAATGGTGCCAAATGGTTGCAAATGCTCCCCTGAGAGGTTTGGCTGTCGAAAAAGAAGGCTTTTTATCACAGGACAAGAAATCAGCCCTCGACAACTTAACCGGCAGACAAAGATTTTTTTGAAAAAATCCCTAAGCCCCGGGGTCACAATTTCATCAAAAATCTCACGTTCTTTAATTCACTCAGAAATGGTGCCAAACGGTTGCAAATGCTCCCCTGAGAGGTTTGGCGGTCAAAACAGAAGGCTTTTTATCACAGGACAAGAAATCAGTCCTCGACAACATAACCGGCAGAAAAAGATTTTTTTGAAATAATCACTAAGACCCGGGGTCACAATTTCATCAAAAATCTGACTTTCGGCAATTCACTCAGAAATGGTGCCAAACGGTTGCAAATGCTCCCCTGAGAGGTTTGGCGGTCGAAACAGAAGGCTTTTTATCACAGGAAAAGAAATCAGCCCTCGACAACTTAACCGGCAGAAAAAGATTTTTTTGAAAAAATCCCTAAGCCCCGGGGTCACAATTTCATCAAAAATCTCACGTTCCTTAATTCACTCAGAAATGGTGCCAAACGGTTGCAAATGCTCCCCTGAGAGGTTTGGCGGTCGAAACAGAAGGCTTTTTATCACAGGACAAGAAATCAGCCCTCGACAACTTAACCGGCAGAAAAAGATTTTTTTGAGAAAATCCCTAAGCCCCGGGGTCACAATTTCATCAAAAATCTGACTTTCGGCAATTCACTCAGAAATGGTGCCAAACGGTTGCAAATGCTCCCCTGAGAGGTTTGGCGGTCGAAACAGAAGGCTTTTTATCACAGGAAAAGAAATCAGCCCTCGACAACTTAAGCGGCAGAAAAAGATTTTTTTGAAAAAATCCCTAAGCCCCGGGGTCACAATTTCATCAAAAATCTCACGTTCTTTAATTCACTCAGAAATGGTGCCAAACGGTTGCAAATGCTCCCCTTAGAGGTTTGGCGGTCGAAACAGAAGGCTTTTTATCACAGGGCAAGAAATCAGCCCTCGACAACTTAACCGGCAGAAAAAGATTTTTTTGAAAAAATCCCTAAGCCCCGGGGTCACAATTTCATGCAAAATCTGACTTTCGGCAATTCACTCAGAAATGGTGCCAAACGGTTGCAAATGCTCCCCTGAGAGGTTTGGCGGTCGAAACAGAAGGCTTTTTATCACAGGACAAGAAATCAGCCCTCGACAACTTAACCGGCAGAAAAAGATTTTTTTGAAGAAATCCCTAAGCCCCGGGGTCACAATTTCATCAAAAATCTGACTTTCGGCAATTCACTCAGAAATGGTGCCAAACGGTTGCAAATGCTCCCCTGAGAGGTTTAGCAGTCGAAACAGAAGGCTTTTTATCACAGGACAAGAAATCAGCCCTCGACAACTTAACCGGCAGAAAAAGATTTTTTTGAAAAAATCCCTAAGCCCCGGGGCCACAATTTCATCAAAAATCTCACGTTCTCTAATTCACTCAAAAATGGTGCCAAACGGTTGCAAATGCTCCCCTGAGAGGTTTGGCGGTCGAAACAGAAGGCTATTTATCACAGGAAAAGAAATCAGCCCTCGACACCTTAACCGGCAGAAAAAGATTTTTTTGAAAAAATCCCTAAGCCCCCGGGTCACAATTTCATCAATAATCGGACTTTCGGCAATTCACTCAGAAATGGTGCCAAACGGTTGCAAATGCTCCCCTGAGAGGTTTGGCGGTCGAAACAGAAGGCTTTTTATCACAGGACAAGAAATCAACCCTCGACAACTTAACCGGCAGAAAAAGATTTTTTTGAAAAAATCCCTAAGCCCCGGGGTCACAATTTCATCGAAAATCAGGCTTTCGGCAATTCACTCAGAAATGGTGCCAAACGGTTGCAAATGCTCCCCTGACAGGTTTGGCGGTCGAAACAGAAGGCTTTTTATCACAGGAAAAGAAATCAGCCCTCGACAACTTAAGCGGCAGAAAAAGATTTTTTTGAAAAAATCCCTAAGCCCCGGGGTCACAATTTCATCAAAAATCTCACGTTCTTTAATTCACTCAGAAATGGTGCCAAACGGTTGCAAATGCTCCCCTTAGAGGTTTGGCGGTCGAAACAGAAGGCTTTTTATCACAGGGCAAGAAATCAGCCCTCGACAACTTAACCGGCAGAAAAAGATTTTTTTGAAAAAATCCCTAAGCCCCGGGGTCACAATTTCATGCAAAATCTGACTTTCGGCAATTCACTCAGAAATGGTGCCAAACGGTTGCAAATGCTCCCCTGAGAGGTTTGGCGGTCGAAACAGAAGGCTTTTTATCACAGGACAAGAAATCAGCCCTCGACAACTTAACCGGCAGAAAAAGATTTTTTTGAAGAAATCCCTAAGCCCCGGGGTCACAATTTCATCAAAAATCTGACTTTCGGCAATTCACTCAGAAATGGTGCCAAACGGTTGCAAATGCTCCCCTGAGAGGTTTAGCAGTCGAAACAGAAGGCTTTTTATCACAGGACAAGAAATCAGCCCTCGACAACTTAACCGGCAGAAAAAGATTTTTTTGAAAAAATCCCTAAGCCCCGGGGCCACAATTTCATCAAAAATCTCACGTTCTCTAATTCACTCAAAAATGGTGCCAAACGGTTGCAAATGCTCCCCTGAGAGGTTTGGCGGTCGAAACAGAAGGCTATTTATCACAGGAAAAGAAATCAGCCCTCGACACCTTAACCGGCAGAAAAAGATTTTTTTGAAAAAATCCCTAAGCCCCCGGGTCACAATTTCATCAATAATCGGACTTTCGGCAATTCACTCAGAAATGGTGCCAAACGGTTGCAAATGCTCCCCTGAGAGGTTTGGCGGTCGAAACAGAAGGCTTTTTATCACAGGACAAGAAATCAACCCTCGACAACTTAACCGGCAGAAAAAGATTTTTTTGAAAAAATCCCTAAGCCCCGGGGTCACAATTTCATCGAAAATCAGGCTTTCGGCAATTCACTCAGAAATGGTGCCAAACGGTTGCAAATGCTCCCCTGAGAGGTTTGGCGGTCGAAACAGAAGGCTTTTTATCACAGGACAAGAAATCAGCCCTCGACAACTTAACCGGCAGAAAAAGATTTTTTTGAAAAAATCCCTAAGCCCCGGGGTCACAATTTCATCAAAAATCTCACGTTCTCTAATTCACTCAGAAATGGTGCCAAACGGTTGCAAATGCTCCCCTGAGAGGTTTGGCGGTCGAAACAGAAGGCTATTTATCACAGGAAAAGAAATCAGCCCTCGACACCTTAACCGGCAGAAAAAGATTTTTTTGAAAAAATCCCTAAGCCCCGTGGTCACAATTTCATCAAAAATCAGGCTTTCGGCAATTCACTCAGAAATGGTGCCAAACGGTTGCAAATGCTCCC
Organism: Podarcis pityusensis; assembly: GCF_964106645.2. Classification (NCBI taxonomy): domain Eukaryota; kingdom Metazoa; phylum Chordata; class Lepidosauria; order Squamata; family Lacertidae; genus Podarcis; species Podarcis pityusensis. The sequence goes on along the minus strand of NC_138032.1, from coordinate 85,210,973 downwards.
CTGAGAGGTTTGGAAGTCGAAACAGAAGGCTTTTTATCACAGGACAAGAAATCAGCCCTCGACACCTTAACCGGCATAAAAAGATTTTTTTGAAAAAATCCCTAAGCCCCGAGGTCACAATTTCATCAAAAATCTGACTTTCGGCAATTCATTCAGAAATGGTGCCAAACGGTTGCAAATGCTCCCCTGAGAGGTTTGGCGGTCAAAACAGAAGGCTATTTATCACAGGAAAAGAAATCAGCCGTCCACACCTTAACCGGCAGAAAAAGATTTTTTTGAAAAAATCCCTAAGCCCCGGGGTCACAATTTCATCAAAAATTGGACTTTCGGCAATTCACTCAGAAATGGTGCCAAACGGTTGCAAATGCTCCCCTGAGAGGTTTGGCGGTCGAAACAGAAGGCTTTTTATCACAGGACAAGAAATCAACCCTCGACAACTTAACCGGCAGAAAAAGATTTTTTTGAAAAAATCCCTAAGCCCCGGGGTCACAATTTCATCAAAAATCTCACGTTCTCTAATTCACTCAGAAATGGTGCCAAACGGTTGCAAAACCTCCCCTGAGAGGTTTGGCAGTCGAAACAGAAGGCAGTTTATCACAGGAAAAGAAATCAGCCCTCGACACCTTAACCGGCAGAAAAAGATTTTTTTGAAAAAATCCCTAAGCCCCGGGGTCACAATTTCATCAAAAATCTCACGTTCTCTCATTCACTCAAAAATGGTGCCAAACGGTTGCAAATGCTCCCGTGAGAGGTTTGGCGGTCGAAACAGAAGGCTTTTTATCACAGGACGAGAAATCAGCCCTCGACAACTTAACCGGCAGAAAAAGATTTTTTTGAAAAAATCCCTAAGCCCCGGGGTCACAATTTCATCAAAAATCTCACGTTCTCTAATTCACTCAGAAATGGTGCCAAACGGTTGCAAAAGCTCCCCTGAGAGGTTTGGCGGTCGAAACAGAAGGCTATTTATCACAGGACAAGAAATCAGCCCTCGACACCTTAACCGGCAGAAAAAGATTTTTTTGAAAAAATCCCTAAGCCCCGGGGTCACAATTTCATCAAAAATCTGACTTTCGGCAATTCACTCAGAAATGGTGCCAAACGGTTGCAAATGCTCCCCTGAGAGGTTTGTCGGGCGAAATAGAAGGCTTTTTATCACAGGACAAGAAATCTGCCCTCGACAACTTAACCGGCAGAAAAAGATTTTTTTGATAAAAACCCTAAGCCCCGGGGTCACAATTTCATCAAAAATCTGACTTTTGGCAATTCACTCAGAAATGGTGCCAAACGGTTGCAAATGCTCCCCTGAGAGGTTTGGCGGTCGAAACAGAAGGCTTTTTATCACAGGACAAGAAATCAGCCCTCGACAACTTAACCGGCAGAAAAAGATTTTTTTGAAAAAATCCCTAAGCCTCGGCGTCACAATTTCATCCAAAATCTGACTTTTGGCAATTCACTCAGAAATGGTGCCAAACGGTTGCAAATGCTCCCCTGAGAGGTTTGGCAGTCGAAACAGAAGGCTTTTTATCACAGGAAAAGAAATCAGCCCTCGACAACTTAACCGGCAGAAAAAGATTTTTTTGAAAAAATCCCTAAGCCCCGGGGTCACAATTTCATCAAAAATCTCACGTTCTTTAATTCACACAGAAATGGTGCCAAATGGTTGCAAATGCTCCCCTGAGAGGTTTGGCGGTCAAAATAGAATGCTTTTTATCACAGGACAAGAAATCAACCCTCAACAACTTAACCGGCTGGAAAAGATTTTTTTGAAAAAATCCCTAAGTCCCGGGGTCACAATTTCATCAAAAATCTGACTTTCGGCAATTCACTCAGAAATGGTGCCAAACGGTTGCAAATGCTCCCCTGAAAGGTTTGGCGGTCGAAACAGAAGGCTTTTTATCACAGGACAAGAAATCAGCCCTCGACAACTTAACCGGTAGAAAAAGATTTTTTTGAAAAAATCCCTAAGCCCCGGGGTCACCATTTCATCAAAAATATGACTTTCGGCAATTCACTCAGAAATGGTGCCAAATGGTTGCAAATGCTCCCCTGAGAGGTTTGGCTGTCGAAAAAGAAGGCTTTTTATCACAGGACAAGAAATCAGCCCTCGACAACTTAACCGGCAGACAAAGATTTTTTTGAAAAAATCCCTAAGCCCCGGGGTCACAATTTCATCAAAAATCTCACGTTCTTTAATTCACTCAGAAATGGTGCCAAACGGTTGCAAATGCTCCCCTGAGAGGTTTGGCGGTCAAAACAGAAGGCTTTTTATCACAGGACAAGAAATCAGTCCTCGACAACATAACCGGCAGAAAAAGATTTTTTTGAAATAATCACTAAGACCCGGGGTCACAATTTCATCAAAAATCTGACTTTCGGCAATTCACTCAGAAATGGTGCCAAACGGTTGCAAATGCTCCCCTGAGAGGTTTGGCGGTCGAAACAGAAGGCTTTTTATCACAGGAAAAGAAATCAGCCCTCGACAACTTAACCGGCAGAAAAAGATTTTTTTGAAAAAATCCCTAAGCCCCGGGGCCACAATTTCATCAAAAATCTCACGTTCTCTAATTCACTCAAAAATGGTGCCAAACGGTTGCAAATGCTCCCCTGAGAGGTTTGGCGGTCGAAACAGAAGGCTATTTATCACAGGAAAAGAAATCAGCCCTCGACACCTTAACCGGCAGAAAAAGATTTTTTTGAAAAAATCCCTAAGCCCCCGGGTCACAATTTCATCAATAATCGGACTTTCGGCAATTCACTCAGAAATGGTGCCAAACGGTTGCAAATGCTCCCCTGAGAGGTTTGGCGGTCGAAACAGAAGGCTTTTTATCACAGGACAAGAAATCAACCCTCGACAACTTAACCGGCAGAAAAAGATTTTTTTGAAAAAATCCCTAAGCCCCGGGGTCACAATTTCATCGAAAATCAGGCTTTCGGCAATTCACTCAGAAATGGTGCCAAACGGTTGCAAATGCTCCCCTGAGAGGTTTGGCGGTCGAAACAGAAGGCTTTTTATCACAGGACAAGAAATCAGCCCTCGACAACTTAACCGGCAGAAAAAGATTTTTTTGAAAAAATCCCTAAGCCCCGGGGTCACAATTTCATCAAAAATCTCACGTTCTCTAATTCACTCAGAAATGGTGCCAAACGGTTGCAAATGCTCCCCTGAGAGGTTTGGCGGTCGAAACAGAAGGCTATTTATCACAGGAAAAGAAATCAGCCCTCGACACCTTAACCGGCAGAAAAAGATTTTTTTGAAAAAATCCCTAAGCCCCGTGGTCACAATTTCATCAAAAATCAGGCTTTCGGCAATTCACTCAGAAATGGTGCCAAACGGTTGCAAATGCTCCCCTGAGAGGTTTGGCAGTCGAAACAGAAGGCTTTTTATCACAGGACAAGAAATCAGCCCTCGACACCTTAACCGGCATAAAAAGATTTTTTTGAAAAAATCCCTAAGCCCCGAGGTCACAATTTCATCAAAAATCTGACTTTCGGCAATTCATTCAGAAATGGTGCCAAACGGTTGCAAATGCTCCCCTGAGAGGTTTGGCGGTCAAAACAGAAGGCTATTTATCACAGGAAAAGAAATCAGCCGTCGACACCTTAACCGGCAGAAAAAGATTTTTTTGAAAAAATCCCTAAGCCCCGGGGTCACAATTTCATCAAAAATTGGACTTTCGGCAATTCACTCAGAAATGGTGCCAAACGGTTGCAAATGCTCCCCTGAGAGGTTTGGCGGTCGAAACAGAAGGCTTTTTATCACAGGACAAGAAATCAACCCTCGACAACTTAACCGGCAGAAAAAGATTTTTTTGAAAAAATCCCTAAACCCCGGGGTCACAATTTCATCAAAAATCTCACGTTCTCTAATTCACTCAGAAATGGTGCCAAACGGTTGCAAATGCTCCCCTGAGAGGTTTGGCGGTCGAAACAGCAGGCTTTTTATCACAGGACAAGAAATCAGCCCTCGACAACTTAACCAGCAGAAAAAGATTTTTTTGAAAAAATCCCTAAGCCCCGGGGTCACAATTTCATCAAAAATCTGACTTTCGGAAATTCACTCAGAAATGGTGCCAAACGGTTGCAAATGCTCCCCTTAGAGGTTGGGCGGTCGAAACAGAAGGCTTTTTATCACAGGAATAGAAATCAGCCCTTGACAGCTTAACCAGCAGAAAAAGATTTTTTTGAAAAAATCCCTAAGCCCCGGGGTCACAATTTCATCAAAAATCTCACGTTCTGTAATTCACTCAAAAATGGTGCCAAACGGTTGCGAATGCTCCCCTGAGAGGTTTGGTGGTCGAAACAGAAGGCTTTTTATCACAGGAAAAGAAATCAGCCCTCGACAACTTAACCGGCAGAAAAAGATTTTTTTGGAAAAAATCCCTAAGCCCCGGGGTCACAATTTCATCAAAAATCTGACTTTCGGCAATTCACTCAGAAATGGTGCCAAACGGTTGCAAATGCTCCCCTGAGAGGTTTGGCGGTCGAAACAGAAGGCTTTTATCACAGGACAAGAAATCAGCCCTCGACAACTTAACCGGCAGAAAAAGATTTTTTTGAAAAAATCTCTAAGCCCGTGGTCACAATTTCATCAAAAATCTGACTTTCAGCAATTCACTCAGAAATGGTGCCAAACGGTTGCAAATACTCCCCTGAGCGGTTTGGCGGTCGAAACAGAAGGCTTTTTATCACAGGAATAGAAATCCGCCCTCGACAACTTAACCAGTAGAAAAAGATTTTTATGAAAAAGTCCCTAAGCCCCGGGGTCACAATTTCATCAAAAATATGACTTTCGGAAATTCACTCAGAAATGGTGCCAAACGGTTGCAAATGCTCCCCTTAGAGGTTTGGCGGTCGAAACAGAAGGCTTTTTATCACAGGAATAGAAATCAGCCCTCGACAACTTAAACAGCAGAAAAAGATTTTTATGAAAAAATCCCTAAGCCCCGGGGTCACAATTTCATCAAAAATATCACATTCTTTAATTCACTCAGAAATGGTGCCAAACGGTTGCAAATACTCCCCTGAGAGGTTTGGCGGTCGAAACAGAAGGCTATTTATCACAGGAAAAGAAATCAGCCCTCGACACCTTAACCGACAGGAAAAGATTTTTTTGAAAAAATCCCTAAGCCCCGGGGTCACAATTTCATCAAAAATCTCAAGTTCTTTAATTCACTCAGAAATGGTGCCAAACGGTTGCAAATGCTCCCCTGAGAGGTTTGGCGGTCGAAACAGAAGGCTTTTTATCACAGGACAAGAAATCAACCCTCGACAACTTAACCGGCAGAAAAAGATTTTTTTGAAAAAATCCCTAAGCCCCGGGGTCACAATTTCATCAAAAATCTCACGTTCTTTAATTCACTCAGAAATGGTGCCAAACGGTTGCAAATGCTCCCCTGAGAGGTTTGGCGGTCGAAACAGAAGGCTTTTTATCACAGGACAAGAAATCAGCCCTCGACAACTTAACCGGCAGAAAAAGATTTTTTTGAAAAAATCCCTAAGCCCCGGGGTCACAATTTCATCAAAAATCTCACGTTCTCTAATTCACTCAAAAATGCTGCCAAACGGTTGCGAATGCTCCCCTGAGAGGTTTGGTGGTCGAAACAGAAGGCTTTTTATCACAGGAAAAGAAATCAGCCCTCGACACCTTAACCGCCAGAAAAAGATTTTTTTGAAAAACTCCCTAAGCCCCGGGGTCACAATTTCATCAAAAATCTGACTTTCGGCAATTCACTCAGAAATGGTGCCAAACGGTTGCAAATGCTCCCCTGAGAGGTTTGGCGGTCGAAACAGAAGGCTTTTATCACAGGACAAGAAATCAGCCCTCGACAACTTAACCGGCAGAAAAAGATTTTTTTGAAAAAATCTCTAAGCCCGTGGTCACAATTTCATCAAAAATCTGACTTTCAGCAATTCACTCAGAAATGGTGCCAAACGGTTGCAAATGCTCCCCTTAGAGGTTTGGCGGTCGAAACAGAAGGCTTTTTATCACAGGAATAGAAATCAGCCCTCGACAACTTAAACAGCAGAAAAAGATTTTTATGAAAAAATCCCTAAGCCCCGGGGTCACAATTTCATCAAAAATATCACATTCTTTAATTCACTCAGAAATGGTGCCAAACGGTTGCAAATGCTCCCCTGAGAGGTTTGGCGGTCGAAACAGAAGGCTTTTTATCACAGGACAAGAAATCAACCCTCGACAACTTAACCGGCAGAAAAAGATTTTTTTGAAAAAATCCCTAAGCCCCGGGGTCACAATTTCATCAAAAATCTCACGTTCTTTAATTCACTCAGAAATGGTGCCAAACGGTTGCAAATGCTCCCCTGAGAGGTTTGGCGGTCGAAACAGAAGGCTTTTTATCACAGGACAAGAAATCAGCCCTCGACAACTTAACCGGCAGAAAAAGATTTTTTTGAAAAAATCCCTAAGCCCCGGGGTCACAATTTCATCAAAAATCTCACGTTCTCTAATTCACTCAAAAATGGTGCCAAACGGTTGCGAATGCTCCCCTGAGAGGTTTGGTGGTCGAAACAGAAGGCTTTTTATCACAGGAAAAGAAATCAGCCCTCGACACCTTAACCGCCAGAAAAAGATTTTTTTGAAAAACTCCCTAAGCCCCGGGGTCACAATTTCATCAAAAATCTGACTTTCGGCAATTCACTCAGAAATGGTGCCAAACGGTTGCAAATGCTCCCCTGAGAGGTTTGGCGGTCGAAACAGAAGGCTTTTTATCACAGGAAAAGAAATCAGCCCTCGACAACTTAACCGGCAGAAAAAGATTTTTTTGAAAACATCCCTAAGCCCCGGGGTCACAATTTCATCAAAAATCTCACGTTCTGTAATTCACTCAAAAATGGTGCCAAACGGTTGCGAATGCTCCCCTGAGAGGTTTGGTGGTCGAAACAGAAGGCTTTTTATCACAGGAAAAGAAATCAGCCCTCGACAACTTAACCGGCAGAAAAAGATTTTTTTGGAAAAAATCCCTAAGCCCCGGGGTCACAATTTCATCAAAAATCTGACTTTCGGCAATTCACTCAGAAATGGTGCCAAACGGTTGCAAATGCTCCCCTGAGAGGTTTGGCGGTCGAAACAGAAGGCTTTTATCACAGGACAAGAAATCAGCCCTCGACAACTTAACCGGCAGAAAAAGATTTTTTTGAAAAAATCTCTAAGCCCGTGGTCACAATTTCATCAAAAATCTGACTTTCAGCAATTCACTCAGAAATGGTGCCAAACGGTTGCAAATGCTCCCCTTAGAGGTTTGGCGGTCGAAACAGAAGGCTTTTTATCACAGGAATAGAAATCAGCCCTCGACAACTTAAACAGCAGAAAAAGATTTTTATGAAAAAATCCCTAAGCCCCGGGGTCACAATTTCATCAAAAATATCACATTCTTTAATTCACTCAGAAATGGTGCCAAACGGTTGCAAATACTCCCCTGAGAGGTTTGGCGGTCGAAACAGAAGGCTATTTATCACAGGAAAAGAAATCAGCCCTCGACACCTTAACCGACAGGAAAAGATTTTTTTGAAAAAATCCCTAAGCCCCGGGGTCACAATTTCATCAAAAATCTCAAGTTCTTTAATTCACTCAGAAATGGTGCCAAACGGTTGCAAATGCTCCCCTGAGAGGTTTGGCGGTCGAAACAGAAGGCTTTTTATCACAGGACAAGAAATCAACCCTCGACAACTTAACCGGCAGAAAAAGATTTTTTTGAAAAAATCCCTAAGCCCCGGGGTCACAATTTCATCAAAAATCTCACGTTCTTTAATTCACTCAGAAATGGTGCCAAACGGTTGCGAATGCTCCCCTGAGAGGTTTGGTGGTCGAAACAGAAGGCTTTTTATCACAGGAAAAGAAATCAGCCCTCGACACCTTAACCGCCAGAAAAAGATTTTTTTGAAAAACTCCCTAAGCCCCGGGGTCACAATTTCATCAAAAATCTGACTTTCGGCAATTCACTCAGAAATGGTGCCAAACGGTTGCAAATGCTCCCCTGAGAGGTTTGGCGGTCGAAACAGAAGGCTTTTTATCACAGGAATAGAAATCAGCCCTCGACAACTTAACCAGCAGAAAAAGATTTTTATGAAAAAATCCCTAAGCCCCGGGGTCACAATTTCATCAAAAATATCACATTCTTTAATTCACTCAGAAATGGTGCCAAACGGTTGCAAATACTCCCCTGAGAGGTTTGGCGGTCGAAAAAGAAGGCTATTTATCACAGGAAAAGAAATCAGCCCTCGACACCTTAACCGACAGGAAAAGATTTTTTTGAAAAAATCCCTAAGCCCCGGGGTCACAATTTCATCAAAAATCTGACTTTCGGAAATTCACTCAGAAATGGTGCCAAACGGTTGCAAATGCTCCCCTTAGAGGTTTGGCGGTCGAAACAGAAGGCTTTTTATCACAGGAAAAGAAATCAGCCCTCGACAACTTAAGCGGCAGAAAAAGATTTTTTTGAAAAAATCCCTAAGGCCCGGGGTCACAATTTCATCAAAAATCTCACGTTCTGTAATTCACTCAAAAATCGTGCCAAACGGTTGCAAATGCTCCCCTGAGAGGTTTGGCGGTCAAAACAGAAGGCTATTTATCACAGGAAAAGAAATCAGCCCTCGACAACTTAACCGGCAGAAAAAGATTTTTTTGGAAAAAAATCCCTAAGCCCCGGGGTCACAATTTCATCAAAAATCTGACTTTCGGCAATTCACTCAGAAATGGTGCCAAACGGTTGCAAATGCTCCCCTGAGAGGTTTGGCGGTCGAAACAGAAGGCTTTTATCACAGGAAAAGAAATCAGCCCTCGACAACTTAACCGGCAGAAAAAGATTGTTTTGAACAAATCTCTAAGCCCCGTGGTCACAATTTCATCAAAAATCTGACTTTCAGCAATTCACTCAGAAATGGTGCCAAACGGTTGCAAATACTCCCCTGAGAGGTTTGGCGGTCGAAACAGAAGGCTTTTTATCACAGGAATAGAAATCAGCCCTCGACAACTTAACCAGCAGAAAAAGATTTTTATGAAAAAATCCCTAAGCCCCGGGGTCACAATTTCATCAAAAATATGACTTTCGGAAATTCACTCAGAAATGGTGCCAAACGGTTGCAAATGCTCCCCTTAGAGGTTTGGCGGTCGAAACAGAAGGCTTTTTATCACAGGAATAGAAATCAGCCCTCGACAACTTAACCAGCAGAAAAAGATTTTTATGAAAAAATCCCTAAGCCCCGGGGTCACAATTTCATCAAAAATATCACATTCTTTAATTCACTCAGAAATGGTGCCAAACGGTTGCAAATACTCCCCTGAGAGGTTTGGCGGTCGAAACAGAAGGCTATTTATCACAGGAAAAGAAATCAGCCCTCGACACCTTAACCGACAGGAAAAGATTTTTTTGAAAAAATCCCTAAGCCCCGGGGTCACAATTTCATCAAAAATCTCAAGTTCTTTAATTCACTCAGAAATGGTGCCAAACGGTTGCAAATGCTCCCCTGAGAGGTTTGGCGGTCGAAACAGAAGGCTTTTTATCACAGGACAAGAAATCAACCCTCGACAACTTAACCGGCAGAAAAAGATTTTTTTGAAAAAATCCCTAAGCCCCGGGGTCACAATTTCATCAAAAATCTCACGTTCTTTAATTCACTCAGAAATGGTGCCAAACGGTTGCAAATGCTCCCCTGAAAGGTTTGGCGGTCGAAACAGAAGGCTTTTTATCACAGGACAAGAAATCAGCCCTCGACAACTTAACCGGCAGAAAAAGATTTTTTTGAAAAAATCCCGAAGCCCCGGGGTCACAATTTCATCAAAAATCTCACGTTCTCTAATTCACTCAAAAATGGTGCCAAACGGTTGCGAATGCTCCCCTGAGAGGTTTGGTGGTCGAAACAGAAGGCTTTTTATCACAGGAAAAGAAATCAGCCCTCGACACCTTAACCGCCAGAAAAAGATTTTTTTGAAAAAATCCCTAAGCCCCGGGGTCACAATTTCATCAAAAATCTGACTTTCGGCAATTCACTCAGAAATGGTGCCAAACGGTTGCAAATGCTCCCCTGAGAGGTTTGGCGGTCGAAACAGAAGGCTTTTATCACAGGACAAGAAATCAGCCCTCGACAACTTAACCGGCAGAAAAACATTTTTTTGAAAAAATCTCTAAGCCCCGTGGTCACAATTTCATCAAAAATCTGACTTTCAGCAATTCACTCAGAAATGGTGCCAAACGGTTGCAAATGCTCCCCTGAGAGGTTTGGCGGTCGAAACAGAAGGCTTTTTATCACAGGAATAGAAATCAGCCCTCGACAACTTAACCAGCAGAAAAAGATTTTTATGAAAAAATCCCTAAGCCCCGGGGTCACAATTTCATCAAAAATATCACATTCTTTAATTCACTCAGAAATGGTGCCAAACGGTTGCAAATACTCCCCTGAGAGGTTTGGCGGTCGAAACAGAAGGCTATTTATCACAGGAAAAGAAATCAGCCCTCGACACCTTAACCGGCAGAAAAAGATTTTTTTGAAAAAATCCCTAAGCCCCGGGGTCATAATTTCATCGAAAATCAGGCTTTCGGCAATTCACTCAGAAATGGTGCCAAACGGTTGCAAATGCTCCCCTGAGAGGTTTGGCGGTCGAAACAGAAGGCTTTTTATCACAGGACAAGAAATCAGCCCTCGACAACTTAACCGGCAGAAAAAGATTTTTTTGAAAAAATCCCTAAGCCCCGGGGTCACAATTTCATCAAAAATCTGACTTTCGGCAATTCACTCAGAAATGGTGCCAAACGGTTGCAAATGCTCCCCTGAGAGGTTTGGCTGTCGAAACAGAAGGCTTTTTATCACAGGACAAGAAATCAGCCCTCGACAACTTAACCGGCAGAAAAAGATTTTTTTGAAAAAATCCCTAAGCCCCGGGGTCACAATTTCATCAAAAATCTCACGTTCTCTAATTCACTCAAAAATGGTGCCAAACGGTTGCAAATGCTCCCCTGAGAGGTTTGGCGATCGAAACAGAAGGCTATTTATCACAGGAAAAGAAATCAGCCCTCGACACCTTAACCGGCAGAAAAAGATTTTTTTGAAAAAATCCCTAAGCCCCGGGGTCACAATTTCATCAAAAATCGGATTTTCGCCAATTCACTCAGAAATGGTGCCAAACGGTTGCAAATACTCCCCTGAGAGGTTTGGCGGTCGAAACAGAAGTCTATTTATCACAGGAAAAGAAATCAGCCCTCGACACCTTAACCGACAGGAAAAGATTTTTTTGAAAAAATCCCTAAGCCCCGGGGTCACAATTTCATCAAAAATCTGACTTTCGGAAATTCACTCAGAAATGGTGCCAAACGGTTGCAAATGCTCCCCTTAGAGGTTTGGCGGTCGAAACAGAAGGCTTTTTATCACAGGAATAGAAATCAGCCCTTGACAACTTAACCAGCAGAAAAAGATTTTTTTGAAAAAATCCCTAAGCCCCGGGGTCACAATTTCATCAAAAATCTCACGTTCTTTAATTCACTCAGAAATGGTGCCAAACGGTTGCAAATGCTCCCCTGAGAGGTTTGGCGGTCAAAACAGAAGGCTTTTTATCACAGGAAAAGAAATCAGCCCTCGACAACTTAACCGGCAGAAAAAGATTTTTTTGAAAAAATCCCTAAGCCCCGGGGTCACAATTTCATCAAAAATCTGACTTTCGGCAATTCACTCAGAAATGGTGCCAAACGGTTGCAAATGCTCCCCTGAGAGGTTTGGCGGTCGAAACAGAAGGCTTTTTATCACAGGACAAGAAATCAGCCCTCGACAACTTAAGCGGCAGAAAAAGATTTTTTTGAAAAAATCCCTAAGCCCCGGGGTCACAATTTCATAAAAAATCTCACGTTCTTTAATTCACTCAGAAATGGTGCCAAACGGTTGCAAATGCTCCCCTGAGAGGTTTGGCGGTCGAAACAGAAGGCTTTTTATCACAGGACAAGAAATCAGCCCTCGACAACTTAACCGGCAGAAAAAGATTTTTTTGAAAAAATCCCTAAGCCCCGGGGTCACAATTTCATCAAAAATCTCACGTTCTCTAATTCACTCAAAAATGGTGCCAAACGGTTGCGAATGCTCCCCTGAGAGGTTTGGTGGTCGAAACAGAAGGCTTTTTATCACAGGAAAAGAAATCAGCCCTCGACACCTTAACCGCCAGAAAAAGATTTTTTTGAAAAAATCCCTAAGCCCCGGGGTCACAATTTCATCAAAAATCTGACTTTCGGCAATTCACTCAGAAATGGTGCCAAACGGTTGCAACTGCTCCCCTGAGAGGTTTGGCGGTCGAAACAGAAGGCTATTTATCACAGGAAAAGAAATCAGCCCTCGACAACTTAACCGGCAGAAAAAGATTTTTTTGAAAAAATCTCTAAGCCCCGTGGTCACAATTTCATCAAAAATCTGACTTTCAGCAATTCACTCAGAAATGGTGCCAAACGGTTGCAAATACTCCCCTGAGAGGTTTGGCGGTCGAAACAGAAGGCTATTTATCACAGGAATAGAAATCAGCCCTCGACAACTTAACCAGCAGAAAAAGATTTTTTTGAAAAAATCCCTAAGCCCCGGGGTCACAATTTCATCAAAAATATCACATTCTTTAATTCACTCAGAAATGGTGCCAAACGGTTGCAAATACTCCCCTGAGAGGTTTGGCGGTCGAAACAGAAGGCTTTTTATCACAGGACAAGAAATCAGCCCTCAACAACTTAACCGGCAGAAAAAGATTTTTTTGAGAAAATCCCTAAGACCCGGGGTCACAATTTCATCAAAAATCTGACTTTGGGCAATTCACTCAGAAATGGTGCCAAACGGTTGCAAATGCTCCCCTGAAAGGTTTGGCGGTCGAAACAGAAGGCTTTTTATCACAGGAAAAGAAATCAGCCCTCGACAACTTAACCTGCAGAAAAAGATTTTCTTGAAAAAATCCCTAAGCCCCGGGGTCACAATTTCATCAAAAATCTGACTTTCGGCAATTCACTCAGAAATGGTGCCAAACTGTTGCAAATGCTCCCCTGAGAGGTTTGGCGGTCGAAACAGAAGCCTTTTTATCACAGGAAAAGAAATCAGCCCTCGACAACTTAAGCGGCAGAAAAAGATTTTTTTGAAAAAATCCCTAAGCCCCGGGGTCACAATTTCATCAAAAATCTCACGTTCTTTAATTCACTCAGAAATGGTGCCAAACGGTTGCAAATGCTCCCCTGAGAGGTTTGGCGGTCGAAACAGCAGGCTTTTTATCACAGGACAAGAAATCAGCCCTCGACAACTTAACCGGCAGAAAAAGATTTTTTTGAAAAAAATCCCTAAGCCCCGGGGTCACAATTTCATGCAAAATCTGACTTTCGGCAATTCACTCAGAAATGGTGCCAAACGGTTGCAAATGCTCCCCTGAGAGGTTTGGCGGTCGAAACAGAAGGCTTTTTATCACAGGACAAGAAATCAGCCCTCGACAACTTAAGCGGCAGAAAAAGATTTTTTTGAAAAAATCCCTAAGCCCCGGGGTCACAATTTCATCAAAAATCTGACTTTCGGCAATTCACTCAGAAATGGTGCCAAACGGTTGCAAATGCTCCCCTGAGAGGTTTGGCAGTCGAAACAGAAGGCTTTTTATCACAGGAAAAGAAATCAGCCCTCGACACCTTAACCGGCAGAAAAAGATTTTTTTGAAAAAATCCCTAAGCCCCGGGGTCACAATTTCATCAAAAATCTGACTTTCGGCAATTCACTCAGAAATGGTGCCAAACGGTTGCAAATGCTCCCCTGAGAGGTTTCGCAGTCGAAACAGAAGGCTTTTTATCACAGGAAAAGAAATCAGCCCTCGACACCTTAACCGGCAGAAAAAGATTTTTTTGAAAAAATCCCAAAGCCCCGAGGTCACAATTTCATCAAAAATCTGACTTTCGACAATTCATTCAGAAATGGTGCCAAACGGTTGCAAATGCTCCCCTGAGAGGTTTGGCGGTCGAAACAGAAGGCTATTTATCACAGGAAAAGAAATCAGCCGTCGACACCTTAACCGGCAGAAAAAGATTTTTTTGAAAAAATCCCTAAGCCCCAGGGTCACAATTTCATCAAAAATTGGACTTTCGGCAATTCACTCAGAAATGGTGCCAAACGGTTGCAAATGCTCCCCTGAGAGGTTTGGCGGTCGAAACAGAAGGCTTTTTATCAAAGGACAAGAAATCAACCCTCGACAACTTAACCGGCAGAAAAAGATTTTTTTGAAAAAATCCCTAAGCCCCGGGGTCACAATTTCATCGATAATCGGACTTTCGGCAATTCACTCAGAAATGGTGCCAAACGGTTGCAAATGCTCCCCTGAGAGGTTTGGCGGTCGAAACAGAAGGCTTTTTATCACAGGAAAAGAAATCAGCCCTCGACACCTTAACCGGCAGAAAAAGATTTTTTTGAAAAAATCCCTAAGCCCCGGGGTCACAATTTCATCAAAAATCTCACGTTCTCTAATTCACTCAGAAATGGTGCCAAACGGTTGCAAATGCTCCCCTGAGAGGTTTGGCGGTCGAAACAGCAGGCTTTTTATCACAGGACAAGAAATCAGCCCTCGACAACTTAACCAGCAGAAAAAGATTTTTTTGAAAAAATCCCTAAGCCCCGGGGTCACAATTTCATCAAAAAGATCACATTCTTTAATTCACTCAGAAATGGTGCCAAACGGTTGCAAATGCTCCCCTGAGAGGTTTGGCGGTCAAAACAGAAGGCTTTTTATCACAGGACAAGAAATCAGACCTCGACAACTTAACCGGCAGAAAAAGATTTTTTTGAAAAAATCACTAAGCCCCGGTCTCACAATTTCATCAAAAATCTGACTTTCGGAAATTCACTCAGAAATGGTGCCAAACGGTTGGAAATACTCCCCTGAGAGGTTTGGCGGTCGAAACAGAAGGCTATTTATCACAGGAAAAGAAATCAGCCCTCGACACCTTAACCGACAGGAAAATATTTTTTTGAAAAAATCCCTAAGCCCCGGGGTCACAATTTCATCAAAAATCTGACTTTCGGAAATTCACTCAGAAATGGTGCCAAACGGTTGCAAATGCTCCCCTGAGAGGTTTGGCGGTCGAAACAGAAGGCTTTTTATCACAGGAATAGAAATCAGCCCTCGACAACTTAACCAGCAGAAAAAGATTTTTTTGAAAAAATCCCTAAGCCCCGGGGTCACAATTTCATCAAAAATCTCACGTTCTTTAATTCACTTGGAAATGGTGCCAAACGGTTGCAAATGCTCCCCTGAGAGGTTTGGCGGTCAAAACAGAAGGCTTTTTATCACAGGAAAAGAAATCAACCCTGGACAACTTAAGCGGCAGAAAAAGATTTTTTTGAAAAAATCCCTAAGCCCCGGGGTCACAATTTCATCAAAAATCTGACTTTTGGCAATTCACTCAGAAATGGTGCCAAACGGTTGCAAATGCTCCCCTGAGAGGTTTGGCGGTCGAAACAGAAGGCTTTTTATCACAGGAATAGAAATCAGCCCTCGACAACTTAACCGGCAGAAAAAGATTTTTTTGAAAAAATCCCTAAGCCCCGGGGTCACAATTTCATCAAAAATCTCACGTTCTTTAATTCACTTGGAAATGGTGCCAAACGGTTGCAAATGCTCCCCTGAGAGGTTTGGCGGTCAAAACAGAAGGCTTTTTATCACAGGAAAAGAAATCAGCCCTCGACAACTTAAGCGGCAGAAAAAGATTTTTTTGAAAAAATCCCTAAGCCCCGGGGTCACAATTTCATCAAAAATCTGACTTTTGGCAATTCACTCAGAAATGGTGCCAAACGGTTGCAAATGCTCCCCTGAGAGGTTTGGCGGTCGAAACAGAAGGCTTTTTATCACAGGAATAGAAATCAGCCCTCGACAACTTAACCGGCAGAAAAAGATTTTTTTGAAAAAATCCCTAAGCCCCGGGGTCACAATTTCATAAAAAATCTCACGTTCTTTAATTCACTCAGAAATGGTGCCAAACGGTTGCAAATGCTCCCCTGAGAGGTTTGGCGGTCGAAACAGAAGGCTTTTTATCAAAGGACAAGAAATCAACCCTCGACAACTTAACCGGCAGAAAAAGATTTTTTTGAAAAAATCCCTAAGCCCCGGGGTCACAATTTCATCGATAATCGGACTTTCGGCAATTCACTCAGAAATGGTGCCAAACGGTTGCAAATGCTCCCCTGAGAGGTTTGGCGGTCGAAACAGAAGGCTTTTTATCACAGGAAAAGAAATCAGCCCTCGACACCTTAACCGGCAGAAAAAGATTTTTTTGAAAAAATCCCTAAGCCCCGGGGTCACAATTTCATCAAAAATCTCACGTTCTCTAATTCACTCAGAAATGGTGCCAAACGGTTGCAAATGCTCCCCTGAGAGGTTTGGCGGTCGAAACAGCAGGCTTTTTATCACAGGACAAGAAATCAGCCCTCGACAACTTAACCAGCAGAAAAAGATTTTTTTGAAAAAATCCCTAAGCCCCGGGGTCACAATTTCATCAAAAAGATCACATTCTTTAATTCACTCAGAAATGGTGCCAAACGGTTGCAAATGCTCCCCTGAGAGGTTTGGCGGTCAAAACAGAAGGCTTTTTATCACAGGACAAGAAATCAGACCTCGACAACTTAACCGGCAGAAAAAGATTTTTTTGAAAAAATCACTAAGCCCCGGTCTCACAATTTCATCAAAAATCTGACTTTCGGAAATTCACTCAGAAATGGTGCCAAACGGTTGGAAATACTCCCCTGAGAGGTTTGGCGGTCGAAACAGAAGGCTATTTATCACAGGAAAAGAAATCAGCCCTCGACACCTTAACCGACAGGAAAATATTTTTTTGAAAAAATCCCTAAGCCCCGGGGTCACAATTTCATCAAAAATCTGACTTTCGGAAATTCACTCAGAAATGGTGCCAAACTGTTGCAAATGCTCCCCTGAGAGGTTTGGCGGTCGAAACAGAAGGCTTTTTATCACAGGAATAGAAATCAGCCCTCGACAACTTAACCAGCAGAAAAAGATTTTTTTGAAAAAATCCCTAAGCCCCGGGGTCACAATTTCATCAAAAATCTCACGTTCTTTAATTCACTTGGAAATGGTGCCAAACGGTTGCAAATGCTCCCCTGAGAGGTTTGGCGGTCAAAACAGAAGGCTTTTTATCACAGGAAAAGAAATCAACCCTGGACAACTTAAGCGGCAGAAAAAGATTTTTTTGAAAAAATCCCTAAGCCCCGGGGTCACAATTTCATCAAAAATCTGACTTTTGGCAATTCACTCAGAAATGGTGCCAAACGGTTGCAAATGCTCCCCTGAGAGGTTTGGCGGTCGAAACAGAAGGCTTTTTATCACAGGAATAGAAATCAGCCCTCGACAACTTAACCGGCAGAAAAAGATTTTTTTGAAAAAATCCCTAAGCCCCGGGGTCACAATTTCATCAAAAATCTCACGTTCTTTAATTCACTTGGAAATGGTGCCAAACGGTTGCAAATGCTCCCCTGAGAGGTTTGGCGGTCAAAACAGAAGGCTTTTTATCACAGGAAAAGAAATCAGCCCTCGACAACTTAAGCGGCAGAAAAAGATTTTTTTGAAAAAATCCCTAAGCCCCGGGGTCACAATTTCATCAAAAATCTGACTTTTGGCAATTCACTCAGAAATGGTGCCAAACGGTTGCAAATGCTCCCCTGAGAGGTTTGGCGGTCGAAACAGAAGGCTTTTTATCACAGGAATAGAAATCAGCCCTCGACAACTTAACCGGCAGAAAAAGATTTTTTTGAAAAAATCCCTAAGCCCCGGGGTCACAATTTCATAAAAAATCTCACGTTCTTTAATTCACTCAGAAATGGTGCCAAACGGTTGCAAATGCTCCCCTGAGAGGTTTGGCGGTCGAAACAGAAGGCTTTTTATCACAGGAAAAGAAATCAGCACTCGACAACTTAACCGGCAGAAAAAGATTTTTTTGAAAAAATCCCTAAGCCCCGGGGTCACAATTTCATCAAAAATCTCACGTTCTCTAATTCACTCAAAAATGGTGCCAAACGGTTGCGAATGCTCCCCTGAGAGGTTTGGTGGTCGAAACAGAAGGCTTTTTATCACAGGACAAGAAATCAGACCTCGACAACTTAAGCGGCAGAAAAAGATTATTTTGAAAAAATAACTAAGCCCCGGGGTCACAATTTCATCAAAAATCTGACTTTCGGAAATTCACTCAGAAATGGTGCCAAACGGTTGCAAATGCTCCCCTGAGAGGTTTGGCGGTCGAAACAGAAGGCTTTTTATCACAGGAAAAGAAATCAGCCCTCGACAACTTAAGCGGCAGAAAAAGATTTTTTTGAAAAAATCCCTAAGCCCCGGGGTCACAATTTCATCAAAAATCTGACTTTTGGCAATTCACTCAGAAATGGTGCCAAACGGTTGCAAATGCTCCCCTGAGAGGTTTGGCGGTCGAAACAGAAGGCTTTTTATCACAGGAATAGAAATCAGCCCTCGACAACTTAACCGGCAGAAAAAGATTTTTTTGAAAAAATCCCTAAGCCCCGGGGTCACAATTTCATAAAAAATCTCACGTTCTTTAATTCACTCAGAAATGGTGCCAAACGGTTGCAAATGCTCCCCTGAGAGGTTTGGCGGTCGAAACAGAAGGCTTTTTATCACAGGAAAAGAAATCAGCACTCGACAACTTAACCGGCAGAAAAAGATTTTTTTGAAAAAATCCCTAAGCCCCGGGGTCACAATTTCATCAAAAATCTCACGTTCTCTAATTCACTCAAAAATGGTGCCAAACGGTTGCGAATGCTCCCCTGAGAGGTTTGGTGGTCGAAACAGAAGGCTTTTTATCACAGGACAAGAAATCAGACCTCGACAACTTAAGCGGCAGAAAAAGATTATTTTGAAAAAATAACTAAGCCCCGGGGTCACAATTTCATCAAAAATCTGACTTTCGGAAATTCACTCAGAAATGGTGCCAAACGGTTGCAAATGCTCCCCTGAGAGGTTTGGCGGTCGAAACAGAAGGCTTTTTATCACAGGAAAAGAAATCAGCCCTCGACAACTTAACCGGCAGAAAAAGATTTTTTTGAAAAAATCCCTAAGCCCCGGGGTCACAATTTCATCAAAAATCTGACTTTTGGCAATTCACTCAGAAATGGTGCCAAACGGTTGCAAATGCTCCCCTGAGAGGTTTGGCGGTCAAAACAGAAGGCAGTTCATCACAGGAAAAGAAATCAGCCCTCAACAACTTAACCGGCAGAAAAAGATTTTTTTGGAAAAAATCCCTAAGCCCCGGGGTCACAATTTCATCAAAAATCTGAATTTGGCAATTCACTCAGAAATGGTGCCAAACGGTTGCAAATGCTCCCCTGAGAGGTTTGGCGGTCGAAACAGAAGGCTTTTATCACAGGACAAGAAATCAGCCCTCGACAACTTAACCGGCAGAAAAAGATTTTTTTGAAAAAATCTCTAAGCCCCGGGGTCACAATTTCATCAAAAATCTGACTTTCAGCAATTCACTCAGAAATGGTGCCAAACGGTTGCAAATACTCCCCTGAGTGGTTTGGCGGTCGAAACAGAAGGCTATTTATCACAGGAAAAGAAATCAGCCCTCGACACCTTAACCGACAGGAAAAGATTTTTTTGAAAAAATCCCTAAGCCCCGGGGACACAATTTCATCAAAAATCTGACTTTCGGAAATTCACTCAGAAATGGTGCCAAACGGTTGCAAATGCTCCCCTTAGAGGTTTGGCGGTCGAAACAGAAGGCTTTTTATCACAGGAATAGAAATCAGCCCTCGACAACTTAACCAGGAGAAAAAGATTTTTTTGAAAAAATCCCTAAGCCCAGGGGTCACAATTTCATCAAAAATCTCACGTTCTTTAATTCACTCAGAAATGGTGCCAAACGGTTGCAAATGCTCCCCTGAGAGGTTTGGCGGTCAAAAGAGAAGGCTTTTTATCACAGGACAAGAAATCAGACCTCGACAACTTAAGCGGCAGAAAAAGATTTTTTTGAAAAAATAACTAAGCCCCGGGGTCACAATTTCATCAAAAATCTGACTTTCGGAAATTCACTCAGAAATGGTGCCAAACGGTTGCAAATGCTCCCCTGAGAGGTTTGGCGGTCGAAACAGAAGGCTTTTTATCACAGGAATAGAAATCAGCCCTCGACAACTTAACCAGGAGAAAAAGATTTTTTTGAAAAAATCCCTAAGCCCAGGGGTCACAATTTCATCAAAAATCTCACGTTCTTTAATTCACTCAGAAATGGTGCCAAACGGTTGCAAATGCTCCCCTGAGAGGTTTGGCGGTCAAAAGAGAAGGCTTTTTATCACAGGACAAGAAATCAGACCTCGACAACTTAAGCGGCAGAAAAAGATTTTTTTGAAAAAATAACTAAGCCCCGGGGTCACAATTTCATCAAAAATCTGACTTTCGGAAATTCACTCAGAAATGGTGCCAAACGGTTGCAAATGCTCCCCTGAGAGGTTTGGCGGTCGAAACAGAAGGGTTTTTATCACAGGACAAGAAATCAACCCTCTACAACTTAACCGGCAGAAAAAGATTTTTTTGAAAAAATCCCTAAGCCCCGGGGTCACAATTTCATCAAAAATCTGACTTTCGGCAATTCACTCAGAAATGGTGCCAAACGGTTGCAAATGCTCCCCTGAGAGGTTTGGCGGTCGAGACAGAAGGCTATTTATCACAGGAAAAGAAATCAGCCCTCAACAACTTAACCGGCAGAAAAAGATTTTTTTGGAAAAATCCCTAAGCCCCGGGGTCACAATTTCATCAAAAATCTGACTTTCGGAAATTCACTCAGAAATGGTGCCAAACGGTTGCAAATGTTCCCCTTAGAGGTTTGGCGGTCGAAACAGAAGGCTTTTTATCACAGGAATAGAAATCAGCCCTTGACAACTTAACCAGCAGAAAAAGATTTTTTTGAAAAAATCCCTAAGCCCCGGGGTCACAATTTCATCAAAAATCTCACGTTCTTTAATTCACTCAGAAATGGTGCCAAACGGTTGCAAATGCTCCCCTGAGAGGTTTGGCGGTCGAAACAGAAGGCTTTTTATCACAGGAAAAGAAATCAGCCCTCGACAACTTAACCGGCAGAAAAAGATTTTTTTGAAAAAATCCCTAAGCCCCGATGTCACAATTTCATCAAAAATCTCACGTTCCTTAATTCACTCAGAAATGGTGCCAAAATGTTGCAAATGCTCCCCTGAGAGGTTTGGCGGTCAAAATAGAAGGCTTTTTATCACAGGACAAGAAATCAACCCTCGACAACTTAACCGGCAGAAAAAGATTTTTTTGAAAAAATAACTAAGCCCCGGGGTCACAATTTCATCAAAAATCTGACTTTCGGAAATTCACTCAGAAATGGTGCCAAACGGTTGCAAATGCTCCCCTGAGAGGTTTGGCGGTCGAAACAGAAGGCTTTTTGTCACAGGAAAAGAAATCAGCCCTCGACAACTTAACCGGCAGAAAAAGATTTTTTTGAAAAAATCCCTAAGCCCCGGGGTCACAATTTCATCAAAAATCTGACTTTTGGCAATTCACTCAGAAATGGTGCCAAACGGTTGCAAATGCTCCCCTGAGAGGTTTGGCGGTCAAAACAGAAGGCAGTTCATCACAGGAAAAGAAATCAGCCCTCAACAACTTAACCGGCAGAAAAAGATTTTTTTGGAAAAAATCCCTAAGCCCCGGGGTCACAATTTCATCAAAAATCTGACTTTTGGCAATTCACTCAGAAATGGTGCCAAACGGTTGCAAATGCTCCCCTGAGAGGTTTGGTGGTCGAAACAGAAGGCTTTTATCACAGGACAAGAAATCAGCCCTCGACAACTTAACCGGCAGAAAAAGATTTTTTTGAAAAAATCCCTAAGCCCCGGGGTCACAATTTCATCAAAAATCTGACTTTCGGAAATTCACTCAGAAATGGTGCCAAACGGTTGCAAATGCTCCCCTTAGAGGTTTGGCGGTCGAAACAGAAGGCTTTTTATCACAGGAATAGAAATCAGCCCTCGACAACTTAACCAGGAGAAAAAGATTTTTTTGAAAAAATCCCTAAGCCCCGGGGTCACAATTTCATCAAAAATCTCACGTTCTTTAATTCACTCAGAAATGGTGCCAAACGGTTGCAAATGCTCCCCTGAGAGGTTTGGCGGTCAAAAGAGAAGGCTTTTTAACACAGGACAAGAAATCAGACCTCGACAACTTAACCGGCAGAAAAAGATTTTTTTGAAAAAATCCCTAAGCCCCGGGGTCACAATTTCATCAAAAATCTAACTTTCGGCAATTCACTCAGAAATGGTGCCAAACGGTTGCAAATGCTCCCCTGAGAGGTTTGGCGGTCGAAACAGAAGGCTTTTATCACAGGACAAGAAATCAGCCCTCGACAACTTAACCGGCAGAAAAAGATTTTTTTGAAAAAATCTCTAAGCCCCGGGGTCACAATTTCATCAAAAATCTGACTTTCAGCAATTCACTCAGAAATGGTGCCAAACGGTTGCAAATACTCCCCTGAGAGGTTTGGCGGTCGAAACAGAAGGCTATTTATCACAGGAAAAGAAATCAGCCCTCGACACCTTAACCGACAGGAAAAGATTTTTTTGAAAAAATCCCTAAGCCCCGGGGTCACAATTTCATCAAAAATCTGACTTTTGGAAATTCACTCAGAAATGGTGCCAAACGGTTGCAAATGCTCCCCTGAGAGGTTTGGCGGTCGAAACAGAAGGCTTTTTATCACAGGAATAGAAATCAGCCCTCGACAACTTAACCAGCAGAAAAAGATTTTTTTGAAAAAATCCCTAAGCCCCGGGGTCACAATTTCATCAAAAATCTCACGTTCTTTAATTCACTCAGAAATGGTGCCAAACGGTTGCAAATGCTCCCCTGAGAGGTTTGGCGGTCGAAACAGAAGGCTTTTTATCACAGGAAAAGAAATCAGCCCTCGACAACTTAACCGGCAGAAAAAGATTTTTTTGAAAAAATCGCTAAGCCCCGGTGTCACAATTTCATCAAAAATCTCACGTTCCTTAATTCACTCAGAAATGGTGCCAAAATGTTGCAAATGCTCCCCTGAGAGGTTTGGCGGTCAAAATAGAAGGCTTTTTATCACAGGACAAGAAATCAACCCTCGACAACTTAACCGGCAGAAAAAGATTTTTTTGAAAAAATCCCTAAACCCGGGGTCACAATTTCATCAAAAATCTCACGTTCTTTAATTCACTCAGAAATGGTGCCAAACGGTTGCAATTGCTCCCCTGAGAGGTTTGGCGGTCAAAATAGAAGGCTTTTTATCACAGGACAAAAAATCAACCCTTGACAGCTTAACCGGCAGAAAAAGATTTTTTTGAAAAAATCCCTAAGCCCCAGGGTCACAATTTCATCAAAAATCTGACTTTCGGCAATTCACTCAGAAATGGTGCCAAACAGTTTCAAATGCTCCCCTGAGAGGTTTGGCAGTCGAAACAGAAGGCTTTTTAACAGAGGACAAGAAATCAGCCCTCGACAACTTAACCGGCAGAAAAAGATTTTTTTGAAAAAATCCCTAAGCCCCGGGGTCACAATTTCATCAAAAATCTCACGTTCTCTAATTCACTCAAAAATGGTGCCAAATGGTCGCAAATGGTCCCCTGATAGGTTTGGCGGTCAAAAGAGAAGGCTTTTTAACACAGGACAAGAAATCAGACCTCGACAACTTAACCGGCAGAAAAAGATTTTTTTGAAAAAATCCCTAAGCCCCGGGGTCACAATTTCATCAAAAATCTAACTTTCGGCAATTCACTCAGAAATGGTGCCAAACGGTTGCAAATGCTCCCCTGAGAGGTTTGGCGGTCGAAACAGAAGGCTTTTATCACAGGACAAGAAATCAGCCCTCGACAACTTAACCGGCAGAAAAAGATTTTTTTGAAAAAATCTCTAAGCCCCGGGGTCACAATTTCATCAAAAATCTGACTTTCAGCAATTCACTCAGAAATGGTGCCAAACGGTTGCAAATACTCCCCTGAGAGGTTTGGCGGTCGAAACAGAAGGCTATTTATCACAGGAAAAGAAATCAGCCCTCGACACCTTAACCGACAGGAAAAGATTTTTTTGAAAAAATCCCTAAGCCCCGGGGTCACAATTTCATCAAAAATCTGACTTTTGGAAATTCATTCAGAAATGGTGCCAAACGGTTGCAAATGCTCCCCTGAGAGCTTTGGCGGTCGAAACAGAAGGCTATTTATCACAGGAAAAGAAATCAGCCCTCGACACCTTAACCGGCAGAAAAAGATTTTTTTGAAAAAATCCCTAAGCCCCGGGGTCACAATTTCATCAAAAATCTCACGTTCTCCAATTGACTCAGAAATGGTGCCAAACGGTTGCAAATGCTCCCCTGAGAGCTTTGGCGGTCGAAACAGAAGGCTATTTATCACAGGAAAAGAAATCAGCCCTCGACACCTTAACCGGCAGAAAAAGATTTTTTTGAAAAAATCCCTAAGCCCCGGGGTCACAATTTCATCAAAAATCTAACTTTCGGCAATTCACTCAAACATGGTGCCAAAGGGTTGCAAATGCTCCCCTGAGAGCTTTGGCGGTCGAAACAGAAGGCTTTTTATCACAGGAAAAGAAATCAGCCCTCGACAACTTAACCGGCAGAAAAAGATTTTTTTGAAAAAATCCCTAAGCCCCCGGGTCACATTTTCATCAAAAATCTGACTTTCGGCAATTCACTCAGAAATGGTGCCAAACGGTTGCAAATGCTCCCCTGAGAGCTTTGGCGGTCGAAACAGAAGGCTATTTATCACAGGAAAAGAAATCAGCCCTCGACACCTTAACCGGCAGAAAAAGATTTTTTTGAAAAAATCCCTAAGCCCCGGGGTCACAATTTCATCAAAAATCTGACTTTCGGCAATTCACTCAGAAATGGTGCCAAACGGTTGCAAATGCTCCCCTGGGAGGTTTGGCGGTCGAAACAGAAGGCTTTTTATCACAGGAAAAGAAATCAGCCCTCGACAACTTAACCGGCAGAAAAAGATTTTTTTGAAAAAATCCCTAAGCCCCCGGGTCACATTTTCATCAAAAATCTGACTTTCGGCAATTCACTCAGAAATGGTGCCAAACGGTTGCAAATGCTCCCCTGAGAGCTTTGGCGGTCGAAACAGAAGGCTATTTATCACAGGAAAAGAAATCAGCTCTCGACACCTTAACCGGCAGAAAAAGATTTTTTTGAAAAAATCCCTAAGCCCCGGGGTCACAATTTCATTAAAAATCTCACGTTCTCTAATTCACTCAGAAATGGTGCCAAACGGTTGCAAATGCTCCCCTGAGAGGTTTGGCGGTCGAAACAGAAGGCTTTTTATCACAGGACAAGAAATCAGCCCTTGACAACTTAACCGGCAGAAAAAGATTTGTTTGAAAAAATCCCTAAGCCCCGGGGTCACAATTTCATCAAAAATCTTACTTTCGGAAATTCACTCAGAAATGGTGCCAAAAGGTTGCAAATGCTCCCCTGAGAGGTTTGGCGGTCGAAAGAGAAGGCTATTTATCACAGGAAAAGAAATCAGCCCTCGACAATTTAACCGGCAGAAAAAGATTTTTTTTGAAAAAATCCCTAAGCCCCGGGGTCACAATTTCATCAAAAATCTGACTTTCGGCAATTCACTCAGAAATGGTGCCAAACGGTTGCAAATGCTCCCCTGAGAGCTTTGGCGGTCGAAACAGAAGTCTATTTCTCACAGGAAAAGAAATCAGCCCTCGACACCTTAACCGGCAGAAAAAGATTTTTTTGAAAAAATCCCTAAGCCCCGGGGTCACAATTTCATCAAAAATCTCACGTTCTCCAATTGACTCAAAAATGGTGCCAAACGGTTGCAAATGCTCCCATGAGAGCTTTGGCGGTCGAAACAGAAGGCTATTTATCACAGGAAAAGAAATCAGCCCTCGACACCTTAACCGGTAGAAAAAGATTTTTTTGAAAAAATCCCTAAGCCCCGGGGTCACAATTTCATCAAAAATCTAACTTTCGGCAATTCACTCAAACATGGTGCCAAAAGGTTGCAAATGCTCCCCTGAGAGCTTTGGCGGTCGAAACAGAAGGTTATTTATCACAGGAAAAGAAATCAGCCCTCGACATCTTAACCGGCAGAAAAAGATTTGTTTGAAAAAATCCCTAAGCCCCGGGGTCACAATTTCATCAAAAATCTGACTTTCGGCAATTCACTCAGAAATGGTGCCAAACGGTTGCAAATGCTCCCCTGAGAGGTTTGGTGGTCGAAACAGAAGGCTTTTTATCAGAGGACAAGAAACCAGCCCTCGACAATTTAACCGGCAGAAAAAGATTTTTTTGAAAAAATCCCTAAGCCCCGGGGTCACAATTTCATCAAAAATCTCACGTTCTGTAATTCACTCAAAAATGGTGCCAAACGGTTGCAAATGCTCCCCTGAGAGGTTTGGCGGTCGAAACAGAAGGCTTTTTATCACAGGAAAAGAAATCAGCCCTCGACAATTTAACCGGCAGAAAAAGATTTTTTTGAAAAAATCCCTAAGCCCCGGGGTCACAATTTCATCAAAAATCTGACTTTCGGAAATTCACTCAGAAATGGTGCCAAACGGTTGCAAATGCTCCCCTGAGAGGTTTGGCGGTCGAAACAGAAGGCTATTTATCACAGGAAAAGAAATCAGCCCTCGACACCTTAGCCGGCAGAAAAAGATTTTTTTCAAAAAATCCCTAAGCCCCGGGGTCACAATTTCATCAAAAATCTCACGTTCTCCAATTGACTCAAAATTGGTGCCAAACGGTTGCAAATGCTCCCCTGAGAGCTTTGGCGGTCGAAACAGAAGGCTTTTTATCACAGGTCAAGAAATCAGCCCTCGACACCTTAACGGGCAGAAAAAGATTTTTTTGAAAAAATCCCTAAGCCCCGGGGTCACAATTTCATCAAAAATCTCACGTTCTCTAATTCACTCAAAAATGGTGCCAAACGGTTGCAAATGCTCCCCTGTGAGGTTTGGCGGTCGAAACAGAAGGCTTTTTATCACAGGACAAGAAATCAGCCCTCAACAATTTAACCGGCAGAAAAAGATTTTTTTTGAAAAAATCCCTAAGCCCCGGGGTCACAATTTCATCAAAAATCTGACTTTCGGCAATTCACTCAGAAATGGTGCCAAACACTTGCAAATGCTCCCCTGAGAGGTTTGGCGGTCGAAACAGAAGGCTATTTATCACAGGAAAAGAAATCAGCCCTCGACACCTTAACCGGCAGAAAAAGATTTTTTTGAAAAAATCCCTAAGCCCCGGGGTCACAATTTCATCAAAAATCTGATTTTCGGCAATTCACTCAGAAATGGTGCCAAACGGTTGCAAATGCTCCCCTGAGAGGTTTGGCGGTCGAAACAGAAGGCTATTTATCACAGGAAAAGAAATCAGCCCTCGACACCTTAACGGGCAGAAAAAGATTTTTTTGAAAAAATCCCTAAGCACGGGGCACAATTTCATCAAAAATCTAACTTTCGGCAATTCACTCAAACATGG
This sequence comes from Podarcis pityusensis, assembly GCF_964106645.2. Taxonomy (NCBI): domain Eukaryota; kingdom Metazoa; phylum Chordata; class Lepidosauria; order Squamata; family Lacertidae; genus Podarcis; species Podarcis pityusensis. The sequence continues at coordinate 85,183,476 of NC_138032.1, read as the reverse complement.
TGCCAAACGGTTGCAAATGCTCCCCTGAGAGCTTTGGCGGTCGAAACAGAAGGCTATTTATCACAGGAAAAGAAATCAACACTCGAAATCTTAACCGGCAGAAAAAGATTTTTTTGAAAAAATCCCTAAGGGGTCACAATTTCATCAAAAATCTCAAGTTCTGTAATTCACTCAAAAATGGTGCCAAACGGTTGCAAATGCTCCCCTGAGAGGTTTGGCGGACGAAACAGAAGGCTTTTTATCAGAGGAAAAGAAATCAGCCCTCAACAATTTGACCGGCAGAAAAAAATTTTTTTGAAAAAATCCCTAAGCCCCGGGGTCACAATTTCATCAAAAATCTTACTTTCGGAAATTCACTCAGAAATGGTACCAAACGGTTGCAAATGCTCCCCTGAGAGCTTTGGCGGTCGAAACAGAAGGCTATTTATCACAGGAAAAGACATCAGCCCTCGACACCTTAACCGGCAGAAAAAGATTTTTTTGAAAAAATCCCTAAGCCCCGGGGTCACAATTTCATCAAAAATCTCACGTTCCCCAATTGACTCAAAAATGGTGCCAAACGGTTGCAAATGCTCCCCTGAGAGCTTTGGCGGTCGAAACAGAAGGCTATTTATCACAGGAAAAGAAATCAGCCCTCGACACCTTAACCGGCAGAAAAAGATTTTTTTGAAAAAATCCCTAAGCCCGAGGGTCACAATTTCATCAAAAATCTAACTTTCGGCAATTCACTCAAACATGGTGCCAAACGGTTGCAAATGCTCCCCTGAGAGCTTTGGCGGTCGAAACAGAAGGCTATTTATCACAGGAAAAGAAATCAGCCCTCGACATCTTAACCGGCAGAAAAAGATTTTTTTGAAAAAATCCCTAAGCCCCGGGGTCACAATTTCATCAAAAATCTCACGTTCTGTAATTAACTCAAAAATGGTGCCAAACGGTTGCAAATGCTCCCCTGAGAGGTTTGGCGGTCGAAACAGAAGGCTTTTTATCACAGGAAAAGAAATCAGCCCTCGACAACTTAACCGGCAGAAAAAGATTTTTTTGAAAAAATCCCTAAGCCCCCGGGTCACATTTTCATCAAAAATCTGACTTTCGGCAATTCACTCAGAAATGGTGCCAAACGGTTGCAAATGCTCCCCTGAGAGGTTTGGCGGTCGAAAGAGAAGGCTGTTTATCACAGGAAAAGAAATTAGCCCTCGACACCTTAACCGGCAGAAAAAGATTTTTTTGAAAAAATCCCTAAGCGCCGGGGTCACAATTTCATCAAAAATCTCACGTTCTCCAATTGACTCAAAAATGGTGCCAAACGGTTGCAAATGCTCCCCTGAGAGCTTTGGCGGTGGAAACAGAAGGCTATTTATCACAGGAAAAGAAATCAGCCCTCGACACCTTAACCGGAAGAAAAAGATTTTTTTGAAAAAATCCCTAAGCCCCGGGGTCACATTTTCATCAAAAATCTGACTTTCGGCAATGCACTCAGAAATGGTGCCAAACGGTTTCAAATGCTCCCCTGAGAGGTTTGGCGGTCGAAACAGAAGGCTTTTTATCACAGGTCAAGAAATCAGCCCTCGACACCTTAACGGGCAGAAAAAGATTTTTTTGAAAAAATCCTTAAGTCCCGGGGTAACAATTTCATTAAAAATCTCACGTTCTCTAATTCACTCAGAAATGGTGCCAAACGGTTGCAAATGCTCCCCTGAGAGGTTTGGCGGTCGAAACAGAAGGCTTTTTATCACAGGTCAAGAAATCAGCCCTCGACACCTTAACGGGCAGAAAAAATTTTTTTTGAAAAAATCCCTAAGCCCCGGGGTAACAATTTCATTAAAAATCTCACGTTCTCTAATTCACTCAAAAATGGTGACAAACGGTTGCAAATGCTCCCCTGAGAGGTTTGGCGGTCGAAACAGAAGGCTTTTTATCACAGGAAAAGAAATCAGCCCTCGACAACTTAACCGGCAGAAAAATATTTTTTTGAAAAAATCCCTAAGCCCCGGGGTCACAATTTCATCAAAAATCTGACTTTTGGCAATTCACTCAGAAATGGTGCCAAACGGTTGCAAATGCTCCCCTGAGAGGTTTGGCGGTCGAAACAGAAGGCTTTTTATCACAGGAAAAGAAATCAGCCCTCGACAACTTAACCGGCAGAAAAAGATTTTTTTGAAAAAACCCTTAAGCCCCGGGGTCACAATTTCATCAAAAATCTGACTTTCGGCAATTCACTCAAACATGGTGCCAAACGGTTGCAAATGCTCGCCTGTGAGGTTTGGCGGTCGAAACAGAATGCTATTTATCACAGGAAAAGAAATCAGCCCTCGAAACCTTAACGGGCAGAAAATGATTTTTTTTGAAAAAATCCCTAAGAACCGGGGTCATAATTTCATTAAAAATCTCACGTTCTCTAATTCACTCAAAAATGGTGCCAAATGGTTGCAAATGCTCCCCTGAGAGGTTTGGCGGTCGAAACAGAAGGCTTTTTATCACAGGACAAGAAATCAGCCCTCGACAACTTAACCGGTAGAAAAAGATTTTTTTGAAAAAATCCCTAAGCCCCGGGGTCACAATTTCATCAAAAATCTGACTTTCGGCAATGCACTCAGAAATGGTGCCAAATGGTTGCAAATGCTCCCCTGAGAGGTTTGGCGGTCGAAACAGAAGGCTTTTTATCACAGGTCAAGAAATCAGCCCTCGACACCTTAACGGGCAGAAAAAGATTTTTTTGAAAAAATCCCTAAGTCCCGGGGTAACAATTTCATTAAAAATCTCACGTTCTCTAATTCACTCAAAAATGGTGACAAACGGTTGCAAATGCTCCCCTGAGAGGTTTGGCGGTCGAAACAGAAGGCTTTTTGTCACAGGAAAAGAAATCAGCCCTCGACAACTTAACCGGCAGAAAAATATTTTTTTGAAAAAATCCCTAAGCCCCGGGGTCACAATTTCATCAAAAATCTGACTTTTGGCAATTCACTCAGAAATGGTGCCAAACGGTTGCAAATGCTCCCCTGAGAGGTTTGGCGGTCGAAACAGAAGGCTTTTTATCACAGGAAAAGAAATCAGCCCTCGACAACTTAACCGGCAGAAAAAGATTTTTTTGAAAAAACCCTTAAGCCCCGGGGTCACAATTTCATCAAAAATCTGACTTTCGGCAATTCACTCAAACATGGTGCCAAACGGTTGCAAATGCTCGCCTGTGAGGTTTGGCGGTCGAAACAGAATGCTATTTATCACAGGAAAAGAAATCAGCCCTCGAAACCTTAACGGGCAGAAAATGATTTTTTTTGAAAAAATCCCTAAGAACCGGGGTCATAATTTCATTAAAAATCTCACGTTCTCTAATTCACTCAAAAATGGTGCCAAACGGTTGCAAATGCTCCCCTGAGAGGTTTGGCGGTCGAAACAGAAGGCTTTTTATCACAGGACAAGAAATCAGCCCTCGACAACTTAACCGGTAGAAAAAGATTTTTTTGAAAAAATCCCTAAGCCCCAGGGTCACAATTTCATCAAAAATCTGACTTTTGGCAATTCACTCAGAAATGGTGCCAAACGGTTGCAAATGCTCCCCTGAGAGGTTTGGCGGTCGAAACAGAAGGCTTTTTATCACAGGACAAGAAATCAGCCCTCGACACCTTAACCGGCAGAAAAAGTTTTTTCTGAAATAATCCCTAAGCCCCGGGGTCACAATTTCATCAAAAATCTCACGTTCTCTAATTCACTCAAAAATGGTTCCAAACGGTTGCAAATGCTCCCTTGAGAGGTTTGGCGGTCGAAACAGAAGGCTTTTTATCACAAGAAAAAAAATCAGCCCTCGACACCTTTACGGGCAGAAAAAGATTTTTTTGAAAAAATCCCTAAGCCCCGGGGTCACAATTTCATCAAAAATCTGACTTTCGGCAATTCACTCAAACATAGTGCCAAACGGTTGCAAATGCTCGCCTGAGAGGTTTGGCGGTCGAAACAGAATGCTATTTATCACAGGAAAAGAAATCAGCCCTCGAAACCTTAACGGGCAGAAAAAGTTTTTTTTTGAAAAAATCCCTAAGAACCGGGGTCATAATTTCATTAAAAATCTCACGTTCTCTAATTCACTCAAAAATGGTGCCAAACGGTTGCAAATGCTCCCCTGAGAGGTTTGGCGGTCGAAACAGAAGGCTTTTTATCACAGGACAAGAAATCAGCCCTCGACACCTTAACCGGCAGAAAAAGATTTTTTTGAAAAAATCCCTAAGCCCCGGGGTCACAATTTCATCAAAAATCTGACTTTCGGCAATTCACTCAGAAATGGTGCCAAACAGTTGCAAATGCTCCCCTGAGAGGTTTGGCAGTCGAAACAAAAGGCTTTTTATCACAGGACAAGAAATCAGCCCTCGACAACTTAACCGGCAGAAAAAGTTTTTTCTGAAATAATCCCTAAGCCCCGGGGTCACAATTTCATCAAAAATCTCACGTTCTCTAATTCACTCAGAAATGGTGCCAAACGGTCGCAAATGCTCCCCTGAGAGGTTTGGCGGTCGAAACAGAAGGCTTTTTATCACAAGAAAAAAAATCAGCCCTCGACACCTTTACGGGCAGAAAAAGATTTTTTTGAAAAAATCCCTAAGCCCCGGGGTCACAATTTCATCAAAAATCTGACTTTCGGCAATTCAATCAAACATGGTGCCAAACGGTTGCGAATGCTCGCCTGAGAGGTTTGGCGTTCGAAACAGAATGCTATTTATCACAGGAAAAGAAATCAGCCCTCAAAACCTTAACGGGCAGAAAAAGATTTTTTTTGAAAAAATCCCTAAGAACCGGGGTCATAATTTCATTAAAAATCTCACGTTCTCTAATTCACTCAAAAATGGTGCCAAACGGTTGCAAATGCTCCCCTGAGAGGTTTGGCGGTCGAAACTGAAGGCTTTTTATCACAGGACAAGAAATCAGCCCTCGACAACTTAACAGGCAGAAAAAGATTTTTTTGAAAAAATCCCTAAGCCCCGGGGTCACAATTTCATCAAAAATCTGACTTTTGGCAATTCACTCAGAAATGGTGCCAAACGGTTGCAAATGCACCCCTGAGAGGTTTGGCGGACGAAACAGAAGGCTATTTATCACAGGAAAAGAAATCAGCCCTCGACACCTTAACCGGCAGAAAAAGATTTTTTTGAAAAAATCCCTAAGCCCCGGGGTCACAATTTCATCAAAAATCTGACTTTCGGCAATTCACTCAGAAATGGTGCCAAACGGTTGCAAATGCTCCCCTGAGAGGTTTGGCGGTCGAAACAGAAGGCTTTTTATCACAGGACAAGAAATCAGCCCTCGACAACTTAACGGGCAGAAAAAGATTTTTATGAAAAAATCCCTAAGCCCCGGGGTCACAATTTCATCAAAAATCTCACGTTCTGTAATTCACTCAGAAATGGTGGCACACGGTTGCAAATGCTCCCCTGAGAGGTTTGGCGGTAGAAACAGAAGGCTTTTTATCACAGGACAAGAAATCAGCCCTCGACAACTTAACCCTCAGAAAATGATTTTTTTGAAAAAATCCCTAAGCCCCGGGGTCACAATTTCATCAAAAATCTGACTTTCGGAAATTCACTCAGAAATGGTGGCAAACGGTTGCAAATGCTCCCCTGAGAGGTTTGGCGGTAGAAACAGAAGGCTTTTTATCACAGGACAAGAAATCAGCCCTCGACAATTTAACCGGCAGAAAAAGATTTTTTTGAAAAAATCCCTAAGCCCCGGGGTCACAATTTCATCAAAAATCTGACTTTCGGCAATTCACTCAGAAATGGTGCCAAACGGTTGCAAATGCTCCCCTGAGAGGTTTGGCGGTCGAAACAGAAGGCTTTTTATCACAGGACAAGAAATCAGCCCTCGACAACTTAACGGGCAGAAAAAGATTTTTATGAAAAAATCCCTAAGCCCCGGGGTCACAATTTCATCAAAAATCTGACTTTCGACAATTCACTTAGAAATGGTGCCAAACGGTTGCAAATGCTCCCCTGAGAGGTTTGGCGGTCGAAACAGAAGGCTTTTTTATCACAGGACAAGAAATCTGCCCTCGACAACTTAACCGGCAGAAAAAGATTTTTTTGAAAAAATCCCTAAGCACCGGGGTCACAATTTCATCAAAAATCTGACTTTCGGAAATTCACTCAGAAATGGTGGCAAACGGTTGCAAATGCTCCCCTGAGAGGTTTGGCGGTAGAAACAGAAGGCTTTTTATCACAGGACAAGAAATCAGCCCTCGACAATTTAACCGGCAGAAAAAGATTTTTTTGAAAAAATCCCTAAGCCCCGGGGTCACAATTTCATCAAAAATCTGACTTTCGGCAATTCACTCAGAAATGGTGCCAAACGGTTGCAAATGCTCCCCTGAGAGGTTTGGCGGTCGAAACAGAAGGCTATTTATCACAGGAAAAGAAATCAGCCCTCGACACCTTAACCGGGAGAAAAAGATTTTTTTGAAAAAATCCCTAAGCCCCGGGGTCACAATTTCATCAAAAATCTCACGTTCTGTACTTCACTCAAAAATGGTGCCAAACGGTTGCAAATGCTCCCCTGAGAGGTTTGGCGGTCGAAACAGAAGGCTTTTTATCACAGGACAAGAAATCAGCCCTCGACAACTTACCCGGCAGAAAAAGATTTTTTCGAAAAAATCCCTAAGCCGGACCCGGGGTCACAATTTCATCAAAAATCTGACTTTCGGCAATTCACTCAGAAATGGTGCCAAACGGTTGCAAATGCTCCCCTGAGAGGTTTGGCGGTCGAAACAGAAGGCTATTTATCACAGGACAAGAAATCAGCCCTCGACAACTTAACCGGCAGAAAAAGATTTTTTTGAAAAAATCCCTAAGCCCCGGGGTCACAATTTCATCAAAAATCTGACTTTCGGCAATTCACTCAGAAATGGTGCCAAACGGTTTTAAATGCTCCCCTGAGAGGTTTGGCGGTCGAAACTGAAGGCTTTTTATCAAAGGACAAGAAATCAGCCCTCGACAACTTAACCGGCAGAAAAAGATTTTTTTGAAAAAATCCCTAAGCCCCGGGGTCACAATTTCATCAAAAATCTGACTTTCGGCAATTCACTCAGAAATGGTGCCAAACGGTTGCAAATGCTCCCCTGAGAGGTTTGGCGGTCGAAACAGAAGGCTTTTTATCACAGGACAAGAAATCAGCCCTCGAAACCTTATCCGGTAGAAAAAGATTTTTTTGAAAAAATCCCTAAGCCCCGGGGTCACAATTTCATCAAAAATCTGACTTTCGGCAATTCACTCAGAAATGGTGCCAAACGGTTGCAAATGCTCCCCTGAGAGGTTTGGCGGTCAAAACAGAAGGCTTTTTATCACAGGACTAGAAATCAGCCCTCGACAACTTACCCGGCGGAAAAAGATTTTTTTGAAAAAATTCCTAAGCCCCAGGGTCACAATTTCATCAAAAATCTGACTTTCGGCAATTGACTCAGAAATGGTGCCAAACGGTTGCAAATGCTCCCCTGAGAGGTTTGGCGGTCGAAACAGAAGGCTTTTTATCACAGGAAAAGAAATCAGCCCTCGACACCTTACCCGGGAGAAAAAGATTTTTTTGAAAAAATCCCTAAGCCCCGGGGTCACAATTTCATAAAAAATTTCACGTTCTGTACTTCACTCAAAAATGGTGCCAAACGGTTGCAAATGCTCCCCTGAGAGGTTTGGCGGTCGAAACAGAAGGCTTTTTATCACAGGACAAGAAATCAGCCCTCGACAACTTAACCGGCAGAAAAAGATTTTTTTGAAAAAATCCCTAATCCCCGGGGTCACAATTTCATCAAAATCTGACTTTCGGCAATTCACTCAGAAATGGTGCCAAACAGTTGCAAATGCTCCCCTGAGAGGTTTGGCGGTCGAAACAGAAGGCTTTTTTATCACAGGACAAGAAATCTGCCCTCGACAACTTAACCGGCAGAAAAAGATTTTTTTGAAAAAATCCCTAAGCCCCGGGGTCACAATTTTATCAAAAATCTAACTTTCGGCAATTCACTCAAACATGGTGCCAAACGGTTGCAAATGCTCCCCTGAGAGCTTTGGCGGTCGAAACAGAAGGCTATTTATCACAGGAAAAGAAATCAGCCCTCGACATCTTAACCGGCAGAGAAAGATTTTTTTGAAAAAATCCCTAAGCCCCGGGGGTCACAATTTCATCAAAAATCTCACGTTCTGTAATTCACTCAAAAATGGTGCCAAACGGTTGCAAATGCTCCCCTGAGTGGTTTGGCGGTGGAAACAGAAGGCTTTTTATCACAGGACGAGAAATCAGCCCTCGACAACTTACCCGGCAGAAAAAGATTTTTTCGAAAAAATCCCTAAGCCGGACCCGGGGTCACAATTTCATCAAAAATCTGACTTTCGGCAATTCAATCAGAAATGGTGCCAAACGGTTGCAAATGCTCCCCTGAGAGGTTTGGCGGTCGAAACAGAAGGCTTTTTATCACAGGACAAGAAATCAGCCCTCGACAACTTAACCGGCAGAAAAAGATTTTTTTGAAAAAATCCCTAAGCCCCGGGGTCACAATTTCATCAAAAATCTGACTTTCGGCAATTCACTCAGAAATGGTGTCAAACGCTTGCAAATGCTCCCCTGTGAGGTATGGTGGTCGAAACAGAAGGCTTTTTATCACAGGACAAGAAATCAGCCCTCGACAACTTAACCGGCAGAAAAAGATTTTTTTGAAAAAATCCCTAAGCCCCGGGGTCACAATTTCATCAAAAATCTGACTTTCGGCAATTCACTCAGAAATGGTGCCAAACGGTTGCAAATGCTCCCCTGAGAGGTTTGGCGGTCGAAACAGAAGGCTATTTATCACAGGAAAAGAAAACAGCCCTCGACAACTTACCCGGCGGAAAAAGATTTTTTTGAAAAAATTCCTAAGCCCCAGGGTCACAATTTCATCAAAAATCTGACTTTCGGCAATTGACTCAGAAATGGTGCCAAACGGTTGCAAATGCTCCCCTGAGAGGTTTGGCGGTCGAAACAGAAGGCTTTTTATCACAGGACAAGAAATCAGCCCTCGACAACTTAACCGGCAGAAAAAGATTTTTTTGAAAAAATCCCTAAGCCCCGGGGTCACAATTTCATCAAAAATCTGACTTTCGGCAATTCACTCAGAAATGGTGTCAAACGCTTGCAAATGCTCCCCTGTGAGGTATGGTGGTCGAAACAGAAGGCTTTTTATCACAGGACAAGAAATCAGCCCTCGACAACTTAACCGGCAGAAAAAGATTTTTTTGAAAAAATCCCTAAGCCCCGGGGTCACAATTTCATCAAAAATCTGACTTTCGGCAATTCACTCAGAAATGGTGCCAAATGGTTGCAAATGCTCCCCTGAGAGGTTTGGCGGTCGAAACAGAAGGCTATTTATCACAGGAAAAGAAAACAGCCCTCGACACCTTGACCGGCAGAAAAAGATTTTTTTGAAAAAATCCCTAAGCCCCGGGGTCACAATTTCATCAAAAATCTGACTTTCGGCAATTGACTCAGAAATGGTGCCAAACGGTTGCAAATGCTCCCCTGAGAGGTTTGGCGGTCGAAACAGAAGGCTATTTATCACAGGAAAAGAAATCAGCCCTGGACACCCTAACCGGCAGAAAAAGATTTTTTTGAAAAAATCCCTAAGCCCCGGGGTCACAATTTCATCAAAAATCTGACTTTCGGCAATTCACTCAGAAATGGTGCCAAACGGTTGCAAATGCTCCCCTGAGAGGTTTGGCGGTCGAAACAGAAGGCTTTTTATCACAGGACGAGAAATCAGCTCTCGACAACTTACCCGGCAGAAAAAGATTTTTTCAAAAAAATCCCTAAGCCCCGGGGTCACAATTTCATCAAAAATCTGACTTTAGGCAATTCACTCAGAAATGGTGCCAAACGGTTGCAAATGCTCCCCTGAGAGGTTTGGCGGTCGAAACAGAAGGCTATTTATCACAGGAAAAGAAATCAGCCCTCGACACCTTAACCGGCAGAAAACGATTTTTTTGAAAAAATACCTAAGCCCCGGGGTCACAATTTCATCAAAAATCTGACTTTCGGCAATTCACTCAGAAATGGTGCCAAACGGTTGCAAATGCTCCCCTGAGAGGTATGGCGGTCGAAACAGAAGTCTTTTTATCACAGGAAAAGAAATCAGCCCTCGACAACTTACCCGGCAGAAAAAGATTTTTTTGAAAAAATCCCTAAGCCCCGGGGTCACAATTTCATCAAAAATCTCACGTTCTATAATTCACTCAGAAATGGTGCCAAACGGTTGCAAATGCTCCCCTGAGAGGTTTGGCGGTCGAAACAGAAGGCTTTTAATCACAGGACGAGAAATCAGCCCTCGACAACTTACCCGGCAGAAAAAGATTTTTTTGAAAAAATCCCTAAGCCCCGGGGTCACAATTTCATCAAGAATCTGACTTTCGGCAATTCACTCAGAAATGGTGCCAAACGGTTGCAAATGCTCCCCTGAGAGGTTTGGCGGTCGAAACAGAAGGCTATTTATCACAGGAAAAGAAATCAGCCCTCGACACCTTAACCGGCAGAAAAAGATGTTTTTGAAAAAATCCCTAAGCCCCGGGGTCACAATTTTATCAAAAATCTGACTTTCGGCAATTCACTCAGAAATGGTGCCAAACGGTTGCAAATGCTCCCCTGAGAGGTTTGGCGGTCGAAACAGAAGGCTATTTATCACAGGACAAGAAATCAGCCCTCGACAACTTAACCGGCAGAAAAAGATTTTTTTGAAAAAATCCCTAAGCCCCGGGGTCACAATTTCATCAAAAATCTGACTTTCGGCAATTCACTCAGAAATGGTGCCAAACGGTTGCAAATGCTCCCCTGAGAGGTTTGGCGGTCGAAACAGAAGGCTTTTTATCACAGGACGAGAAATCAGCCCTCGACAACTTACCCGGCAGAAAAAGATTTTTTCAAAAAAATCCCTAAGCCCCGGGGTCACAATTTTATCAAAAATCTGACTTTAGGCAATTCACTCAGAAATGGTGCCAAACGGTTGCAAATGCTCCCCTGAGAGGTTTGGCGGTCGAAACAGAAGGCTATTTATCACAGGAAAAGAAATCAGCCCTCGACACCTTAACCGGCAGAAAACGATTTTTTTGAAAAAATACCTAAGCCCCGGGGTCACAATTTCATCAAAAATCTGACTTTCGGCAATTCACTCAGAAATGGTGCCAAACGGTTGCAAATGCTCCCCTGAGAGGTATGGCGGTCGAAACAGAGGTCTTTTTATCACAGGAAAAGAAATCAGCCCTCGACAACTTACCCGGCAGAAAAAGATTTTTTTGAAAAAATCCCTAAGCCCCGGGGTCACAATTTCATCAAAAATCTCACGTTCTATAATTCACTCAGAAATGGTGCCAAACGGTTGCAAATGCTCCCCTGAGAGGTTTGGCGGTCGAAACAGAAGGCTTTTTATCACAGGACGAGAAATCAGCCCTCGACAACTTACCCGGCAGAAAAAGATTTTTTTGAAAAAATCCCTAAGCCCCGGGGTCACAATTTCATCAAGAATCTGACTTTCGGCAATTCACTCAGAAATGGTGCCAAACGGTTGCAAATGCTCCCCTGAGAGGTTTGGCGGTCGAAACAGAAGGCTATTTATCACAGGAAAAGAAATCAGCCCTCGACACCTTAACCGGCAGAAAAAGATGTTTTTGAAAAAATCCCTAAGCCCCGGGGTCACAATTTTATCAAAAATCTGACTTTCGGCAATTCACTCAGAAATGGTGCCAAACGGTTGCAAATGCTCCCCTGAGAGGTTTGGCGGTCGAAACAGAAGGCTATTTATCACATGAAAAGAAATCAGCCCTCGACACCTTAACCGGCAGAAAACGATTTTTTTGAAAAAATACCTAAGCCCCGGGGTCACAATTTTATCAAAAATCTGACTTTCGGCAATTCACTCAGAAATGGTGCCAAACGGTTGCAAATGCTCCCCTGAGAGGTTTGGCGGTCGAAACAGAAGGCTATTTATCACAGGACAAGAAATCAGCCCTCGACAACTTAACCGGCAGAAAAAGATTTTTTTGAAAAAATCCCTAAGCCCCGGGGTCACAATTTCATCAAAAATCTGACTTTCGGCAATTCACTCAGAAATGGTGCCAAACGGTTGCAAATGCTCCCCTGAGAGGTTTGGCGGTCGAAACAGAAGGCTTTTTATCACAGGACGAGAAATCAGCCCTCGACAACTTACCCGGCAGAAAAAGATTTTTTCAAAAAAATCCCTAAGCCCCGGGGTCACAATTTTATCAAAAATCTGACTTTAGGCAATTCACTCAGAAATGGTGCCAAACGGTTGCAAATGCTCCCCTGAGAGGTTTGGCGGTCGAAACAGAAGGCTATTTATCACAGGAAAAGAAATCAGCCCTCGACACCTTAACCGGCAGAAAACGATTTTTTTGAAAAAATACCTAAGCCCCGGGGTCACAATTTCATCAAAAATCTGACTTTCGGCAATTCACTCAGAAATGGTGCCAAACGGTTGCAAATGCTCCCCTGAGAGGTATGGCGGTCGAAACAGAAGTCTTTTTATCACAGGAAAAGAAATCAGCCCTCGACAACTTACCCGGCAGAAAAAGATTTTTTTGAAAAAATCCCTAAGCCCCGGGGTCACAATTTCATCAAAAATCTCACGTTCTATAATTCACTCAGAAATGGTGCCAAACGGTTGCAAATGCTCCCCTGAGAGGTTTGGCGGTCGAAACAGAAGGCTTTTTATCACAGGACGAGAAATCAGCCCTCGACAACTTACCCGGCAGAAAAAGATTTTTTTGAAAAAATCCCTAAGCCCCGGGGTCACAATTTCATCAAGAATCTGACTTTCGGCAATTCACTCAGAAATGGTGCCAAACGGTTGCAAATGCTCCCCTGAGAGGTTTGGCGGTCGAAACAGAAGGCTATTTATCACAGGAAAAGAAATCAGCCCTCGACACCTTAACCGGCAGAAAAAGATGTTTTTGAAAAAATCCCTAAGCCCCGGGGTCACAATTTTATCAAAAATCTGACTTTCGGCAATTCACTCAGAAATGGTGCCAAACGGTTGCAAATGCTCCCCTGAGAGGTTTGGCGGTCGAAACAGAAGGCTATTTATCACAGGAAAAGAAATCAGCCCTCGACACCTTAACCGGCAGAAAACGATTTTTTTGAAAAAATACCTAAGCCCCGGGGTCACAATTTCATCAAAAATCTGACTTTCGGCAATTCACTCAGAAATGGTGCCAAACGGTTGCAAATGCTCCCCTGAGAGGTATGGCGGTCGAAACAGAAGTCTTTTTATCACAGGAAAAGAAATCAGCCCTCGACAACTTACCCGGCAGAAAAAGATTTTTTTGAAAAAATCCCTAAGCCCCGGGGTCACAATTTCATCAAAAATCTCACGTTCTATAATTCACTCAGAAATGGTGCCAAACGGTTGCAAATGCTCCCCTGAGAGGTTTGGCGGTCGAAACAGAAGGCTTTTTATCACAGGACGAGAAATCAGCCCTCGACAACTTACCCGGCAGAAAAAGATTTTTTTGAAAAAATCCCTAAGCCCCGGGGTCACAATTTCATCAAGAATCTGACTTTCGGCAATTCACTCAGAAATGGTGCCAAACGGTTGCAAATGCTCCCCTGAGAGGTTTGGCGGTCGAAACAGAAGGCTATTTATCACAGGAAAAGAAATCAGCCCTCGACACCTTAACCGGCAGAAAAAGATGTTTTTGAAAAAATCCCTAAGCCCCGGGGTCACAATTTTATCAAAAATCTGACTTTCGGCAATTCACTCAGAAATGGTGCCAAACGGTTGCAAATGCTCCCCTGAGAGGTTTGGCGGTCGAAACAGAAGGCTATTTATCACATGAAAAGAAATCAGCCCTCGACACCTTAACCGGCAGAAAACGATTTTTTTGAAAAAATACCTAAGCCCCGGGGTCACAATTTCATCAAAAATCTGACTTTCGGCAATTCACTCAGAAATGGTGCCAAACGGTTGCAAATGCTCCCCTGAGAGGTATGGCGGTCGAAACAGAAGTCTTTTTATCACAGGAAAAGAAATCAGCCCTCGACAACTTACCCGGCAGAAAAAGGTTTTTTTGAAAAAATCCCTAAGCCCCGGGGTCACAATTTCATCAAAAATCTCACGTTCTATAATTCACTCAGAAATGGTACCAAACGGTTGCAAATGCTCCACTGAGAGGTTTGGCGGTCGAAACAGAAGGCTTTTTATCACAGGACGAGAAATCAGCCCTCGACAACTTACCCGGCAGAAAAAGATTTTTTTGAAAAAATCCCTAAGCCCCGGGGTCACAATTTCATCAAAAATCTGACTTTCGGCAATTCACTCAGAAATGGTGCCAAACGGTTGCAAATGCTCCCCTGAGAGGTTTGGCGGTCGAAAGATAAGGCTTTTTATCACAGGACAAGAAATCAGCCCTCGACAACTTAACCGGCAGAAAAACATTTTTTTGAAAAAATCCCTAAGCCCCGGGGTCACAATTTCATCAAAAATTTGACTTTCGGCAATTCACTCAGAAATGGTGCCAAACGGTTGCAAATGCTCCCCTGAGAGGTTTGGCGGTCGAAACAGAAGGCTTTTTATCACAGGAAAAGAAATCAGCCCTCGACACCTTAACCGGCAGAAAAAGATTTTTTTGAAAAAATCCCTAAGCCCCGGGGTCACAATTTCATCAAAAATCTGACTTTCGGCAATTCACTCAGAAATGGTGCCAAACGGTTGCAAATGCTCCCCTGAGAGGTTTGGCGGTCGAAACAGAAGGCTATTTATCACAGGAAAAGAAATCAGCCCTCGACACCTTAACCGGCAGAAAAAGATGTTTTTGAAAAAATCCCTAAGCCCCGGGGTCACAATTTCATCAAAAATCTGACTTTCGGCAATTCACTCAGAAATGGTGCCAAACGGTTGCAAATGCTCCCCTGAGAGGTGTGGCCGTCGAAACAGAAGGCTTTTTATCACAGGAAAAGAAATCAGCCCTCGACACCTTAACCGGCAGAAAAAGATTTTTTTGAAAAAATCCTTAAGCCCCGGGGGTCACAATTTCATCAAAAATCTCACGTTCTCTAATTCACTCAAAAATAGTGCCAAACGGTTGCAAATGCTCCCCTGAGAGGTTTGGCGGTCGAAACAGAAGTCTTTTTATCACAGGAAAAGAAATCAGCCCTTGACAACTTACCCGGCAGAAAAAGATTTTTTTGAAAAAATCCCTAAGCCCCGGGGTCACAATTTCATCAAAAATCTCACGTTCTCTAATTCACTCAGAAATGGTGCCAAACGGTTGCAAATGCTCCCCTGAGAGGTTTGGCGGTCGAAACAGAAGGCTTTTTATCACAGGACAAGAAATCAGCCCTCGACAACTTAACCGGCAGAAAAAGATTTTTTTGAAGAAATCCCTAAGCCCCGGGGTCACAATTTCATCAAAAATCTGACTTTCGGCAATTCACTCAGAAATGGTGCCAAACGGTTGCAAATGCTCCCCTGAGAGGTATGGCGGTCGAAACAGAAGTCTTTTTATCACAGGAAAAGAAATCAGCCCTCGACAACTTACCCGGCAGAAAAAGGTTTTTTTGAAAAAATCCCTAAGCCCCGGGGTCACAATTTCATCAAAAATCTCACGTTCTATAATTCACTCAGAAATGGTACCAAACGGTTGCAAATGCTCCACTGAGAGGTTTGGCGGTCGAAACAGAAGGCTTTTTATCACAGGACGAGAAATCAGCCCTCGACAACTTACCCGGCAGAAAAAGATTTTTTTGAAAAAATCCCTAAGCCCCGGGGTCACAATTTCATCAAAAATCTGACTTTCGGCAATTCACTCAGAAATGGTGCCAAACGGTTGCAAATGCTCCCCTGAGAGGTTTGGCGGTCGAAAGATAAGGCTTTTTATCACAGGACAAGAAATCAGCCCTCGACAACTTAACCGGCAGAAAAACATTTTTTTGAAAAAATCCCTAAGCCCCGGGGTCACAATTTCATCAAAAATTTGACTTTCGGCAATTCACTCAGAAATGGTGCCAAACGGTTGCAAATGCTCCCCTGAGAGGTTTGGCGGTCGAAACAGAAGGCTTTTTATCACAGGAAAAGAAATCAGCCCTCGACACCTTAACCGGCAGAAAAAGATTTTTTTGAAAAAATCCCTAAGCCCCGGGGTCACAATTTCATCAAAAATCTGACTTTCGGCAATTCACTCAGAAATGGTGCCAAACGGTTGCAAATGCTCCCCTGAGAGGTTTGGCGGTCGAAACAGAAGGCTATTTATCACAGGAAAAGAAATCAGCCCTCGACACCTTAACCGGCAGAAAAAGATGTTTTTGAAAAAATCCCTAAGCCCCGGGGTCACAATTTCATCAAAAATCTGACTTTCGGCAATTCACTCAGAAATGGTGCCAAACGGTTGCAAATGCTCCCCTGAGAGGTGTGGCCGTCGAAACAGAAGGCTTTTTATCACAGGAAAAGAAATCAGCCCTCGACACCTTAACCGGCAGAAAAAGATTTTTTTGAAAAAATCCTTAAGCCCCGGGGGTCACAATTTCATCAAAAATCTCACGTTCTCTAATTCACTCAAAAATAGTGCCAAACGGTTGCAAATGCTCCCCTGAGAGGTTTGGCGGTCGAAACAGAAGTCTTTTTATCACAGGAAAAGAAATCAGCCCTTGACAACTTACCCGGCAGAAAAAGATTTTTTTGAAAAAATCCCTAAGCCCCGGGGTCACAATTTCATCAAAAATCTCACGTTCTCTAATTCACTCAGAAATGGTGCCAAACGGTTGCAAATGCTCCCCTGAGAGGTTTGGCGGTCGAAACAGAAGGCTTTTTATCACAGGACAAGAAATCAGCCCTCGACAACTTAACCGGCAGAAAAAGATTTTTTTGAAGAAATCCCTAAGCCCCGGGGTCACAATTTCATCAAAAATCTGACTTTCGGCAATTCACTCAGAAATGGTGCCAAACGGTTGCAAATGCTCCCCTGAGAGGTTTGGCGGTCGAAACAGAAGGCTATTTATCACAGGAAAAGAAATCAGCCCTCGACACCTTAACCGGCAGAAAACGATTTTTTTGAAAAAATACCTAAGCCCCGGGGTCACAATTTCATCAAAAATCTGACTTTCGGCAATTCACTCAGAAATGGTGCCAAACGGTTGCAAATGCTCCCCTGAGAGGTATGGCGGTCGAAACAGAAGTCTTTTTATCACAGGAAAAGAAATCAGCCCTCGACAACTTACCCGGCAGAAAAAGATTTTTTTGAAAAAATCCCTAAGCCCCGGGGTCACAATTTCATCAAAAATCTCACGTTCTATAATTCACTCAGAAATGGTGCCAAACGGTTGCAAATGCTCCCCTGAGAGGTTTGGCGGTCGAAACAGAAGGCTTTTTATCACAGGACGAGAAATCAGCCCTCGACAACTTACCCGGCAGAAAAAGATTTTTTTGAAAAAATCCCTAAGCCCCGGGGTCACAATTTCATCAAAAATCTGACTTTCGGCAATTCACTCAGAAATGGTGCCAAACGGTTGCAAATGCTCCCCTGAGAGGTTTGGCGGTCGAAAGATAAGGCTTTTTATCACAGGACAAGAAATCAGCCCTCGACAACTTAACCGGCAGAAAAACATTTTTTTGAAAAAATCCCTAAGCCCCGGGGTCACAATTTCATCAAAAATTTGACTTTCGGCAATTCACTCAGAAATGGTGCCAAACGGTTGCAAATGCTCCCCTGAGAGGTTTGGCGGTCGAAACAGAAGGCTTTTTATCACAGGACAAGAAATCAGCCCTCGACACCTTAACCGGCAGTAAAAGATTTTTTTGAAGAAATCCCTAAGCCCCGGGGTCACAATTTCATCAAAAATCTGACTTTCGGCAATTCACTCAGAAATGGTGCCAAACGGTTGCAAATGCTCCCCTGAGAGGTTTGGCGGTCGAAACAGAAGGCTATTTATCACAGGAAAAGAAATCAGCCCTCGACACCTTAACCGGCAGAAAAAGATGTTTTTGAAAAAATCCCTAAGCCCCGGGGTCACAATTTCATCAAAAATCTGACTTTCGGCAATTGACTCAGAAATGGTGCCAAACGGTTGCAAATGCTCCCCTGAGAGGTTTGGCGGTCGAAACCGAAGGCTTTTTATCACAGGAAAAGAAATCAGCCCTCGACACCTTAACCGGCAGAAAAAGATTTTTTTGAAAAAATCCTTAAGCCCCGGGGGTCACAATTTCATCAAAAATCTCACGTTCTCTAATTCACTCAAAAATGGTGCCAAACGGTTGCAAATGCTCCCCTGAGAGGTTTGGCGGTCGAAACAGAAGTCTTTTTATCACAGGAAAAGAAATCAGATCTTGACAACTTACTCGGCAGAAAAAGATTTTTTTGAAAAAATCCCTAAGCCCCGGGGTCACAATTTCATCAAAAATCTCACGTTCTCTAATTCACTCAGAAATGGTGCCAAACGGTTGCAAATGCTCCCCTGAGAGGTTTGGCGGTCGAAACAGAAGGCTTTTTATCACAGGACAAGAAATCAGCCCTCGACAACTTAACCGGCAGAAAAAGATTTTTTTGAAGAAATCCCTAAGCCCCGGGGTCACAATTTCATCAAAAATCTGACTTTCGGCAATTCACTCAGAAATGGTGCCAAACGGTTGCAAATGCTCCCCTGAGAGGTTTGGCGGTGGAAACAGAAGGCTTTTTATCACAGGAAAAGAAATCAGCCCACGACAATTTAACCGGGAGAAAAAGATTTTTTTGAAAAAATCCCGAAGCCCCGGGGTCACAATTTCATCAAAAATCTGACTTTCGGCAATTCACTCAAAAATGGTGCCAAACGGTTGCAAATGCTCCCCTGAGAGCTTTGGCGGTCGAAACAGAAGGCTTTTTATCACAGGACGAGAAATCAGCCCTCGACAACTTACCCGGCAGAAAAAGATTTTTTCGAAAAAATCCCTAAGCCGGACCCGGGGTCACAATTTCATCAAAAATCTGACTTTCGGCAATTCACTCAGAAATGGTGCCAAACGGTTGCAAATGCTCCCCTGAGAGGTTTGGCGGTCGAAACAGAAGGCTATTTATCACAGGACAAGAAATCAGCCCTCGACAACTTAACCGGCAGAAAAAGATTTTTTTGAAAAAATCCCTAAGCCCCGGGGTCACAATTTCATCAAAAATCTGACTTTCGGCAATTCACTCAGAAATGGTGCCAAACGGTTGCAAATGCTCCCCTGAGAGGTTTGGCGGTCGAAACAGAAGGCTATTTATCACAGGAAAAGAAATCAGCCCTCGACACCTTAACCGGCAGAAAACGATTTTTTTGAAAAAATACCTAAGCCCCGGGGTCACAATTTCATCAAAAATCTGACTTTCGGCAATTCACTCAGAAATGGTGCCAAACGGTTGCAAATGCTCCCCTGAGAGGTATGGCGGTCGAAACAGAAGTCTTTTTATCACAGGAAAAGAAATCAGCCCTCG
The DNA here is from genome assembly GCF_964106645.2 of Podarcis pityusensis. NCBI lineage: Eukaryota > Metazoa > Chordata > Lepidosauria > Squamata > Lacertidae > Podarcis > Podarcis pityusensis. The sequence continues at coordinate 85,164,031 of NC_138032.1, read as the reverse complement.
ACAACTTACCCGGCAGAAAAAGATTTTTTTGAAAAAATCCCTAAGCCCCGGGGTCACAATTTCATCAAAAATCTCACGTTCTATAATTCACTCAGAAATGGTGCCAAACGGTTGCAAATGCTCCCCTGAGAGGTTTGGCGGTCGAAACAGAAGGCTTTTTATCACAGGACGAGAAATCAGCCCTCGACAACTTACCCGGCAGAAAAAGATTTTTTTGAAAAAATCCCTAAGCCCCGGGGTCACAATTTCATCAAAAATCTGACTTTCGGCAATTCACTCAGAAATGGTGCCAAACGGTTGCAAATGCTCCCCTGAGAGGTTTGGCGGTCGAAAGATAAGGCTTTTTATCACAGGACAAGAAATCAGCCCTCGACAACTTAACCGGCAGAAAAACATTTTTTTGAAAAAATCCCTAAGCCCCGGGGTCACAATTTCATCAAAAATTTGACTTTCGGCAATTCACTCAGAAATGGTGCCAAACGGTTGCAAATGCTCCCCTGAGAGGTTTGGCGGTCGAAACAGAAGGCTTTTTATCACAGGACAAGAAATCAGCCCTCGACACCTTAACCGGCAGTAAAAGATTTTTTTGAAGAAATCCCTAAGCCCCGGGGTCACAATTTCATCAAAAATCTGACTTTCGGCAATTCACTCAGAAATGGTGCCAAACGGTTGCAAATGCTCCCCTGAGAGGTTTGGCGGTCGAAACAGAAGGCTATTTATCACAGGAAAAGAAATCAGCCCTCGACACCTTAACCGGCAGAAAAAGATGTTTTTGAAAAAATCCCTAAGCCCCGGGGTCACAATTTCATCAAAAATCTGACTTTCGGCAATTGACTCAGAAATGGTGCCAAACGGTTGCAAATGCTCCCCTGAGAGGTTTGGCGGTCGAAACCGAAGGCTTTTTATCACAGGAAAAGAAATCAGCCCTCGACACCTTAACCGGCAGAAAAAGATTTTTTTGAAAAAATCCTTAAGCCCCGGGGGTCACAATTTCATCAAAAATCTCACGTTCTCTAATTCACTCAAAAATGGTGCCAAACGGTTGCAAATGCTCCCCTGAGAGGTTTGGCGGTCGAAACAGAAGTCTTTTTATCACAGGAAAAGAAATCAGATCTTGACAACTTACTCGGCAGAAAAAGATTTTTTTGAAAAAATCCCTAAGCCCCGGGGTCACAATTTCATCAAAAATCTCACGTTCTCTAATTCACTCAGAAATGGTGCCAAACGGTTGCAAATGCTCCCCTGAGAGGTTTGGCGGTCGAAACAGAAGGCTTTTTATCACAGGACAAGAAATCAGCCCTCGACAACTTAACCGGCAGAAAAAGATTTTTTTGAAGAAATCCCTAAGCCCCGGGGTCACAATTTCATCAAAAATCTGACTTTCGGCAATTCACTCAGAAATGGTGCCAAACGGTTGCAAATGCTCCCCTGAGAGGTTTGGCGGTGGAAACAGAAGGCTTTTTATCACAGGAAAAGAAATCAGCCCACGACAATTTAACCGGCAGAAAAAGATTTTTTTGAAAAAATCCCGAAGCCCCGGGGTCACAATTTCATCAAAAATCTGACTTTCGGCAATTCACTCAAAAATGGTGCCAAACGGTTGCAAATGCTCCCCTGAGAGCTTTGGCGGTCGAAACAGAAGGCTTTTTATCACAGGACGAGAAATCAGCCCTCGACAACTTACCCGGCAGAAAAAGATTTTTTCGAAAAAATCCCTAAGCCGGACCCGGGGTCACAATTTCATCAAAAATCTGACTTTCGGCAATTCACTCAGAAATGGTGCCAAACGGTTGCAAATGCTCCCCTGAGAGGTTTGGCGGTCGAAACAGAAGGCTATTTATCACAGGACAAGAAATCAGCCCTCGACAACTTAACCGGCAGAAAAAGATTTTTTTGAAAAAATCCCTAAGCCCCGGGGTCACAATTTCATCAAAAATCTGACTTTCGGCAATTCACTCAGAAATGGTGCCAAACGGTTGCAAATGCTCCCCTGAGAGGTTTGGCGGTCGAAACAGAAGGCTATTTATCACAGGAAAAGAAATCAGCCCTCGACACCTTAACCGGCAGAAAACGATTTTTTTGAAAAAATCCCTAAGCCCCGGGGTCACAATTTCATCAAAAATCTGACTTTCGGCAATTGACTCAGAAATGGTGCCAAACGGTTGCAAATGCTCCCCTGAGAGGTTTGGCGGTCGAAACCGAAGGCTTTTTATCACAGGAAAAGAAATCAGCCCTCGACACCTTAACCGGCAGAAAAAGATTTTTTTGAAAAAATCCTTAAGCCCCGGGGGTCACAATTTCATCAAAAATCTCACGTTCTCTAATTCACTCAAAAATGGTGCCAAACGGTTGCAAATGCTCCCCTGAGAGGTTTGGCGGTCGAAACAGAAGTCTTTTTATCACAGGAAAAGAAATCAGATCTTGACAACTTACTCGGCAGAAAAAGATTTTTTTGAAAAAATCCCTAAGCCCCGGGGTCACAATTTCATCAAAAATCTCACGTTCTCTAATTCACTCAGAAATGGTGCCAAACGGTTGCAAATGCTCCCCTGAGAGGTTTGGCGGTCGAAACAGAAGGCTTTTTATCACAGGACAAGAAATCAGCCCTCGACAACTTAACCGGCAGAAAAAGATTTTTTTGAAGAAATCCCTAGGCCCCGGGGTCACAATTTCATCAAAAATCTGACTTTCGGCAATTCACTCAGAAATGGTGCCAAACGGTTGCAAATGCTCCCCTGAGAGGTTTGGCGGTGGAAACAGAAGGCTTTTTATCACAGGAAAAGAAATCAGCCCACGACAATTTAACCGGCAGAAAAAGATTTTTTTGAAAAAATCCCGAAGCCCCGGGGTCACAATTTCATCAAAAATCTGACTTTCGGCAATTCACTCAAAAATGGTGCCAAACGGTTGCAAATGCTCCCCTGAGAGCTTTGGCGGTCGAAACAGAAGGCTTTTTATCACAGGACGAGAAATCAGCCCTCGACAACTTACCCGGCAGAAAAAGATTTTTTCGAAAAAATCCCTAAGCCGGACCCGGGGTCACAATTTCATCAAAAATCTGACTTTCGGCAATTCACTCAGAAATGGTGCCAAACGGTTGCAAATGCTCCCCTGAGAGGTTTGGCGGTCGAAACAGAAGGCTATTTATCACAGGACAAGAAATCAGCCCTCGACAACTTAACCGGCAGAAAAAGATTTTTTTGAAAAAATCCCTAAGCCCCGGGGTCACAATTTCATCAAAAAATCTGACTTTCGGCAATTCACTCAGAAATGGTGCCAAACGGTTGCAAATGCTCCCCTGAGAGGTTTGGCGGTCGAAACAGAAGGCTATTTATCACAGGAAAAGAAATCAGCCCTCGACACCTTAACCGGCAGAAAACGATTTTTTTGAAAAAATACCTAAGCCCCGGGGTCACAATTTCATCAAAAATCTGACTTTCGGCAATTCACTCAGAAATGGTGCCAAACGGTTGCAAATGCTCCCCTGAGAGGTATGGCGGTCGAAACAGAAGTCTTTTTATCACAGGAAAAGAAATCAGCCCTCGACAACTTACCCGGCAGAAAAAGATTTTTTTGAAAAAATCCCTAAGCCCCGGGGTCACAATTTCATCAAAAATCTCACGTTCTATAATTCACTCAGAAATGGTGCCAAACGGTTGCAAATGCTCCCCTGAGAGGTTTGGCGGTCGAAACAGAAGGCTTTTTATCACAGGACGAGAAATCAGCCCTCGACAACTTACCCGGCAGAAAAAGATTTTTTTGAAAAAATCCCTAAGCCCCGGGGTCACAATTTCATCAAAAATCTGACTTTCGGCAATTCACTCAGAAATGGTGCCAAACGGTTGCAAATGCTCCCCTGAGAGGTTTGGCGGTCGAAAGATAAGGCTTTTTATCACAGGACAAGAAATCAGCCCTCGACAACTTAACCGGCAGAAAAACATTTTTTTGAAAAAATCCCTAAGCCCCGGGGTCACAATTTCATCAAAAATTTGACTTTCGGCAATTCACTCAGAAATGGTGCCAAACGGTTGCAAATGCTCCCCTGAGAGGTTTGGCGGTCGAAACAGAAGGCTTTTTATCACAGGACAAGAAATCAGCCCTCGACACCTTAACCGGCAGTAAAAGATTTTTTTGAAGAAATCCCTAAGCCCCGGGGTCACAATTTCATCAAAAATCTGACTTTCGGCAATTCACTCAGAAATGGTGCCAAACGGTTGCAAATGCTCCCCTGAGAGGTTTGGCGGTCGAAACAGAAGGCTATTTATCACAGGAAAAGAAATCAGCCCTCGACACCTTAACCGGCAGAAAAAGATGTTTTTGAAAAAATCCCTAAGCCCCGGGGTCACAATTTCATCAAAAATCTGACTTTCGGCAATTGACTCAGAAATGGTGCCAAACGGTTGCAAATGCTCCCCTGAGAGGTTTGGCGGTCGAAACCGAAGGCTTTTTATCACAGGAAAAGAAATCAGCCCTCGACACCTTAACCGGCAGAAAAAGATTTTTTTGAAAAAATCCTTAAGCCCCGGGGGTCACAATTTCATCAAAAATCTCACGTTCTCTAATTCACTCAAAAATGGTGCCAAACGGTTGCAAATGCTCCCCTGAGAGGTTTGGCGGTCGAAACAGAAGTCTTTTTATCACAGGAAAAGAAATCAGCCCTTGACAACTTACCCGGCAGAAAAAGATTTTTTTGAAAAAATCCCTAAGCCCCGGGGTCACAATTTCATCAAAAATCTCACGTTCTCTAATTCA